>NC_062561.1:26555000-27165000 GCF_022837055.1 Prionailurus viverrinus | reverse complement strand
TAATTCAAAATTAAAAAAAAAATACACGCTATTCTTTAATTGTCAGTTTAGAAGCTATACTTCATTTTAGAAGCCATAAACACTAGAAATAATGATTTAGACTGACCATGTGGAAATGGTTTCAGGGACTAGCCTCTGATTCCATTAACTTCTGTGCATTTTTCCTTTTAAATCTACAATGAGAAAGACACAGTTGAGGACAGAGGATGCTTTTTAAGTTAATCTGCCTTTCTGATAAAGCAATGGAAATAGAAGCTCAAATTACGTTTCTGAAGTAAAATGGGACAAGATAAACAAAATATTTCATTTCTAATTGGCTCCTGGGGAAAAAAAATCTCAATGAAGATTATGTATGTTTCTATTAATTTAAGTAAATTAGTTCATTTTACTTTTTCACACTGATGTGATAAAGTTGAAGCGTGCACTCTTAAAAAAATTTTTTGACATACTTTAAAGACAGATTTAATATTATCTCATTAAAACAACATGTATAAATGAGTGGATTTGCAGTGGAAAAATCTGGATCACAATCTTAGCTCATTTGTTCACTATCAGATCAAAAACAAAAAAGTCACATTACCCCTCTAGATCTGCATTTCTTTTATTCACACTCTGGCAATTAGCAATCACACTCTGTAATGTTTACACCTTATCTTCCTTCCTCTCTTGTGAGTATGGCTGAGAAATCCACACTACACTTAAAAAAATAAGATCAAAATACAAAGCTGTAATGGGGACCAGTACAACCTGTAGAAAAGGAGCTAGCACTCCAGTGTAGAGAAAGTGGAAAATTTGAAGCTGAAAGTCTTATTTGTCCCCCTTTCCTAGGGTTTCTGAGCTATAGTTTCCTCATCGGCCCAACAGACTGATGGTGCCTGTTTTGAGATTTTGTTCCTACAGTGGAAATGCTAATCAGAATCTTGAACAAGTACATGATAAAAACGGGGCTACTCCAGTGATGCAGATGTGTGGATGGAGGGTCTTGCTCACTCTAGCTCAGCCCCAGACACACACGGTAAAATCTTAAAACCGACAAATGAGATTTAAACACGGTTGTTTCTAATACTCAAGTCTCAGTGTATCTTAACATCGTGCACTTGCCCAATATGTGAAGAGAAAGTGGTATTTTAGAGGCAAAAAGCACTGTGTCAGACTTGTATTTCCAACTGTTGTTGGACTAAATATTCAGGAAAGCTACCCTGTCAAAAACACCTACATGTTGGATAAATTATAACTAGCTTACATATAAACACATGGCAGAGTTCTCTAGAAAACAAGGGAAGCTAACAAAAACTGGGACCCACAAACTAAAATCATAATGGTAAGAAAACCCTGAAGCTAAAGCTTCCCTGAGGACACCTGACTAAACCAGGGACCCAGAGTTTATATATTAATGGGAGAAAAAGGGGCTATTAACCCAGAGACTCCTAAATTCAACTTGTACTTGAAGAAACCTTACTCTCAGTGTGTGTGAGCACTGGAAGCTAACAACCTGTCTCAGAGGAAACAGATAGAAAGTCTACCTGTCCTGCCTGTTCCCGGGATAAAAAATGTAATCATGAATATAATAAATAATAGTCTTCCCTTAAAATCTATACCAAGAGACTAGATCTCACATGGGTGTGGTGTTCAAATACAGACTACTTCGGCTGTCAGGAAAACCGCAGGCCAAATAACTAAATAAAAGCTGTCCTAAAGCACTCTCTGATGCCCAGCTGAAGAACAGGTAAGTCTGTTCTGGAGAAAAACCAGCATCATTAATGCTTTAGTCATCTCAGGCTCCATAACAAAAGTACCACAGACTGGGTGGCTTAAACAACGAAAATTCATGTTCTCACAGGTCTAGAACCTGGAAATCTGAGATCAGGATGTCAGGATGGTCAGGTTCTGGTGAGGAGTCTCTTCCTGGCTCGCAGACAGCTGCCATTTCATTGTGTCATCACATGGTGAGGAGAGAGACAGAGATCTCTCCTTCCTTTTTATAAGGCTACAGTCCTATCTGGTTAGGGTCCTACCTTTAATACCAAGGAGTCTTAACTACCTCCTAAAGATCCTATCTCCAGGCACAGTCACATTGGGAGTTAGAACTTAAACACATGAATGGGGGGCACATAATTCATTCCATAGCACTTAATATCATTCCTCATCGTTCCCACAGATTAAGTTCCGCCAAATATGAGCTCATAATCAACTATTACAAAATGAAGATAAGGACCCAAGCCAGCACAGGCACCAGTCAGAAGCACCATTAAATCAGAGGTTTAAAACCTCAATGGCCTCAAATGTTAGCATTATCTCACATGGAATGTAAAAGAGTTATGTTCCAAATGTCTAAAGACATAAAAAAGAAAACATTTCTCAGGAGCAAAAAAAAAAATAATACTATCAAAAGACATTCCATCAGACGTAAAAATAGACGGTTTTTGGAGATTAAAAAGAAAATTTTTTACATTAAAAACTCAGGGATACTTGACGCCACAAATGAGAACACAACCAGAAGGAAAAACCCAGAAGACAGACTTGAGGGACCAAGCCAGATTATACTGCAATGTGGCAAAGAACACGGAACATGTGGAAGTGAGGTTATGAGACACGGACGATAGAAAATGACAAGAAATACATCATAATCAAGAGTTGCTTTATCCAAAGGTACCATAAAGAAAGTGAAGGGTTAACACACAAACTTGGTGAAGGTAAGACCCACAAAGATCGTTAGTTTGGGATATAAAAAGAATGCCTCTTGATCAAAAGATAAATAACCCAACAGAGAAACAGGCAAATGTCGGAAACAGACAGTCGAGGAGGAAGAAACACAAATTCAAGCAGACATTTCAAAGAGGAAGAAACACAAATTACCATTAAACGTAAGAACAGATGCTCAAATAGTAACTAGAGAAATATAAATGCAAACCATGAGATACCAGTTAATACCCAAGATTGGCGAGGTGGAAGGGATTAGAAAACCTGTAGTTTCCAGATGCTGACAAGAATGCAGAGCACTGACAGCTACTGGGAATTTAAATTTGTACAACCACTTTAGAGAACAATTTGGCATTACATTTGAAGATGCACATAGCCACTGACTAATCATTTCGATCAATTAAGTCTATTTCCCAGAGGAACACTTACACATATGAATCTGACTTGAGAAAGGTCAAAGGTCTTAGCAGCATCATTGTTTGTAAAGCAAAAAAAAAAAAAAAAAAAAAAAAAAAAGGAAAAAAGAAGCAAAGAAAGTAAATCCAACTATGAGGAACTCAAATGAAGTCCATCAAAAGATCAAAAACTTTTGGAATAGTCACACAACAGACTATTTCACAGCAGTGAAAATTAATGAATTGTAGCTACGCTAATCAACGTGGATACATCTCAGAAAAATAATGAGTTAAAGAAAAACAAAATAGAGTATGACTCAATATAAACTTACGTAACATAATCTGTTGTGTACAGATGCATGCATGTGTAGTAAAACCCTAAGAGAGAACGTTGTCATCACAAAAGAGTGTTTTGATGGGAGAGAGAGGCGAGAGGAAGAGTGGCGAAGGGGACATAGGAGGTGTTCGATTTCTTGCTGATGCTCCATTTCTTCAGCTGAGTCGCACACACACAAATACTATTTCATTCTTTTTTCATAATGTAAATATATGTTACGTATTTTTGATTGTATGTACGAAATATTTCATTAAAATTCTAAAAAGTGCACTGGGGAAGGGAGTGAGCAAACTCTGACCAAATCCGGGGTCCTGAGGAGATGTGTCTCTCGTTCCCTCCCACCTGTGTCTCCTCTCAACCTTAAAGGCACATCTAACAGGTTCCACCCACGAATCTTGCCAAAGGATTATGTGATAATCATGGTTTGTGCTAATAAAAGTTTGAGGTAACTGTTCCAAGGGAATCTTTGAAGTCAAAAGACCAGCTTAGGCTTTGAAGCCTTCCCCATCACCTGCCCATCTGCCCAGAGGCACCTTCCCTCAGCAGCCGCCCCTACACCTGGCTCCCAGTGGAGGGGACTACAGGATTGGCCTTCAGACCACTTCAAACAGCTTCTTGGAGCTGCTTCGAGAAGGCTAATTACTCCTAATTACCACAACACTCTCGTACACATTTTTTATGGTGTATGGTCGGTAAGTTTGTAGTCATTTATCTTGGTGGCAAAAAGTGTGACTTGAACATCTTTTCGACTGGATATAAAATGTACAAGGACTTCAAGAAAGTGTACCAGTCCAACTTCTTGTAATCTGATTGCCATTTAAACATAGTGACTTCTGGGGGCCACCTGGGTGGCTGGCTCAGTCGGTTAAGCATCTGACTTCGGCTCAGGTCATGATCTGGCAGTGAGTAAGTTTGAGCCCCGCGTCGGGCTCTGTGCTGACAGCTCAGAGCCTGGAGCCTGCTTTGGATTCTCTGTCTCCCTCTCGCTCAGCCCCTCCCCTGCTGTGCTCTCTCTTTCTCTCTCAAAGATAAATAAATAAGCATCAAAAAAAAATAATAATAAACATAGTGACTTCTGAATTCAAGACTTTTGTTACTGGAGGTCAGCTAATCAATGTTTTCCTAAAACACTCGGTCTTTAAAACATAACTCAGTACATGCAGTAATTTAAAATCTTGAGCATTGGGGATGGGTAAAAAAAAAATGTGTAATCAATTTATGGGAACATTCATGTGGTCTTATTCATAGATGCTTTAAAATAAAACTATTGTTGTACTTTTTAAAATAAAAACAGACACAGAATGGAAAAAGAAATACTAGGGGGAAAAAACATTAAGAACGAGGTCATTTGATTTATGCTTGATTAACTTTTGTATTTACTAGGATATCAATATCAATTAGTATGTGATTTATATTAATCAAAATTAGTTTGGTTGGATTATCAGAATGCAAAACTTATTGTTATAGATTTTTCTGCAAATACAATCTAAATGAAATATATTATGGAAGGGAGGAAGGAAGGAAGGAAGGAAGGAAGGAAGGAAGGAAGGAAGGAAGGAAGGGGAAAAAAAGGAAGAAATTAATAAGACTTTTGCCAAAGACAGCCTACGTGATTCAACTAAGTCAACTTATGCATTGATATCTGTCAGAGTGCTAGCCTCCTCTGTGGTGCACAGAGGTGCACAGGTCCTAGAAACACTAATGTTTATCACAAACTCTCCTAAAGTCAAATTTGGATCTGATGAAGCCAATGGTTATTTAGCATTCTGAAAATCGATCTTCAGTAGAAGTTGCTAGTAATGATTTTTTTTGCCAGGTAATCATACAAAAACAATTTCAGAAACTGCTGAAGTTTTATTTAATATTCTGTATCATCAAAGTTTTCAAAAAACATCAGTAGCTATCATAATAGTTATTCGGTAACAATATTTGGTTAGAGTTTCATACATTAACAGAATAAAAGCCAACTAATTCCAAGAATTGCTAGTATAAAATTTTTGCTAATAGTTATTTTAGAGGAGAGTAACAATCTAGGGTCTGATAGAGACTATGTCCTAGAGCAACTTCCAGGAAGTTTATTTATCTTCCTGTAGCTTTTGTGGACTTATTTCATTGGCAACAAGGAGATTCTACTGTTTTGCCCAAAACACATGCTCAGGAGTACACACATCCAGGGCGAGGGACCAAAATGAAGAAATGATTCCTTAGCCTTACCTCCTGATGGGGTCTGAAAATTCTTCAGGGATTGGGTGAGTGGGGAGAGTGGGAGTCTGAGATTGCAGGAGGAGGCCCCTTCCATATCTGGGGTAGCTGCAAATTCCCCATCTTTGCTCTCCTGGTTCCCTGCCTGTAAAGAAAGCTTTAAAATAAAACAGAACAAGAAGCCCTGCAAAGTTCACCTGGGAGGTGAAGAGAAATGAGGACCTGCTACAGAGAGTGTTCCCCACTCAGCAGGAATCGGTGTCGGGGGGGCACCTCACCCACGAGGACCCACTTGGATTTGTAATTCTGCTGCCGACCCCGACTGAAACAATTCATCAGCCTTCTCTCAGGAGGAGGTCTTGGACTATTTAAAACCCAATTCATAGCAAGGATGCTGAGTAAATATTAGTTTTCTTAACTCTTCCTCCTCCTATTGTCAAATCAATGACCTATTTTGCACAGAGGAAGCTGAGCAAGTTGAAAAGTACACTGAAACTGGCATTTCAGCTGGGTGAATCCACTTGGGTTTTTGGACTGGTGTCCAGTCGTCCTGTCCTCTACAAGGTCGGCCAGTGGTTGTGCCTTGACGTGACCTATTCGCTATCACAGAGCCCCATCCACACCATGACCCATTTGTGCTTGGGTGGATGAAAGCGTGTGGCATTGCAGAGAAAGAGGGCAGAAGAAATTCTCCCAGGATGCACTACATAATCCGCTCCTTCAGACATCTCTCCTCTCTTTGCAGCCTGGAATGCAGTATCCGGAAGTGTGGCACAGTTCCTTGACTGTCTGCGAGTGGGAATGGCAGTGGTGAAAACGGCAGCTGGCCTGGGTCCACCGACAGAGGTCATGTACTTCTTCTCATGTGAGAAGAAGCTAGACTGCACCTGTCTGGTGTTAACAGTATGAATATAGATTAAGCTGTGTACACACACACACACACACACACACACACACACACACACTACTCATCAAGTGTTTGAAAAAGATAGGCAATGTAGCAACAATTCCTGAATCCTCCTTTTGTTTATTTAGTACTTTCATTCAAAAGGCTAATTCGTTTTTTTGTTTAAGTTGTAGGAAGAGGGGGCTGAGGTTGACACAGGACCCACAGCATCTTATCTTTGGCTTATATAGTAGGCGGTTAGGATATGCCAGGCACTGTCCTGCCCTCCGTTTCCTATCTCACTGGATTTTCATCATGACCTTGGGCAGTAGGGGGTTAGTATGTCCATTTAACAGATGAAGAAACAAGTGTTGGGAGGATTTAGATGACTGCCCATGGTCCCACACCTATCTATTAGTAGAGCCAACATTCAAACTCAGGCCTGACTCCAAATCTCATACTGAAGATTAAAGCACTACTCATTGGGAAATGGCGCACATGTGGTGTTCACGGAGGTGCCCGTTTCTCTTCAACAGAAACCGCTGCGGGGACGGGCAGCTGCTGTACGTCTGCATGCACCATGGCTTTCCTCTGAGACCAGAGTTCCCTGGGGCTGAGCACGGTGGGGTACCAGCATCGGCCCATTCCTACCAGACCCAGGATTGCCTCTAAAACTCTAAAGCTACTCTCCAATGTGGTGGCCATTAGCCACGTGTGGCTATGGAGCACTCGAAACGTGGGTAGTGTCACTGAAGAACTGAATGTTTATTTTTATTTCATCTTATTTAATTTAAATCTAAGTAGCCCCAAGAGGCTCTCAGCTACCACGCTGGGCGGCACAAACACAGAACGTTTCTGCTATTGCAGAAAGTTCCTGTTAATCTGCACTGTCCTAAAAGGACAACTCTCGCTTAGGGAGACCATCAGGGTGAACTCCGTGCAGATCCAAAAGGCAGGTAAAAAAAGATTTACCTCAGAGGCACTTCCTTTTGAGGCAGTTTCTCAAAAGGAGCTGTGGACGGAAGGAGAGCTCGGGTGATCCATCAGGAAGGTGGGTGGAGAGCAGATAGGTGGGGGACGTGGACCTCAGATGCCTCTGAGACACCCCACCCTCTTGGGGCTGGACCCACAGCTGGGGGAAAAGTGGTGCTGCAGACAGGGGAGAGGAGCATTCCCAGGTCAGAATGGGACTTAGGGGACAGGATTTATGTTGCTGTTGAGTGACTTGGAACACTGGGGCCCAAATGAGCAAAGGTCTGAGAAGAACGGAGTCTTACAGAGTAGTGCCCAGTAGGACATTATTTACAGTTGTCTCCTCTTCAGTTTCTCCTTGATTATCTGACTCTGATTCCCTTACTGAAACAACAACAACAACAACAACAGCAACAACAACAACAACTTACTCTCCCTCCTTTTCTTTTGCCCTCCGGTCACCAGAAAAAATATATATATAACTGCAATAAATATTTTATTTCTTCCATGTATTAGACTTTTATGTTCATTGTTCTTCACACAGATTAATTGGACGTTAGAATTTTTCTTTCTCGAGAAGAGCTAACTGCTCTTTTTAACGTGTATTATGGCCCTCAGTTAACATTCCTTTATAGGGTCATTGGGTCAATGGCAAGGGCAGGCTACACCTTTTTACCTTCATCAGAGGTATTTTCATAAGAAAATATAGGCTAACATTAGCTTTCTTGTCTAAAATAAAAATACAACTCTAGTGAAAATCAAATATATTTATAAAATATGCATATAAAATTTCACTTATTGAAGAGCTATCATCAAGGCAAAGATCTTTCCTTTTTTTTTAAATTTTTTATAATGTTTACTTATTTGAGAGAGAGAGAGAGACAGAGACAGAGCATGAGCAGGGGAGGGGCAGAGAAAGAGGGAGACACAGAATCCGAAGCAGGCTCCAGGCTCGGAGCTGTCAGCACAGAGCCCGATGCGGGGCTCGAACCCACAGACCACGAGATCATGACTTACGCTGAAGTTGGAAACTCAACCAACTGAGCCACCCAGGCGCTCCAGCCAAGGTCTTTTCTTAAAACAATCAACTTCGGGAGCTACTTGCAAATTAGGGTCTGTTTTCTTCTTTAGCATAGCCTGAATGGATACCCAAGCCGTGAGACAGGAAAATAAAAGATTCCTATTGACAGTTTTAAGCTCCGTAGTCTCAATCACCAGATACGCCCTTATTAATGGGCTCTATGAATTCTTTTTCAGAATGCGTGGAATTAATCAGTTCATCTGGAAAGGCAATTGGGGTATATACGACTTGGAAACACAGACTTCAGAAACACAGATGTTCTACTGAATCCTCACTTGCATACTCTCAGCTAAATTCAACCTCTGAGCTTTAAAAAGATTTTCTAAACTGTTAAGGACAAAAATAAATAAATAAAAATAAATGACATTATACATTCACATCTGGCTCTGTCACCATTTAGGGCATGCTATCACAAACATTAAACATCTGGGCAGGGGAACAGGATCTATTTGGGAGCCCTTGGCTACCATGACAACTGAAGTGCATGGTCTCTCAAACTGTTCAGTCTCTGCTCATCTACTTTTGACACGACTGCAGTCGCCTAGAGTAGGCACCATTGTAAAACACCAGTCAACATGGTAAGTACTATTTATGCGCAGAAGGTAAGCTCCTAGGGGATGCTTCTCTTGCTTCTGCACGACTTCAATACTAGGGATAAGACAAATCCCTTCTATTTGCGCAATGCGGTTAAAATAATTCGGATTTTATGGCTTTTATGCATGGAAGTCTTCTATTTCTGCATTAAGATATCGCTCCTAGTGAAAACGTCTTAATGAAAATGGTGAAAATTTGCCACCACCCTTCTTTCTCCTATGAAGAAGGAAGACTTCCTTCTGGATGCTCAAAATGTTATCGGCATTTTAAATGGCATAGAATATGGACAATAATAATTATAGCTTCCATGTATTAATGCTTCCTGTACATTGAATGCATAATGCACCTTGGACACAGCATTTTTCATTTATTCTTCAACACTACCTGTAAACTGGGGGCGCCTGGGTGGCTCAGTCAGTTAAGCATCCGGCTCTTGTTTTCGGCCTCATGGGTTTGTGAGTTCAAGCCCTGCAGTGGACTCCAAGCTGACCACAAAGCTTGCTTGGAATTCTCTCTCTCCCTCTTTCTCTCCCTCTCTCCCTGTCCTTTCCCCGCTTGCTTGGCTAGCTCTCACATGTTCACGCGCACTCTCTCTCTCTCTCTCAAAATAAATAAACTTAAAAAAAATATCTGTTAAACTTAGTGTTATTATTTAGACTTCACAGTTTTGGAAACCAGACTATAGAGAAAGGTACAACATTCAGTCAACAAATATTTACAGAGTATTATGTGGCAGGCTCTGTGTTACGCACTAGGAATATAATGGTATGAAGGCTTAGATCGTATCCCTACCTTCAGGGGGCTTATCATCCATGGGCAAGACTTGCTCTTATCCAAGGGAAAACAAATAGCTAGGGAGCGACACAGGCAGAAACAGAATCTGAGTCTGACCTCGAAACAAAGCACAAAACCTCGGGTCTGACGGACTTCTGTACTGGGAGCGTTGGGAGTCCTCTTTGACTCACCTCTTCCCGTCACACGATACATCCCATCAGCCAGCAAATCATGTTGTTACTAGCACACAGTTAACTCCAGGATGTGACCGCATCTAACCACCCTGGTCTAAACCACAACCATCCCTCACCTGGGCTATTACACGAGCTCCTAAAGAATCTCCCAGTGTCTGGCCCTTATTCCATTTATTCTCGAGACAGCAGCTGCCTGGGTCTTGCTACACTGTGCAGTCACACCGCATCACCTTTCGAGTCGAGACCCACTCGGGTCTCACGTGGTGTCAGAGAAAGAGCAAATCCTTACGGTGCGCCGCAGCCCTGACTCAGGGTGGGTCCCGATCACTTCATCTCCTGCCCCCTCACTAGCCCTGCTCACTCTTGTCTGGACGCATGGGCCTCAGTGCTTCCCCTTCCAACGTGGCCGGTTGCCTTCTCACTTCATGACCTCATTTCCCTCCGCCAGGAACCCGCTTTCCTAGGTATTTGCAAGTTTGCTCCCTCACTTCCTCTGGCCCCGACCCAAGTGCTCCGATCTCCGCAAGGCTCCGTCTGATCACCGTATTTATGATCGCAGCCCTCCCCTAACATTCCCTATTCTCCCTTCCCTGCTTTATTATCCTCTGAAGTACATACCACATCTGACATGTTACATAGTCATTTATTTATTCTGTATATTGGCTACCTCTCCCAGCTCTTCCTAGCTCCAGATAGTCTCAAATTAGACACTGATAATTAGGCCATCCTTCCCCCTGGGAGCCAAATGACTAGCATAGCGTTCTCTTCTTAAAAATATATGCCCCCCCCAAAAAAAAAAACTTCATGAAGCAGAGATTTTGTCTATTTTGCTCAGTGCTTTCTCCACATGACCTGTAGTGCTCGGCACGTTGCAGGAGCTAAAAATTGGTTGAATGAATTAATATTTTACTGTATCTCCTATACTCAAGCAGATTGAAAGAGCACCAAAACCCCAAAACACTATTTTCAGAACTGCTAAAAACACATTTGTGGGTGAAAAAAGCCTGGCCGTGTCCCTGAGCCTGCTTCATCCACTCCACCCGCACGGTTCATGAGCAGAAGATACAGGCATTGCCAGGGAACCTTCATCTCTGGAAAGACTTCCAACGGACAAAAGGCAAACGGTAAATTGCAAAAAAGCATGATGCAGCTGTTTTTCATTTTTATTGTAACTTGTTCAAACAAGTTGTTAAGCTGCAGGTGACATGGTGTGCCATGTATAAAATTGTAGGAAAAGGCTTGAGCCCCTTTAAAACACGCTATTTAGAATGTGAAACTGTTGGGGCGCCTGGGTGGCACAGTCGGTTAAGCGTCCGACTTCAGCCAGGTCACGATCTCGCGGTCCGTGAGTTCGAGCCCCGCGTCGGGCTCTGGGCTGATGGCTCAGAGCCTGGAGCCTGTTTCCAATTCTGTGTGTCCCTCTCTCTCTGCCCCTCGCCCATTCATGCTCTCTCTCTGTCCCAAAAATAAATAAACGTTGAAAAAAGAAAATTTTAGGGGCGCCTGGGTGGCTCAGTCGGTTAAGCGTCCGACTTCGGCTCAGGTCACGATCTCGCGGTCCGTGAGTTCGAGCCCCGCGTCGGGCTCTGTGCTGATGGCTCAGAGCCTGGAGCCTGCTTCCGATTCTGTGTCTCCCTCTCTCTCTGACCCTCCCCCGTTCATGCTCTGTCTCTCTCTGTCTCAAAAATAAAAAAATAAAACTTAAAAAAAAAAAAAAAAAAAAAAAAAAAGAAAATTTTAAAAAAAGAATGTGAAACTGTTTTGTTTGTTTGTTTAGGGTTCTAGAAGTAGTTCAATAGGAATTCGGATAGAAACCCCAAGCTGACAAGGAGCTATAGAAGAAAAATGCTTTTCTCTTACACCAAGGATAGCTCTGTGGTAAGTAAAAACACTGCTATTAGAAAGGGAACACTGTGCCAACCCACTTAAAAGTGTTAGTAGGATCTTAGCTAGGTTTAAGTGTAAATACTCGAGTGTTGGTGAGCTTCCTGAATGCCAGGGAGGCGGGCAGATTTCTGTTGTGACTATGGGACAGTTTGTAACAAGGATAATAAAGTCAAGGTATTGGACCAACTGTGCAAAGTTCCCCTCTTATAAAAAAGAAACACCTCTTTTTCCTTATCTTGGAGTTATCAATATATTCTAAATAACTAATCTGTAACTATATATAACTTATTAATAAAATGTTCTTTATGATCTTCCTTACCAATATTGCTGGTAATAAGTTAATATATCCTCTGGTCACAGAGGGGACTAATGTGTGTAATAGCGCTTTAAAATCCCTCAAACCCACCAAACATACTCTTTCATATGATCTGACCAATAATTCTGTAGGGAAGATCATAACTTTGTGCTTGCCACCAGCGAGAGCAAATGTGGTCACTGACATCCTAGTTCACCGACTCAAAAACCTACTCCTCTTGGGGCACCCGCAGGGCTCGGTTGGTTAAGCGTCTGACTCAGCTCAGTCACAATCTCACAGTTCACGAGTTTGAGCCCTACACTGGGCTCTCTCCTGTCAGTCCAGAGCTTGCTTCAAATCCTCTGTCCCTCTCTCTCTCTGCCCCCCCCATAATAAGCAAACAAACAAACAAACAAACAAACAAAAACCCTACTGTTCTTTCTACCATGTGATGTAGATTCTCATGAAGGATAATCTGGTCTCTTCAAGGATGCATGTTAGGCTTGGGTAGAAATTCAGGTAGAGGCGTCTTATAAAAGATCTGCAGTCCTCACCCCTAACTTTGATCTGGCTAAATCCCACCTTGAGCTTAGGGTACTGCACGGGTTTAAGGCCAGCAACTTCTAAGTCACTGAGCTTTGAACCCTGTAGGCAAAGGCAAGACTAGGAGAGCCTCTGCCTGGCACCTCTGATGCAGAAAGGTCGAGAATAACTCCTTCGTGCGACCCCACCATTACAATATCTTCCTCTGTTCAATGTTCCTGATAAACTTCATAGAAACATATCCTTTTCATTACCAAAGACACTTCTATAACTGAGTCCTTAAATCAGTGCATGAAAACATCATCTTATTTTGAGGGTTGAGAATGGGTAGGAGTATGGTTAGAACGATATACCATTTATGGTTGAGTACCCGATAATAGGGATACTGGATTTCAAATAATGCAAATTTTTTTTTCCTACAAAACTCAAATTATTTCTATTCTATTCAGTGTCACAAATATTTTACCTTCTATGTGAAAAACATTGTGCTAGGTGTCGAAGGATGGAAAGATGAAAAAGAGATTATTTCTTACCTCCAGGAACCATCAGTCTAATGAAAAGAATCGCGATCTTTCTAGAATACATTTTACTTGTATCTACCTTCTTTAAAAGGGCATACAGAATATTTCTTTGGTGACTTAGGGTCATCATTATGAACATCAGCCATTGTCCTGGGCCACATGACAGGCACAGTGGTAGTTAGAAAACAATGAGGCGTAGAAACTAAGGGCTACTGATCACAGAAGTTAACCAAGAACTTGCCTTCTGCCTTCTTGAATTGGGTAGATGTACAGATGGATGGATGGACAGGTAGATGGATGGACAGAACAACAGACACATAGACAGAAATACCCCTGATGTCAATCGACTTCCTTATCTTTTCCTGTTTTTCCCATCTATGTGTGAACTAAAGTCCTGCTGTTATGGCAAATGTGCTTTGGGCAAGTATAAAACTGCCTTTAGCAGCCACTGAGGCACAGGTGGCCTACAACCGAGCATCCGCAGAGTCTTCAAAACTGGCTCATTATTCCTTCCTGTCGGGCCTCTTCTCTGTCCCTACTGTTGGTTCCCCACCTCCCTTTATCCCTGAAATTTCCACAAGGTTTGCAACCACCCCTTCTAATCTGTGCTCGGTACTCGGCTATGCAACACTCTCGGTTCTTCTCAACCTACAACGGGCACTGCGTGCCCAGCAGAGTGCTGTCACAGAGCGGGCACTCAGGAAATGCAAGCACCTAGTTCCCATCCACCATCCACGGGCCAGTCTTTGATCTTTCACGGTGCCCAGTCTCTTTGTCTTTCATGCGATCAGGTTGATACGTACAGATACTGCTCCTCTTAGGGCTCAGCAAAGCACGTGGTCACCATCCCTCGCTGTGTATTTGTGCACATCTGTGAACAAGGTTTTCTTTTTTTCTTTAACCCTTGAGTAAGACGCTCACTATGCTTGCAATAGCTCATTTGTGGCTGAACAGTTTGACAGCCTAAAAGTGCCTTATCATTTTCATAAATTTCCTCCACCCAGTGGTTCTAATTTAATAAAAGAGTCACTTCTGCGTTATTTATATTTTTATAAATAGTCTGCACTTCCATTATAATGAATACACACTGGGTTTTAGTTAGGTTAGTGTGGCTGTGCAATTCACTTTCTAGAAGCAGCATCACCACCCTTCCAATGCTGCTGCTTCTCATCTAATGATGACAAACCTCTAGAGGACATGAGAGCCTAAGGTTCACATCTAAAAGGCAAAGCAATCACAAAGCACGATTATTTCCACCCGTATAACTCTATACTTGCCTCTGAAAAAAAAGAGCTCTTATTTATAACATAAACCACATCATGGAATCCTTCTATTTTCATCTCTTTGCAGACTCCCATTAAAGCTAACACACATAATAGCATTAAAAAGTGATAGCTATTGTGTTATTACGGATTAAGGTAAGGTGCATTGACACAAATACTAAAAATGACCATTACAAACACAGAAAAACATTACTCTATCACACTCTTAGGGACTTCATTTCTGTAAGATTTTTCCTATCTCCTCTTCATCCAGGGTAGAGCCAGAAAAATTAGAGTCTCTGGCTCAAACATATCTTTACTAATAGGATTGTTTTCTCAGGAATTAGCTTTCTATGACGCCCCTAGTTTTGAAATTTTACACCCTCTGATAAGTATATGAAAATCCCAGCATTTCACTTTGACCCACTTCAAATTTACATGGCAGAGCTCCAAATGCTGAGAACTGCATAGTGCCCATTCTTAGCACATGATATCAACCATCTGCCCTGGCCATCAGGACAGAGTCCAGATATTTCTCCCATGTGATATTATAAAGGCAATGTGCTCTTGACATTTATGTAATTTTTTCTGGTGAAATTTGCAGGTGATAAATGGATTCTAGCTTTCTCAAACTGGGACCTACCTCACATGCATGTGAGTACTTTTCTTGTGCTGTATATCAACTGTGTGTGTGTGTGTGTGTGTGTGTGTGTGTGTGTGTGTGTGGTAAGCAATTTAACAGAGACTGAATCATGTGAGTGCCCCCAGAAAAGCTAAAGATTCAGTAACGATTCAAACTGTTATTTTTTAAGTTTTTACCAAACATTTATTAAGTGGAACTGGAGGAAAGTTATTTTGTATTAACAAAAGTGTGTATCTATTTATGGTGAGTTAACAGAGTTATTAGTTCACGTACGTGAATGAACATATCACTTTCACATGCTTCAACCTCTTTCATTTCACAACTATTTGGTATCTCATTACTGGACAGAATTAGTTACTTATACTCCCCCCGGGGAAGTGATAACTTACACAGATACAGTTACAAAGTTAAAAAATGGATTTCAAAGTTCTTTTGTTTGTTTACTTTCACACTGTCTTTTTTTTTTTTTTTTGTCAAAACATTTTCCAGTTTTCTGTGGTCCTTTTTTCTGTTCAGTTTTCTTTTATGATTTACCAAACAAAATCCTCAGAAATAGAGATTCAAAATAAATGTACAGTATTGTGACTGTAATTAATAATACTGTAATATATATTCGGAAGTAGCTAAGAGAGTATTTCTTAAAAGTTTTCACCACAAGAAAAAAAGTTTGTAACGTGTATGGTAATGGATGATAACCAGACTTATTATGGTAATTGTTTTCCAATATATATATACATATCGAATCACTAAGTTGTATTCCTGAAACTCATGTAATGTTGTATGTCAATCATATGTCAATAAAATAAATACATTTAAAAAAAGAAACCACTCATTTCCAGTAAACGGACCTATATAAACTACTACACGGTTTAAGAATTTCAAGTATGAACTGCCAAATTCAAGCGATTCTAAATCAGGGTAGTGGTGTGGCTTGCCGTAACACTATGCAAAATATTCAATAGAGAAATTCCTCAGTGCCAAGAATTTTTTGTTATTGTTAGGAAAATATTCATCAGGGATAATTCAACAATGGCAACAATTCTTATTGGTATCTCGTGCCGACCCCTGTGAGGGAGCTGGAACAAATGTCGTATTATCAATCGCCTAAGTGTTACATGTGGAAACCTGAGTTAGCAGGTGCCATATTTGCCATTTATACTAAGGATACTCCACTGGCATACGGTGGTGCCCAGGGAAGCTGCCATTCCTTAACCCAGCTCTGTCCACCCAGACATGCACGTGCATCCACCAATCCATCAGCGAGGCATCAAGAATTACCATACTTAAGAAGAGGAATCCTTCAGTGTAAGTGTTTAAATGCACGATGCTAAACGTACACTGAAGGATTTGAAGCAAGGAACTTGCAACTATGACTCAGTCACACATCTGGTTCAGCCCTGTCCGGATGTCGGAATGCATCAGTCATTTTGGATTTATTCATAATGAAAGAAATCAAGTCACAACCCATGTGGTCTCAAAGGTCTACTTAGATGATGATGAAGACCTATGATACTCCCTGAAGTATGGCAGACTTTCCAAGCTTATTAAGAATATACGTTTCTGACATTTTAAATATCTTAAGTCAGTGATTTTAGCCCCTTGGGCAAAACAGTGTTGCAGCATGTAATTCAGGTTATTTCCACAGAGCCAGTTCAATCTCAAATCATCATTTCTAATGCATGCTTAGCCATGCTACTTGTGTGAAGTCACTTTGCACAGCAGTGCCAGCAACCACACAGTGTGACTTCACCAATTTCTTTGTACAGTGCACAAAACAAGTAAACCTCTCAGCAGTTGGGAGCTTTGGCCAGAGGCCTGGGCTTGCCCCTGGGGGGTACCTCGTTCTTCTTCATGAATTCCAGCACAGTCATCTTGCTTCTCAGCCTCACGCACTGGCCTCGTAAACAGATTCCCTAAATGATCCCCAAGATTCTGATGTCACATTCGGAGGGGACGCTTGCTTTTCTTTTTTGCCAATTCTACCATTTTTTAAGTCATTCCTATCCAGTCAATCACTGTCAAGAGCCATCAATGAGTGTTAATGCTCTGTTATTAAAGAATTCTTGGTAACTTGTTTCATAGGGAGAGTTGGCCAAGGGCGACCATGGGAAGGCAAGACAAAGAAAACCCATTTCAACTACTCCAAGTTGATTTCTGTGAAACACAGAGAATCGACTGATGTCCCATGCAGGCTCATTTTGAGTAAAGTGGTGTGTATTACAGCCAGAAGGGCAAATGAAGTAAATCTCACAGTGAGCAAACCAGTTAACAGTAGCAGAAAATGTTAGTGGTGCCTGGGTGGCTCAGTTGGTTGAGCATCCGACATCAGCTCAGGTCATGATCTCGTGGTTCATAAGTTCAAGCCCCGCATCAGGTTCTGTGCTGAGAGCTCAGAGCCTGGAGCCTGCTTCAGATTCTGTGTCTCCCTTTCTGCCCCTTCCCTGCTCTCTCTCTCCCCCACTCTCTTTCTCTCAAAAATAAATAAACATTAATTTAAAAAAAAAAAGCAGTAGTAGAAAATGTTAGAAGTGAAAATACAGATGTAACCCAATGGATTACACTCATACTCTTGTAAGTTACTAGTATGAGAGTATGAGAGTATTATATTTAAGGCGTATCGCCCCACACCTGTTAGGAGGGCCATTATAAAACCAAACAAACAGAAGATAGTGAGTGTTACTATAAATGATTGTAAAATGGTGCATCTTCTGAAAAAAACATGATGGAGGTTCCTCAAAAGATTAAAAATAGAACTACCATTTGAGACCAAACAATTCCATTTCTCAGTACGCATCCAGAACAACTGAAATCAGGATCTCAGAGACACATCTGCACACCCGTATTCACAGCGGCATTACTCACAATAGCCAAAAGGTAAAAACAACTATACTTCTAGCCACAGATGAATGAACAGAGAAAATGTGGTGTATACATACCAGGGAATGTTACCAAGCCGTAAAAAAGGAAATCCTGAATCACGCCAGGACATGGATAAAACCTGAGGACATAATGCTGAATGAAATGAACCACTCACAGGAAGACAAATACTCCATGATTCCACTTATATGAGGTATCTACAGTAGTCCAACTCGAAGAAACTTTTGGTGTTTTATATATATATATAACCAATATACATAAACATATACATGGATCAGCTCTCTCCTAGGGATGCAAAAATATCAAAAGCAGGAGCAACAGGGCACCTTATGCTTTTCTTAGTTTACCCTGAGGGTAACAAGCCCTATCTCTACGATCACTGGAGTAGTGTTCACCGGAAAGCAGCCTGTTCAGAGCCCTATGCCCCCGCACTGCCCCACCGAGCATTTGCACTTAGCTTCACAGCACAGCGAGTGCAATGTCAAAATCACTACGGAAAGACTCTTTACCTTGGTGCGAGGAACCTGGGAAACACTGGGCACGGTCAGCTCCTGAGGACAGTTCCCAGAAGAGGCCACAGGTCACAGGTGGGGCGGGCTGCCGGCTGGAACGGCTGTCGCTACGCACAGCATGCCCTAAACCCTGAAACGGAAGAAACCACGTGCGTGTGACCAGGGTGGAACAATTCTGAGTCGTCTCTTTTTGTAGGTTCTCAAATTCCTGCAGGAACATCGCACTTACTGCTTCACCCGTGCTTCTGAAGGCAGGCTGGAAATGGAAGCTGTCTGCCTGTCTCATGTACTCATAAACACTTCCTCAAAGCAGTATGGTTTCTTCCTCGGCACCTGTGCTCACTTTCTGGCTCTTATTCCTCCACTCGCTCACTGTCCTCGGTTGTGTCGCTTGCTTCAAGCAATCCAGGTCCTACATTTAGATTCATGGCTACGTACCCACAGCTGTACCTAGGAACCACTAGACTGGCACATTCCCCTGCACCGTATATGTGGAGGGCAGCTTCTAAGGAGGGGATGCTGGGGACAGGATAGCAGGTGTGGAGCCTCGCTATACATTCGCCAAGTATGGTCTGCAGAACAGCAATGGGGCCATCACATGGAGCGTGCTAAACAAGCAGGATGCTAGACCCTACTCCAGAACTACTGAATCAGAGCCTGCATTTAACAAGATCCCCACATGAACTGAATGTCGAATGGACATTACAGTTTGAGAAGCTCTGGTGTAAAATCTGAATATATTTGGAGCCAGATTTTAGAATTCAGGGAGGGGGTATCGTTTCCGTAAGTGCAAGGCTACTTCTAGAATAAGGAAATAAATACTATTAATCAAATATTGATTTGTGGAATGTATTACTTTCTTTGAAATAAGAGGAATAAATAAATCCAATTATTTTATGGGTAGGGCCTTAAAGCGTCATCAATAAGTTTAATAACCTTCCACAATGAGACTTAAATACATACTCTTTTTCTTTGTATTTTAATGAATCTTTTCATAAGGCATAGTTAAATCGTATTAGAAACAAATAGGTGTGTTATCGTAATTTAATAATTCTGAGAAACAATTCCCCCCAAAAGGGAAACAGGGCATAAACAGGTGAATTTTACATGAAGTAAAAGGAATCTAAGTGCTAGAACCCTCCATTTCCACATGCCTTTACAGGGACCAGCAACTAACATGCTATTAAAGTCTTTGTTCTTTTTCTTAAAGGCAGACTCAAAAACTATATAACTTTGAACCTCCATAAAACCCGGAACCATCCCTGGCCTAATTAATTATGAAAACCATTTTTAACTTTGGAATATACCACCTTTTAGTTTCTTTCAATATACTAGAAAGTACCTCAAATTATATCACAATCATAGAGTCTACAAATGAAAATAACTATTGAAGGAGGACCTGGAAATAATTCTGCTCATAGGTAAGAGAAGTTGTTTGTAATAAAAAGATTGATATCTTTCAAAGTTATCATGTAACACCATTAAACTAAACAAATACATGGCTTATTCATATTTCTCTTCCGTTCTTTTTCTCCCAAATTAACTAAAAAACCTGAATATTGCTGCGGGAAGGGGAATAACTAAAAGAAATACACAAAAATACTTTCTGGGCATTTTTGTTTACTTCCGCTTTATTATCTTCTTCAAGTATTACAAAGTCATATCTACTTGTGCTTGCTTGCATGTTTTAGAAAATACAAAAGGTAAAACAAAAAAGTTTTAAAAAATACACAAAAAATGAGATAAATTCTGCTAACACTTTAGTGTCTCAAACTATTTATAGATATTTTTAATGTGATTTATAGATATTTTTAATGTGTATATTTGTGTGTATTTGTGTTTACATGAGTTGAAGAGTTCTGAAAATTGCTATTTCATCCACCAAACTCCTCATATAGTTTTCCAGAGAAAGAAAAACAGCCTTGCCTTTTATATTTGGCTACAATGTATTTCTTAGGTATCATTATCAGTTAAATGATCTCTCAATGTTGGGAACCTGGTTTCTGATGTTTCATTTTTATAAATAAAGCTATTGTGGAAATGGCTATAGATGTTTCCTCTTATATTTTTCTCATTCCATCCTTAGGATAAATACCTTTAATAGAAATTGTTAAATACTATTTTGAAACATATTACCAGTTTGCTTTCTGAAAAGTTTTATCATTTACAGCAACATCAAAAGATTTCATTAAGAAAAAAAGTATCTGCCATGAAAGTCAAAAAATGTGTTTTTGTTTTTAAAACTGCTTTATTAAAGTAAAATATGGGGGCGCCTGGGTGGCTCTGTTAGCTAAGCATCCAACTGTTGATTTCAGCGCCAGTTGTGATCTCACGGTGAGTGAGTTCAAGCCCCACATCAGGCTCTGTGCTGATGGTGCACAGCCTGCTTGGGATTCTCTCTCTCCTTCTTTCTCTGCCCTTCCCCCTGCTCTCTCTCTCTCTCTCTCTCTCTCAAAAATAAACTTTAAAAAATAAAGTAAAATATGCATACAGAATAGTGTACAACTTAATGAGCTATCCCAAAGCAAACACACCCTTGTACTCCCAACCAAGGTATGGAATATTAGCGGCATGAAAGCCGCCTCATGTCCCTGCTAGATGCACCAAATTTATCCATGCTGCTCATTTTATCTACAGTTCACTCACTTTTGTTGGTGGGTAATAATTAATTATGCAAATATACCACAATTTGCCATTCTCTTGTTGAGACGCACTATAGCATTTAATGTAGTTTATATATTTGGGCGCTGCTGTTTTGGTCATACAAAAAAGTAAACTTTTAAGTAAACTTACATGTATTTAACATATATATATTAAACCCATCAATCTTTTTCTTTTGTTATTACATTATTGGTGCTATCCTTTAAAAATCTTTTCCTTGGGGTGCCTGGGTGGCTCAGTCGGTTGAGCCTCCGACTTCGGCTCAGGTCATGATTTTGTGGTGCATGGGTTCGAGCCCCATGTTGGGTTCTGTGCTGACAGCTCAGAGCCTGGATCCTGCTTCAAGTTCTGTGTCTCCCTCTTTCTCTCTGCCCCTCATCCACTCATGCTCTCTCTCTCTCTCTCTCAAGAATGAATAAACATTAAAAAAATTTTTTTAAACGTTTCCTACCATAGGATTATGAAATGTTTACCTACATTTTCCTCTAATACTTTTTTCATTGTTTGTATCTTCACTTCACTTGGAATTTACTTGGATGTAAAGAGTTAAGTAGTTGTATGTCTGTTCATCTTCCCTCAATGGGTAGGCAATTTTCCCAAGAGCTTTTATGAAATAACCCATCTTTTCCCCCTGCTGTCATAAAATGCTTCCTTTATTATATACTAAATTCCCAAATATATACTTGAGTCTCTTTCTGGATGTTCTCTTATGTTTTTAAAACATGCTAATATATTCTTCAATTGGTCATATAAGTACAAAGTATAAAATTCAAGAGGAAAAACAGAGCGTACAAAGATAGTAAATAAGGCTTCTTTCACACCTGCCCACCAGACACATAGCTACTCTTCTCAAGTTCGACCATGGCTTTGAGTCATTTGTCTACCATTCCAAAAGTAATCTGTGCCTATAAAAAAAAGTAAATATACACTCCTGGGTATATTAACATGTCCTTAAAATAGCATACCAAAGCACAGTTCTAGAGTTTGCATTTTCATATAAATCAATTCATCCGTGCTATCTCATCCTTTGTAATATCTGCATTATATGAATTTATTTAAAACCTATACCTCCTGATGAACTGAAACACTGTGTGTCATCTTTTGCTATTATCGGTAAACCTGAAATGAGTATCTGTGGGTCAATCTCAGAAGTACAATTCAGGATTGAAGTATATATGTATTTTTTAAACTACACACTTTGCAGGGTGCCTGGGTGTCTCAGTTGGTTAAGCATCTGACTCTTGATTTCAGCTCAGGTCATGATCTCATGGTTTGTGAGATCTCATGGTTTGTCCCTTGTTGGGCTCTGCAATGACAGCACGGAGCCTGCTTGTGATTCTCTACCTCTCTCTCTCTCTCTCTGCCCCTCCCCTGCTCTCTTTCTAAAAATAAAATAAACATTAAAAAAACTATTTATTTTGAAATAATTACAGATATATGCTGTTGTAAGAAATAACATAGATATACCCTGTGTCACTCACCTAGTTTCCCCCAAGTGGTACCATTTTACAAAACTACAGTACATTATTACAACCAAGATATTGACTCTGATACAGCTGACATACCAAATATTTCCATCGCAAGAATCCTTCATGTTGCCCTTGTGTAGCCATACCCACTTATCTCTTTCCCCTATCCCCTTCTTAACCCCTGGGGACCCACCAGTCTATTCTCCATTCCTATAATCTTGTCATTTAAAGAATGTTACATGAATGGAATCCTGCAGAATGTAACTTGTTGGGATTGGCATTTTTCACTCAGCATAATGCTCTGGGGATTCATCAAGGTTGTTGCCTGTATCGACAGTTCATTTCTTTTTATTGCTGAGTACTCTTCCATGGTATGGATGTATTATAGTTTGTTTAACTATACACTGAAGGACATTTGGGCTGCTTCCAAATTTTTGGCTACTAAAGATAAACATGCTATAAACATTTATGTACAGGTTTTTGTGATCATAAATCTTCATTTTTCTGGGATAAATGGCCAGTAATTCAATTCACGGTTTGAATGGCAGTTGCAGGCTTCGTTGTTTAAGAAATTGCCAGATTGTTTTCCCAAAGTGGCTGTGCCATTTTACATTCCTACCAGCAATGTGTAAGTGGTTCAGTTTCCCTACATCTTTGGCAGCATCCGATGTTGCCATTAGTTTTTATTTTAGCTATTCTGATAGGTTTATAGTAAGATGTCATCGAGATTCTAATTTGCATTTCCAAAATGACTAACGATGTCCAACATCTTTTCACATACTTATTATAAGACCATCTACGTACACTCTTTGGTAAAATGTCTCTTCATGTATTTTTCCCATTTTCTAATTGGATTCTTTTTTTGTTATTGATTTCTTAGAGTTCTTTATATATTCTATGGTACTAGACTTTTCTAAGTGGTTTGCAAATATTTCCCCGGTCTGTAGCTTCTATTTTCATCTCTCAACACTCTTTCAAAGTAAAAAAAAAAAAAAAAAAGCTAATAATTAAGTCCATTTGATTGATCTTTCTATGAATCGTGTTTTTGTTGCCAAGTCTAAGAACTCTTTGTCTATTCCTAAATCCTCCAAATTTTCTGTTTTATTCTAACACTTTTATAGTTTGAAGTCCATGACCCATTTTGAGTTAATTTTTACATAATACGTGAGACTGAAATTGAGGTCCATCTTTTCCCTATAAATGTCCAATTGCTCCAGCATGATTTGTTAAAAGGGCGTCTGTCTCCATTGAAACGCATTTGAACCTCTGTCAAAAGTCAGTTGTGCACATTTGTGTGGATCTTCATCTGGGTTCTCTGTCCTCTTCCACCAATCTATCTATCCCTCCACCAATACTACAGTCTTGATTATAGCGGCCATACGAATTGGGTAGACTGATTCCTCCCATTTTTGTTTTCTTCCAAATTCATTTTATTTTTATTTTTAATATTTTAGTTTAGTTAATAAACAGTGCAATATTGGTTTCAGAAGTAGAATTCACTGATTCATCACTTGCACACAACACCTAGTACTCGTCACAAGTGCTCCCCTTAATTCCCATCACCCATCTAGCCCATCTCCCACCCACCTCCCTCTATGTACCCTCAGTTTTCAAAATTCTTCAACTATTCTAGTCCTTTGCTTTTCCATATAAAAATTAGAATAATATTATCAATATCCACATATATCTTCCTTGGGCTTTTGATACGAATTACTATCAAAACTTTCTCTATCTCCTTCGGGAGAATAGACATCTTCCACACCATGAACATGACATGTCTTTCCCTTTATTTAGACATTTTGTTCTTTCATGTGTACTGTGCAGTTTTCAGCATACAAATCTTGTACATGTTTTCTTAGATTTAGAACTAATTATTTCTTTTTTGAGCAATTATCGTATTTTAAAATCTGTGTTAATATGTTCTAATATTTTTATATTGAGCTTATATTCTGTGACCTTGCTGAACTTGACTTATTAGTTCTGGGATTTATTTTATTTTTTAACAAATTCTTCGATATTTTCTATGTACACAATCATACCATCTACACATAAAGACATTTATATTCTTTCCTTCCTTCCCAGTATCAGTGCCTTTTCCCCTTTTCTTGCCTTACACTGTTACATAAGAGTGCTAAAAGCAGATATTCTTGCCTTGCTCCCAACCTTAAAAAGAAAGCATTAAATCCTTCACCTTTATGATATCTGTAGCATTTTTTGAAGATTACCATATATCAAATTGAATAAATCTCTCCTAGTCCTGATTTTTTATGAAAGTTTCTTGTGAATAGGTGTTGAACTTTGTCAAATGCTTTTTCTGTATCAATTGATATGGTCATGGGTCTCCTCTTCTCTAACCTGTTCATACAGTGGATCACACAGGTTGATTTTCAAATACTGAACCAGCCTTTCATCCATGGAACACATCCCCCTCGGTCATGCTTTATAGTTCTTTTTATATATTGATGAATTGTATTTGCTACTAACTTGTTAAGTATTTTTGCATCTCTTTAAGAGATATTGGTATGTCTTTTTCTTTTTTGTATTGTTTCTGTCTGCTTTTAGTATTAGGGTAATACTAACTTGATGTAATGAATTGAGAAGACTTTCCTTCTATTTTCTGGAAAAGACTGTGCAGGATTGGGATTAATTATTTTTTAAGTGTGTAATAGAACTCTCCAGTGAAACCAACTGGACCTGGATATTTCACTTGGGGAAGATTTTAAATCATGAGTCCCATTTCCCTAGTAGTTACAGGGACATTCAAATTATCTACACTGTATTGGGTGAGTTGTAATAGTCTGTGCTTTTCAAGGAACTGATTTATTCCATCTAAGCTGTCAAATTCATGTGGGTAAAATTATTCATATTACCTTTATTCTTTTCGATGTCTGCAGGATCTGCAGTGATACCTGCTGTTTGATTCTGGATATTGGTAATTGGCGTTTTTCTCTTTTCTCAGTCTTGCTAGAGGTTTGTCAATTTTATTGATCTTTTCGAAGAACCAGGTCTTCGTTCCACTGATTTTCTCTGTTCTTCTGTTTTCAATTTAATTGACATCTGATTTTATTTTTCTTATTTTCTTTCTTCTGTTTGCTTTGGGCTTACTTTGCTATTCTTTTTCTAGGCTCTTGAGGTGGGAACTTAGATTATTGGTTTAAGACATTTCCTCATGTTTAATAATATGAAATGAGTCCTATACATTTCCCTCTCACAACTGCCTTGGCTACTGCCCACAAATTTTGTTATGTCGTATTTTCAAGTTCATTTGGTTCAATGTATTTCTTTTAATTTCCCTTGACATTTCTTCTTCGACTCATGGATTATTTAGAAACGTGTTTAATTTCAAAGCATTGGATCATATTATCTTTCTATTATTGACTTCTAGTTTAATTTTATTGGTTGGAGTCAGAGAATATACTCTGTAGGGTATCAAATCTATTAAAATTTTAAGATTGTTTTATGATGCAGTATGTGGTCTTTCTTGGTATATGTTCATGGGCCTGGGAAAAGAATGTGTATTTTGTGCTGCTTAGTGGAATGGTTTATGAATGTTAATTAGATCCTGTTGGTTGATGGTGCTATGAATTATTCCATAGCCTCACTAATTTTATGTGTAATTGTCTTGTCAGTTGTGGAGAAAGAGGCGTTGTTGAAGTGTTCACCTATAATTATGGATTTGTCCATTTCTCCCTTCAGCCCTATCAGTTTTTACTTCACGTATTTTTTGTAGGACTGTTGTTTGGTGTTTTACAGTTAGGATTGCCATGTTTTCTTGGCGGATTGATCCTTTTATCTGTATTGATCCTTTTATCTCTATATAATGTCCAGCTCTGTCTCTGGCAATTTCTTTGTCTATATTATCTAATGATATAATTGTGAATTCCTTTGATTAATGTTTGCATAATATATATGTAATCGTATGATTTTTTTTTTCAGATTTTATTTTTAAACAATCTCTACACCCAATATGGGGCTTGAACTCACAACCCTGAGATCAAGAGTCACATGTTCCACCAACTGAGCCAGCCAGGTGATCCTATAATTGTATGATTTTATATATGTTCCTATACTTGTTACTTTCAACGTGCCTATATTGTTATATTTGAAATGAGTTCCTTATAGAGAGCATATAGTTGGTTCATGTTTTTTGTAATCCACCCTGACAATTTATGTCTCTCATTTGATGTTTTTAGATTATCTGCATTAATGTAATTATCGATGGGTTAAGGTTTAAGTCTGCCATCTTTTTTGTTTTCTGTTTTTTCTATTTTTCATTTGTTTTTTCTTGTGTTTCAAGTGGATTAGATGACATTGCAGAATTCCATTTTGATGTATCTAGTGTTTTGGAATGTATCTCTTTATTTTTTAAAAAGTTTTTAATGTTTATTTCTGAGGGGGGGGTGCACAAGCCAGGGAGGGGCAGAGAGAGAGGAGGACACAGAATCCAAGGCAGGCTCCAGGCTCTGAGCTGTCAGCACAGAACCGTGGGGCTCAAACTCTCGAGCTGTGAGATCATGACCTGAGCCGAACTCGGATGCTTAACTGACTGAGCCATCCAGGCGCCCCGAAATATATCTCTTTAGTATAATTTTTCAGTGGCTGCTCTGGGTATTACATATATACATAATTTGCCTATTGGTGGCATCTTTTTACCAGTTCAAGTGAAGTATAGGAAACTTACCTACCTTTTATGTCCCTTTTCCTTCTCTATTTAAAATATAGTTGTATTAAATACTTCTACGTTTCTTTAGAAGCTCCATCAAACCACGTTATAATTTTCATTTCAACCACCTACTATAATTTAGAAACCTCACAAGAAGGAAAGTCTAATGTATTTACCCATACTTTTGCTTACCATGTTTTCTTGTCTTGATTTCCCAAAGTCCCCCCCCCCCCTTTTTTTGTTTTTGTTTTGTTTCCCTTCTGTTCAGAGAACGTTCTCAAGCTACTTTGCTGGCGGAAGGTCTGCTAATATCTGGTATATGTGCTGCCGAAGCGAGCACACGTCTGCTAATATCTGGATCTTATTTAAACCTTCTATTTTAAATGGCCTTCTCTGACACTGATCTCAGAGGGGAAAGGAGGATGATACCTCAGTACTGCTCCATTGACACTCAGATGGGAGTTTCTCATTACTGCTGGTTACAGTTATGGGTTCTGTCTCTGAATAAGGTCTCCTAAGACACTGAGCTGGGGTTAGTAGCTTCATTACCACTGGGCAACGGTGAGTCTCTGCAAGGCCTCTTCTGTCACAATCCAAGCAGGAAGACGGAGGGATGCCTAACTTTTTTTCCAGGTGGAGATGGAAGTCTAGATTCCCCAAGTGATCGCCACTGACACTGCAATGGGAAAAAGGAGCAACTTATTACTGGCCAGTGGGGCTGAAAGTCCTGGCTCCTTTTTTGGTTTCTGACTGCACTTCATTAGGAGTATTGTTATAGCCTGTAGTGGATAAAAGTCTAGGTTCCCCACTCTGCTTTTCCTGGCATGGGTGGTGGTGGGGCTAGTTTTTTTGTTTTGTCTCGTTTTGTTTTTCTATAATGTTTGGTGGAGTAAAGAGGTTACTGAGTAAAAGTGTTCTATTTTACCGGCTATTCCTTTCCTATCTTTCTGGATAAAAAGAGTAGACTTCCTTGGGATTTCTTTTTTTGTTTGTAGCCATTGGCATCCCGTGTTGCTGCCCTCTTAATTACTCAGTCTTGGATACATGAAGCCAGAAGAAAATTTAGAGAACTCCCCAATGGATCATTCCTCTGGTCCTGATGTCCTCAACCAGTCTTTCTTCTTGTCTCCACCTTTCAGAACCTTGTGTTTATTCTATGTATAACGTCCATGGTTTTCAGTTGAACTTAATGAGAGGAACAGGAGAAAGTACTTCTACTCCAATACCCAGAAGTCTACATTTTTAGTTTAGATTATCATTGGTGATTATCTAATTGCCTTCTATAGATGTACCGATTTACATTTCCATAGAGTTGGTCTTGTTTTCTGCTATTGATCTTCATGGTAGAAATTGCTCTGTCATCTATCTGTCTTTGCCCTCACATCTAATTTGTCCAGGTTATAGGGGTTTCACGCCTGCCATTTTAGAGTCAACTTAAGCATTTCTGGTAGGAAATTCTTCTTTATGGGTGGAAAGGACGTAGGGACTGCCATTCAGAAGTAAGCTTTCCACAGATGTTCTCCTTCTTTCATTTGCCTGCCTCCTACTCAGCACCGTTCACCTGACTTGAAGACTGTTAGTGAACTTTTTCTAAGCCTATTCCACCTACAGAAAAAAAGAAAACACCGCACAGAGTCGTGAGGAGGGAGATTTTATTCCAATTTCTCGTATCTCATTTTAATTTATTTGAAATCAGGCTATATTTGACAAAACTTCCTTGACGCTTGTGGTATTTTATTGGGATAATTCTTTTGTCTCTCCATTCTCTCCCACCCTCTATGTACGCTTCTCACTGTCCATTTTTATCAGCATTTTAAGAGTATGTGTATGCAAACTGCTGTCTTTCAGAGATGCCTCAGGTGTACACCTTTTATAAATACCTTATTTTCAGAGGCAGAAGGTACCAGTAAGAAAACTAGGGACGGACAATGGCAGTTTTGTTGGAGGAGTATCCAATGTCACTCGTTTAGCCCTTACACTTGATTACACCACCTCTCTGTTTTCCAGACTTTTGTGTCTTGTAAGTCCTTAAACGCTACTTTCAGCACTAGTATGAACAGTATATTCCAAGATGAAGAAGGCGGCAATACCGTGTGGAAGCGTTATCATTTAAAACAGGAATACAATTAAAGCACCTTCACTCAGTTAAAGCTTATTGCCATTGATACATTGTCCGCCAAATGCATTTTGCTTTTTTTTTTTTAATTCAAAAGCTGAAGCTCCTGTTTTTTCTCTACAAAGAAACACACAAACACAAAATAAAAAAATTAACTCTTTATGTACCTCAATGTAGTATACGAAGGTAGGTGTATGTGTACATACACAAACTTCTGATAAAATATTTGCTCACGGTAAAGTATTTTGAGCAGAAAAAAGAAATGCATAAAAATGTAACTCCACATAATACTATTTAGTTATGACTGTTAAGTTTTCTTTGGAATATTCCACTCTAGTTTCTTCCTATGCACTTTTTTCTTCTTTTTATAAAATGGGCTCGCTCATACTATAAATACCATGTGAACCCTGCTTTATTCACTTAACATAATAATGTGTTTTCCCATTTGGTTAAATGGTCTTTAAAAACATGAGTCTTTAATGGCTGTAATAATATTCTACCTTCATGACGGTATCATAATTTATTTAAACATTCTTCTATGTGAGGGTAAGCTTCTACAGTTTTGCTGTTTTTAATAATGCTGCAAGGTATATTATTTTACATAAATCTTTGATTTATTTTCTTTTCTTAGGATAGACTGCTAGAATTTGGATTATTGGACTGTGGCTGCTGCAGCACAAACTTCCCTCCTAGAGCAGGAAACACTGCTGTGGGTCAAGAACTAGCTGTTCGCTCCTGGCCACAGCACTGAGAAGAGATTGCAAATTCTGCATCCTTATAGCAAGACACTGTTGGGGTTCCCTTTCAAGTACTTACTTCCTGTGCAGCAGTGTGACCAGGCAAGCCTGGGGCTCCTCCTGCTTGCAAAAAGATTTGCCTGCTCTGCTCCTTAGGAAAGCTGCCAGGAACCAGGGAAACTGAGTCATAAATGTGTGCCTTCTCGTGTTTGCAGTCCTGCCCCTTTCCACCACTGGAGTAATAAGGGTCAGATGACAGTGTGAATCAGCAGAAAGGTGCGACATTTTCTGCCGGAAGTCCTATCCACTAATTTATTTCAGGAGAAAGGAAAGAGTTCCCATGCTATAAGGAAATAGCATCTTTAAAACAAAATTGGGAACACAGTAACTATACATAAGTAGGCTTTTATTATTTATTTTCTTTTTTGGGGGGAGGGGAGATAAAATTTAGGAACTCTATAGTTTCACCACACTATGTGACTATACTGGTGTATCTCTGATCACGTTGTGCTTTCAATGAGGCACTTTCGAAGCTGCTTTCTTTTCCTTAATAAATCGTGTGAGTTATTTAATTGTAAAAATGTGGCTTGTCATATGCTACTTTATAATATTTCATTCCTTAAAGTAAGAATGTTTTCTATTGCTGCCAACACAAATATCACTATCTTTACACAAAAGGAACTCTCATCTGTCAACTAACTTCGAAACACCCAATTTCCACCAGTTGTTTGCTCTTCTTGGAGCAGCCCTAGCAGGGAACGATTTACATTTTATTTATTCATGCTCTTTGCTCATTTTTTCTATTGACGAGTTAGGGTTTTTTTTTTCTTATAGATTTGAGAAATACCTTTAAATATTGATGATATTAACCCTATGTCTGTCATATTTGTTCCAAATATTTTTCCCACTTTTCAGGGCCATTTGATTTTGTACCTGGTGCATTTCTCCCCCCCCCCAACCCCCCTCCCTTTTTTTTTTAACCATTCAGAGATGTTTAAATTTAGTATGTTAATGTATCTCTTACTTTAGCATTTTTTTCTTTCTTATAGTTAGTATACATTCCCGAGTCCAAAATCACATGTATATTAAGGTATATTTTATTCTTCTGGTTTTATTGTGATTTTACTATTTTATTATGATTTTGAACAATAAGATATTTTTGAGAAATCGTTTGATTCATCATTGATTTAGCTGCCATTTTTATCATATACTAAATTATTTCATATATAGGGTATTTTACAGACCTTCTAGGGTGCCATTGTACTGTTTGTGGATTCTTAGACTGTTTCCTGCAAGAGAATTGAGTACCCTGAATATTCTGTCCTCTGGTGCCATTGATTTTTTTCCCCTCAAAATTTTAACTAGTTCACCCATTTATTCTTCTAAATGAATTTTAGGATCAATAATTCAAGTTTCAAAAGAAAATCTGCTTATATTTTAAACATAAGATTTAAATTTTGTGATTATTAAAGATATCTATACTGGTATACACATAAAAAGGCATTCGAGTTTACTACTAGCCATAGCATAACGAGTAGATACAGATTTTGAAGTCTGATAATGTCCAGTGCTAGTGTAAATATGGGAAAAATGAGCATTTTCATAGACCGTCAATGAAAAAGGAAATTGGTAGCTTTTTGGAGGAAATTTGTGTCTATCAAAATGCAATATGTGCATACTCCTCGATCCAACAATTCCCCTTCTAGGAACTTGTCCCATAGACAGTCTTACACATGTGTACACAAATACACAAGGCAGGTCATTGTGCCATCGCTTGCAATAATCCCCTAATGGAATCCACATAAAAGTCCAGTTACGATAGGTGAATGGTAAAGTCAACTATGGAGTAAGCATACAATGGAATGTTGCATAGCTATTAAAAAGAACAAAGTATACCTATATGTAATAATACGGAACAAAATCTCTGAGATATATTATTAAATAAAAAAAAAAGTTTCAGAGCAATATGACCAACATAAAGCTACTTATATTTTAAAATCTCTGTCTTTGTGTGTGTAGGTAGATGGGTAGTATGTATACGTATAAAGAGTATTTAGTCAGACAGACACTAAAAGAGCAATCATATTTACTTCTAGGGAGGTAGGTGAGGTTAGGGAGTAAAAAGGGATTATAATTTTTTTTAATGTTTCTTTATTTATTTTGAGAGAGGGATAGAGAGTACTGGTGCACATGAGTGGGGAAGGGGCAGATAGAATTCCAGGCAGGCTCTGCACTGCCAGCCCTCGATCTCACAACCATGAGATCATGACCTGAGCTGAAGTCAACCAACTGACCTGCCAAGGCTCCCCAAGAGATTGTAATTTCTAACCTAAGTATTTCTATATTATTTTAGGTATCTATTGCATGCTTCTGTTCATGTACAACTTGTGTATTTTACAGAAAAAAATTTTAAAGTAACACATATTCATTATTAATATTACCTTCTCCTTTTATTAATATCACCTAACCTTTTGGGTAGTCTTTGTGCTTGTTCACTCTTGAACTGGGAGAAAGTTAACCCGACTTGGAGTTGGCCAACAGATAAATACATGTAACTCCAGGTTGGTGATGCCCCTTGGGTGGTACTTTCTGAACCCTCTATGGTTCCTCTGCTCTGGTACAAGTTGGTCTGGACACCTTGGGTATTAAATTAGCATTCATTGCAGACTACCCTAAGTAACTGAGGTGAGATTTTTTTTCGCCCTTTCATTGCATAGTTCTCTACCCCAAAGCCCCATCAAACAAATAATACCCAAAAAGCCACAATCCAGGCACTCAATGCTAGATGAGCTCTTTCTGCCTTCACCTACATAGTCTTGACAGTGTGTTAGAGCAGGGAGGGGACTTTACCTCCGGGGATGGATTTTACTGTTTCCCTACAGCACCACCGCTAAACAAGGAAGTGTAGTCTACGAAGATAGGAAAAAATTCACGTAGACGAGAAGATGTGTTTAGGTTATTTTGTACACGTCAGAAAGCCATGACCTACAGGAGACAGACCTAATACTGGCCAATGGTTTTTATTCTCAATGCAGCTCCCTCAGCCTTATAATCAGTGGAAATTCCTCTAGGAAACCTGCAAAAGGCTATCAGTCTTTTTTTTCCACTGGTATTTTGTTTTTATATTTTTCTGTGTCACCATGGGTACTTAAATGGAAAGTTGATGGGGGCGCCTGGGTGGCTCAGCTGGTTAAACGTCCGACTTCAGCTCAGGTCATGATCTTGTGGTCCATGAGTTTGAGCCCCATGTCGGGCTCTGTGCTGACAGCTCAGAGCCTGGAGCCTGCTTCAGATTCTGTGTCTCCCTCCCTCTCTGCCCCTCCCCCACTCGCCTTCTCGTTGTCTCTCTGTCTCTCAAAAATAAACATTAAAAAATTAAAAAAATAAATAAATAAACGGAAAGTTGGGAGAGGCTACTTCAGGGCCTATCAGCCAGATGATACTATAAACATGCTATTTCGTAAATAAAAGTAAAGCCCAAAACACAGCATAACAACCCTAGAGGACAAAAGAAGCCATACATACAGAAGGTGTATGTATACAAACATAAGCACAAGAGCACTTTTCTGCACTAGGGTGAGTGTATCTGCCACTTACTAATCAAGCTTGGTGGCTCTCTGGGGTATTAATTCTTGCAAGGACCAAATACACATTTATTGCCTGTGGGTACGGAAGAACAGGGGAAGGATTGTGGTAGCTGCTTTCAAGATCAGAAGCAAGGGGAGAAAAAGGAATGAGTGGAAGAATTAAGGGGCACAAAGAGGCTGAAATCTGAGTGGAAATAAAGGTAGACAGTGGGGCATAAATAGGGGATTAATACCTGCAAAGTGGTGAAAAGGACAGAATCCAAGAGGGGGTGCAAGAGAAAAAAAAAAAAACCTCTATAAATTATCCGTAGGAAATGGAATCTCTCCTGGAAAAGACATTCAGCTTAATTTTTTCCGGACTTAAAACTGGAATTTAGTGCCACCAGAAAATAGTAGGTAAGCATGAAAGCTGAGGCAATTTATCACAGTTATCATTTCCACCGATAAGCATTTCTTTGTTTGAACAAATGGCCACTATAAAAAAACAAAGTCGCAATTGAATTAACAACCTGGCTTACAGTGATGTCCCCAGTAAGAAAAAAAAACATAGGAAAAACGATAATATAAAAAGATGGAATATATGTTTTGTTTTGTTTTGGTCTTTTGACAGAGATAAATGTGCCAGAAGGGTATCTTCCACTTTTTACTTTAAATGTAGAAATACATGTTCTGTTCATATACTTCCTAAAATTTCTACATGTGAGAAGTGGGTGTTTAAAATTATCCAGTATCAGTGAAATCTGATATATCTCAGGGTTTTGTTTGATCTTGTCAGCTACTCAGAGCAAGATAAGGCAGCAAAGGAGGGAACTTTGCACTAGACTTGCAGTGGGAACCTGTGTGTGTGTGTGTGTGTGTGTGTGTGTGTGTGTGTGTGTGCGCGCGCGCACGGGCGCTGGCGTAGGCAAAACCTACTGTTCACTCTGACCTCCATTCAGGGCAAAAAGGAAACTAGGGGGTTCAGGACCCAGGACAGTGGGTAGTCCTTGGAAGACCCCTCCCCCGGCAATGGTCAGCAGACACTTATCTGTCGATGGGGATGCTGAAAGGCACTGTCACCGGTCTGCACTGTGGGCTAGCATAGCCCCAGCATAGCCACCAGAGCAGCCGGTGGAGTTAAGTAGGGGTTCATTCCTACGAAGGGGACCAAATGATTGACTAAGAAGAGAGTTCTGACCCGGAACACATGCAAGCTGCCTGAAATTTAGGAAGTCAGGCACAGATGGTTTGCTGTTACCAAGAGGCATCAGAAGGGTTAATATCTAATGAGCTGACACTGAATCCTGGGAACCGGGAACCATACCCAGGGTCATGCAAGTCGGAGTGACACACAGCAAACACTATAAAAGTTTCTTTTGTTAATAGTAGCATAACATCACATCCCATTTCAAATGATAGAATCTTCTTAAAGGAGAAATTTTGCATTTAAAGTCTGTGACTGACAACTGCTTCGTGGAATTGTGGAAAGAAGACTATGGAAGAGCAGACAGGCCAGCGGCTCAGGCTACCAGGCTGCTGCAGTCCGTCCAGGCCCCAGTGTAATGCACCGTCTAACTCTGAGCATCATCACTTAACCCTCCAGGACTTCAGTTTTCTCCTCCCAACAGTCTCCATGGCCACCTCAGAAACTCTCATTGAAGCCAATGAATGTTTAGTATGAGGCGCCTATTACAAATATTCTCTTGGTGAAAATTAGCCTACATTGTGACATTCCTACTTACTCAACAAATTGAAAGGAAATAATCACACTCCAAAATGGATGTTCGGAACATTCCAGCTTCCTTCGCTGAAGTCCTTTGAAAAGTAGACTTAGTAACAAGCACACCACAACCCTGCGAGACTAATAATGAAATAAATTGTGTTAATCCTCGCGACGTGCAATTTTCTCTCACTCTTCGGTGCCCCGGTCAGCTGTCCCTGGGACAACAGCTGGTATATCAGGACTGGCTTTGCCCCACAGTTTGGGGCCATCAGTCCTGTCTCCCCTTGGCTGGCCAGGCACAACTATGGTATTGCTGAGCAACTAAACCGTGCTGGCTCTCATATGGGGGCAGAAAGGAGAGAGGTTGGTCTTAGATGCATGCAGAATGTGGGGGTTGTCTGGGTATGACAGATGGGCAGCACAAAGCATCCCATCCCTCTATGAATTGCAGCAATAGGCCCCCACAATAGGTGGCCAGTGCAACCCAATCAGAAAGACTTCTCTGCCAGACCCAAGTTTCCTAGTGTGGGTTTCCCCCAGGTCTCCAGGGAAGACTGCCCTCGGGTCAATGCTACTTGAAATGCAAGGGAAGACCTGACATTCAGGAGCCTCTCCCAGGCCAGCAGTGCCCTGAATGGCTACACGAAGAATTTCCCAGGTCTAACTCAGTCATTATATCACCACGGTCGTGGCACCAGAGGGGGAAGACTGGAAAGCAAGGGGCGCGAGAGGGGGAACTATTATATGGATCTAATTTTGTGGAGAACAGCATAGGCTGTTGGGAACACTACTTCATAAAGCCCAGTGTACTCATCTCATAGCCCCTCATTGTTCATGGAATCCCAACATCGGCACGACACTCAGACCTTAAATTTATTCAGAACCAACTTCCCAAGAGCTCAAGATATCGCACACAAGTATTCATTTTTATTAATCTACTAAATCTTCACAAAGTTCCTCTCCCTTTGGTTAGAAATGAACAAAAAGCAGGGTTAATCTCTTATGTCTCTTTCAACTGCGGTAGCCCGATTTAAAGAGAACAATCTACCACAGGTGACACAGGAAGTTAAGGAGGATGCTCAGAAATACCGGTCCCTAAAGGAGAAAAAGAAAATCAACAGCACATCCACAAGCCTTTGCCCCTGAAGCTCCACTGGCCACAAACATGCAGGAGGGGCCAGCCCCACCCATAGCCCTTCCTAGTCTCAGACACCAAGAAAGCAGGAGGCAGTTTCAGAGCATGTAGAGATTAGGTTCTTCTGACTTTACTGGGCCACATTTGAATTCGAGTTGCCACATTTGAATTCGAGTCATTTAAGAACAGCACTAACGAATACTCACTGAGGGTCTCTGCTTTATCTACATAGATGTCCAAAGACACTCTTCATGTCCTGTTTCTCCCCACTCTTGATAACAGCCTCCCCCTCTATTTACAGCATAATAAGTCTCTCTAATGGTTCCTCAAGAAATAGATCTGAAAATGGCAGGCACATTTCACCTTTGTCCAGCCAGGATCTCACGAGGTTGAGGATGCGGGTGTAGTTTGAAACCCATCATGACAAAACCATCCTCATCTGGCAAAGGGAAAAACCCCAATCATAATTCTCTGCTGAGAGTCATTAGAGAAAGCCCAAGAAAGAACAGGAAGAAGGGTCAAAGAGCAACTCTCGGATTTACAGAAGCACAGGCCACAAAATCAGAGCCTACTTGATTCAAGCCATGCACTAACAAGGATATATATGGACTAGGAGATTTTTATCCCCACGGTTTCATTCTACAAAACAGCACTGCATTTGCTCATCTTTCTGGATGGCCACGAAATAATGGTACATCTTGTAAATACAGGTGGGTTACTTCAGAGAGGGGGGTAGGAATTAGTTTTAAACCTGTCACATAGTTTCAAGTTATTTCCCATGAGATTTCATACCAGGCCACAGCACTGGAAGCCATAATTTCCATATTTATTGGAAACAGCGTCTCAGCCAAAGTGGTGCATTGTGTTCTCACAGTGAGACCTCACCCAGGGAAACAGAATTAACTCACACTATCATCGTAAGTGTCTGGGGTCTTTTTTCAGAAAACTGTAATATTTGACCCCCTAATTCAGAGTAAGTTTCTTCAAATCCACCGCCTTTTAGCAAAGACTATAACTGGAGGAACTGATTTCTAACCTAATAAACTTCTTTGCCAACCTAACCAAAGAAGTTTAAATCTGTGTTGTGCAAATGGCTATTTGTTTTGACCCATATGTCTCCCAGCATTATTGCTTAGCTGAATCTAAAAGTTACATATTTTATGCTCCAAGTTTCACAATCTGTTAAAATATATTTTTATATGAAAAAAAATATGCTTTCACATATTTTATATGTGAAAACTACGTGGGGGGGGTGGGGGGTATACAGGCCATATACATTCAAACCATTAAAAAAAACTAAAGAATAAAGAACGCTATGTATTTTATGTGCAACAGATCTGAATATTGGATTTTAAAACCACTGATGGCTAGCATTGCATTATTAACTCATTAAGGCTTCCAGTTCAGAATACAACTATCTACACATTTGGATTTTTAGCTTTATTTAGGAATATTGGTACCTCTTTAGAACTATAGACAGCACAGGGTTGGCATGAAAATCAACACATTCACCACAAAAACTGTCATACACAAACTCTTGCACAAAGGGAAAAGTTTTGAGAAATTAGGTAAAATTAGTTACAGAGAACAAACTGGCTATTGTATACGATTGTTAAGAACCCAATATTTTCTTATTTTTTTTTAAGTTTATTTATTTTATCTTGGGGAGGGAGAGACAGTAGGGTAGAGAGAGAATCCCAAGCGGGCTCGGCATTCTCAGCACGAAGCAGTGCTCGAATCCATGAGCCATGAGATCATGACCTGAGCCAAAATCAAGAAGTTGGATCCTAAACCAACTGAGACACCTAGGCGTCCCTATAAGCCAATATTTTCTTAAAAAGAGTTACGTTGAAGATAGATTGGTATTAGTCTTAGATCACCAATACTTGATTCCTTCCTTTCATACTCATTCACTGATCTCTTAATTAAACCAAAAACAAACTGCGTTGATCCAGACAGTCTGAGTTAGGAGCAAGCGTTGACCACTGTGGTTAATAACAGTACCCTCACATAATATATCCTATGGCAGATTAGGAATCTAATCCAGCATGGTTTTTGTTTTTATGTTTTTTAAAATGCCCTTTACATCTATAAGCGACTTAGAAATTCTTCAATGCTGTTTTAAATAAGTAAAAAATTTTTATTCTTATTTTTGATATAATTATAAAATATATAAACATAAAATTATAACATATTTTGGCAGTCTTGCAAAATTCTTCTTAAAATACTTTCCAAAAATTATTACACTCAAAGCGGCATATATACTCTCTACAAAGAGTATCCGTTTTTATCTCTGAATAGTTGAATCCATGCATTATGTTATTCACTACTTAAAAATGTCATATTTCTAAGGAAAATGAATTAAATTTTCAGGTTCATCCTAATCCCATCTACCTCCACAGCTCCTCAATTCCATGATGCATGCTTTTTTCACATTTTAATGTTTTTGGAAATGAGATACATCTTCAAATGACATCTACATTGAGCGTATGTTCTTCTCTAAATTTTAAAAACTGTATCGTGTCTAGCAATCTGTAAACTCCTGTACATGAGAAAATACACGATCTCCCCCATGTTTTTCTACCTCAAGGTTCTGCTAGATGCTTAACATCACAGTACTTCTAACGCAGAGAAATCCCCAGAAGCAGTTTGATGATGGCCTAATACCACCAGTCAACACCCGCCCCCCACCTTTTTCCTTGAAAAAGAGGAAAATGTGGGGCAGTGACAGCCGCTAAAATAAACGGAGAAGTGCAATAATTGCTTCTCCACAAGCAGTGGTCACGTGATTCCGTCCTGGCCAAAGGGGAGAAAGCAAGGGTATAGGCGGTCTAGGAAAGCTTGCGCTTAACATAGAGAAGAAACTTGGCTGGTGTGCCTTCTTTTCCTCCATTCTCACTGTCTTGCCCTTTAAGGATGATGGTACCCAGGCTCAGAGAGGTGAAAACAACTGCCGTAAACCAAGCAGTTGGTAAGTGGCAGGGCCAGAGGCAAATCAGCCTCAGGGCAGGAAGCCAATTCCCTAGGAGCCAACTTCTTTGGAATGCTAAAATGTTACTGGAGTAATAGGCACCAAGCAACTCAAATTTCATCAGGCAATCCATGTAACTAGCAAAATATAAAAACAGCACTCTCCAGGGCTCCTGTGTGGCTTAGTTGGTTAAACATCCAACTCCTGCTCTCTGCTCAGGTCATGCTCTCATGGCTCCTGGGATGAGCCCAATATTGTGGGGCTCCTCGCTGTTAGCACAGAGCTTGCTTGGGATTCTCCTTCTCTCCCTCTCTCTCTGCCCCTCCCCTGCTCTCTCTCATTATGGATAAATAAATCTTTAAAAAAAAAATCACAGCACTCTCAAGTAGGAAAAAAGTTTGTTTCCACCCACTCACCCACCCACCAAAGAAAACTTGCCCCAAATTGTCAGTGTATCTTGGAGTAACCCACCCTCACTGCCTGCTAAAATTCTGAGATCAAATCAGCACGAGTGGTGTTCTTTGACTGAAGCAAGTGAGATATTTTATTATCTAAAATGTAAATCATTTAATATGCCTCCCTATTACTTATTTGATCTAGAAAACACACACATGCTCAGTCTAAAGTAAAATCAAGAAAAACTAAAACAGAAAACCTTTCACCTTTCAATATTTTTACCTACAGATCTTTGATCCTGCCTGGGCCAGAGAAAATAAACAAATCAGCGAATCTGTTAATATATTGTATTTTTATTACTGAAAATCATTCCCCTGTGCCTCCATTAAATACTGTTGAACAAATATTGAAAGAATAGAGACTTGGTGGGATGTTTGATCAGGAAACCCCAGGTACCTTGGACTTGATCTCAGCAGAACTGGAATTCATATCTCAAGTCTTGCTGCCTCCAGATCTGGCTTTCGGACCTCAGAGATCCTGAGTCCAGAAAGGTGAACCCAGTAACCCCCAAGCTAGTAAGAAACAAGAACTAAATCCAGACCCAGATCATTGTCCAAATTTGTTGAGCACCTGCTGTGAATACAGTGCTATTCCAGAGATGATGTACATAAAGACGTAACATAGTCCCGCCCTCAAGGCCCTTGAGTCCCTGTGACCATTGTGTGATTTAAATCAATTCAATCAAAATTAAAGACACTATCAGTAATAGAACATTTTTTTACAAGAAGCCTCATGTGCCTTTTAAGTATCTCAAATTAAAAAGTTGACAAATCCCTAAAATACAAACAATCAAGATAAAAATGACCAGAATTATAATGATCACAATGATAATATTTATTGTTGAGCACTTACTGTGTACTAGGCACTATTTTAAATGCTTTCCAATTTTTAATACACAACTAGACCATTTAGATACTATTCTCCTAATTTTACAGATGAGTAAACAAAAAAGATTAGAGAATTACTTACAAACTTGTCCAAATTTACATATGCTAATAATCACTATGCAATTCAGCCTCCAATTTCAAAAGTTCTTGCCTCTACTTATAGTCTTTTTAGAAAAGGATAACAACATGCCTACACACACACAGAGACACACACACACACACACACAGAGTTTTATCTACCTCTATAGGTCTGTTTGCTTTAAATACCTCAAAATTTAATCAATATCAGAAGAAAAGCTAGGAGCTGGAAGCTGAAAGAAATACTACCCATTTAGAATTGGCCATTTGTGGTAAATAAATAAGTCAATAAGGTAAAGAATAGGTAGACTTTAAACAAGAAAGTTTCCAACACATTATGCTTTAATTAATTGTGAACTGAAGGAATTATTGGGGGGAAAAGATGGCATTTTTAGAAAAGCAATTAAATCTAGCCTATGGGTGTCACTAACACTAAGGTCATCTCAACAAAAAAGATTTTCAAAGGGATAGAAGCAGATCTTAGGGCAGAAGCACCCAAGAGATGACTACAATAGAATCAAAAGACCAATTTGGCCCCATGTTCAAGGAGAAGAAAGTATCGACCTCATTTCCCCAAGACTCCACTGGGATTGGATGCCTTTACTTAATTAACTACTCATCCCTGATACCATCTAAAAAATGCTGACCCTGCAGCTTTGTGCAGATAACTTGCTGTAGCCTCAACAACCCTATTTATTGGAATATCCATTTTCCTGTCTAATAGAGCCCAGAGTCTGAACTTCCTCCACTTGAGCTAGCATTCTACGTCTTCATTTATGCTACCGCTGCGTTTGTACTAAAAGGTGCAGGATATTTGTGTCCATGATCATGCACAGTCCAAGGCAAATAAAAAATATAAGTAGAATATGGAAAGGAAGAAATACTCCAATTGCACTGTGTTTCAAAGTAAAACAGTTATAATTATGTAGGGAAAACATACCTTTAAAAATGAACTCAAACCATTTATTTGTAGACAAAGAAAAACTGTTGACCCAAATGGATTTAAATGTGTGCACGTGTCCTGTCTCACCAATGTGCACATTTTCCTGCTCCTGAGGGCAAGGGTTAGATTCAGAAACCCCGTCTCACAGGGGATGCCAAGGCCTGCAGGTGCCTACATTCTGGGGAGAGATGCTGATGATCATGAACAGCTTAGTTTCTACAGAGCCAGCGCAGCTCCCCGCCCATGGTAGGTGTTTGTTTCATAGGAGTTGGACTAAATAGAAATAGTGTCATCATCCATTTACTTCCATTAATTAACATCCGGTTGAGGCTAGTTTTGATATATCTTGCAAATTGTCCATTTGTCACCTTTAGAACAGCTACCGTTTCAAAAGTTTAGGCATATGGTAATATGTTAATTAGCCAGAAGTAAATATTTAACCCCATCTCTACTAAGTAAAACCCTTAACATTTTATGCATAACCGGAAGACACGCTGGCTAAATACGACAATTCCCTCCACCTGCCTTTCTGCTTTCTATGGTTTCAGTTACTTGTGGTAACTGAAGCAGAAGGTCCTCCCTCTGACGTATCATCAGAAGGTCATTAGTAGCCTAACGCTGCATCACGGTGCGAACGCCACTCACCTCACTTCATCTCATCACGTAGGCATTCACCGTCTCACAGCATCCCAAGAAAAAAAGGGGGAGTCTAATATCGTAAAATACTTTGAGAGAAACCATATGCATATACCATGTATTACAGTAGATTGTTGTGATTGTTCTATTTTATTATTGTTGTTAATCTCTTATTGCACCTCATTCATAAACTAAACACTATCGCAGGTACGTATGAATGGAAAAAACATTATATACATGTGTAGGATTTGGTACCCTCTGAGGTTTTAGGCATCCACTGGCGTCTTGGAATGTATCCCCTGCAGATGAGGGGGGACCATGGTACACACCCACATTTGGTATTAAAGCTGTTGTCATCATAGTGCTTTTTTCTGCACGGTAGCTGTGAGTAATTTCCACACTGGGAGGAGGCAGGTGTAATCATTTATCATTTACCTTCCATCATCCCATCTGGTGATACACCAACTTTCTCCTCTCTTTCTCCTTATCGCTTCAGTCTTGGCCGCCTTTATATTCTGAAGGTAGTAGCTGCTTGTTTTAAAACGTAAAGAACTTTACTTAACACTCTCTGCTCATTGCGCTTTCTCATTCCGTCCCCGCTGCAAAGCTCTTAAGTTGTTTGTCAAATCCAAAATATCTCTCCTACTTTTCATGGGAGAGATTGATTAAATTGATAAAAATAGAGCCCCAAACTGTCACAGCTCTTGTAGTCATCTTAATTAATTGTAGTTTTTTAAATATTCAGCTCCCGATTTCCCACAAAACTGAGGGCACTGCGCACACGTGAGCTGTCCTTATTTCGTAACACTAGCATGGGTAATAGAAAGGTAACTGTCCATTCTTCCCTGTGGTCTTTCATACTTTCAAACCTGATTAGTATGTGTGTGGCTGGTAAATAATTGAATTAATTTTATAGTGAGTGACATATTTTGAAATCTGCAAAGCATCTTATTCTGGGAATTTAAGCCAACCCTTGCTTTTCCCTAGGTAGTTCTGTGTATGCCTGCAATAATAAGTTGGAGCAGATTCTTGACTTTCCCATTAGCATCTAGCAACTGATGAGCTTTTGATATCCATGGGATGATTTTTAAAGCATGATTTTAATTCCCCAATGCACCTAGATAACTAGAAAAATAATAGACAGTAAATGAGTACTTTGGAGAAGGAATTTAACTATGAATTTAAAGCTTCACCCAAGCTGAAAGTAATCAAAAAAAAAACTTTGTAATGGTCCCGAACTGACTTCCAACATTCCCTTTACATTATTAAAGAAATATATCAGCTTTGAATAACTCATCTCATTTAGGCTGCACAACCAGCCCACAAAGCAGCAGTCACTGTGCACAATTTTCAGATGAGGAAATTGAGGCGCAGACATTTTACGTAAATTACAGAATTAGGAATTAGCAAGAGCTGGAGTTCAATCCAGATCCAGCTGCATTTAAAGCCATGTTCATAGCACTATGCCAATTCCCAGGCAGAATGTGGGTCCTTGAATTTCCTGACACTTTCAGTACCATGTGGGTCCTTTTATCAAGTTTAAACCTAAAAATATTCAAAGTTTAATGATCTCCTGGATTATCCAAATCATTGGGGCTCAATTTGTCCCTGACTACATACTAAGTAGGCAATGACAGGCCTACAATTTTTAAGCATGACCATGTATGAAATTGAATACATTTGGGGAATTTAAAAAAATCAAATATAAAGCAACTTGTACAAATGATAATTCTCCCAATAAGAATCCTAGAAAACTTATCACTAAAATCACAGAAAAAGCACGTGTTACTCTAAGCAAAAATCTTTGCATAAATTCCTATCAGTATCATCCACGGTCAAAACATAAAATTCTTACTTTTGTTGCTCCTGTAACCAAAGTTGGTCAAAGAGACAATCAACCATAAGCCCTCTGCACACTCCATGTAAACAACTTTTAATTAAAATATCATTTAATTACCAATTCATTAGAAGTCCTGAACTCCACGGCAATTATTTAAGCAACAAGTATGGCTGGATCACTATCCTAAAATATTGAGTAGGACTCACTAAGTGAAAAGAATTAGAAATGGATTCTTTTCTTAAACAAAATTCAGACCATATCCCCTCACTGATACAATACTGTATATTTAAAGACAAATACCTTCCATAGGTCGCTATTAGGAATTCAGCAGATTACGTATTCGTTTCTAATGGGAGGCTTTGCTACACGTCTTATGACAGCTTTGATTCCAGACTATCTTTTCAAGGATGTTTGTGAAGCAAACATCACAAGGAAAAGACGAAGATAGTGTCTCCCTCCAGGACAGGACAGATTTGTTTCCTGACCAGGATAATAAAGGCTGAGCAAGCATGCCAGTAGCTCTTTATAAGATTGGTGATTTCCCAAACTCTGTGTTCCTCGGCTGTGACACAGACACAGACCCGCCTAGGCCTGCTCTGCACTGTCCCCTTGGGGCTGGGGGACAAAGGAAACCAATGGTAACAGGAAGTTGCACCATGAGGAATAAAATCCTTTGTGTCTGACCTGGGAGTTTCATGTTTTCTGCCAGCAGGTGTAAAACTGTTGCAGCCTAACCTATTAGCTTACGGGCAGGGTAAATCTAAAAGCCTTTGCAACTCTTGACAGTTGTGTATTACTGTTTACTTGAATACGTATTTTAAGAGGCTCACTAACTCCAAGGTAAATTTTTGCACCTCCCTCTGAAGTCTGGAACTCACAGCTGTCGTTTGTGCTCAATTACATCAAACCTACTAAAAAATTCCACTTTCATGCGAGAAATTCTTGGGGCCGTCTGGCCACACTGTAGCTACTAACATGAAGAGGGTGGGTGGACACAAGCAGAGAAGGCTTTCCCTTCCGGTGACCACCTTTGGGTCATCAGAGCCATCAGGACTGTGGGTCTGTGCACTAAAGACAAGATAGCCTTCTTACTCCCTGATCGATGGCATGCTTTCGTAGGGTGACCTGTAAATCCCTGCCATCAATCAGACTCTCTCACAGAGGCCACGGGAAGATGTCCTCTCTTGCTCGCACTCTCTGGTTTGCCCCCCAGGACAACACAATCCAGACACCATTTGGGGGCACTCAGACATACCTCTTTTCCTCACCTTGTTGCTCAGGCACGTGGACATTAACAACCAATATTCACAGAGTACTTCACAGTAATAATTTGATCTTTCTCTCACTCTAGAGATGTAGGCAAAAAAAAAGACTGTATTTTTTTCTTCACAGAGGCTCAATGAGTTGACCCAGACCTAGATCTGGTGACCGATAAAGTGGACACACAAACTCGGGGCTTCTTGACTTGCTCCTCTGTACCATTCCGGTCCCCGTACTTCATGAGACCCAGAAGCTCAGCAGATGGTTCAGCAAGCTGCAGAGTAGCCAATGTCTCCCTCAGCGGCCCATCACGGGGAATGCCTGTGAGCTGCTAGCTTCTGCATCCTCCTGAGCACAGACCCATCTTCACATGTCCCCGCCGCAAGTGGCCATGCCTGACACACAGTGGGGTCTTTCCTATGGTTCCAAGGCAGAAAACATGAGGTGCAAATAACAACCGAGCGTGCACGTCTGTGCAACGACTGAGGCTCTGGTCCCCAGCACCCAACTTCGGCCTCTCGTGGGCTCCTTCCGCCCCTCTTTGATCGGCTCCATGACAGGCAGGAGAGGACGGTGGTTAGGGAGCAGGCTCTAGAAGCTAGACGGCCCAGAGTTTGGAATCCTGGCTCAGTCGCTTATTCGTTGCGTGGTTTTAGACAACTTACTCGACCTATTTGTGCCTTGGTTTCATCATCTGTAAAATGGGGATAACAACAGTACCTCGCTCACAGAATTGTGGTAAGGATTACATAAATGAAGTAAATTACTCCAAAGAGGCCTGTACACAATAAATGTTATCTGTCACCAGCGTTATCTGTTACCACTGTCATCACTACTGCTGCTCTGAGTCCCCTCTGGACACACCTACCCCATTCTGGTTAGCAACCCAATCTCCGACTGTCAGGCCTGGTTCTACCTGCACGTGAACTTCTCCAGGGTGTCCTTGCCCCACCCGACAAAACAGCAGCCTAGCCTGGCCCACTCTACCACCAGAAACAAAAGTGACAAGGAAAATGTGACAAGCTCCACCGGTATTTGTTGAATGAATAAATGAGTCGGGAACTCTTGGGTTCACAATATATATTCTCAGAGAAAAATGAGACCATCCCTCTGCCTCTTCTGTGAGTGAATCCACGTGGTAGGCAGAACAAGGACACCTCCTCCCTCTGCAAGAGGTCCGCATGCCCACAGTTTGTTCCCTGGAACCTGAATATGTTAGTTTGTATGGCAAAGGGGACTTTACAGGGGTGATTCACATTAGGCACATTGGGATAAGAGGTTTTCCCAGATTAAGCTCAATTTAAGTAGGCTCAATTCAATCATGCGAGTCCTCAGCCCCTATCTGTAGAGAATCGGAGAGATGGCAGGATGACAAAGACTCAACTCCGTGGCTGGCTTTGAGGATGGAAAGGGGTCCCAAACCAAGGAATGTACATGACTTCTAGAAACTGAAAAATGCAAAACAAAACAAAACAAAACAAAAACAACACCAACAATTTTTCTCTGGAGCCTCCAGGAAGAAATGCAGCCTTGCTGACCTTGACGTTAGCCCCATCCCCCTTATGTTGGACTTCTGACTTCCAGAATTTTATGATAATAAATCTGCACACTTAAGTCAGTAAGTTTATGATAGCCTGTTAGTACAACAATAAGAAAACTAATATAATCCCTTTGGATTTTTCTATCAGGAAAAGACTGCTACCCAGTTTATGGGCACTATCCTATGGGATTAAGCAACAGAACAGCCCATATTTACCCCCTAATTCATTTATTGATTCACTAAATGAATTTATGGAGCACCTCCCATAGGCCAGGCACCGTTCTATGTGCTACAGAAAACAACAGTAAACCCGGGAGTCATGGCTGGCTTCTGTTCTCTTGGAGCTTATGTCCCAGGGGTAAGAGACAGAGACGCTAAACAGGTCAATAAATAAAATAATTTCAAACAGTGATCAGTGCTGTGAAAGAAATAAAATAGGATGATGAGACAGAGAACACAGGAGGCAGAGCTGAGGGGAAAGGAAATCCCAGACTGGGCAGGAGGAAGGCTAAGAAATGACAATTTAGCTAAAAAAAAAAAGAAAGAAAGAAAGAAAGAAAGAAAGAAAGAAAGAAAGAAAGAAAGAAAAGAAAATGTGCAAGAAGCCAGCAAGACAAAGATCCAAGTCAGCTCCTGAGCCAGTAACCTATGGCTGACCCGGCCTTCTCGAGGATACTGTGAGACATGAAATACCCACTTTGAAAACTTGACAGGACTTCTTGCTCCAAGGAAAAGTGCACTGTGTGAATTGCTACGCTCATTTTCCTGTCCTCACTCTTCACGAGCATGACTTTTAAGGCTTTATTTTTTAACATATTTTATGAGCAGTGTAAAGGCAGCATTATCCCAGAGTCTCGGGGTATCATTCTCCAGGAGGGTACTCGGTGCTCTCCTTACGTGAATCCGGATGTGGTTAGACTCCTGGCGACGGCTGTTTTGTGATGGATTTCCCTGGGGCTGGTGGCTGTCTGTGTCAGGGACTCTGGCCCCAGGACTTCATCCATCGCTCAGGATGGGTCCGAGATGGAGAGCCACAGCCGGGCCAGACCACAGCTGGGTCCCCTGCACGCCTCATTATGACAAAATATCAAAGTATGTAGGTGGTGGGTAAATGTATAAAATTCTCTCTCCTGTCCTATCATGGAGGAATGATGGCTTTTGATGCCTAAAACATACATACACAGAACAAGTCCTTCAATGTGTCTATTACACAATGCCTTGCTCTGGCATCTATCATAAACCAGTGAAAACAGCTCCAATTTTGGTTGAGGTTGTCAGAGTGTCATTAATTATTTCTCGCAATTGTTCCTTTCGTGGGTTCTTTAGGAAGGTCAAACCAGAATGGCCAAGTAATCTGTCTCAACCCAGAGTCCCCGGGCATGCATAAACAACTCAGAGTGGTGCAGACTACTTCAGACACCCCCGCTACAAGCTTCTCCCACGTTTACCTTTCCCACTGAGAAGACTGCAAAGCTGAGGTATGCCAAATGATTCCAGTTCCAGAGGTATTCCAACCATTTCTGTTGTTTTATAGGTTAATGAACGTGCAAACTGACTTAATATTGAGTGAGAAGGCTTTTGTATTATGGGAGTGGGGTGCAGAGAGATACCTCATAATGATAATTCACTGACCCGGAGAATGGTGCCCAGGTTTTAGGACCAGAATATCTGGCTTTGATTTCCAGCTCCATCATATAATAAACATATGACCTTGAACGGGACACATCTCTGACCAAGCAGCAGTGCTTTCTTCTCTATAGATTGAGGTCAAAAGCGACACCCTTCTTGTCTGCTTCAGAGGGTTCTCATGATTACAAAATGTGACATGCCTTGTGAATTACAGAACATAAGTAGAAACCAAAGTCCCCCAGGGGCCTCCTTGCTGATGGCACTATAAATATGTGGACTTAAGCCTAAGCTTCAGTTCTCTACGCTCCACCTAAGGTTCCTCTCCTCAGTTACTCCCTCTGGGATGTGCTGGTGGCGGTGGGAGCGGATGTCTACCGCACAAACAGACCTAAGGCCTGCCGTTCGAACAGCCCTCTTCTTCTCCTTCGCTTTTCCTCTGCTCCACTGACCTGTCACTTTGCCATCCACATGTCACAACTGACACTACAGACAACATTCTCTGGACAGATAACTTCCTCTAGAACACCAGCCTCAAGGTCCAGCCATCAAGGAAACCAATTCCACTCTTGGGCCTTGCTATTTCAAAAAAGAGCCATTTTGCCAATCAGTTCCTTGAAGGGGTCAGCAAGCTTCACCTGTAAAGGGCCAGATTAATAAATACTTTAGTCTTCAAAGGCCTAAATATTGTCCTTGTAGCACATTATCTTTTGCTTTCTTTACAGTGTTTTAAAAATTTGAAAACAAGTCTTAGCCCTCAGGCCCTACAAAAAAACAGGCCACAGCCTGGATTTGTCCCAAGGACTAGAGTTTGCCAACCCCCACTTTATGCCACAGCCTTCATTGGTGCCCTAACGTACTTGCTTTTGTGTGTGTGAGGAGGGGCCTGGTCTTGGTAAGGGGGGTTGAGTGGAAGGTAGTTAGGTCAGAGAAGGTTCCTGGAACTACTGCTCCCTCAAACATCCAGACCCTGTCGCTCAGTCTGCTCCACTCTGGCAGACTTCTTCACTCATGGCTTTCTCTCAGAGACCCCATCACTTCCCTCGACCCAGCCTCTTCGGAGGAATCCTAAGCCACCGGAGAGATTAGTACATGCCTGAACTCCCAAAGCAAGCGAACCAGGCCCAAGTTCTTACACTCAGGGCTCCTGCTGTCAATGTAAATCAAGCACATAGCTTCCAGGTCCTTAAACATTCTATGACAGTTAGGAGGCCATTCTGCCCACAGCACATGGGAGCTTGTGGTGAGTTACCCATGATACAATCCAGTCGGTAAAGATGCATCTCTGAGACACCCAGGATGTTTCACGCAATTATTGGCTGCTACGCTCATTCTCAAAAAAGGAAGAGGTGGGGAGGAGAAGGGAGAGGGGATGAGGGAGGGAGAAAAGGAGAGGAGACAAGAGGAGCGAGGGAGGAGGGGAAAGAGAAGGCACTGTCGAATATTTGGTCGGGATGTCATTATCACAACATTATCTTCACCTGGTGAAGATTTATCAATTTATCAAACGGCGTCACATAACTCAAAAGCAAAACCGAGATCCCCACTGTTTATGGTCTGTAAAGAAGAGACGAGAGATTTGGTCTTCCTTTTAATGTCTTCCCCTCTTAATAGGAAACTTCACTTTATTTCTTCTTGATTTTCCCATATGTATCATAGGTCGAGGCCTCTACGAGCTTATAGGGTGCCCAACTGCAAATCAGTCAATGGTGCCCTTTTAGCCCCCATACGGGTTAGAAGATGGTACCCCTTGTGTCTCTGTACAATTTGGCTAGCTGAAGGTGCCTGTGTTGGGGAGGACTGGGGACGTGGGAGTCACCCTTTCACCTGGCAGATCCAGTTGCGTCCAAGGATACACATGTTGGTGAGCAGAGCCAAGATGGAGTCTCAACCCAACTCACGTCTTTTGCCAGGCTGCCCAATAACACACGGAGGCCCTGACTTGGGTCTTGAGTACCTGCCCACAGACCAGATGAACCTAGCTCATTTCACGCAGCAACTGGTAGGACGCTGACACAGAGCTTAGTGATAATATTTACGGTGCGGGAGGGGGTGGTCCCAACAAAACTTGTCAGCCAGAGGCTCTTTGCTCTTTATCACCTAAGGAGGGCTGCTTTTGAGAGCCACGAAGATGACACCGGTCAGGTGGGCCCCAGCGTTGGTAAGGTATAGGAGGGGGGTGACTTCACATTCCACGCAGATGTGCAGCTCAGAGAAAAAAACTTTTAAACGGCACGTGGAGGCGGCCCGCTGAAGTGGACAACGGACGTCTGCTCCCTGCAAGGAATGCTGAGCCACCAAGAGGTCCACGCGGAAAGATGACTTTCCTCACAAGGTTTCTGAAGCCTTGGTTGAGGTGGGTAGACAACGTCAGGAGGGAGCTGACAAGCCAGAGGGCCCAGAATGAGGTTTCAGTCGTCCGAAGAGGAAAGAACAGAAGCCGGTAGTGGCCTGGAGGTGTGCAAGGCAGAGAAAATCTGCAGCTGCCTGGGAGCTGCCCGGCAGAGCCCAGCAACAGATGGGAAGGGGAGAAGAAAAGGTCACGGCAGAGCTGAGGATGACTGGAGTTCCCCGCCTGAGGAAAGGACCGATGGCTGTGTTCAGGTTGCCAAGACAACAAGCCTAAATGGCAGCCAGGGAGGCTAGAGCCTCTCTCCGGGACTCTCCCACTCTTGGTTATATGAAGCGCAGAACTGATCTTCCACTTAAAAGTACAGTGTGGTGCGCTGCTATGTCAGGGGTGTTTATCAGCTGGAATGACTCACCCCCAATTGTACCAGAATGCTGCAGGTTGCAATCATGCTTCATAAACACATGTTTTTCAACACCGTTAATGGAAACAAACATCTGCAACACCTAATCCGAGCCCATTCACGGGAAAGATAAATAAAGAAAAATATCCTAACCTTTAGCATTATGCGTAATTTCTTTCAACACAGAGAACTTTACAGCAGAGATCTACCTTTTCAGTAGAGAATGCACTACATATTTTCCCCTGGAAACTAAAGATACTACATATACATTTGAAAACATATATTTCTTCAAAGTATTAATTTTTAAAGCGGCCAAAATTGCTAACAACCAGGGAAAGTACCGATTTATAAATTATATCCTCGGCATATAGTATACATTGTGAATTTGCATGCATATTAAATGCAAATAACCAGAAGAGCATAACATTAAGGCTTTAAATTTATATGTGCAAAAGACAGTAAATTCTAACATTAAAATTCTTCCAAGGAAATATTAACTCCCCAAGTCCCATGTGATTGTCACGCAGTCAGCAGAGCAGTTTCGTTGCAGAGCTTGAGAAGTCAATAACCTGTAGCACTATGCCCACCCCACTCACCAGGCAGAGCAGACAGGATCATCTGGCATCATGTAGGACAGAATAAAGGCGCTCGGATGTTGCCCAGCTTTTCAAACAAAATTTTTAAAATAGTTCCACAGACAGAGGCACCACTAAAACGGCCACCACTGAATCACTAAGGGGATCTTTCTCCAGTGTAAAGATTTCAAATTGAAGAAGTGGGGCAAAATACAGCTGCTTCTGCTCTTTCACTATAGTAAAAATAAGGAATTTGTCATGGTAACATTTTATGCATCCACTTGGTAGGCTACGGTGCCCAGTTATGTGGTCCAACACAAGTACAGATGTTGCTATCAAGGTATTTTGTAGCTGGGATTAATATTATCCATCAATCAACTCTAGGGAAAGGAGATTACCCTGCATAATATGAGTGGGCCTCATCTAACCAGGTGAAGGCTTCAGGAGCAAAAACGAAGGTTCCAGAAGGAATTCTACCTGAAGACCATAGCAGAGATTCTAAGTTTCCAGCTTGTCAACCTGTCCTGTAACTCAAGGCTACAACAACAACTCCTGCCTGTTGTCCTGCCCTATGAGTTTTAGACTTGCCAGCTCCCACAATTACACGAGTTAATTTCTTAAAGTAAATCCCTTCATACATACTGTACTACAAACACACACATGTATGCATGCATATCTATTGATTCTGTTTCTCTGGAAAAGCCCAACTGATAGAAGATTCAAAAGGATTTCCAGTTTAGAGCTAACAAAGTATACAGTATTATAAGCCAACCTGGTGGGCAGGTGAGTGTTGGTTGATCTTCACTGCAATGGAAAAGTTAATGTATTCTCTTTAAACATTTTTTGAGATATAATTGACATGTGAGTTTCAAGTAAATGACATAAATCATTCAATATAGGTATATATCGTGAAATGATCACCATAATAAGCCTAGTTAATTATAATTTTTTTTTTCTTGAGAACAGAACTTTTAAGATCTCCTTGCTTAGCAAGTTTCAAATATACAATACAGTATTGTCAACTACACTCACTATTCTTTTTTTTTTAATGTTTTTATTTATTTTTGAAGGAGAGAGAGAGAGACAGAGCATGAGCAGGGGAGGAGCAGAGAGAGAGGGAGACACAGAATTCGAAAGCAGGCTCCAGACTCTGAGCTGTCAGCACAGAGCCCGATGCGGGGCTCGAACCCACAAACTGTGAGATCATGACCTGAGCCGAAGCCGGATGCTCAACCGACTGAGCCACCCAGGCGCCCCTACGCTCACCATTATATACATTACCTCCCCAGGACTTGTTAATTTTATAAATGGAAATTTGTACCTTTTGACCACCTTCGCCCATCCTTTTAAATAGCTCCACCACTGTGGAGTGCAGGAATTTCTTGAAAATTTCCTGACATCCATTTAAAGAATTTTCATGGTTCAGTATAAGAATAAAGGTGAATTGTATTTGTAAAAGAGTAGGGGCTCATGAAAATCTCTCTGGCAGTTGAACATCTGCTCAGCTGTGTCAGTTTGGAGGCTTGCCTTGCTATATTTTTATTGGGAATTCTCTGTGGATGCTCTGTCTTGGGGGAGGAAGCTGTCCCTTAATTTATGACCTAAGAACCCGATTCATACTGTCGGCTCTAATGAAGCAAATATCTATTTCAAGTTTAGATCAAACAATTTCACGGGTTTCCTGCCACCCTGGCCAATCTTTCTCTGGCTTCTTTTCTCCCTCGGCCTTCCCATAAAGCCGCTCACAGTGTTTGCCTCCAAGCCTCTGCTCTTCCCTTCTCCTCTCTGTGACATGGAATGCTTATCCACACAGCCACATCCAATTACTGTGTGTGCACAAAGATCCGCAGGGCTGTGTTCATTCCCTTCTCTGACCGCTAACCCTCATCATGCTCCTTTATTTACTGCTGCCTCTAGGATCTCCTGGGAGCTGGTGGAATGAGGGGAAGGGTCGGAGCACATCCAAATGAGAACTGATCAACTTAACAAATTCCTATCTTTTGCAATCCGTTTCATTTCCACTGTTCCATGACTTGCAAGCTCGGAAGAGAACTGACATGTTCAAGAAGGCATTTGGACATTTCTTCCAGATACCCTACCCTTTTTTTTTCCTTTTGGACCCACAAGGATGGGAGGAGTTCTTCAAGGCAGCAGCCCAGGCTTGACTGAAAATTATCTATAACTTCTCTTTCCCTTGTGTCTTCTCTATGGATCTTGTCACCAAGTCCAATCCCTTCCCCTTTTCCCTTCCTCAGCTGGGGACCTTCTCATCATGCACCAGCCTTCATACTCCTCTTCTGAGTTATTTCACAACCCACAGCAAGAATCATGTTCCCCAAATGTCATTTTGCTCGTGTCACTTGTCGCCAAGTGTTCCAAATGTTTCTTTTGAAATTAAATTTCAATCCCAGATTTAAAAGTCCACCAGCTGACTCCTTTCTTTCCCCAATTCTCCTCCTTCCCAGCTGTTCCCTGCTCCCTTGCCTTAGGCCTGTCTGCTACAGCCTCTGCTCTCCAGAAAGTAGGGCCAACCCTTCTCTCCCAATATGCCTCCCTGTGACATGTTCCTGCTCTCCTTTGAATCTCCACTCAGAATAGATTCCTCTGCTCATTTTTCATGGGGCAAATTCACGAGCTGTTGGGTTTCCTTGATCCCACATACTAAATAACTAGTTCACCATGGTTTTCCAACGCTTGATTCAGATCATAAGGCCTGGACTCACAGCTAGCTCACACTCAGGAAATCCTGGGGCAAAAAGTTGCCAGCTACCTGAGTAATCACTCTCTTGACTTCATCCGAAAGCACCCCTATTTTTACCACTCTCATAATGAAGTCTCAAATGAGAAACCTCCCCCCAATGTAACCTTTCCTCTTGGCAAACTCTCGTAAACACATAAACCTACCTACACAAGTATTATTAGGCATGCATATCAGAATACATTTCCCATTGTGATTTATGCAATGTTACATATGGGTATGGATTAATTTTTGGAAAATTGTTTTTTAAAATATTTAATAGCCATTAAATGGGTAAAATAACACTCTGCTCCTTATGGAACAGTGAGAAGTCATTCTAGCACTTTTTGCAACTATTTGCAATTGTAATCAGTAATGTGGGCAGAAAGAATGCCAATGTTTTTCAATCATCACTGGTAAAAATGTAAATTTCTAAAAAATTAAGACTCTAAAGTTCACCTGAATTAATCTACTGCTAATGCAAGCTGGGACTATTTCCTAGGATTTTGAGTGGCTTAACATCATCAAGACATGTCACAAGCTTCATCCCAATTATTCAGCTCACACCATGCATTATTCTGAGCCTCTCAGAAGATGAAACAGAGAGAGGCAATGAGAGTGTCTGAAGAACAAAAGGAAAAATGAAGCACAGAGACCTCAGGCTAAAAGTATAAAACCCTTGAGAGGGTTTTAAGGACATATTAGATGTCTAAAAAATGAGAGTAAATCAGCAGGCCCATTAACTGAGCAGCGAATTAAAGGGCCATTGTTTCCAATTTCAGCCTTGAATATGGAGGGCACCAAATGGACCACACTCTCCGTCCCCTCTGCATTAGGAAGGGGAGCTCTCCACTATGTATTCTCAAGTGCCTTTCTTCTTTTCCAGCTAATTTAGCGAAAGAGTGGCTGTCCATTTCCTAACTCTTCCCCTAAAACATTTTTGCTAACTTCCCCAGGAGCATGTTAAAGGGACAGCAGAAAAACAATTAACTGAAGATTCAAAACACAAGCTATATTCCCCATTAATTTCAACTTCTTTTTTTTTCTTTTATTAAAAACATGAAGTTTGCTATCTTCAGATGTACTTTTTTTCCCTTACTTAATGGTATAGACAAAATGGTCTATACACACAGCATACAGACAACCCGCAAACTGAGTAGCTTCTGAGTTTAAAAGCATACCATATTCCACAGCTGTATACATTTCATCATCTCATCTCAAGAAAACAGAGTTGAAAGCAGTTCTCCTCAGTGCCTCGATAAGACAAAAGGTCTGGGGGCGCCTGGGTGGCTCAGTTGGGTGTCCGACTTCAGCTCGGGTCATGATCTAACAGTTTGTGAGTTCGAGCCCCGCATTGGGCTCTGTGCTGACAGCTTAGAGCCTGGAGCCTGCTTCGAATTCTGTGTCTCCCTCTCTCTCTGCTCCTCCCCCACTCATGTTCTGTCTCTCTCTCCTTCAAAACAAAACAAAACGGGGCGCCTGGGTGGCGCAGTCGGTTAAGCGTCCGACTTCAGCCAGGTCACGATCTCGCGGTCCGTGAGTTCGAGCCCCGCGTCGGGCTCTGGGCTGATGGCTCAGAGCCTGGAGCCTGTTTCCGATTCTGTGTCTCCCTCTCTCTCTGCCCCTCCCCCGTTCATGCTCTGTCTCTCTCTGTCCCAAAAATAAATAAACGTTGAAAAAAAAAATTAAAAAACAAAACAAAAAAAAGACAAAAGGTCTAGAAGTTCTAATAGGAACACATGAGAGATTTTTCTTTTTAAGGTAGTTTGTATTTGTACCAATTTATTCATAACAGTTTCAACTGTAAGCACCTCCTAGGTGCTTTCAGCTCTCTAAGTAATTATTGTGGACTCTGCTTCCACATCTGGAAGTCAGTGCTTTCCAACCGGTAGCAGGTTTTGACATTCTGCTCTGCTACGAGCGGGTTCCGTGTTTGTCACGAGGTACTGACATACCTCAGCCCCAGGGCACCAGGTGGGGTCTGGGTAACTGGCACCCAGGGACAGATGACCACTGGCCATCAGCTTTGCCAGAGTCCAAAGGCACAGTGCTCCCTGCTCAACTGAGAGAGACATTAAACACGTCCATGGATCCCCGCTTCAACAGGCTGCTGCAAGAGGCACCCCTCCCCTTCGTGGAGAAGTGGCCCTTGAAGATGCTGTTGGGTATTTGAGAGTTTGGGAAGAGTTTGGGAAGGGGACCTGGTAGGCAAAGCTACAGCTGGAGGTTCCCCAAATTCTCTCCTAAAGGGTTTCAGCTGCTTCTTTCCATGTGGGGCTAATGTGCACTTTCGTTGGCAACCAAGCTACCTATGGGATGCCTACTGTAACAATAAACACATATTTTACCACGTAGAGCTTCATCATTTTTGCTCTCTTCAGATGGGGAATGTCAGAGTGTTGCACTTCTGTAGTTAAAAAAAAAAAAGGATTGAAGCTATTGACTTTTAAAAATTTTGAACTTTCGTAAAATTCACAATAGTGGTGAAGTGGTTTGAAATTTTCTAAATCACTACTTGTACAGTATTTGATAGCGACTAACAAGAATTTAGAGAATCATTGAAATCTTGATGAAGAAGTGCATTTAGCTTTCCCAGGCATATAATAAAAGCAATATTTAAAAACTAACGGTCATGAAAGCAAGCTTGGGTTTCTCATTAGAAAATGTGAAAAGGTTCTATTTGGAAGTTTCTTATCCATGCAGTGTTCTCCAAATGGATGTCCTGAGCTTGGGGCATTATTAAGTAACCAGTTTCTGTGTGTGCTATAGTGAGGCAAAATTGACAACGGATTTAAATAACATGCTTATGGTACCACTTCTTGGTTTTCCCATTTTAGGCACTACCCGTCGGTTTACCAGGGAGGAAGATAAGGGTAAGTGTTCTTTCACACACATATACATGCCCCATGTTCCCATCCTCTCAGATTTCTACCACAATTTTGATTAGCTTGAATATCAATTTTCATATCATTATTGCCATGGAGACACTATTAGTAATTGAATTGTGTAATATGCCGTGATAACATTTCCTTTTCTACTTAATTTTTGTCTTTCCTGGAGTTAATCACTGTTACATTTAATTTGGGTTAGTTTCCTATATACTTATCATGAGGTTCTCCCCAACTCCTCCCCTAGACTTCCAACTCTCCTCTCCACACACACACAGCGGGTGTCTTATCAGTTTCTCCATCTCGAAGAAGTCTCTCCTGAACCCCTCTACCTATCCCAAAATTACATTAGAGGATCACTAGTCCTGCCACACTCCTGGCTCTTGTGTTGGTCCTGTCTCTGGGATCCTGGGTGTTTTTATGGGCTTACCCTGTCATTTATTAGAGTGTACCATAATTTTGTAAAGTTTCACGAGAATGCATTGGTAATATTTTACTTGGAAACTTCTATCTTTGATTGTGAGGGAAAAAAATTGTGAGAGAGACAGAGAATGCACGTTGGGGAGGAGCAGAAGGAGAGGGAGAGAGAGTCTTAAGTAGGCTCCATGCTGAGCACAAACCCAATGTGGGACTCGACCTCACAACCATGGGATCGTGATTTGAGCCGAAATCAAGTCAGATGCTTAACCTTCTGAGCCACCCAGGTGCCCTGGTTGTGGGAAATTTTGTTAAATTATTTCTTGGATGGTTTTCTGTCCTCTGTTTTCTATAATCTCTCAATCTTGGGTTACTATTTTTAGCCACTGGACTTCATGAAGCAATCCTATACATTTTCTATCTTTTTGTGTTATTTTCTATTCTTATTACTCCACATCCTAGAATTTGCTTACCTTGGTCTTCTAACCCTTATAAATTCTATTCTCTTTCATGGCTTCAATACCACACTTTATCTCTCTGTAGATACAGATGATTTCTTTTTTAAGATTTCTTCTTCCTGAAAAGGTCCTGTTTTCTCCAAGATGCTTTTTTTAATGTTTGCACGTTTTAGTTTCTATCTCTTATAATACTTTTCTTAAATATCTGACGATCCTTGGCTGTGTGCTGATATTTAGAAGCGGGGAACTAGAAAGCCAACAGTAAGGTTGGAGAGGATGGGTTGTTGATTTGGGATTTATTTTAGGATTGTTCTAGTTAGGCCTCTTCTTCAGGGGAACACTTGATATCAGTATCCTTGAGTTTTATTTTCAGGTCACAACACCAAGGAAGTCTCTTGGAGCCTCCTTCAGGTAGGGTATCATCCTGCCTGCTCTCAGGTTAAGGGGCATAAGAGGGTAGCTGCTGTGGTTCTCAGGATTTGGTAAGTCAATGCAATCTCCCTGATTTCAAGACTATATAATACCACTTTTAACTTTCCCTGATATCTGCTAACCCAGAAACCTATTTTATCATTTCTACATTAAAAAAAAAAAATCTCCATTGCTCTGTTGGAGGGGAAGAGGGACAGTTATCTACATGTATACAGTTTGAGAGCAGATCTAAACTTTCAGCCGAACACTCCTAAGGTTAACCCTTTCTTCACTCCCATTTCCAGAGGGTTCTTGTTGCTCAAAATTCCTGAGATTTTGCAGGTTTCATTGGTGTAAACTGGGCTTCTTCCTTTCTCCCCTGCCAGATTAAAATTCTGCTTTCTCAGGCCTGCTTTATATGCTAACATTCATCCATCTGTATCCCAGATTCCCAAATGCTGTGGCTGTTAACCTCATTTCTTTGTTCTTATGGGTGTGTGCCTTAAAAAAAAAATCCCTTAAAAGTCATTTTAATGGAGTTTCAGCAAGGGCCAGGAACTAAAACATGTACTCATCTTTAACCTGAAAACTGTCAGCCACTCCTCATTTTTTCACGCTGAAACGGGCATTACTCAATTTTTCTTCACCGTTAAGACAGTAAGGTTCGATGTTCAGGAGGAACAGGAGGTAGGAAAAATAGCAACTGGGGTGTAGGTGGAACTGAATTTGATAATTGCCTGCTCTTATAAACTAATGCTTCTCACTGTTCTAACAATGTATTGGGCACTGTATGTATTGGGCATAAAAGTATGCCCCTATTTCAGAACACCTGTAAGAATTCTCAAAAACGTGAACTACTAAAGAGATCCTGGAATCGATAATTAGCCAAAAAGAGAGTATTCAGAGGGAAAAAAACTGCCAGGCAAGAGAGTCGAATAGCAAGTGTCACGCCCAATGGAGGAAAAAGGGCTAAGACACAGCTTCGAAAAATAAACGTTAAAAACATTTCTTCTGTGGAGTTTGCATAATGTGTATGAAATATAAAGTGATCAATTGATTGAACAATGAGATTTATTTTTGCAGACTAAGGCTGCTGGCATAAGGAAAAAAAGAAGCTCTTCTGCTTACAATACAGCGGCTTTAAGTCTTTTTTTCTCTGTTTGTCACCATAGTGGCTCATAAAGATTTGAAATAATTTTTTTTTTAAGTACCGGTTTAGTGCACTGCATACTTGTAAAAAGAGATATAGTAAAACATTGTACTTTTTTTCAGTGACCTACTGGTTTTGAAGTTACAGACTTATACAGATTGAAAACACCATTATTACTGAAATAACTGTAGGTAAAATAACCTTGTGGCCGTGCACCTGCAAGTCTGTAGTCTCTAACGCCATTTATCCCACTGAAATCATTGTCTTCATAACAGGTTTCGGTAATCCACAGTTTGAAGGAATATAACTATTGCCTGAGGCAGAACTGACTCTTAATTGGATGTATATAGCTATGAGAGGAAGGACTCCAAGGAGAATACTGCCCATGTTCGAAAATGAAAACAAAACTGTCCTCCCCGTCGGATCCGGGTAGGGGGTGGTGGGAAGGCAAGTGTGGATGAGAGGTGCTGAAGTCTGAGTGAGGAATGAACTCGGAGACACTGAACAGGGAGTAACTTCATCAAAATGATGTGTGAAAAAATGTAAACTGCCAGGGCACGATGGGGCAGAAAGTCTAGCCACAGAAAATAACTCGGACCCTAAGACATGCAGAGATCCCCGATTAAATAAAGGACGGCTTGGCAGTAGAAATGTGAGAGAACTCACTTCAGAGATCCTAGGAAACTGAGGAATCCAAATTTACAGTACCACGGATAGTCAAGCCAAAGGAACGACGGACTGAATTACTACTGACAAAAGGGCTTACGCTGAAGTTATTTGTAAACTTAATCCATGGTACCCGTTGGTTTTTAATTCAAGAAACATTTACTGAGTATCTACTATGTGCAAGGCATGTAGTCTTTTCCCGTCATGTGTCTCATTATCTCATAAGCCAAATGTAAAAAAAATCCAATTAATCGATTTCGCAGACTGACTGATGTTCTTCTGTAAGAACAACAGATTGATTTTTATAGACACCAATACTAACTCTTCCATTACATCCTTCTCTTTCTGTGCACATGGTCCAATCGACTTTAGGGCCAACTCAATACAAAGAGCAGAAGAAAGGCATTAAGAGAACAAGGTCCATTAGGCCCAATATTGCCTCAATTACTTTAATTCCATTATTCCTGTTCATATTACTTCTTTAATCAATATCTCCTTTCAGTTATTCATGTTTACCCTTTTCAAAATCACAAGTAATAGGATTATGGTCTTTTGAGCTCAGTGGCAACAGACATTCATAAATATATTTCTGAATTTGTGATTGTCTCCAGATCTGCAACTGAGGAGTCTTAAATTGAATCAGGTCTTCCAGAGGCCATCTCATATAAAGATGCAGAGCATCTTAATGCAATATAGGTGCTTTTACCTGTTAGGTCATTTGTCATTCACTGTCAAGACCACTCATATATGGCTTAATGGCTTTCTAAGTTTTCTTCTTCCCGTGTCTAAGCCCTAGTCTCCAGAATGTGTTTCTTTTCTATACATATTCTGCTTTTTGTTGAATGGAATCCTTCTGCCTTCCACCAACAATTATTCTGCCCTGCAAGAGTTTCATCTGGACATTACATTAACCACTGCCTCTTTCATATGACAATTAATCAATCCCTCAGTTCCACCTCTGTAAGAGCCTTACAAATTAAAGGAGCTCTGTTTCTCTCTATTCTTTTAACAAACATCAACGCGATGCCTGCTCTATGCAAGAAGTTGCTCTTTTGGCGTAGACAGGGTATGTAATAGGCAGGTGGCCCTTCCCTGCACCACGCAATGGTTCTCTGAAAGTATTGTAAGTAACATGGGGGATATAAAGAAGCATATGAAATTGTGATGGGAAGAGTCCCTCAAAAGTTCCCCTGGAGTTCAGAGGGGGTAAAATTGCATATGAGTGGAGAAAATTTTCATACAAAGGATATGAATTTGAGTGGGATTGTGGAGTATGGGTGGATTTTGAAAAGGGAAGCTTGCAAGAAAAAGGGACAAACTGTGTGCAAAGCAAGGCAGCAAATCTAGCTGGGGTCAAGGATTTTCACAGCAAATAAAAGAGAGAAATGGCCGAGATCCTCAAATGACCAGTGAGGAAGGCTGGGCTTCCCTTGGGAAGCAAGGAGACCAGGCAGGAGCTGGGCAGGAGATAAGCACTTCTTCACACGAGGTCAGCCTCATCACCATGTGCACAATGAACTGAAGGCAACTGCAACTTGTAGACATGAGACAGGAAGGCAGGCTCAGCAACATGTTAAGGGGACCTTCTAGGTGTGATTCCTGCCTCCCTGTCTAGCCTCGCATCCTCTGTCCCACCTCGTGCTCCATCTACACCCAAATGGCAAGGAGCACACACTCCGCCCAGCACAGCTCTGTGCGAAGCCACCCGCCCTCTGTCTCCTTTGAAACGCTTTCTCTCCACCACACTAGTCCATCTGGCAATGTTCTACTCGTTCCAATCTCCACCCGAAAGGCCGATTTCTCTCTAGAGTATTTCTGGACTGGCCCAAGCCAAATCGGTTGCTCCTGTTCCCATGTGTAAGTTATACTTACCACGGAGCCCCATCAGAGCAACGACTTTTGCAGGATAATCTCCTAATTATAATACCCTTGATGCTATCGCCAGAGCAATTTTTGGCACACGTACAAAGGACAACGAATGAATGAATGAATGAATGAATGAATGGCTGTATGAACAAAATGAAAGAAACAAACAAAATGAAAGAAAAGCCTGGAAAGGGATGTCCATAGACGTAAAGGAAAAGGAAAGTAAAAACATGAAAGAATTCTAGAAACCTGACAGAGCTTAGTGATGACTAAACGTAGGGTGAGCAAAACAAGGAGGAGGACACCAAGCTTCCGAGTTCTCTGCCAGGAGCACAATGCCCTTCTTCATTGCTTACACTTTATCAGCTTAAAAACACTGAACATAAACTCATGGGTTTAAAAGAAACAAAGAAGGAAACATCAGGAGACAGAGGCAGAGAAGAACCCAGACAGAACAAACACTAAGATTCCTATTTTAAATTACTCATGTGCAAACATTTTCTGTGGAAGTTTGATAGAGCCTTGATTCAAAGTATAATTTCTTTAATTAGAATATTTCCCATGTATCATAAATAACACTCTAATCTCAGAGGTATAAAAAAAAACTACCACGTTAATTATCAACTAAAAGGACGTGAAAATTATTTTCCCTTTTTTGAAAATCAGAGTTTAGCAATGAATATATTTTTACCAATTCCATAAAACTATTACATGTGAATTTTCAAAAATCTAAGATTAGTGAAAGTGGAGAACGCAAAATGGAAGTGGGGAAAAGACTCAGCAACAATAAATTCATTTTTAGTTTTCAACGCACTTAAGGTTTTATTTCTCATTTATTTTCTCTTTAATAGTAGAGAAGTATTAGGCACACATAAAATGACCTATTAAAATAGGATTTATTAGAATGTTCTAACTGTAGTAGTGCATACTTTAGAGTACACAGCAAGATATTTAAGGACAGTTTAATGACCAAAATGCAATTGCTCACTGAACTCTACACGTAATTGCCAAAGTGATGTGGGGAACAGAGGCAAAAGAAAAAAAAGTGAAATTTCCTTACAACTTACATTGACAAGTCCTTGAGACAGGCAGAGTGACCTTCCTCTAGGACCTCAACTGCCTTGCTATTAATACTTTGCTAAGGGCAAAAGGCAAATTTAGCTTAAACATAATCGCAACCTCCAGGATCCTATAAGTCTTCTTTAACATGTAAAAATTCCTTTGGAAAGTTCCTTTATCTCTATCCCCCAAGATATATGTTAGCAATCATCCTCCAAGAGTATGGCCCCCTGATATACATCTGAAGGGTCTCATGACTATGGTTTTGTTAGACAGTAATAAATGACCTTTTCCTAACAATAACTAGCCCCCTCAAGCTCCTGGAAACTTTGCTCCCAAATGTCCTTAGAGGCTTACGCTATCCCTAACCCCCTCCCAACTTACAAGTATATAATCAGCCACTCCTCACACCCCCAGTACAGCTAGCTCTCTTCGCCCGTGGGCCAACCACTTTTTGCACCAAAGACATCTCAAGAATTATTTCTTGACCATTTGCTCTGAATCCCACCATTTCCACATCAAAAGGGCGGGCAACTCCATCATCACTCTGAATCGATCGCTGTGTAACAATATAAATTGGTTGTTTTCATTTTTTAGTGAGCTCTACGCCCAACGTGGGGCTCAAACTCAGGACTGCGAGATCAAGAGTCGCACACTCTACCAACTGAGCCTGCCAGTTGTCTTCATTTTAACGAAGCCCTGTAGACACTCTCATGGTAAGTGATAGAAGGCCTCTAATCAAAGGTAGTAGGCTCCTGAACAAAATGGAAAAGCCAGGTAAGCAGTGCAGGCGCCAGGATGAAGTTATACATCCGTATACAGCATCTGGTAGAACCATGCCTGCATGGATCACACACTCCATAAATATTTGTCATTTGATTTACCAATTTTCTTCGGACTAATGCCGGTGTGAAAAATGGTAAAATGAATGTTTATTTTCCTTTTCGTTTTCTACTGCCTGTCATCAACTTATAAATCCGTGCTGTCTAGGCCAACGCTACCACTCAGACTGCGGCCCCACCCCCAGGAACATCAAAGCATCCAAAGGATTGAGAAGATTGTAAGTAAATTATTCCAGCCCACCTGCTGTGCGGTCCTCAGGGAAGGCCAGGGCCTGAGGCACTCAGTCATTCCTAGACCTTGGCCTGCCAACAAGTAACACTACCCCAGGGGCTGACATCAATTCTCAGGCTCCTACACATGCTTACTTCACCCCCAGGTGGAAATCCCTCACTGGCCTTTGGCTTCTCTCCGCAGGAGGCTTCCTTCGGGTATAAAAAGCAATCCTTTCCTGGAAGTAAGGTAGACATGGCCAGAAAGCTCTTCCCTTACAGGAAAAAGGGGCTTTCTAAAGAAACAGCTCTAAAGAACGGGTCATTTAAGTGATACCTGGAGACCAGGATCCTCATATTTGATCCACACTCAAATCCAAACACTCAAAAGATAACTTAATCATTATGAGCTAAGGAAGCATACAGGGGGCAGCTGACACAACAAGAGCAGATGTGTCTTAGCATAGCCTTTATGGATTAGCGCTAGGGAACACGACGTTACGTTTAATAAGCGCAAGGCAACGCGACTGGGAAGGAAGAAGAGCCCGTCTAAGTATGATTTAAATGGTATTGAATTAGCGGGAAGGATATCTCCACGTGCTGACAGAGGCAGCATGTAAATTGGCAGTTCGGCCTGAAATGACAAAGCATGAGTTGCTTACACCAACGGCTCTATTTTGTAAGAACTGTTATTTGCTATCACTTTTAAAGGAAAAGCCTCAGCACATCCGTGATGTAGCTTAACTTGGAATGTCCTGAAAGCAAGCACGCACTGAGGCCAAGGGTCAGCATAATGCCCATCCACCTCTGATCCTTGCGCTTTATTTCTTAACTTAAATTTGACCGGGGCCTTTACGGTCTTTGTCCTTCACTCATCCAACCAATATTAAGCAACAGGCAGTGTGCTAGTTTCTTGAGGGGATGCCAAAACGAATGGAGTCTCCATCCCTTTGACAGTGTGATGGGTTTTGAAATGTGTACTCCAAAATGCTATTGAAGTCCTTATCTCTCATGCACGTAAATGTGACCTGATTTAGAAGTAGAGCCTCTGAAGATGGTCAGGTTATGATGAAGTCATTAAAGCAGGCCCTCATCCAGTATGAAAGGTATCCTTCTAAAAAGGGGAAATTTGAACAAGGGATAGACACACGTAGAAGGAAGGCAATGTGAACACACAGGGAGAAGGATGGCCATCTATACACCAGAAACACTTGAGGTTACCAGAAGCTAGGAGACAGGCATGGAAGACATTCTCCCTCACAGCTCTTAGAAGAAACCAACCTCACCGAGACCTTGGTTTCACACTTCTGGCCTCCAGAACTGTAAGAGTGTAAGTGTGTGTTGTTTAGGCCACATAGTTTATTGTAATTTTTGTTAGTTTCCACCAGAGGTAACTAATATAACTTGGGTCACAAAAGAAGGGAGGCCAATGAAAAAATTGCCAGTCAACAGAACTCTCCATGTGGGTCTTTCTACAGATGCTTTGACTCAGTTACAGGGGCAAGTGCAGTCACCAGACCAAAGATCACCACCTTCCACAGCAGTTCCATAAAGGCCGTCAAAGAAAAAGATGATTTATATCCTATATAAAGGCTGACCCAATGGGAACTCTTTAATCCTCTAAAAAGATGATTAGAAAGAAACAGAAGCAATAAAGGTTAATGGAAAATTAATCTTGGTGACCTATTTGGGCAAATCAAAGTTGTGAGACATGCATTTATTTAAAAGGAAGATGCAAAGGATATTTAGAACAGCAACTCCAGATAAGGGGACAGAGATAAGACTTTAATTAGAAGAGTTTCAATATTCACATATTTACATACAGGTTGAAAAGATGAAAGCCTTCTGATAGGGTAATAAAGACGAACAATAGTATGATGAACAATAATTCTATGTTGATGAATAATTCTAGTAAGATGAACAATATTTCTATGTTGACTCTGTAAAAAAATGGAAGGAGATTTCCCGTGACTAGTCCTGTTTCCCCACAGGCTGTTTACAGAGGCCCTGTTGTAGGTACTTTGTAGATGTTCCCCCAATTCATGTTAGTTCACTGAGCTCACCCAGAACAGGCCCTCTGCACCCCAGGCAGACGTGAGTAAAACACACGTAAGAGAATGACGTCAATGGTATAATTAAGCTGAATCACCTCTCCTACAGTGACAAACAACCTGTCCTTAGTCCTACTTGTTGCTCCCTGGCCACACCGTCCCTTTACCTGAGCATGGTGAGCTCTCTCTCCTCCATGTCTTATAGATATGATATCATGCTGGCTGCAAAGGACCTGTAAAATAAAGGCCACCTTGTTAGAAGAAACTCTAAACATCAAATTCAGAGAGCTGTTTGAACATATGTAAGCAGATGCAAGGTTTCACTTGCAAAGTTCAAGCTGAACACTGCCCTTTTGCATTTCTAGCCATTCCAACTGACTGCCCTTGGAGAAGGTCTCTGCATGGTGCTAACCTGGTAACGATCAATAAATGTGAAGGTCTTAACAGAAACACAGCCTATGAACTGTCAATCTTCCGGAGAATATTTCTGCTCTGAAAGTAGTCCTTGTTGCCAAAGTAGCTGCATCAGGGCCAATGCTAGAGCCAGGGCCTCCCAAATCTAAGAAAGCCTAAATGAATAAAGCTGTATGTTAGTTAAGGGAACTATCATTCAAAACCAGTTTGGGTGGCTGATCAGTATAAGATTACTATTTTTTAAGTGTGGGAAAGACCTCTCACAAATTTCTAAGATAAAATAACAAATACTTTTAAGTTGTCTCTAAAAAAATCTGTTATTATAAAAACTATAAAAATGCATCTAGATCTTTTCATAGAATAAATCCCAACTTTATTTTCTAGAAAGTATTTTGAAGTCCTCTTACTCAAGTCAGATCCATAGAGCAGCAACCTCAGCATCACCCAAGAGCCTGAAATGCTGTCCCTGAGAACCCACTTGAAGCCTACTGGAATAAAATCTGTATTTTAACAAGAACCTCAGCTGATTCCCATGCACATTAAAGTCTGAGAAGCATGGTTCTGAAGTACATCTGGCTTATGATTACTAGAATCACAAGAAGGAAGTTGCCTGAAACTTCAAGACTGTCCTCCGGTGGCCAGGAGTTAATGAAATCACAATCCCTTTACTATAGTTGCGAGAATCTGGGGACTTACTAAACTCCCCAGAAACCCCCTCCTGCTGCCTAAACCACCTTTTCTTTTCCAGAACACGTAGGCTGATTGTAAACTGATACCTAAAAGCATAGCATAATTCTAGAAGGATTTTGCTTTATACTCAAAAGACCAGCATCATAGGCCATGCATTCATTCTATAACCAGTAAGTGGATATCTACTTAGGTAATTCACAATAACTAACATTGTGCAAAGAGCCCAAAGTCTAGTAGAAGGATAGAGATTACAACACAGAGTTATAGGTCTAACAGGGAAAGGTCAGCACAGGAAAGCAGGGTACGGAGTTGGGCACTGGTACACACTTGGAAAGCACCTGACCCAGATCTGGAATATCAAAGCAGCTTCCTGTGCTGAGCTTTGAAAAACAAACAACCAACCAAACAAACAAACAAACATGAACATTTTTTCAAGAAGCAGCCCACCTGTAGGCATAGCGAGTGTGGTGTTAGGTTAGGGCAAGTCCCTGTACCAGCAATGAAAGAGTCAACTACCTTACTTAAAAAAAAAAAATTGACTCTGGTTTTATAGCTTTTGTTCAACTGCTTTGAATATTTGTATGCATGAGCTATAAATGTGGCAGCCTTAGGAATATTTTTTCCCTTTCAACTCTCCTACCTGTAGACAAGGAGGAATGGCAAACATCAAATACAAGAAGCACTAACGCGGAAGTCTGCGGAACACTGCAAGGGGGCAGGGATAACAGAACAGTGCCTCCACATTTGCCATTTGATCACAGAGAGTGTCAACGAAACGGCAACCAGCAATTTGGGGACCATAAAGAGAATTGCATTAAACTGAATACAAAAGTCAGTAAAATGTCTTAGGTGAGGGACACTGGCTATTTGGCAGGTGCACTGCTGGCAGCAATCGAGGGTCTCAGTGTGACCACCGTGTGCACACCCCTCTCTTTGCCTGTCTCTTCTCCCTGCATTTATATAGTTCTTATCCTGCCCCCTTCCCTCTCACTGATTCTTGTGATTTCTCTCATTCATTTTCCTTCTCCCTTAGTACCTCTAGGAGCCCACTGGTCTCTAATTCAACTCTCATCTTTTTCCTTTCAATCTGCCGGCTTTTTCACACCCTTATTTTGTGAGAAGGAGATAAGGGGCAGGAGCAAGGACAACAGAACATCTTTCTTCTCTCTTCCCTTGATCTCTCTTCCCTTTGCTCCACTAATATCCCCACACTTCTATTTCCCTCCTCTCTCTTTCCTCTCCTAGAGTCAATCTCTGTTATCAGTCTGTGGCCAATTCTCCCAAGCATACACCTTAGAAATGACAGAATTGTTGGCTGCCTCTACTGTTCCACTGCTATACTTAGAGTTTCCAGATTCTCCTAACATGCCAGGTGAACAATTGAGAAGAAAAAAATACTTTAAAAACATAGCAATCTAGCATTTTCTTAGGTTTTAAAATGTAGAACAATTCTGGATTATTCTACTGCTGTGCTGAATGGGTACAAAGATATCAAACACACTAGGCAAAAGGGTTTCATTCTATCCTGGTTTTCCTTAAGTGCATTCCTCCCAACCCCCCATAAATCCAACCTTTTCATTAGTCTTCTCCTTGTGCAGATGCCCTAAAGCCTCCTGGAATGACTGAAATGTGCCTCATTACCAGCCCAAGGAAGATGAATGACACAGGTCAGAGTTAACTGACTGCTTCTTGACAAAGACACAATGCAGCACGCAACAAGGCTCATTTAACACCCCATCGGGAAGCCTTACAAGTTACAGCTTAATAAATATATGAAGATTGTTGTAATATAGAAAATGTCTGGTACCACTTCCCACATGAAATGCACTTACAGAGAATGCCACAGAGTAGGCTGTTGATATGGCAATTGCACACATACTCTTTGATTTGCAGAAAAGCAACTTAGTTTTCTTTGGGCATTGCACTCTATTTTCGACCCCTGTGAACTATCAGCAAAACTTTGTAGACAAATCCCAGTCTTTTATCCCATTCCCTAGATGTAGCATATGCCCTTCACATATAGTATACGCTCTCAAAATATTTGATGGATGAATGAGTCAATTAATCAAACAACCAACTGACCAATCAATATAAGCCTAAGACACAACAGAACTAAGTAGCTGGAGGAAAACACTGTTATACACTAAAGCATTTTGGAAAACTCCCTGAGGTTTTTGGCATTGTCATCTAATCCTATGGTCAACATAGGATCTTGGATGTAACTCACCTCCAAGATCTAGTAAAAAGGAAGAGGGGCTGGTTGGATGAGGACACAGAATAGCCCAATGTGACAACCAACTTTCTAATAGCAAATGAGCAGAAATAAAAACTCTAAAAAACAGACAAAAGTTCTCAAAAAAAAAATAGTTAGCTGGGGAGAAATTAGTCAATCCTTCCATTTGTTCCCATGATACACACTTTTTTTTTTCTGATGGTCTCATCATACCATTACACTTCTTCAGCAGTTTTTGTGTGACACTAGGGAGTGAAGACCTGGGCACAATCCCCCTAAGATCTTCTAGGCAAGCCAAGAAAGCTCCAGAATGGGTTCACTGTAGATTGTGATCCTACCTTGGATAAGGGGAAAAGGAGACATGACAAGCTGAACTATGCCTAAACAGAACCTACAGAGTCCCCATCTCCCTGGATTCGCCTCAGAACGCAGGGACCACATTAGTGATTCCCCAAAACAGAGACTGGAAGTCACGCCCCATCAATCAAGCAGGAGCGAGAGGCAGAGCTGGCCCGGCCCGCAGTGGCAATTTGTTACATCTTGTTCTGAATCTCTTAATAGGTTTTTAAAAATGTATTTCATTGCACACAATCAACAGCATTCCAGAAGTTGGAATTCACTTTCTTTATGTTCAAAAACTGTAAGAGGTTCTTTTTAACATGAACACCATTAACATCATCAGGCTGAGATGATCACCCCTCCAGAAAAGAACTGCTCAGAAACCTATCTAATCTATCACATAGGAAGAACCCCCTGTGATTTCAACTCCACTGCTCCCTCAGACTTGAATGGCTTTTAACAACTGCCCTGCACTCTCATCTGAAGAGAACAATTTGACCCCTTGAAGAAAAAAACGTTGACAGCTCTAGGACACATGTATTTTAATTTAAATCTGACCCAGAGTAAAACATCTACCTGACCCATCAGTGGGAAAAAAAAATTTTAAACACTCCCTAGATATTACTTACCTTACTACATCTGCATATCATGAGACCCCGATTTGTTACCATTCAACAAATAGGGTTTTCTAATAATAGGGAATTGAAGAATAGACAGCGTGTGTTAACTCTTTTTTACCTCCTAAATTTCATTTTGAGCTTTCCAACAATATGGTTTCCTAGCTGTGCAAGAATCCCAGCTTTACTTTTTCAGTCATATCCATACAGCATGACAAGCATTTCCAGAAAGAAAAAATAGCTGTATTTGCCATCTGTACTCACTACCTAAAGTTCTACAGCTATGTTTTTGCACTGGGGCATTAAGAATGGCAAAGGGATCTGATACTTCCTGAAGCCAGTTCTGGGTGCCTTCTCCCCTGTGATTCACATGACACCTTTTCAACATAAATTCTCCGTTCAATTTCACTAATACCTCAACATTTTTGGATTTCTTCTATTCTCATCTCAATAAGCTAGTGCTTATGGGAACAATAAAAAACCACTCCCTTCCACAACATTTGTGTGCATGTGCCTATATATGCGTTCGTCTGTCATTTCCAGATCTGAACTTCAGACCCAGTAGTCAAATAGTGCATACAAAACAAGAGGTATAGGGGCGCCTGGGTGGCTCAATTGGTTAAGCATCTGACCTCGGCTCAGGTCATGATCTCGCAGTCTGTGAGTTCGAGCCCCGCGTGGGGCTCTGTGCTGACAGCTCAGAGCCTGGAGCCTCCTTCGGATTCTGTGTCCCCCTCTCTCTCTGCCCCTCCCCCACTCATGCTCAGTCTCTCTCTGTCTCAGACATAAATAAGCATTAAAAAATTTTTAAAAAAAGAGCTACAGAATGAAAATAGATCAGTGAAGGAGTATCCCTCGCCACCACTTCCACTAGGTCCCTGAGGGATATAATCCGGGAAATCTCAGTCCCTTCCTTGATCCAGCCAAGCCCTCCATTAAACAGACCTTCCAGACAGAGGGGACTGGGTGGATGCCTCTGTAAGAGATCACCACATATTTTCATAGTTTACGAGGATAAAGCAATTACAGCTTTAGTCGCTCATGAATAAAGCCTCTTTAACATTTTAATGAGAACATTAAACTCAGCTTCACTTGCTTTGGCCTCCCCAGAAAGTCTGTTAGCCTTAGAGAAAGTTTCTTTAAAAAGCAGTAATGAAATTGCAGGCCTGTCTGTGCCCCATAGGGCATGACTGGGCCACAAGCACTGGATGCATTATTTCCCTCCTGAACTAGCCTATATATTTTGATAAGACTACAGTTTGGTAAATGAGGGAAGGCATCTGAAGAAATACCCTCCTCTCTGCAGTATTTGTGTGCTTGTGTGTGCTCACTCATTTTATATCTGACTCGTCTCCTAATTCGCTTTTATGTTATACACAGCTTTGACTACAATGTGTGACTCAATAAATGTTAAATCATACTTTTCTGCTCTTTTCCCTTAATCATTTTCTACTGCCTCTGTTCTCTCTTGCGATGTGACTGATTCCCACCAAGGCTACCAACTGCTACTCGCCTGGAGACCCATTAAATTCAGCAGACAACCAAGAAAGCTTCAGAAGCCAAAGGTGAACAAGAAATAATTCTCAGACTCAGTGACTTAACATGAATGTCTGCCTCTTCTTCCGAACAAAACCCGAAGCAGTGTAAATGAAAGAGTTTGTCACCTTGAAAACCGGGTGGAAGAGAAGAGTAAAGCTAAAGGTTCTTAATACCCAGGTAATTCATCACATTTACTGAACACCTACTGTGGATGAAGGACTAGTCTAGGTACTGGGGATAGAGTCAGGAATAAGGCAGACAAGACCTCCACTCTCACAGAGCTTAAGATGTAGCTGGAGAGACAGGCAGTAAACAGAAAAGAACATGTTAGAAGGGAATAAGTGCTGTGAAGAGCATACAACAGGGCAGTATGATAAGAGAGGCTAGTTAAATAGGGTGGACAGGAAAAGCCACGCAGAGCAAAAAGCTACAGCAAATCCTTAAGGTCATGAAAAGACAGAGAGAAAGCTGAAATGCATGCTAGTAAGTGAAAGAAGATAATCTGAAAAGGCTACATACTGTCTAATTCCAACTGTATGACATCTGGAAAAGGCAAAACTATGGTGGAGACTGTCCGAAGATCAGTGGTTGCCAGGGGTTGGGGAGAGGGAGGGATGAATAGGCAGAGTACAGAGGATTTTTACGCAGTGAAACTGTTCTGTGCAATACTATATGATGGCAGATATATGACACTGTATCATTGTCAAAAGCCATAAAATGTACAACATTAAGAGTGAACCCTAAAGTAAACTATGGGCTCTGGGTGATAAAGATGTGTCAGTGTAGGAGCATCGGCTGTAAGAAGCATCACTCCCGTGTGGGATGATCACAGGGGAAGCGCCTGCCCATGCGCATGGGGTAGGGGGCAGGGGAGAGAGGAGAGACAGGAGAATTCTCTGTACCTTCTGCTCAGTTTTGCTGTGAGCCCAAACCTGCTCTACAAAAAGTCTGATTTTAAAAACCCTTAAGGTAAGAAAGAGTATGGTGTGCTGAAGAAGTTCAGCTTCACCAGAGTCTGGTGAACGAGGCAGAGAGGAACGGCATGAAGGTGAGCCAAGTTGATCATGGTTAGGACTTTGAATTTCATGCTAAAAGCACCAGGAGCCACTGGCTAGTTTTAAGCAGGGCTCATTTTAATGTGTTTTACATTTCTGAAAGGTCACTCTGGCTACCATGTGGAAAATGCATTACAGAGAGGCGGTCAACGGAGGCTGATGATGGTGGTCTGGAAAAGGGTGGGAGAGGTGGGTGGGTTTGAGATACATTTGAAAAAAAAGCTGACAGGATTGGCGACGGATAGACTGGATATGGGGGGTGTGGGGGGAAGAGAAATCAAAGACGATTGCTGAAGAGGAGGAGACGGAACTTACTGAGATGCAGAAGATCCCTGGGGAACGACCTACGAAGACCACACAAGGTGCCACGTGCCGTGTGGCAGACATATGGAAGCAGCGAGAGTGCCTGCGTCCACCGAAGAACTCAAGTTCTGCTTGCTTGATTCCTGCCTTAATGTGAATAGCAAACGTATGCATGTGCGATCCATGGACACACACACACTCACATATATCCATTTGGATATACATGAATACATATAATGCTTAGTAAATGGTTTTTGCAACTCAAAGCAAATTTACAATTATTTCAGTAATCTTTCAAGGAAGAAAGAGAAAGATTATTATTGGTGTTATTTCCATTAACTTGCAAGAAAGCTGAGGGCAAATGAGGTGAAGGGTCTTGCTGAAGGTCACACAGCAACTGACCGGCAGAGCTAACGCTAGGAACCAGGTTCCCTCACAGGAGATGACACCATACATATATCACACTCTTCTGGGGATCCTCTAGAATGTGCAAGGAGCCCTGTGAGCGCTGCTCTCAATGTGAGCACACACATTCTGGATAAGGGTGGGGTGCTACTGCTGCATTTCCTTTAGCTCATCCTGTCTAGACGCTATTTAAATACTCTATAAAATGTGACTGACAAAACTAAAAAAAAAAAATCAGTTAACACGAAAGCAAACCTTACATAGAGCAAATCAAACCCTAAACTAAAATGTGACACAGATTTTTTTAAATGGACATTTTATTTTTTAATTGTTTAATGTTTATTCATTTTTGAGAGAGAGAGAGAGAGAAAGAGAGAGGGCAGAGAGAGAGAGGGAGACATAGAATCCGAAGCAGGCTCCAGGCTCTGAGCCATCAGCACAGAGCCCGATGCAGGGCTGGAACCCATGAACCGCTTCATCATGACCTGAGCTGAAGTCAGATGCTCAACCAATTGAGCCACCCAGGTGCCCCTAAATGGACATTTTAACTACAAACAACAAGGTCCCCCATGCACAAGCTCTTCAGAAACCCTCCTAAGGGTGACGCAGATGGAGCTTGCTCATCAATGGAAGACGCACATGTGCCCATGACTCACTGTCAGAGCAGCACCTCCTTATATACTTCATCTGGGATTCCTCTCTTAGTCTTTAGATTTCTCAAAAAGCACCGAAAGCCCAAACAAATATTAGTAAAAAGGAAAACAAAAATGATAGAACCAAACTGCTGACAGGTCTGGTTTTTTGAAACATCACTTAAAAGAGAGAAATTCAGCCAGGTGAAATCATCACTAAAATAATTCAGATCGTATTTAAAGAAGACAAACACAAGGGGCAGGACTGGGAGGCCTGGACACGCTGTTGAGTCTGCATCCTACCTATACAAGTTTTAAAAATAGGCTTCACTCTGCCAGGCTCACCCTCAGAAGCTGTGAGGACTCCCACCTCACAACATTTTGAAGTCTGAAAGGGAAACAGTGAGGGGGTGTCTGCCTCTGTGTTTGTCCCTGTGAGTCATACATTCTCTGTTCCTACTGAATGTGGGTTGTTTGTTTTCTTGTTGGTTTGTAGACTTCCTCTCTACTGCTTTTCTCTAATCATGTTTTTCCAAAGGACCCCGGCAGAGCACGCATAGCCCCACTGATGGACAACAGGGCCACAGTTAGCGGTAGTCACGATAACTAGACCGAGAACACCCAAAGACGGGGATTCGGAAGAAAGAGTTTGAGAAGCTTGGTCAGTTACGCCCCCATCCTCCAAACTGGAGATTTAGAATATCATTTTTCAGGGCTAAAATCACTCTCCTCTGGCACTGATTTTCTTACCAAATGCTTTCATGAAGGTATACAAGGGATATGCTGTCAGCACACACAAAAGGACAGTGGACACTTGTCCCGTTGTTAGATAAACACTCAGGTGGCTCACTCTGAAACTCCCTGCAGGCTCTCACCAAGGTTCCATTCACATCAAGCTCTTCCACCCAGGCCTTATCTATTCCTGTCCATTCTGCCCTATGGAATGCTTTTTATTGCTTGGACACACCATCTTCTCATATCATTAGATTTTTTTTTCTTTTTTTTTTTTTGGTAGGATGGTAATTGAGGTTTGCAAAGAGAGTTCAGGAAGGACAGAGAGCAAGAGTCAGGACAAACTGGGAGTAATTCATAGGAACCTGACTCAGAGAGCCTGCTCCTAGTGAGAGCCTAAGCCCATGACCAAGATGGAGCCCTGGGGAGTACAGACAAACACACCACTAGGAGTGAGTGACTGGAAAAAAGCAACGGATGAGAAACCAAGGGCACAGTCAACATGGTGGCCCTCTGACACCACCATGAGACATCTTAAAGGCAACTCCAGGGGCTGGAAGCAGAAGCTGCAAGGATGCCAATGTAATGTACCTGTTACAGGAAATGGTGAGGAACTGAGCAGACAAAACTAAGGTGCATGTTGATACTCTTTACCCTCCATGGTCAAAACCATCTCTTTCCACTTATTTTTCTATATTCTTCCTTCACAGCTTGAGCCCAATGTTAAATGTCCTATTATCCTCACATGACACCCGAAACCCTGCACAAGCACACACTGTAACTTTCTTTGCAAAGCATTTTTCACATCTACTGTGTCATTTAATTTACGCGACACTATGTGACATAAGCACTTAAATAAATCCAGGCCCAAAGCGATTTATAGTCTTACACGAGAGAAAGAGCCTTCACGCAAACCCAGATCCTCTGACTTGGGATCCTGTGCTTCTACAATATGCTGCTAGTGTATTTCTGACTCTCTCACTCTATGTGCTGTAAATTTCATTAATCTAGACTTCACTGATTCAGAATTGGTGAGGCCCTAAAACATCATCATGTGATACCCCACTTCCTTGGAAATCTGGGATGTGCTATAATAAGTATTGTGCCTACAATATTGGTACAGGATATTGGACGGGAAAGCTATCGCCCTGAAAGTACAGCAAAAGAAAGCCTGCCTTTGTTTCTTCCATCAGGGCCAACATCACCAACTTAGCACCAACATGCAGTTAAAAAAAAAAAAAAGATGGATCTGCTAACTACAAATGATGTAATTCTGTGTTTGTGGCTCATCAATGTTAAAAATTTCGGGGCGCCTGGGTGGCGCAGTCGGTTAAGCGTCCGACTTCAGCCAGGTCACGATCTCGCGGTCCCTGAGTTCGAGCCCCGCGTCAGGCTCTGGGCTGATGGCTCGGAGCCTGGAGCCTGTTTCCGATTCTGTGTCTCCCTCTCTCTCTGCCCCTGCCCCGTTCATGCTCTGTCTCTCTCTGTACCAAAAATAAATAAACGTTGAAAAAAAAAATTTCAAAAATATCCCCCACGTCTAAGCAGGGTGATCTTAAAGTAATCGTACTGAGTCTATAGGCTAAAATAAAAACCAACCACCCTCACATGCTTTTGTCAAGTACCTTTATCATGTCTTATATTACCCTGTAGTTCAACTTTTCTCTTAATTTGTATCTGCCTCTCCTGAACGAGTCCGGCATAAAGCTGGTTTTTAAATATTTGTTGAATGGAGGGGTAGAAGGACACACAAGGGAAAGAATGCATGTGCCCCTCAGGCTACAGTCCATGTCGGGTGAAGAGTGAAATGCTACTTGAGTCAGACCCAGCTGACCAAGCCTGGGGCTTTGCAATCATGTACATCTAAATTCAAATCCTGCTATTTGCCAACTGTGACACTGTGAGCAAATTAACTCCTCTCTTGATTCTAAGCTTCCTCATGAGCAAGACGGAGAGAACCCTGGGCACCATGCAGAAGTGGCGAGAGAGTTAAATGAAGTCACGGATTTGGCACACTGCCAAGGCCGCCTGCAGTTTTGTTATTCTCCCCCCCTCCCTCTAGCCCACATTTAGCGTGACCCCTTGCACACCAACCTTCATAATAGTGCTTCCATATACAAAACCCCCTTGTAAAGCTAATGGCTAAACATCAACTTCCTTTACAATGGTGGCCACTTTCCCTTCCGTGAACATCAAATTTACCCATTCGTGATCTAGAGATAAGTTGTGCATGGCTGGTGTTCAACAAATTTTAATGCCTTTTGAGTAAATGTCCCAGGGAAGTGAAGCTCCCCCTTTTATACACCAATACCCCATATTTGAAAGCTTTCCAAAATATATTGTGCCCTTTATCACTTTGCTAAAATAACAGGTTGAAAGAACTTTAACCTTTTTTTTTTTTGACTCAGGGTTATCAACCCAAACTTAAGACACAGCATTGGAATGAAAAGTTATAATTTTTCAGAGGCTTTTTAAGTCAGTACATTTGCTCATACTAAATATTGTCAGATTCCTACACTGTGATCATTCCTTTCATTTCTTCCTGTGGTCAGCAGCTTCATATCCTGGAAGGCATGAGACACCGTGGAATTTACAAAACAAAGTCCTTGTCATCTTCAGAGTTCATGAGGATCATTCTCAGATATTTCTCATCTGTGGCTTCATGAGCACATGTTTAGTAAGAGCTACAAGGAAGACCCATATACTTCCTAGTCCAAGAATTCATGTTTCTATCTCTAATGTCTTCCACGTTATAAGGTACTCAACAAATAGTTATACAGCGAATTAATAGAGTTAACACGACACAACCTATGTAATTACTGTTTTCTATTTGAGACTTTGTTCTACTCCACAGCTAGGGCCCTTACTCATTCGGGGCTGTACTTTTTTATCTGCAAAATAAGGCAAATAACCTTAAGGTTATTTCCAACATTAGCCCCCCCCCCCATGACCCTATCCTTCTAGGCACATATATATGTTCCATACGATAGAATTGCTGCAAATCTGACCACCAGATGAGTGAGGCACTAGAGGACATAGTGAATCCCTGTAATCCAGAGCCCTAGTACGAAAGCACTATCCTTGTACCATGGCGGCAAATATAGAAAGAAGTAGCTCTCCTACTCATTTCTCCCACCATTAACACCATATATAGGAGTAGAAATATTGGCCTTGGAATGTAAACATATTGATTTTGTGTGTGCGTCAAATGTTCATAAGTAGAAAACCAAGTATTTTTTCAAAAGAAGTCAACTGCATCCAGGCAAATAAAACCTTAATGGAAAATTTTTTTCTAATAACTATCATCTAGTGCGTTCGTTGACTCCTTGTTCCAAGCTATTTCTTCAAACACCACTTCGTTCATATATTAACTTATCAGCTACATTTGCTTAAATAATACCACAGTTTCACTATTTACACATAAATTCAATTCAACCTCCTTAAGCTACAGCCTAACTTTCTCCCTTAAAGCCAAAATTTCTAAACGAAACGAGTTCATGAGTTTCACACAGAAAGGAAGTAGATGGTTTCAAATAACAAGTCAAACATTTGTCCACGAACATGGTTGGGAGGTCATCACAAACGCCGCTTCTCCAGAGGCCTGAGGTGGAGAAGCCTTGGACGACTTTCTCTTCCAGGTGGATGGTGTTCCTTTAATTCGATTCTACATGAATTCAAGGTATACTTCCTTAAGCATGCCAAATTCTCAAGAGAATACAAAAAAGTGAATAGAATATATCATCTCTGCCTCAGAGGAGATGCGGCCAAGGCTGAGCACGTACGAGCAGTAACACTGGAAAAGGATGGCTGAGGACAGAATCCCAACTTTTCCATAATTAGCTGTGAAACTTGGGCAAGTGACTTTACCTTTCTGATGCAGTGTCTATATCAGCATAATTCTGGTGAGAGCAGGTCTGACCTCACAGTGTTGTGCTGGGGATTACAGAAGCCATTGTGCCTAAGGCATTAAGAACAGTTCCTGGCACACAGTGAGCACTCAAGGTCAGTATCATCACTGTGATTGTTATAATTGTCATCATTATGAATGTACAATCCAGTTGTTAAGATTTTTCATTTTTTATTTAATAAAATCAAAGCTATAACAGATCCTAGGAAATGAAAAGAGGAAAAATGGGGAAAAAAACCCTTTTCCAACAAGTTCCATCATTGTCCTCCTGTCTTCCTGACAAATGCTAACTATATCTACTCCCCAGAGAGATGGAAAGATGTCAGTGAGTGAGGGAGTGGATAAAGACATAAAGAAACATGCCTTGCCTGGACTCTCTCCCTTCTCTGCTCAGAAAATCCTTCCTCAGGCATTGAGCTACCTCACTTAGCTTTTCCTTACCATTTCCATGTGTTTCTTTCCACCGTTTACTCTGTTTCACAGAACATTATATGTATTAAGGACTTTAGAAGTCACCTCATCCAACCCTCTTATTTTATACATAAGAAAAGCTTAGGGCCAATATGACAAAGTCATTGTCCCTGGTGGTACAACTCCAGAGGGGCACAAAATTAAAACTGGGCTCCTTGTGCCCTAGGCCTGGGCTGTCTCCCTTAGGACAACAAAAGGACTACATTTACCAAAAAGGAGACTGGCTGGCTCTTGTCCCATTTGGCAGATACATAAATGTTTATCTTGGGAGGAAAATCTTGAGTAATATTTTTAAATGAATTAACAAGAATGGTACTGTTTTTAATTCAATAGACATGTTTTATTATTAACTTCATTGCCTGCTAAGCCTGAAATTAGGTTTTTCTATGCTTGGGCAGGTCCTGCCTAACCAATAACAGGACAATCAGATTTCAATTAAACAGATATTCCCACTTGGGCCATACACATAAACACACACACACACACACACACACACACACACACACACACAACCAAGAGGCACTTAATCAAAACAAACTTTGAGGGGCGCCTGGGTGGCGCAGTCGGTTAAGCATCCGACTTCAGCCAGGTCACGATCTCGCGGTCCGTGAGTTCGAGCCCCGCGTCAGGCTCTGGGCTGATGGCTCGGAGCCTGGAGCCTGTTTCCAATTCTGTGTCTCCCTCTCTCTCTGCCCCTCCCCCGTTCATGCTCTGTCTCTCTCTGTCCCAAAAATAAATAAAAATGTTGAAAAAAAAATTTAAAAAAAAAAAAAAACTTTGAGCCCATTCTGGTCACTCTCCTGGCCTATGTTTAGGAGAAGGAGGTATCAAATATTATAAGATAAGACTCTGCTAGTACAAAAATTTTAAATCACTTGTCTTCCAAAAGAGGAACACATTTCTTGCTATTTCTCCATTTACTATTTCTAATCCAGCAACAAAAGGCAGCCTAACCACAGCCTTTAACACACTTTTTATTTCTGGCTTCTGAATGTCTTCAATATGGGTTTGCCCAAATCAGGCCAATAGTCTCTTACATGTTCAATTTCTTTAATCCCAGCTTTCCCCTCTACAATGGAAGACTGAAGCTCTAAAACCAGAGTCTTTCCATACATACTTTACATACATACATACTTTAATAACATACTTAAAAACAGATACCACATATATTTTCCTGTTGTTGTTTTTTTTTTTTATCTCAAATCTTTAAGTATCTGGCTAAGAGAAACCCTTTGAAACAAGAAAAAAAAACCCTAGTTACCCTCTTCTCCCTTCTCTTTCCCTACTATCTGATGGGTAGAATCTCCTCTTTCATTTGCTTCACTGCGTGGGGTTTCAAACATAGGACGTCACCGTGATTAAGGGAAAGATTCAGGCATTCTTTTAACAGCTGCATCGACTACAGGGACATCTGACTGTGGGCCTCTAAAAGCAACTCAGCTCTGCTGTGTAAATAGGTGTTTACCTTGAGTAGAACAGACGCACATAAGGCTGATTTATTAGCACTGTTTGGTAAGCATTATTTATACAAATCCATACCCTACTACTATTATGCGTTTTGTTTTTCTTTTCTCTTGAGGTTTCCTTCACAGAAGACATAGGCTGGCCACCATGGGGTGGCAGCAGTTGTGGCTGCCACCTCACTCATATGAAATTCAACAACAGGAAAACAGAACCCAGCATTACAAAAACAATCGCAAAAACCAAACATTCACGCTCAAGAAGAACTGAACCAAGATTTGAAAGTTTCCAAGGACAGAGGAAAAAAAAAAAGTTGCCGCATCCTCCTACCCTGTATGCCAACGAGCAGTGGCCGTTCAGTCTCTCCAGATGCCTCTCAAAAAAAGGAATGCACCAATGTAACAGGAGCTGAGATCCTGGGGGAGCCAATTAGATTTAAGCCGCTTTCAAAAATCTGTAAGAAAAAAAAAAGGAATTAGAAAAGAAACTTGGCACTTGAAATGACATTTTATGTGTTTTGCTTAGGGCCTGTGGAATACTACTCATAATGACTCGTTGTCACGCTTATAAAATAAACCTTGGGTTTTTAATATAATTGAATAAAGTCATTAGCTGGTGAAACAAACCTAGCTTCAGAGGAAGAATGTGGCACATCAAATCTAATAGGTACCTCATCCTTCATCTTTGGAATTATCGACCAAAACATGACAAATTAGGCTAAGGTCAATGGCAGATAACTGCAGAGAAACTCCTCCAATGGCTGCCTGTGTATTCCTCTGAGGCTCCTGCAATTGTCTAGCAAAGCGAGGGTAGGGGGAGACCTGCAAGAAAGCAAGAATTTTCAGATTCCATACCCTGCCCCCAAGACAAGCTCTATGGCCTTTTGATAACCTGTGGCAAGAGAAGATGGGACTAGGGAAGAGAAGCTCTCAGAAAAATTGTGCCTCCGCAGTTGCAGAAGGTATCTGGAGAGACTGAACAGTCACTGCCAGTAGGCGTGCAGGGTAGGAAGATGTGGCAATGTTTTTCTTCCTTAGAAACTCGCAAATCTTGTTTCAACTCTTCCCAGTGCTAAGCTTTTGATTTTTACAATTGTTTTTGTAATGTTGGGTTCTGCTCAGTTGGGTTTCAGCTGTTGGCGGAAACATAAGACCTGGTGTCCCCGACTCCCGGATCTCTCCAGAGCTCACTATACTAATCTGGTGGCTATTTATGAATCAGGCATAACCTTTCTTAATTAGATATATAGCAGGTGTGTCAAAGACAACAGAATCAGGCAAAAAGACAGTAAGACCTTAAAATAACCAACTTCAGTTGGGTTTCTGGGATGGTTTCTCTTTATTTAAGGATGAAGTAGCCACAGATCCATCTCCAAACATGATTTTGTAAAAGCAAACAGACTCTACCCTTGAGAACTTCATTCACTCCTTTACTTTTTTTTTTTAATGTTTATTTATTTTTGACAGAGAGAGAGAGAGAGACAGAGCATGAGCAGGGGAGGGGCAGAGAGAGAGGGAGACACAGAATCCGAAGCAGGCTCCAGGCTCTGAGCTGTCATCACAGAGCCCGACGCGGGGCTCGTACTCACAGACCGTGAGATCGTGACCAGAGCCAAAGTCGGACGCTCACCCGACTGAGCCACCCAGGCGCCCCTCCTTTACTTTTTTAATACAGCATCAAAGTAATTGGGTCTAAGAAGCCCACAAAGAGGTAAAAGGAAACATGCCCTCTTGAAAAACATTCCAGGGAGACTGGGCAAACATATGCTTTTGTTCTATGATGTGGTAGACTGTTTCAGTTACATCACCTCAATTCTCCTTCTAGAAGGGATGCTTATCTCATTGTCTCTGGTGACAAATATGGGTTCCGCAGCTAGTCTGTGTCAAGCACTGAACCACGTGTCAGGAGGGACAACAGGAGAAGAGAACTCCTATTCTGTCTCCACAGAAACTACACTCAAAGCTAATGAAGACGTACATATCTCTTGGACATCAACCTTAGCAACATTTTTTGGGATATATCTTCTCAGGGAGACAAAAATGAAAATAAACCATTGGGACTACATCAAACTAAAAAGTGAAGGAAACCATCAACAAAACAAAAAGACAACCTACTGAATGGTAGAAGATATTTTCAAATGATAAATCCAATAAAGGGTTGATATTCCAAAGATATAAAGACCTCATACAACTCAACACAAAAACAAGTAATCCAATTAAAAAATAGGCAAAGGACCTGAATGGACATTTTTCCAAATAAGACATACAGATGGCCAACTGTATGTCTTGAGAAGATGCTCAACATCACTAATCATCAGGGCAATGCAAGTTGAAACCACAATAAGACACAATCCCACACCAGTAAGAATGTCTTGTATCAAAAAGAAATAAGTGTTAGTGAGGATATGGAGAAAAGGAACCCTCCTGTGCACTATTGGTGAGATGTAAACTGGTACTACAGAGAACAGTGTGGACCTCCCCCCCCAAAAAAAAAATAAAAATAGAACTACCATATGATCCAGAAATTCCACTTCTGAGTATTTACCCAAAGAGAAGAAACACACTAATTTGAAAAGATATATGCATCCCTGTGTTTACTGCAGCATTGTTTACAGTAGCTGAGGTATAGAAGCAACCTAAGGGGCCACTGATAGATGAATGGATAAAGAAGATGTGTTATATACATACAATGGAATATTAACCATAGTAAAGAATGAAATCTTGCATTATGTGACAAGGTGGATGGACATAGTGCATATTATTCTACATTAAGTCAGAGAGAGAAAGACAAATACTATATGATTTTGCTTATATATGAAATCTAAAAAAATAAACAGAAAACAGAAACAGACCCATAAATACAAAGAACAAATTGGTGGTTCCCAGATGGAAAGAGGTTAGGAGAATGGGCAAAAGAGGTAAGGAGGCTTAAGAGGTACAAACTTCCAGTTACAAGATAAATAAGTCACGGGGATCAAAAGTACAACATAGGTAATATAGTCAATAATACTGTAATAAGGTTGAATAGTGACAGAAGGTGACTATACTTATCACGTTGAGCAATGAATAACACATAGAATTTTTGAACCACTGTGTCATACACCTGAAACCAATATAACATTGCATGTCCACTGTACTTCAATAAAAAAAAAGGTACATGTCTGTGTGTCTGTGCAAGAAGCAGCTCACATTTCAAAACCCATCTTTTTCAAGTTCCACCTTAAATACAGCCTATTCCATGAGATTGTTCTGATGTCCTAACCAGAAATAACATCTCCCGTACCTTTTTCTATTTTGTATTTTAGCAGTTTATATACCTGTCTTATTGCCTCCCCCTTAAATTATTTGAACATTATTGTAATGACTGGCAAGAACAAAATATGTCAGTAAATGTCAAGTTCATGAATGTATGGTGGACACAGTATCTGAGTTACTGAGGAACCCAAGTGGTCAGGAAAGATTTCACCCAGCTATACTCAACAGCACACCAGAGTTGAATTATCAAAGAGAAGAAAGAGCATATCTACATTAAGAAAATAAGCAAAAGTCTGATGTCTTTGGATATCTCCTAACACAGACATTTAAAATGTAGCAGGTTCTGATGACCCTCTGATTGGCCATGAAGGGCAATCAGAGTCCTTTGAAGATGGGATCATCAATCCCAGGATAGCACTAATCCATACCAGTGACTGGGGAATAATAATATCTTTGTTTTTGAAGGCCAGGAACTCCTTTGAGAACCTTCACCCTGCAGAGAGCAGGTAATCTTCAGAAACAATTGAATTCCCATGTTCACATTTACCACACTGAATGGTATGACCTCTTTGGAGAGTAGGAAGGATTAAGAACTTAATTAAACCAATGCTTTGCTATGCACAACAACTTCAGCCAATCACAGTAACCAGCTTTGTCTATGAACTTTGGAAGAGTATTTTCCCTAGATAATTACAAAATGGGAACACATATATGGTATCAGCCAGATCAAAGCATTTCATGATCGTAACTAAATAGTATCAATATAAATATTTGAGCTTTGGAATGGTTTTCAAAGAAATCACATTTAGAATGTCTCTTTAGAGCTGACAGTCTTTGAAATTACTGTTCCTTAAGCACTTACTTTCTTTTTGGCCTCATTGTGTACATCATGCTGCTCTTCCCCAATTTCCCAGGATCCCCAAGGTCATTCTCTACGGTGTTTGCTTTAAACTCAGCTTGGTGCCCAGATTCTGCTTTCAAACTCACTTGGATGACCCTTTCCCACACTGGGTCTCTTCATACTTCCTGACATCCAGATCTAGTTGATCTGCATTTTCTTCAAAAAGTTTCACTTCCCAGTAACTGCAATCTGCTTCTTGCATAGTTTTCTTGCCATTCCCCTGGGTAGGTCGCTGCCCGAGGGCAGAGAGGAGGAGCTTTTTGATGCTAATGAGGCCTCTGTGCGGGACTCACAGCTAATGGTGAGGAGCCCAGTATGGTAGTTCTCTGGGGAGCCCAGGTGAATGCAAGTGTAAGGGCACAGCTGAGAGTCATTTAAGCACCTTGCCGTTAGCCTAAAACAGGTATTCCAACATCTGAGCAGTGACCTGTAAATGGCTTACATAATGAAGAAATGAGTCAGTGTACTTGGCAATTCAGACCTGAACTACATAAGGTATTAATTCAAAAGGAAATCTGAGAAGAGGACTGTTCAATGGTGACACATGGTTTTTTCTTTGAGGTGCCGGTAGTGGAATAAGGGTTAATGCATTATGGACATCCATATCCTTCTGCTGTTTTTCATCTTTGTGAACTTCTAGAGGACTCTTAGGTCCACTTTGAGCCCAGCTAGCCTTGCCTCCTGGGCATTCCAGGGAAAGAGAGCATGCCCATTACTTGTCCCATTAGCCCTCCTCCAGAATTGAAGAAACCTGCTGCAGCCTTTTAGAAGATGCAGGGGAAAAAAACCATCACATGTTTTTTAACACTGAGAAATCTCCCAAAATAAGTGAAGTCTCAGCCAACATACACCAACCAAGGAATCAAAAGTCATGTATGAGACCTTAGGGTAATCTTTCAGATGGTCCGAATGACAAAGGAAAAGTGTCTGACACCCTAACCAGAGAAGACACAAAGGGCAAGGCTTACCTTTTCGGACCTAATGACAAACCTTTAAGGAGCTCTTAGGATACACCAGGAATTTATTTGTATTATCTCATTTAATCCTCATTACAATCATTTAAGTTAGACGGTAGTATTAATATTCTCATTTTGGGGGGTGCCTGGGTGGCTGAGTCAGTTAAGCGTCTGACTTCGGCTCAAGTCATGATCTTGCGGTGAGTGAGTTCGAACCCCATGACAGTCTATGCTGTCTATGCTGACAGCTCAGAGCCTGGAGCCTGCTTTGGATTCTGTGTGTCCCTCTCTCTCTGCCCCTCCCCTACTCGTGCTCTGTCTCTCAAAAAGAAATAGAAACGTTACAAAAATATTCTCATTTTTAAGATGGAGAAATTGAGGCTTAGCAAGCTTAGTTAAGTAAATCATCCAAGTCTCCCCAATTAATAAGTAGCAGAGATGGGATGTGAATACATGCTATCAATTACTAGTAGTATCAGTGGCAAGGGAGATTTTCTATCACGAGTAGGGTGTTTCTGAGAAATTTTGGAGGATGAAGGAAAAGAGTGAGCAGAAAAAAAAAACAAGAGTTCCTCAACAACAACAGCAACAACGAGACTCTGACAAGAATTAAAAAAAGAAACCTGAGGAAAACACGAGATTTCTCCAACCACACTGTCAGTTCATTTCTCTGTTATCTGGCTTAATGAGGCAAAAGAAGAGTCTAAAGTTGAACCTAGTGAACACTTGCCCACAGAGACAGGTTTGTTCGTAGCCAAGTGAGTCGTCTGCTAAAGTTACCCATGTAGACTCAAGCCTCACCTCACATGGTGTCATTCTCATTCAAGTATGATCCGTCCCCATTTGCCTATTTCCAGCGGTCAACGCCCAGGAAATGAGTTTCCCAACTGTGTCTCCTCCTTGGGGAGCCTGGGGAGGGGTGGTGACATCATGGGAACAATATCTGTCTTCTCTTCTAGGACTCAGCTGAATGTGTCAAATAAACGCTACTGCTAATCCTGCAGCAATGAATGAATTATTCGAATGCCAAGCAAATGTATGTGGAAAACAGCATACTATCTCCATCCCAGCCCCAAAGAAAAGGGGGAAAAGCAGCAATGAGAAACTACTCAAGCGAAACCACACAAGGGAGGTGAGCTTTACTCACTCCCTTCACTCCTCACACACAAAAAGTGAACCTACATTTCCATTTTCATATTGCCATAAACAGGTAAAAACAGAATTTGCTTCCTCCTCTGTGCTCTCATGCTCCTTTGTACAAATTGCTAAATTATAGTGCTTACCATATTGTCCTGTAATTATATTTTAAGTGTCTGCCTTCCCACTAATGTAATAGCTCCCTTTCTCCCCTGAATATTTGTATCCAATGCATCTGGTATCAGGCTAAACAAAAATTTGTTAAACAAATGAAAGACTGAATGGAACAATGAATGAATGACAGCTTGCTCAAAGGCTCTCTTTAACTAGGGCAAAAAGAAATGTTCTTTTTTCCTCTGTCTTTATGACTGAAGATAGTTGATACTGTCACACTTACACTGGGGGGTGAATCATGCCTGTTTGTAGTATTAGGTTTCTAGGATGTTCTGGCACTTAATGTTTTCGGTGTGGCTGTGTGTGCGTGTGTGTGTGTGTGTGTGTGTGTGTGTGTGTGTATGTGTGTAGGCTCCTGTGCTCCTATATTCTATAGAATTAATTTCTCCCACCTTACACCTACCAAGCCTATATATCTCATAACTTACTCCCTTAATCACGGATTTTCTTTGAACTTAACTAATTCAATTAGAATTTTTTTTAAAGGCATTCTTATTGTAAGTTGGACAGAGGAAAGGTCAGAAAATGTGACATATTCCAAGTTTGATGGATGTTGGATATTCAGCAGGACTTGATACAGACACAGCCCCTCCTCTTTCAGAATTTACCGTCAGTGGGAAGAAGAGAGATAAATAATGAGGTGAGTAAAGTATAGTGACTGTAATACAGAGGAAACAAAAGGTGTTATGAGAGCACATAAGAAGGCGATCAAACCCAGTCTGGAGATCAGGAAGGGTCTCCTAGACAAAGTATCTTTTAAGTTTCAGCCTGGGTGGGTAAATAAGACTTAACCAGGTAAAAGGGGAATTTGGCAAAGAGAAGTACCACAGGCAAGGAAGAACACAATGCAAGCAAAACACTTTTCAGAAGATAAGAATGGCTGGGGTTTAAGTGAGGGGGCAAGCCTGGGCCTCAGCTTACTTACTGTAAGAACAATGGGAAGCCACTGAAGGATTTTAACCAAGGTGGTGATATTTGGGTCTGAGGTTAAGGAAAGAGGCTTGGGTTATAGGTAAAGGCACACAGATTTGGGGGCTGTATTAGTAGAGTAGGCTAAGAGTAATGATAAGAATCTTCAACATTGTCCTTATAGAAAGACGACTCTGGCTGTCATATGGAGAATGGATTATAAAAATGCGAGACTATGTCCATAGGTAGACACGCTTTGGATGCCATTTTGGTAGGTCACATGAGGATAGAAATGATAGTGAAAATGGAAAGAAGTAGATGGGTTCAAAAGAACATTAAGACAGAATTAATAGACTTTGCCAACTGACTAGACCACGGTTGGCAAAGTTTTCTGTAAAGGGCCAGATCAACAAACCTTAGCCTTTGCTGGCCATACAGTTTCTACCACAACTACTCAACCCTGGTGTTTTGGTGAGAAAGGGGACATGTGTAGGTAAATGAATGTGACTTCATGCCAACAAAAATTTATTTATAAAAAACAGGCAAACAGGACAAATTTTGCCTGACTGAAGTTTGTCGACCCCTAGACTAACTGAGGGATGTAGCAGTAAGAGCAGTCAAAAATGGCTCCCAAGTATGTCACTTGGGTATCTGGTTGGCTAGGCCTGCTCTTTACAGAGGAAGGGACATTGGAAAAGGAATGGGGTCAGAGAGAGGGAGGTAGTGGCCAGGCTTTAGACAAGCTGAGTGTAAGATATGTCCAGTAAGCAGTCAGATGTTTGGATCTAGATTACGAAAATGACCTAGGCTATATGTAAAGATATATAGGTTCGGGAGTTGTCTTAGGGCAGACTAGATGTTGTTAGCAGACCACCCAAAATCCATGGATTTAGTAAGAAGTTTCTCCCATCGTGATACAAGGAACTCAGATGGGGGGTGGGAAGACAGTCATTCCACGAGCCTGTCCAACAGCAGCATCCATCCCACTTAGCCAGAGGAGGGAGGTTCAGAGAGGACCGCCTGTAGGGCTTTTTATGGCCCAAGTCTAAAAAGGGCATGCACCACGTCTACTCACATTCCCTTGGAGAGATCTTACTCACATGGCCACCCACCTACAAGCAAGGCCGGGAAACACACTAGAGCTGTGTGTCGAGGATAAAGGTAGAATGGATTTTGGTGGGCAGCTATCAGGATCTGCCACAAGAGTCAAAATTAAAGAATAGGCCAGGAAAGCATGAAGATGAATAGAAGCGAGCCAGACAACGGTGAAGAGTGAGAACAAGTTCAGGGCTCTGCAGAACACAAGTGTGAGAAGACGAACTGAGGAGGAAGAAGATGTAGCAAAGGAGAATGACAAAATGAAAATAAAACTGGAAGACTGTGTTAGACATTTAATGTACATAGGTAGAAAGGAATGCACACTTAATTGTTAAGCATTGATCCCATCTCTGACAAGCTGACACTTATTTGGTACCTCTGATACCATAAAAAAATGGCATGAAAATGAGCCCAATTGCATTTAAGAGAAAACGGCAAAATGAGCCCCTCAATAGAGCCAGATTTTCATTACCATTCAGATGGACTGCTTTAGGGCTATGCGCTGCAATATTCATTTTTTTTTTCATTCACTTTTTGTATCCATCAATCAACCTATGTAGGTAAAATGTATTTTCTGCATCAAAAATTTACATGGACATATTAATATAAATATGAATACACACCTGTCTGCATATACACACACACTCGGCACTCACAGGATCCATTACCACAATGCACTTCTGTTTTGCTTCCACTTTTTGCAATTCTCCGTTCTCTCTGCTTTGCTCAAGGCTTCTCTTCCAGCTCCCACCCCACCTGTTTGTGTGTCTGTTGCTGGCTCCGGATGAGAAGACCAAGAAGAAAATGGGTTGGATTCCTCCCTGATAACATTTTAGACACTGCTTCATTACCACAAAAAAAGACACAGCCTGTAGCTTAAACAAAAAAACCCAGGCTGGAACCTCCATGCTGCCTTCCCTCAGCAATTCTGAGCCAAGCAGACTTAAGCTAGGAAAAGAAGAACATGGGATCTTGCGGAGCTGTCTACCAATCCACCTTCTTCTATCTCTTTAGAATCTAAAGTCTTTGGGACAAAGAAGGGGATTCTCAGGATTTTATATCTGGAACACTCTTTTTTGCAGAACAGCCAGCCTTGCTTATAAATAAGTTAAAAAAGAAAACAAGCAGATTAAAAAAAAAAAAAAAGATCTGCCCAGGAGGTACACAGATGGTAAAGAAAACAAAATTAGTAACCTCTTCTACTTGCTCAGCATAAATTATTAGTGTACTCAACCTGACCAAGCGACTATTTATAAGCCTGACCTCGAACTTCGTGGCGTTCAATAAACATAAATTGAGGATGGCGACAATGCTACCCATATTTCCTTACCTAATGACACACAGTTGGCGGTTCAGTGGCACAAATCATATGCATTTTATTCCACCATTACTGCTCTTCACATGCTAACTCATATCAGGTGTGAATCTATTAGAACTAGCCTTCCAATTAGCAAAATTAATTCTTCCTTTGATTTGAGAGAGGCCAACTAGTGAGTGTAAGCACAGGACAACTTTGCAAGCAGCGTTTCTTCCCTGGCTTCTGTGAGCTTTTCTGTCAGCTCCAACAAGTCTTTCTCATTACTACTTTTCCAGGGTCATCATTATTCAAAGTCTGCTAGCTTCAAGTATCATCTGCAAGGCACATCTAGAAATGTAGCTGCTGAAGCAGATTGTGTATGAAACTGAGAAACTGCAACTTGTCTCACACCAGCTAGGTGAAATATGTAGGGTTTTTTTGTTTTGTAATTCTAGATTCCCAGCTAGTCCACAGGGGAGTCGTAGCGGAAGGGCAGGAGTTCACCACCATGATGTGTCTGGGACCTGTGGAAGAGCCACAGGCGTTTCTTCGAAAAGAATCTGGGAATGCAAAACACAATGTCAACACTCGGTCCAACGCCTTCAAAGGGCACTGGGGCTGAGGCCCATCAGTTTCGTCCAGTCAGATCACTCCCTCATCCTTGTCAGTGTCCTAAAGCCACCAACTTACTCTGCCATCTTCTCCTCTTCACAAGACAATTTTTTATCTCCTCCACGACCAAAAACTTGAGGCCATTCACCAACAGTGCTGGGAAACCCAGAGCCACCCTTCACTCTTCCATGTGCATCATTCACCATTCTTCATGGAACTCACCAAAACGGGCTTCGCATCTAACCCTCTTCTCCCCATCTGCTATGTCGCCTGGGTTGAGGTCCCTGTCACCCCTTATTTGGATTACTAAGGAACGTCTAGTGATCTCTTTGCTTATAGGCTGATTTCTCTAGAATGGATCGTACATGTGAAAAATAAAAAAAAGAAAATCTCTCTAAAACTCAAACCAAACAGTGTCAGGCCTCTGCTTAGAACACTTTAACAATACATGCCATCTGAAAAATATCCAGATTTCTTACACGGTTGAAAGAACCCCAAGCATTAGGCACCTGACCATGGCTCCAACTTCATTTCTCATGACATCTGCCCCGTATTTCACATAACACACACACACACACACACACACACACACACACATACACACACACATGTCCTGCTACTTCTTACCTCTGAGACCATTCATGCTAACGTCTCTGCCTGGAATGCACTTCCCCGTTACCCCAACCTGACCCTCACTTGGCTTACTCCTGCTACATCTTTACGGTTCATTCAGGGGTCACCTCCTGAAAGCCTTAGAAATCATTCTCAATACTCCTCAAATACTCTCCACCTCACTCTGTAAGGGAAAGTTAGCACTGCTCGATGATAATATATTTTTGTATTTCTGAGTTAATATCATGGTAATAGATCTGCGGAACAGAAGAAAGGAAGCAGAATTAGATTTCAAAACCCATGGGAACTTTGTATGTGATGGAAGTGGAAAAACAGCGAACTCTGGAACAATGGTGCTGAGGTAATGGAAAAATAATAATTTTGGATCCTTACCAAGTATCTGCCCCCCAAATTAATTCCAGATAGATTAAATCTTTAAATGTTAAAAAAAAATCACAAATGAACCAGAAGAAAATTCAAGGGACAATTTCTATAATCCAAGGGGAAGAAGATTTTTCTAAGCATGGCTTTAAAGCCAGTAACTATAAACATTAATACATTTAATTAAATAAATAACTTTTTAATTGTGAAAAATACTATAAATTCAAAGGAAAAGACAATTAACAAATTGGGAAAAATGTATATTTGGCCCACTGCCTGGCATCTAATTTATTTTGAGTAAGTTGATTTATATGGCAGAGGGTTCATCTCCCTAATATATAAAGAATTCTTGTGAACCAATACAAAAATACAAACTCCCTATTAGAAAAAGCAAAACAAACAACCTTCACAGGTTTATAAAATGCTTCTAAATTTATGTAAAGTTTTCAAACTCCCAAATCAAAGATATTTAAATTTTAAATAATATTTTGCATATCAGAATGACAAATATTTCAATTGTTTTCATGTTTATTTTTGAAAGAGAGACCGAGCATGAGCTGGGGAGGGCAGAGAGAGGGAGACACAGAATCTGAAGTAGGTTCTAGGCTCTGGGCTGTCAGCATAGAGCCCAACGTGGGGCTCGAACCTGCCAACCGCAAGATCATGACCTGAGCCTAAGTCAGACGCTTAACCGACTGAGCCACCCAGGTGTCCCTAGAATGACAAAAATTTTAAAAATACTTTCACTAAAGATATGAGAAAATGGGTACTGTTAAACACCATTGATAAAAAGTACATACTTGGAAGGATATTTACCAAAATGAAAATAATCATTATCTCTGAGAAGTGGGACTATAAGTTCTTTCTTCACATCTTCCTTTCTTCTTCACACCTTTTCATATTATCTAATTTTATCAACAGCACGTGTACTTTTACAATTAAAAACTAATTACCAACAATACGACTATTTCCATTGTTTGGAAATAAAATGGAGAAAGACAAAAAGGACGTTCACGAGTGCATTGAGAGAGCAGGGTCACCTGTCTAAAAGCGCTGCCACCAACGAGGAGCCCTGAGGAAGTTCATCCACTACAGGTCTGCCAATGAGACACCAAAGAAAGACCTGAACTACTGCCTGCACAATTCACACCATAAATTTACTTTTCCAAATCTTTCTCATACACAAGCCATCAAGCCTCTGATTCCAGTGAGCATAAGAAAAGGATGAATTGTTAATTTTTATAATAGAGGAGGTAGAGTTAATTTCCTCTCTCCCTCTCTCTGACAGTTTGCCTATTTTTAGTCAGAAAAAAAAAAAGCCAAAAGACCTTTCAGCTCTAAGGGTAAACCCATGAATAGGTTACCAGAACATGTTGTAAGTCTACATATGTTCCTTTTTTTTTTTTAATGTCTATGATTAGCTAATAGTTCTCACAAAAACAGATGGGAATCAGAATATGATTAGAAAAATGCAACAAACAAAATGTCAACTAACTAAGCTTTAAATTCTACAGATTTTATTACCCAATATTACTTTAAGCCCATCATTTTAAAATAGGGCCTTTCAACCATGGGGAGCAGGACAAAGCTAGGACTTAGTGACTGGTCTTTCTGAAAACAAAGGAAGTAAAAGTTATTTATAGTGACCTTTTAATGTTTACCTTAGAACTGGCTAATCAGATGTAAATTGTCACCCATGGATATGCATAATCAACTTTATTCCCTTTGCTAATTGAGAAATAGAGCTGTTAATGTCAAAAAACATTTGAAAAATGCACCAAGCTTGCTCAGTGGAGCAAGTTCTTTATAAAAGTCAGAGTTTCCATATGGTAAAATCATGGAAATTAGGCTAAGGGGAAAAAAAAAAAAACACTAGGAAAGACTAATTTGTTACTGAGCTAGTCTGTGCTGGAACAAAATCAGTCTTAACGACCCTAACTGCAGGATTTTTTTTTTTTTTACCACTTTTTATGTTCAAAAATAACTCCATCAGCTCTTAGGAAAAATCATTCCATCACCTTACTCCAAAGTTCCTCTCCTGCTGAGTTGATGCTTTCCAAGCTGGCCACGGCTCTGGCTTAGGAGGCACTTTGCCAAGATACTCACATACCTACAGGACTTGGTTCACACAAGTCAGCCCCTTCCCCTTCTTTCAATCTCCTGACATCTTGTAGTTTCCTTTAAAACTGACTACCATCAGGTACAGGAGTCTCACTTCAATTGTGTAGAAAGGGAACAATGTCTTCCCTTAAGCGACACTTCAAGATTGCTTCCATCTTTATAATACCTGCAGAAGTCTGCATCATTTCAACTTATTGTTGATGTATGGAGAAGGTATGCCTTCTCCTCTTCTAAGATCCACCTCTACCCTTATTCCCTGACTCCCTTGTTTTATGAAACCCAAGTGTTTTTCCCCTGGACAGTCCTCACTAATGAACATTCTTTCCTGTGCTATAGCCTGAGTAAAATCCTCTCCTGAATTGTTTGGTGCATTTTGTCTTTCACATGGTGCATTTAAGAAATTATGGTCACCCCTAGGCGTAAACCCCAAGCATACTCCTTTCACAGGGATGACCAACAACCACTGTTTCTAGTGAGGAAAGAACATAGTAAGCCAATCACAAGCATTAACAGCACACATATACAACACCATTTAAGACACCAGAAGGTAAACAATGTGGAGGAGTGTCGGGGGATGGGGGGGGGGGTAGTTATCCTACAGAAGTCCAGACATCAAACAAACAGTCATCAGGCCTCTCTGAGTGATATGTTCACTAGACATATCTCATATGAGGCGTATGCTATTCTGAGAAGGCAACAGAATTAGCGGCATAAGCATGTGTGTTGAACAGTGGTTCCTTCAATCATCCCCACCACACGCTACAAAATCCTAAGTAGGTTAATTTCTCTCACCTTCATTTTGTCATCTGTAAACATTTTAACTAACCTAACCAGTCAGAGGGCCTACCTTGGCTCAATGAAACATTTTCAAACCCTTTCTCTTTCTACCTTTAAATTCTATAAACCTTTCTTCTTTTTTTAATAATAGCTATATTGGGGTGTAATTCATATACCATAAAAAGTTAACCATTTAAAGTGTACAATTTAGTGAATATTAGTATGTTCAGAGTTATGTAACCATTACTGCTGTCTAATCCCAGAACATTTTTATAATCCCCAAAAGAAACCCCATCCCCATTAGCAGTCACGCCCCATTCCTCCATCACAACCATGGCAACCACTAATCTACTTCCTGTTTCCTGGATTTTTGTTTGTTTGTTTTTTAAGTAGACTTCATGCTCAGTGCAGAGCCCAACACAGGGCTTGAGCTCACGACCCTAAGATCAAGACTTGAGCTGAGATCAAGAGTCAGACACTTAGCTGATGGAGCCACCCAGGCACCCCTCTACTTTCTGTGTTTAAGGATTTGCCTATTGTGGACATTTCATATAAAGAGAATCAGTAAGTGGCCGCTGTGCCTGGCTTCTTTCACTAAGCATAATGTCTTCAAGGTTCATCCTTATAGCCTGTGTCAGTACTTCGTTCCTTTTTGTAGTTGAATAAAATGCCATTGCATAGACATACCAGCTTTTGTTTATCCACTCATCAGTTAATGAACGTTTGGTTGGTTTCCATTTTTTAGCTATTTTGAATAATGCTGTTATGAACATTCACGTATAGGTATTCAGATGGACATATATTTTCATTTCTCTTGGGTGTACACCTAAGAGAAAAATATATCATAACTGTATATCTAATTTGTGAGGAACCAAACTATTTTCCAAACTACTTATACCATTTTCTTTGCTTTTTGACTACTTTTGGTTCTTTCTATGTTGGCTTTCTTGTTGTTTGAGCTTAGCTGGGAAAATAATTGGGTGATTATAAAGACATTTTCTACAGAAGGGGCCATTTTTAGCCTAGTGTTTAGGTAGACACAAACACAACAAGGTGGCGGATGTGTTTCTGTGTACATAAAGTAGTGCTAGAGAACACGCAGCCAAAACATCCATGGAAGGCAGCACTGATGCCTGCAGCTCAGGAACCACCTTATAAAGTGGTGAGGGGATTTTGCTGCCATTTAAAGTTTTATCCTCTAGACTTATAATGATAAACCATATAAATATAAGCACACTCATATCTTTATCTCAGGGGCTTACAATGTAACCAGAACAGTACAACAGGAACATAAATAACAAAAAATATGTTTTTTTTTTCAAAAACTACTATATGAGAAAATAATTCCATCTGGGCACACCAGGGAAGATTCTTTTGGAAAGGAAAGCATCTTTACTGGTTGTTAAAGGATAACCATGTTTTAAAACAGCAAAAGTGAGGAGAAATTGCATTTCAGACAGAAAAAAATAGAATAATCAAAAAAAGTGCAGGGTGAAGGAATAAGAATGAGGAGTTAGAAAGCATAGGAAACACAGCAAGAAAGAACTGACATTTTGGCAAGTGACTAAATGTGAAGTGAGGTAGAAAGTGGAGTAAAAAATGACTCCCGGGTGCAGCAAAAGCAGTTCTAAGAGGGAAGTTTATAGCAATACAGGCCTACCTCAGATAAACAACTCAACCCTATAGCTAATGGAGTTAGAAAAAGAAATTAGAAAAAGAAGAACAAATAAAACCCAAAACCAGCAGAAGGAAGGAAATAATAAAGATGAGAACAGAAATAAATGATATAGAAACTAAAAAGCAATAGAACTAATCAATAAAACAAGTTAGTTCTTTGAAAAGATCAGCAAAATTGATAAACCTCTAGCCAGATGAGGAAGGGAGAGACAGAGAGAGAGGTCTCAAATAAAAAAAAATTAGAAAAGAGGAGAAATGGCAAATGACACCACAGAAATACAAACAATTTTAAGAGAATATTGTGAAAAACTATATACTAAAAAATTGAACAACCCAGAAGAAATGGATAACTCCTAGAAAGATAACCTACCAAAACTGAAGCAGGAAGAAACAGAAAATTTGAATAGACCATTTACCAGCAATGAAACTGAATCAAAATAGAAAAAAAAAAAAACAACAAAAAACCTCAAAAACCAAAATCCCAGGACCAGATGACTTCACGGGTGAATTCTACAAATACTGAAAGAAAAGTTCATACCTATTTTTCTCAAACTTTTCCAAAAAACAGAAGAGGAAAGAAAACTTCCAAATTCATTCTGTGAGGCCAGAATTACCCTGATACCAAAACCAGATAAAGACATCACAAAAGAGAGACAAAGAGAGAGGACACCACAGGCCAATATCTCTGATGAACATAGACACAAAAATCCTCAGCAAAATATTAGCAAACTGAATCCAACAATACATTAAAAAGTCATTCACCACAATCAAGCAGGATTGATTCCTAGGATACAAGGGTGGTTCAATATTCACAAATCAATCAATGGCATACATCACATCAATAAGAGAAAGGATAAAAAAACATACGATCATTTCAATAGATGTAGAAAAAGCATATGACAAATTACACTATCCATTCACGATAAAAACCCTCAACAAAGTAGGTTTAGAGGGAACATACTCAACATAATAAGTCCATATATGAGAAACCCACAACAAACATCAGACTCAATGGGGAAAAACTGAAAGCTTTTCCCCTAAGGTCAGGAATAAGACAGGGATGTCCACTCTCACCATTTTTATCAACATAGTACTGAAAGTCCTAACCACAGCAATCAGACAACAAAAATAAAAAGCATCAAAACTGGTAAAGAAGAAGACAAACTATTTGTAGATGTAGACAAAAAAAACCCTAAACACTCCACAAAAATAACTATTAGAATTATAAATGAATTCAGTAAGGTCACAGAGTACAATCTCAATGTACAGAAATCAATTGCATTCCCATACCCTAAATAATGAAGCAGCAGAAAGAAAAATTAGAAAATAATCCCATTTACAATTATGCCATAAGCAATAAAATATTTAGTAATAAAATTAACCAAAGAAGTGGAAGACCTGTACTCTGAAAACTATAAAACACTGATGAAAGAAACTGAAGATGACACAAAGAAATGAAAAGACATTCCATGCTCATGGACTGGAAGAACAAATATTGTTACAATGTCTCCACTGCCCAAAACAATCTGCAGATTTATTGTAATCCCCATCAAAATACTAAGAGCATTTTTCACAGAACTAGAACAAACAATTCTAAAATTTGTATGGAACCACAAAAGACCCCACACAGACAAAGCAATTGTGAAAAAGTAAAGCTGGAGGTATCACAAGTCCAGACTTCAAATTATATTACAAAGCTGTAGTAATCAAAACAGTATGGTACTGGCACAAAAATAGACCCATAGATCAGTACAACAGTATAGAAATCCCAGAAATAAACTCACAATTACATGATCAATTAACCCTTGGAAAAGCAGGCAATAATATGCAATGAGAAAAGGTCTCTTCAACAAATGGTGTTGGGAAAACAGGATAGCTCCATGAAAAAGAATGAAACTAGACCATTTCTTACACCATGCACAAAAATAAACACAAAATGGATTAAGGGCCTTAATGTAAGACCTGAAACCATAAAAATCCTTGAAGAGAACACAGGCAGTAATATCTCTGACATTGGCCATAGCAACATTTTTCTAGATAGGTCTCCTGAGGCAAGGGAAATAAAAGCAAAAATAAATATTGGAACTGCAGCAAAATGAAAAGCTCCTGCACATCAAAGGAAACAACTAATGAAAGTAAAAAACAACCTACTGAATGGGAGAACATATTTGCAAATGACATCTTTGATAAAGGGTTAGTGTCCAAAATATATAAAGAACTTATACAACTCAACAGCCAAGAAACAAATAATCCAATTAAAAAGTGGACAGAATACATCAACAGATATTTCTCCGAAGAAGACACCCAGATAGCCAAGAGACACATGAAAAGATGCTCAACATCACTCAGTGTCAAGGAAATGCACATCAAAACCATAATGAGATACCACCTCATATTTTTCAGAATGGCTAATATAAAAAACTCAAGAAACAAGTGTTGGCGAGGTATGGAGAAAAAAGGAACCCTTGTGCACTGCTGGTGGGAATGTAAATTGGCACAGCCACTGTGGAAAACAGTATGGAGGCTCCTCAAGAAATTAAAAATAGAACTACCAGGGGCGCCTGGGTGGCGCAGCCCGTTAAGCGTACGACTTCAGCCAGGTCATGATCTCGCGGTCTGTGAGTTCGAGCCCCGCGTCAGGCTCTGGGCTGATGGCTCGGAGCCTGGAGCCTGTTTCCGATTCTGTATCTCCCTCTCTCTCTGCCCCTCCCCCGTTCATGCTCTGTCTCTCTCTGTCCCAAAAAATAAATAAACGTTGAAAAAAAAATTTTTTTTTAAAATAGAACTACCCTACAACCCAGCAGTTGCACTACTGGGTATTTATCCAAAGAATACGAAAATTCTAATTCGAAAGGAGATATGCACTCCTGTATTTAGTGCAGCATTATTTACAATAGCCAAGATATGGAAGCAGCCCAAGGGTCCATCGATAGATGAATGGATGAAAGATGTGTATATATAAAAGGATTATTTCTCAGCCATAAAAATGAATGAAATCTTGCCATTTGCAACATGGATGAAGCTAGAAAGTAGAATGCTAAGTGAAATAAGTTAGGGAAAGACAAATACCACGTGCAGAATTTAAGAAACAAAACAAGCGAACAAAGGAAAAAAGAGAGAGACAAGTCAGGAAACGGATTCTTAACTATAGAGAGCAAACTGATGGTCACACAGGGGAGACGGGCGGGGTGAAACAGGATGGACGAAATAGGTGAAGGGGATTAAGAGTACACTTAGTGAAGAGTACTGAGTAATATATGGAACTGTTGAATCACTGTATCACACGCCTGAAACAAATATAACTCCATGTTAACTATACTAGAATTAAAATAAAAATAAACAAAAAATCAAAATATCAAAGTCAAACAAACAAACAAAAAAAGAAAATGCTTCCCAGAGTTTTGGCATAGAAGACAGGACAGATGATAGTGCCAGTACAGAAAATAACGGGAAAGCCTATTGGAAGAGCTGGTATGAATGGGAAGGCAGAGTTCAATTTCAGACATACATTGAGTTTAAAGTACCAGAGGAACATAAGGAGGTGAGAGGTCCATCAGGCAGATGACAATGCAGAACTGGAGCTCCGCAAATATTTCCTAATGGGTATCATTGCTGAAGCCTTCAGAGTAGGTGAAGAGAGAGGGGAAGGGGCCTGTTTTAACTCACATCCAAACAGGAACCTTAGTCCCCCGGGGAAGCAAAGGGCCAGGGCTAGGTAGGGCCAGAGTTTGGGAAAGGGACCTACTTTTAGGGCTGATCCTTGAGGTTCATGTTCTGAAGGACACAGCAAACTCGGGTTTAATCAGGCCAGGGCTTCAGGTTCAATCTAGTAGGCCAGGCACAACAGCAGGAATTTCCCATCAGAGTTGAGCCACGTCAGAGCAGATCTCCTTCGACTGACTGAAGAGGTGAAAGGCGGAGTCCAGCCTCTCAGGACCAGCAAGAGCTAGGAAAATTTATCCAAAATATCCAAATTCCATCCAAAGGGATGGGTTCACTGAAGACTCTGGTTCACACCGACTGAACAGACTCAGCAGCCTCTGGGGTAGGGACACAGCTTGGTGTGAATGTGGGAGACTCACCCTGTCTCCTCACTCTCAACACCTGGCCTATAGCAGAGCAAGACTGATTGGGGGCCCCACAGGCTACTGGAAAGAAAGCTTCTCTTGTTTTTTTTTTCTGTCCTGCTCAGGAGAGGCCCAGAAACCAAGTGAAAGTGAGCTACAGACACTCAGTTACTCCAGAGGCAGGGAGGGACAGAACCATAAAGAACATTCACCTTTGTCAAGGTAAAGGAGGAAGAAGGAGAAAAAAGATAAGGCAGAGAAAACATTCAACAACACTCTGTATAGCAGTAGAACATGACAATGAAGCAGAAGAGAAGCAGACCAAAGCGGTGTCCTCCGAGAGGAGGAGAAGATTTAGAAGAAACGTATGGGTCACCAGGGGGCCCTCCTGACTGATCTCACTGGTTTTCACCAAAATTTCCACTTCACGGCAGTGATGCACTGTCATAAATAATGTTTTGTTGTTGTTGTTGGCCCATTTTATTTTATTTTAATGTTTATTTATTTTGAGAGACAGAGTATCAGTGGGGTAGGAGGAGAGAGAGAGGGAGACACAGAATCTGAAGCAGGCTCCAGGGTCTGAGCTGCCAGCACAGAGCCTGACGCAGGGCTTGAACTCACGAACCATGAGCTCATGACCTGAGCCGAAGTGGGACAATCAACTGACTGAGCCACCCAGGTGCCCCACTGGTTGGCCCATTTTAGAAAGTTCCCTTTTTTTGTTTTTGACAAGTAATATTTCAGAGTGGGAAGTCCTATATAAATACCTTTCAGTAAACACATCCAATCTTGATCTAGAAGCTATCTTAGAAGCCAAGAAAACATCAATAATAATATAAAATTCGAAATACAGACCTCCAAAGGCCCTAATTCCTAGAGTAGCCAGCAAAATATCAGAAATTCTGCACAATGCCAAGTCACAGCATAAAGAACAAAATGTAAAACTCAGTGGTTACAAAATATATTGTGAACTAAAATTTAGACAAGTAAACTATATTACAAAAAGGCATCTTAGAAATTTTAAAACATTACAACTTTAATACAAAAAAACAATTTCATAAAAATGAACAGTTGTTTTTTTCCCCCTCGTATTTTATTGAGGCAGAAAGTAAAACAAAAAACTATCTCAACACCAAGACCAAAAATAGAAAATTTCAATCAACACCGCACTTCTCATGAAATTATAACAGGCTGAAAACTGCAAGTAGCACATGTCAGGTCTTTTGCACATTTCACCAAAGATATATTTATTCAAAACAAAATGTCTCCCAATGATCTAGAAGGAATATGAGTCATCTATGCTGAGAAGCTCTCCTCACAGTTTTAACCTTTTGGGGAAAAAATGCAGAGCTTCCAACCCATACGCTAGTAAAGAGACCTGTGAAAAACAATCTCACAGTTTTAAAAAGCAAGAATCTCTTTGGCACTTTGAGGTCTGATATCCAACATTCCAGATACAGAAGCAAAGAACTCATTACTGCCTTATAACTTGGGAAGCGGCTGCATAATGACTCATTCTGGAACCTGTACAGATACTGGGACAAACACCACAAAACTTTATAAGGGCTAAAAAATCCCAGTGGATAATAAATCAACAAATCAACTCAGGACCTCTATGTAACATCTCATGGAAAAGCTGGGTGACCCCTAACATCACACTGGGGCATTGGTTTAGAAATGAGTTGATGGCAGAATGCCATCTATGGAATGATGAACAAGCCAAACAAATCACTTCATGTTTACACACAGTGGCTTCTGGTTCAGATTTTGGTTTGAGGCTCTACAGAGGAACAGACACACGAACACGTGTGCGCGCGCGCGCACACACACACACACACACACACACACACACACACACGCCTGGGAATAGTAGCAAAGGGATTTGTTTTCTCCTTCTCTGATGGAGAAAATGCCCTGGTACAATAGCAATGTTACTCCTTTCCTGAATACTAAAGAACTTTTCTCAGGCTTTCTGAATGAGCCAAAAACCAGTTTTGAAAGATAAGATATTAAACCATTTCTATAGGGACTAAGAACACTGGAGATTATTTACTTTGCTGTAATTACTCTGGCACATAGGGAGATTAGCTTTCAAATGCTACTAGGTTTGCATACAGAGATTTCAATAATGAAGAAAAATTAGTTCATGTTTTGAATATTTAGGGGCTTGAAGTGTATCTTACTGCTAAAGAGCGAACACTGGTTAATACCTGTGCAGTGAGTAATAATTACCAAAACCATTAATTGTTCCTAAGTCTGCACTTCTTTCCCTCAAAACAATCACTTGTTTTTAAAAAGCACTTGATTTTATTAGAGCCAACAGTAAACAAAAATGTATTTTTATGCTCACAAACGAGCTCCAGTTTCGCAAGTCTTGGATTTTAAACCGGGAAGCAGGGCACCAACAATCTCATCCAGTAAGGACAGAAATAAAATCTGCTTTTGAGTGTAAAAAAAAAAAAAAGTCTTCAGGAGGAGATAAATAAACTTTAGAAATTCATTCTTTACTAGGATATTTTCTTGGGTTTTTAAGATAACTTGTGTCATGATTTTAGCTGAGACAAAACAGATGACAGCAAAGGCTCTCATAGCATGCCCAGCTTTGTTAAGTTCTAACTCATCCCCCTGCTTGTTGGCTTTTAGGTATGGAGGGACTTAGATTAATTGACAGTGTTTGCACAATTTGTTTTTGTTTTTACCTTTTATTTGAAATAATAATCAACTCACAGAAAATCATAAAAATAATAGAGTTCTGTGTACCTTTAGCTCAGTTTCCCTCAAACGGTAACATGTATGACACAACATCAAATCCAGAAAACTACATTGGTACAATACTCTTCTACAGATTATAGGCCTTTTTCAGACTTAACTGACTTTAACATGCACTTGTGTGTGTGTGTGTGTGTGTGTGTGTGTGTGTACGCATTTCCATGCAATCTTCTCCCCTGTATAAATTCATGTAACCACCATTACCATCAAGATACAGAATTCTCTCCCCACCAAGGAACGCTCCTATGCTGCTTCCCTGTCCATCCCTGTCTCCTGGTCACCACTAACGTACTCTCCATCTCTATAACTGTATCATTTCAAGAATGTTATATAAATAGAATCATACACTATAAAACTTCTTCAGATTGTCTTTTTTCTCATTCAGCACAATTCCCTTTAGATCCATCCAAATTGTTGCATGTATGAATGGTTTGCACTGTTTTTTAGTGCTTTGAAATACTGTTATCATATTCATCATCATACAAACTGGGTACAAAAATAAAATGTTGGATTTTAAAGGATTGACAAATGATACTCTGAAGTTCCAAACAAAGTAAGAAGGCAAATGATGCAAATAAGTAGGGGATAAAGATATCAGTGTTTTACTATTCAATCTGATTGCAGAACATGGCTTTATATTAGCTGTCAAAAGATTGGCTACCATTCTAGTGAAGGATTAAACTTATTCACTGGCATAGCTAGAAAACTACTGATGGGAGATTTCAACGTAGGGGGCATACCCAATTCCTAATCCCTAACAAATCTCTCAAGGAGCCTCAAACCCATCAGGAGAATGAATGAAAAGACACAGTGAAGTGGGTAGTGCTCCTTCCATATTCTTCCTTCCTCAAGCAAAGTGTACAAATTTACTCTCCTCTACAGAAACACAAAGAATATGGAATAATTTTTCCACCCAAGAATTTAGCTTTTTTCTCTCATTCCATTCACTTTATTTTTACTTATCCCCTTCATTTATGGGTAACCAGAAACGTGGTTGTCCCCCTGAGTAGCAACCACTCATCAGGACCATAAATCCAGGCAGCTTTAGATAGTATTATCAGTTACCTCTTTTAGGCTTCTCTGGGAATGTTACACATATTTCTTCTATTGTCAGAAAGCCCAGCGATAAGCTTATTCTTAACTGAGATCTATAGAATATGTCAACATTATTTCTCAATAGTAGATTTTTACTCAGTAGCTGAGACACTCAAGGTAAAATTTTTAATAAACAAGGGTGCTTGGGTGGCTCAGTCGGGTAAGCATCTGACTCTTGGTTTTGGCTCAGGCCAGGGTCTCACAGTTCATGGTTCGAACTCCCTGTTGGGCTTTGTGCTGAGAGTGCAGAGAATGCTTGAGATTCTTTCTCTCCCCTCTTCTCTCTGCCCCTCCCCCGTCACTCTCTGTCTCTCAAAATAAATAAACATTCAAAACATGTATAATAAACAGGTGATATGCTAGGAGTTAAGAGAATTTACATTAAGTTCTAAATGAAGACTCTCTTTTGTTTTCCCCTGATGTTTGTTCAAAAAAGAATCTTGACTATAAAAAGTACACAATGTTTAAAATTCTATATCAGCCTTCCTTTAGAAGCCATTCCTTTAGTAGTGTCTCAGTTTTACATTTTAAAACAATGATGCTGTATCCAGAGGAATATATTTTATCTTAAAAGAAGCTATATGCAATTAATGGCAAAACAGTAAACTACAACAGGCTGTTGTATCCCTTCTCCATGCTTACACCTGAAGAAAATACCCTTGAGAACAAAGAACTAAAATTCTAAAATACCAAAATGATAACAAAATCACCAAAAATATATGTATTGTTGTACTTTCCTTGATAGGGAAGATCATGGACAACAATTAAGATACTAATAGAAAAAAATGAAGAAGAATATATGTTAACAAGTTAGGGAAAATCACCTGAAGAATAAAAATATAGTGAGTATTTTTCAAACAAAAGAAAATTTGATATATTCAAAGAAAATTAGAAAAGAAGAGTGAAAAAAAGCCCAGTAAATATAAAATGTGAATATGATGGCAGAAATAAGTCCTGATTTAATAGCAATTAAAATCATTATAAATGGTTTAAACTCAGCAATCAAGACCTTGAGAAGAGATCTGACTTCTAATAATGGTGGAATAGCTTTTCTCAGACTAAATCTCCTGCTGAAAATAAGTACAAACTATACAAAATATAAAAACAACTCTTTGAAGGCACTGAAGAGAAACCAAACAAAGAGGATAGCTGACCTTTGAAAGAAAGAAACCACACCCGGTAAGATCTACTTTTATATATCTTTTCCCCTAGCGTAGTGTAAATAGAATTCAAGCAGCAATCCATGGTCTTATTGATCTTAGGACTCTGAAGACATTGTGTGAGGCCAATAGAGCACTTTAAAAAGTGCCCAGGTGAGAATGAGGATCCAGGAAACATGAAATGCATAGAAGGAAAACATCAGACCTATAATTTGCATATGAATTCTTGGCTGATTATTAATTGTGCATACCTGGGGCAAGACTTCAAAGTGCACAGGAGAAAACCAACCAGTGGAACACAGAAAGAACCATTTTGATAGTTGCTCATCTCAAAGGAAACTAAATTTGCAGTACAAGTCCTGCTACCTTACGTGGAACTTGAGAAACAACTTGGGCTTTCCAATGACACTACAGAAGGGCCACAACAAGTTAGAAGAAAAACTATTGATATAGGACTATTTGTCTTATTTGTCCTAGGACTAAAGGCAAAACCAAAATAGACCTAACAAAGCCTAATACCAAGCTCCAAAAGTTTAACACGATTATTATGAAACATAACTGGCTGCTACAACACAACTCAGAAGTATTCAGAAGAAAATAACATAATGCAGAGTATCTACAAAATATCCACGCTAGTAGTACGCAATAAAAATCCATTAGACATAAACATACATAAGAAAATGTGATAGTCAAGAGAAAATTCAGGCTAATGGAAACTATGATGTTGGAATTAGCAAACAAAAAATTTTAAATTATGATAAAGATGTTACAAAAGCTGTAAGAGAATTGAGGTCTAAAGGTGACTAGATAGGGAATAACAGGAAAAGTATAAAAACTATAAAAACAGGACACATGGAAATCCTAAAATGAAAAACACAGTGCCTGAAATTAAAACTTTTAATAGATGGAATTAACAGCAAACTGTCCACAAAAAGGAATCAATAAACTGGAAATGAAGTCAACAGAAATCATCCAAACAAAAGCACAGGAAGCAGAAATAAATACATTTGTTATTATTAGAGAGTCTCAGCAGACGGAGGGTAATCACAAAGTAGTCTAACATACTTGTAACTGGAAACCTCAGAGGAGTGAAGAGACATACTGGAACAAGAAAACTATCTGCAGAAAAAAACACTGAACAAAAATTTTACAGTTTGTCAAAAACAACAATGGCAAATCCGGTATAAATAAAAAGAAAACCACAGCTTAAGAAAAGTCATATTTACACTCTAAAAAAGCAAGTATAAAGAAATGAAAAACAGTCTATATACACGCACAGAGACAGAGAGAGAGAGGAAGAAAATTGAAGAGAAGAGAATGATAACAGATCCACTGTTAGAAATAATGAAGGCCAAGAGACAATGGAGTAACATTTTTAGAGTGCTGATAGGAAAACATGTAAACTTCTGTACTTGGCAAAAAAATAGCCTTCAGTACATTTCACTTCAAAAATGAAGACAAAATGAAGATACTTTTGGGTAAGCAAAAGCCATTTATAGTAGATCTGCATAACAACAGAGACTAAAGGAAAATTTTTGACTAAAGAGAAATGGTACTGATATCATTTGAGATATATTGGATACTGAGATCTCCAGGAAAGAACAAAAGACAGAAACAATTAATATATGGATAGATATAAAATCCTACCTTTTTGCTTTGATTTTTAAGTCAGTTCACTAATGCAAAGCAATAGCATTTCAATAATAGCAATAGCAATGTATTCTGCATTTTAAAACATCTAGAAGAAAAACATGAGACATCAATAGCACAAAAGCAAAGAGGGATGGAAACAGAAAGGTACTGTTACAAGATTCTTCCATTCTATATGCACTTTATAGCATTAACTGAAGGTAGTTTGCAGTGAGATAAAACTAAATATTGTAATCTTTAGAGCAAGTATTAAAAACTAATTCAAGAGATACAAATGAAAGCTATTAGAAAAGAATAGAGATGACAGATATATGATAGATGGATAGATGATAGATTTGAAAAATAAAGAGCTATTTATGGTTTATCAGGAAGTGATCTGATTATTTAATTTATAGGTATTCATAAACATATCATAAATTTTTTTCTCTAATCTCATGCCTCTTTAGCAGTAAATGTTTCATTTTCAATGATTATTTACTGAAACATTTATTTTGAGGAACTAAAGGCAGCTGGGGAATAGGTATGACTTCCAATTATAAGTTTTCTATCATTTAGAAAAAAAAATAAAAAGTTAAGGATGTAAGAGGGATACTAAAAATATTCAACTAAAAAAGGTCAAGAAAGAAGGAACAAAATAACATAAAAGAAGAAATAAAAACGAAATACCAAGGTTGCACAAACACAAACACCAAAATTACATTAAATATACAAAGACTAAATTATCAAATTACAAGGCATAGATCATCAAACTAGGTAAGAAAGCACACGATTACATGCTCTATAAAAATGATACACATTCGATGTAAAAACACATGTTGAAAAAAAGAATGGAAAAAATATATATCATGTAATATGAAACATAAGAAAGCTGATGTGGCTATATAAATATCAAAGTACTTCAAGCAAATGAATATTACTAGATACAAATTGAGTTATTTTAAAATAATAAAGGGGTATGACTTAGAGGACCACTTCATTAATAAAAAGTAACAATCCAAATATATATGCACTTAAGAATTTTAATATACATGAAGCAAAAAACAGATAGAAATTAGGGGAGAAATAGAAAAATTCACACATAATTGGACATTTATAAAAATATCTCAGGAGGTGATAAAAATATAGAAAAAAATAGTGTGTGTGTGTATATATATATATATATATATATACACAAAGTTTGAAAAACAGTTAACCAAATTTAACTTAAAATATATATAGAATACTAAACAATGCAGAATTCACACATACATGCTTGTCAAGTACTTTATAGAATATTCAATAAAACATACCACAAATTAGAACATAAAACAAATCTCAATAAACTTTAAAATATCATGCAGAATATGTATGACACACACAAATATTTAAAAGAATTTAAATTATAAATCAATATTTGTTTTGTGAGAGAGAGTGTGTGTATGTGCACATGCAGGGGCGGGCAGAGGGAGAGAATCCTAAGCAAGTTCAACACCCAGCACAGAGCCTGATGAGGGACTTGATCTCAGAACCATGAACCAAAATCAAGAGTCAGATGCTCAATGGACTGAGCCACCCAGGTGCCTCAGAAACCAACATCAAGAGGTCTAGAGAATCCGAGCCAATTATTTAGAAATGAAGCAACACAATTTTAAATAGTTTATGAGTCTAAGAAAGAAATCATAAAAGAAATTAGAAAATATTTATAACTTTATAATAACAAAAACATAACATATAAAAAATTTGTGAACTTAACTAGAGTGCTTAGGGGAAAATCTATATCTTTAAGAAAAGCATATCTTAAAAAATAAGAATGGTTTAAAATGAACAATCTATGCTAAAAAAAAAAAAGCTTGAAAAGAAGTAAATTTTAAAAACTAAGGAACTGGCTACCCTCCATAGAACTGGAAAAGCTGGTAATTACATCCCTCACCTTCTCCCTCTAGCCATCTCCATGTCACCTGTATCTCCCTAAAAGGTCTTATACCCTCTCTAACTTTTGTGGCTATTTCTCAGGGACAGAACCTGGATCACTGGACTCTGACAACTAATGGGGCTTGCATTCATGAGTCCTACAGGACTGTAGCGAACAAAACAGTAGTTTTTGTAGGAGTAGGGCACAGGAGCACCCCTATTCCCTAGCAGTATACATTTGGACCCAGTGCAGAAGAAGCAGGGAAAAAACACTCATCTCCCAATTTGACCCTAGAAAGGGCTTAATTATATACTTACCTAAGCTGCTGCCTGAGGGTCCAGCTTTCAGTCAGCCTCCATCTAAGTACTGAATGTGGTCTTCCCCTCTGAGAAACTGACAGGCCTTGGCACACCTTTAATTTCTGGGAGTGACTAAGAACAAAGAAGGTAGCTTGGACAATTACAAAAGTTTAAGAGATAACAAGAAGCTTGGGCCAGGCTGATTGACAAGATTCACCTCTTCCACAGACCACTCTATCAAGACGAGGAGAGATGGATGCTTCATTTAATGTGCAGAAACCACCATAAGGGGCCAAGTACCTTGAATAAATATAAAAATATGTTCCAAACAAAAGAATAAAGTAAATCTCCAGAAACAGACCTTAATGAAACAGAGATAAGTGATTTACCTGACAGAATTCAAAATAGTGGTCATAAATATGTTCACCAAAGTCAGAAAAGTAATGCATGCACAAAGTGAGAGTTTCAACAGAGACAGAAAATATCAGAGACAGAAATCACAGAGCTGAAAAATACAGTAATTAAACTGAAAACTTCAACTGAGATGTTCACCAGTAGACCAGATCAAGTGGAAGAAAGGAGCAGTGAACTCAAAGACAAGGGGGTGAAATTCAACTAATTAGTAGAGCAAAAGGCAAAAGGAATGAAAAAAAAGTGAAGATAGTGTAAGGGACTTATAGGATACCATCAAACACATCAACATATGCATTATAGGGGTCCCAGAAGGAGAGAGAAATGAGCAGAAAGCTTATTCAGAAAAATAATGGCTCTACATATCCCCAACTTGGGGAAAGAAATCAACACCCAGATCCAGAAAGCCCAGAAATTACCAAATAAAAAGAATCCAGAGAGATCACACCAAGACACATTATAATTAAAATTTTGACAAGTTAAAGACAGGGAGAGAGTCTGAAAAGCATTAAGAGAAAAACAATCTGCTACATACAAGGGAAACCTTGTAAGACTATAAGATTTTTCATCAGAAGTCTTGTAGGCCCGGAGGGAGTGAGATGATATATTTAATGTTAAACAAACAACAACAAGAAAAAACTGCCAACCAAGAATCCTCTACCTGGCAACACCATCCTTCAGAATTGAAGGAGAAATAAAAAGAGTGTTCTAGGCAAGCAAAAGCTGAAGGAATTCAACAACACTAAGTCACTTTTACAAGAAATGTTAAAGGAAGTTCTACAGGATGAAATAAAAGGATGCTAATTAGTAACAGGAAACCATATAAAAGTATAAAACTGACTGGTAAAAATAAATATTTAGTTAAATTTACAATACTCTAAAGCTGTTACGATGGTGGGTAAATCGCTTATAATTCTAGCATGAAGATTAAGACACAAAAGCATTAAAATGCTTACCAAGTCAGAAGAGTAATTCATGGACAAAGTGAGAGTTTCAACAGAGATAGAAAATATTAAAAAGTACAAAATAGAAATCACACAGTGGAAAAATACAATAATTAAACTGAAAAATTCAATTGAGGGCTTGAATAGTAGGCCAGATCAAGTGGTAGAAAGGATCAGTGAACTCAAAGACAGAGCTACACAAGATAAAACACAAAATTATATAAATTGTATCTTATGGATTCACAAGATAAAGATATAAATTTTGATACTAAAAACACAAAATGTGGGGAGGGGTTGAAAAATGTTGAGCATTTGCATACATTTGAAGTTAAGTTCTCATCAGCATAAATTACACTATTTTAAATAGGACATATTTTATGTAAGCCTCATGGAAACGACAAAGCAAATACTTAAAGTAGATACAAAAAAAAGGTAAAGAGAAAAGAATCAAAGCATACCACTAGAGAAATCCACAAAGGAAGAGAGCACAAGATGAATAAGAGGAACAAAAGAATCACAAAACAATCAGAAAACAATTAACAAAATGGCAATAGTAAGTCTATACCTATCAATAACTATTTTAAATACAAATGGACTAAATTCTCCAACTAAAAGACACAGTGACTCAATGGAAAAAAGAAAAAAAGAAAAGAAAACAAAACAAAACAAAAAAACAAGACTCAACTATATGCCGCCTATGAAAGACTTATTTCAGCTTCAAGGACACATAAACTAAAAGTGAAGTAATATGAAAAGATGTTCTATGCAAATGAAAACCAAAAGAAAGCTGGAACAGTTATACTTCTATCAGACAAAACAGACTTTAAGCCGAAAACTATAAAAAGAAACAAAGGCCATTATATAATGATAAAGAGGTCAATTCACCAAGAGGATATAACATTAGTAAATATTTATGCACCCAAGAGAGGAGTATCTAGATATATAAAGCAAGTATTAACAGATGTTTAGGGAAAAATAGACAGAAATACAATAATGGTCGGAGACTTCAATACCCCTTTTCAACAATAGATAGATCAACCAGACAGAAAATCAACAAGGAAATCACACATTAGATCAGATGGACCTAACACTTCCAGAACATTTCAACCATCCAATAATGGCAAAATACATTCAAGCACACATGGAACATTTGCCAAGACAGAACATATATTAGGCGCCAAAGCAAGTCTTAATTAATTCAAGAAGGCTGAAATCATGCCAAGCATCTTTTCCAACCACAATGGTATGAAGTTAGAGATCAGTTTAAAAAGAAAACTGGAACAAATATGTGGAGACTAAACAAGATGCTAGTGAACAACCAAGAGATCAAAGAAGAAATAAAAGGAGAAATAAAAAAATCTTAAGATAAATAAAAACTGAGACACATACCCAAACTTGTAAGATGCAACAAAACAGTTCTAAGAGAAAAGTTTATAGCAATAAACACTTTCATTAAGAAAAAAAAATCTCAATCGGGGCACCTGGGTGGCTCAGTTGGTTAAGCATCCAACTTTGGCTCAGGTCATGATCACACAGCCTGTGAGTTCGAGCCCTGTACCAGGCTCTGTGCTGACATCTCGGAGCCTGGTGTTGGCTTCAGATTCTATGTCTCCCTCTCTCTCTGCCCCTCCCCAACTCATGTTCTGTCTCTGTCTCTCAAAAATGAACAAACGTTAAAAAAAAAGAAAAAAATCTCAAGAAAAAAATCTAACTTTGTACTTCAAGGAACTAGAAAGAAGAACAAATTAAACCCAAAAATAGTAAAAGAAAGCATATAACCCAAAAGATCAGAGTGTAAATAAGTGAAATGGAGATTTAAAAGTAATTGAAGAGTTGGTGTTTTGAAAAGATAAAATAGACAAAACTTAGCTAGACTCACCAAGAAGAAAAGAAAGTACTCAAATAAAATTAGAAATGAAACAGGAGACATTACAACTGATATCACACAAATACAAAGGCTTATAAGAGACTACTATGTACAATTATATGACCACAAATTGGGAAGAAAGGAATAAATTCCTAGAAACATACGACCTAATAAAACGGAATCATGAAGAAACTGAAAATCTGAACAGACCAATTACTAATAAGAAGATTGATTCAGTAATGAAAAACATCCCAGCAAACAAAAGTCCGGGATCAGATGGTTTCACTGGTAGATTTTACCAAACCTTTAAAGAATAACATTAATTCTTCTCAAACTCTTCCAAAAAACAGGAGCAGGGGGAACATTTCCAAACTCATTTAAAAAGGCCAGCATTACCCCGATACCAAAGCTAGACAAAAACACCACAATAAAAGAAAATACAGGCCAATATGTCTGATGAACACAGATGCAAAAAGCCTCAAAAAATATCAGCAAACTGAATACTGAAAGAATCATATACCATGATCAAGTGGGATTTATTCCAGGAATGCAAGGATGTTTCAATATCCACAAAACAATCGATGTGATATACCACATTAACAAAATAAAGGATAATAAATCATATGATCCTCTCAACAGATACATAAAACCATCTGACAAGATTCATAATAAAATCTCAACAAACTGAGTATAAACAGAAGGTACCTTCGTAATAAAGGCCATATATGGTGAGCTCGCAGCTAACATTACACTCAATGGTGAAACGCTGAACACTTTTCCTCTAACCTCAGGAACAACACAAGGATGCCTACTCTTGCCACTTCTATTTAACACAGTACTGGAAGTCCTAGCCAGAGCAAATAGGCAAGAGAAAGAGATAAAAGATATCCAAATTACAAAGGAAGAAGTAAAACTGTCTCTATTTACGGATGATAGGACATTATACTGTATATCAAAAACCCTACAGACTCTACCAAAAAAACTATTAGGAATTAATAAATGAATTCAATTATGTTTCAGGATACATAATCAATATATAAAAACTATGTGCATTTCTATACATGAACAATGAAGTATCAGAAGGAAATTAAGAAAACAACCTCACTTACAATAGCATCAAAAATAATAAAATATTTAGGAATAAATATAACCTAGGAGATGAAAGATCTATAAACTAAAAACTATAAGACTCTGATGAAAGAAATCAAAGAAGACAAAAACCAAGAAATTCTGTGATCACAGACTGGAAGAATTAATACTCTTAAGATGTTCATACATTCTACAGATTCAATGTAATCTCTATCAAAATTCCAATGGCATTTTTCCATGGAAAGTTTTAAAAGTCCTAAAATTTGTATGGTACATGAAAAGGCACTCAGCATCACTAATCATCAGGGAAATGCACATCAAAGCCACAATAAGATGTCACCTCACACCTGTTAGAATGGCTATGATCAGGAATATAAGAGATAATAAATACCGGCAAGGAGATGGAGAAAAGAGAACCCCTGTACACGGTTCCTTAAGATTTTCTCTATAAACAAGCATGTTGTTTACAGAAAAAGAAACCATTTTACTTCACACACACACACACACACACACACACACACAAACCTACTGTAACTCAAACATTCATTTAAGTAAGGTGAGATGATAGACAGTCACTACATAAAAATCAACTGTATATACCAGTGATGAATAACTGGAAATGAAATTTGAAATAATACTCATAATGGCATCATAAAACATTAATACTCAGGAATAAATATAATGAGAAAATATGCAAGACTTCCATATTGAAAACCACAAAATATTAGAGAATATTAAGGACCTACATAAATGAAGAGATATTTCATGTTGCACACTCATGAACTGGATGTCCAAATAACATTAAGCTGTCAGATTCCCCAAAGTTGATCTATAGATTCAATGCCATCCCAATCAAAATCTCAGCAGAATTTTTGTGGCAACTGACAGCTGATTCTAAAACTTGTAAGAAAATATATGGATTTATAGTCATTAAAACAATCTTTATTTTTTTATTTAAAAAAATTTTTAATGTTTATTTATTTTTGAGAGAGAGAGGGAGACACGGAATCCAAAGCAAGCTCCAGGCTCCAAGCTGTCAGCACCAGAACCCATCATGGGGCTCGAACTCACAAACTGAGAGATCATGACCTGAGCCGAAGTCAGATGCTTAATCGACTGAGCCATCCAGACACCCCAAAACAATCTTTAGAAAGAACAAAGTTGAAGAATTTATAGAAACTGATTTTAATTTTTTTAAAAAAAGCTACAGTGATCAAGAAAATAAGGTACTGATATAAGCATAAATAAATCAATGAAATTGAATAAAGAATTGAGAAATATGTGTGGACATACGTGGCCAAGTAACTTCCAATTAAGGTACCAAAATAATTCAACGGAGAAAGTAGAATGCTTTTAACAAATGATGTTTAAACAACTATAAATCCGTAATGAATAAATGAGCCTCAAAACATATAGAAAAAGTAATCCAAGATGTTTCATAGACCTATATATAAAAACTGAAACTGCAATGCTCCTAGCTAAAAAATACAGGAGAAGAACTTCATGTCCTTATTATGACAGAAAACTTTCTGTACACAAAACCAATAAGGGTTAGGCAAAATTTTCATATGTTGGGGGTGCCTGGCTGGCTCAGTTGATAGAGCACGTGACTCTTGATCTTGGGTCATGTGTTCAAACCTCATATTGGGCCTAGAGCTTAATTTAAAAAATTCATATACTGGCCTCATCAAAATGAAAAGTTCTGCTACTCAAAAGATATCATGAAGAAAATGAAAAGTCAAGGGACACCTGGGTGTCTCAGTCAGCTAAGCATCCAACTCTTGGTTTTGGCTCAGGTCATGATCTCAGAGTTTGTGAGTTCTATCCCCACGTCGGGCTCTATGCTGGCAACATGGAGGCTGCTTGGGATTCTCTCTCTCCCTCTCTCTCTCTCTGCCCCTCCCCTGCTCTCTCCCTCTGTCTTTCTCAAAATAAATAAGTACTTTAAAAATTCGTAAAAAAAAAAAAAAGTGAAAAGGCAAGCCATGGATAGGAAAAAAAATATTCAAAATACACATACCTAACAAAGATCTTATATACAAAATATATTTTACAATTTCATAATTCAAATGATAAAGGAATAGACAATACAATAAAAAATGGACAAAAAATTAAACAGAACCTCACACAAGATACAAATGTTAATTACCACAGGTAAGGATGTTCTATTAGACATCATTAGTTATCCAAGAAATAGAAATTAAAACCACAAGAACACTTACCTATTAGATTGGTAAGTAAATCTGACTGACCCTGTGAGCACCTAGAACTCTCAGATATCACTGATGGGAACATAAAATGGTACGACTACCTCAGAAAACCATTTCGTAGTTTCTTATAAACCTATGTCACGACCCAAAAATCCATTCCTAGGTATTTATGCATTTCTTCCTTTCCTCCCCCGCTAAAAGGCATTGCACACATGTTTCTTACAGCTGTATTTATAAAGCCAATTAATCAGAACAACTAAAAATCCCATCAACAGATTGATGGATGAACGAAGTGTGGTATGCCCATGCAACCAAATACTGCACAGCAATAAAAAAAAAAAAAAAAAAAAAAAAGAGCTGCTGATCCCAACAACAATTTGGAGAAGTCTCAAAAGAAGCCAGACATATGAGCACATAATGCATAATTTCACTGATATGCGGTTTCACAACAGGTCCAATTCTGGTACATTGACAGATACCAGAAAAGTGATTGTATCTGTGCCTCACAGAAGGGTGTGTAAAGTGACTGGGAAGAAGCACGAGGGATCATTCTGGTGACTGGAATTCTCTACCCTTTGTTTGATTGGAGTAGTAGTTACACAGGTATATACATGTAGCAAATCCATCAAAACACACACAAAATCAGCACAGTTTATATGTGTTAGTTTTATCCTCCTCACCAAAAAAGCAAAAGCAATATTTTGTCTGTAAGAATCACAATTTTTAAAAAGGGATATAACGCTCTAGAAACAAAAGGGTATGAACCAAAAGAAAGCTAGCATAGCAATCTTAATATTTGACAGAAAGAAGAATTCAGGGAAAAATCGTAAGAGACAAATTACATATTAGTAAAAGGAACAGTAGGTTAAGCCACAAATCCATCATGTACATAAATGCACCTAATAGTTCTGCCTCTGAATATACAAAATAATAGATGGAAAATATGAACAGAAGTGGATAAATCTAAAATCATAACCGTGATATTAACACACACTCTCAGAAACTGATACATCAAGCAAACAATAAGGGAGCAAAACAATACAAACAATACCACAATGAATAAACTGAAGTTAATAAGTTTAGATAAGATGCTGCATGAAAACAGAGAAATGTTCATTAGGACCTTCTCAAAAATTGATTTTGTAATAGGCTACAAGAAACAATAAATTCCAAAGGATAAACATCATATAGAAAAGGTTCTGTGACCATAAAATGTAATAAAATCAGAAACTGACAATAAAGGAGGAGCTCAAAACAAAACAAAACAAATCTATATCTGGAAAATAAATAACACACCACTGAATAACTGTGATAGAGGAAATCTTAAGGGAAATTATAATTTTCAATTATAATTTTCAATATGCAACAAGAAATACTGAAAGCAAACAAATTAAACATTCAACACAAGAATCTGAAAAGAGTAAGTAATGAAGAATGCAAAAAGGAAGTAAGAATGATAAGGGCAAAATTCAGTGCAAAAACACTTGTAAGTAGAGGAGAAGATGGAGGAGGAAGATGGAAGCAGAAAAAGGGAAAGAAGACAATTAACAAAACCAAAACCGGTTCTTTGAAAAGATGCCTAAATTAACGATATCTCAGGCAAATCTGAATACGAAAGAACTCACAGATTAACAAAAAAGAATAGGGATGGGGTGGGCAAAATGGGTAAAGGTAGTCATAAGTTACAAATTTCCAGTTATAAAATAAATAGGTCCTGGGGATGAAATGTACAATCGCATAGTGACTGTAGTTAAGAATACTGTGTATTTGATAGTTGCTAAGATAGCAGATCTTCAGAGTTCTCACTACAAGAAAGAAAATGTGTACCTCTCTGTAGGGAAACGACTGTTAACTAGACTTACTGTGGTGACCATTTTGCAAGACAGACAAATATCAAATCATTATGCTGTACACCTGAAACTAAGTAATGTTACGTGCCAATTAAACCTCAAATAAATACATAAAATCACAACTAAAGCCAGAAAAATTTAGATGAGAAAAGGATAATTGTCAAACTCTCTTGAAAATATTAAATGTCAAAATTAAGATGAAGTAGAAACCTTGACTTAATAAGCGTTTAATGATAGAATGCAACAATAACTTTAAAAAGTCTCTTCTACAACAAAAAAGAACAGATCATTTAACCAACGAGCTCCACTGTCAAGGAACAGAAAATTCTGACATAAGTTGTTAAAGTATATAGGAAAAGAAGAAAAGCTGCCCAACATGTAGGATGAAAACACTGGTATCTTAAACGTAAAATCTGATGGGGCACCTGGGTGCTCAGTCGGTTAAGGATACAACTCTTGGTTTTGGCTCAGGTCATGATCTCACAGTTCGTGGGTTTGAGACCCGCACCGGGCTCTGCACTAACAGTGTAGAGTCTGCTTGGGATTCTGTCTCCCTCTCTCTCTGCCCCTCCCCCAATTGCTCTCTAGCTCTCTCTCAAAATAAATAATAAATCTTTAAAAAATTATATTAAATGATATTAAAAAATATAAAACCTGATAAGCACAATGCAAGAAAATCCACTAATCAACACAAATGCAAGTATCCTAAAGCAAAAATTAGCCAATCAAATCTAACAGAGTATTAAAAGAAATAAGGAAGAGGAGTAATCATGACCAGATAGAGTTTATCCTGATGTCCAGATATATTATATGCCTGTAAAACAAATATCCTGATAATTCTAGGATAGTTTGACATCAGAAAATCTATTACAGTAATCTATCACATTCATAGATTAAATGATAAAATCATACAACTATCTCAAATGCAGAAATAATATCTGGAAAAGTTTAACAATGATTCACATAAAAAAATTCTCAGGCTACTAAGAATGAAGGTAACTTCTTAAGATTGTATACCAAAATTAACAGCAAGCACCATTAACTGAAAAACTTTAAACATAGAATGCTACTTGCTCTCGCCACTTCAGGCCCATGCTATGAGACAAGAAGAAGGCGTCAGAGGCATATGACTGAAGGAGAGAAAAAACTGGTTATCAGAACTTATGATTATCAACATACAAAAATTACCACAATCAATAGATAAATAGAAAGTGTGAGCATCAACATAAAAAAAACAATAGATAAGAAGTAACAGAATCAATACATAGATTAAAATAAAAAGAGTAAGAAATGAGAGCAAGGTAGTTAAACTCAAGATTGGCTTATAAAACTCCACAATATTATCCTACAAAAGTAGTATCAAGTAGATAATATAAAAGAAAATAAGACAGATACAATAAAATAGAATATCTTTAAATTAACTTCAGAATGCACAAGACCTCTATGGAGACACTGTAAAACTATGTTGAGATCTTCTACAATGGATGCAATGAATTAATGAAGAAACATTGCGTGCACAGGAAAACGTCGTTGTTAGCCCCTGATTTCTTTTTCCTACCACTACCCTTCTCTGCCTCCTCCTGAAGGCTCAGGATCTATTTCCAAGCTGATCTATATGTAAGATAATTAGCATTTAACTTCCCACTGGCCACCCTTCCATAAAGATCTGGAGCTTAGTCACCCTTTCTGATATTGGCTTTCACCAAGACCCCTAAGCCTCTGCCTTAGGAAGTCAGATGTCCTTCAGCAGTGATAACTGTGTCATACTTCCTATTGAATTGTAGCAATCCACACCTACCAATGGATGCACACAGAAGTATGCACTCATTCACACACACGTGCACATATACACATCAGCACTCATATGTTCAGGGTTAAGTCTGGGCCTTGATTTCTATGACTTTGTCTTGCTAGGAGCTGGAGCTGTTCAATGCAGTGACTGAGCATTCAGCCTCCCCCTGAATCATCCCCAAATCAATGGTAATGACACAGTGACTGGGAAGCTATGAGATATAGAGAAAATCACAAGTGAAAGGAGTGGAAACTATGAAATGCACCAAGTCCTAAGGCATTCATAGAGAAGCGCCTGACTTAAGGCCCCACCTCAACATAGGGAATCCAAAGCAGTCACTGCCAGAAAACCCAAATGCAGCTTTACCTCAAAACATGCAACTGTGCAGCCAAAACTCTGAGAGACAAGTTAGAATCCTAAAAGGGCTTCCTACACCCTTTGGCCATGGACTCAACGGACCATATTATATCCTAACCCATAGGCTGTCCAGATGAGTAAGTCTCTTGCCCAGTTCGGAGCTCCTGTCTCAGGTTTCTGGAGAAGGTATGAGAACTCAAATGATATCTGTGAGACAAGATAAAGGCAATATTTTAAAACTCAGTGGAATTTTCACATCTAAAGAAAGAAGCTGGTATCGTGTTCACCTAATCCTTTCTTCAAGCAGATACAGTTGAAAAAAATCAAGATTTATATCTCTAACTGTAATCATTCTAAAAGCAAGACAGAGAATTAATAGTGTTTCATTTTGGGGGGAAACTGCCTAAAGTTAATATAAATTACTTATATTATTATTGAAAAATCACATATATAAATCTGATGTTTCTCTTAGGACTATGTTTGCAGATTTATAGACCCTATGCAATATAAATGAGAATAAAGAAGCAAGGATGTTATTCAATTATTCTCATGCCACACAGAGTAAATGTTCTATTAACCCTCCATGTTCACTTTGTTCAGGCCACCCTGGAATACAGATGCTGCCTAAACCTGAGTTCTGTACTTCCATCCCTCCATGCCTTAGCACAAGTTTTCCCTCATGTAGAAACCCTTTCAATGCCTCTCTCTCTTTTTATTGAGATATAACTAACATATAACATGATATTCGTTTCAGGTATGCAACATAATGATTTGATGTGTGTACCTATTGCGAAATGATCACCAAAATAAGCTTAGTTAACATCCATCACCACACAAGTGACATTTTTTTTTCTTGTGATGAGAACTTTTAAGATCTACTCTCTTAACAACTTTCAAATATACAATACAATCAGTGCCTCTCTCTTTCAACACCTTCTCGCTGTGGCTACTCGTACATCACCTTCCCCTTGAAACTCCCCAGTCTTGCCAGGTGCCCAAGTCTGTAGAGCTGTCTCAGCTTCCAAACGCCTTGGATTAGGTTTATCTGTTTCTCCAGAAGGCAGAGTTATCCTTATGGATGTGTGTGACCTGTGAAGTCAAACACAGCCCTACTCTCTAAAGGGCCCACACTCGGTTTAATGCCCTTCTGTCAACATCTTCAAATTCGGAATAATTTTATCTCTGAAACCACGTGTTAGTGACATCTGATGAGACAATGGAGCATGTGCATGAGCAGAGGAGTATACACAACGTGTACGACCACAGTCCTCTCCACCTCACTGCATGCAGCTTTCTCCAAGCCCCCACAATGACAGACTTCCAGGGACCCACAATGTGTGGCAGGTTAGCAAGATTCAAAGCAAGTACCAAGTAGGCGTATTATGTTTACGACTAAGTAGTGAGCAAGCAGACCCACTGACAGCCCCGAAAGGCCATGCTCTTTCCATTTGAACCAGAACTTGATTTGATTGCAGAAAGAAGGCCATAGTGTTCTAAATGTTAACCAACCATTTATGCTGAAAATAGAGCCACAGAAAGAGAAGGTAACCCATGGTTTGTTTTCCTTTCAGTTCTTCCTTATTTATCAGTAAGTAGACACTGTAGGTGGAATTTGCACATAGCAAGAAATGAAGTAAAAACAACTGAGGCAGTTTTGTGCAGTGTTTCCAGTGTTCTAATAAGAATGGAATACATATGAATCATGTAATTTCATTGATTCTGCCTATGAGTTTAGTGCCCTTATATCTGCCTCAAAACCAGCATTGCACAATATGAAGATGAATGGTAAAGTTCATGCTAATAATTTACATTTTTAATTTTTCTTTATTTAGAATGACATTAAACAGCAAGGGGAAAAAAAAACAACTTAAGTCAAGACACCACAGAAGAAAGAAAAAGGAAACTTTATATTTTATACCTTTAATGGACCCATTTCCCCTGCTTTTCTGAAAGGGCTCCTGCATGTTCAATTGCTCTGGACCCTGAAACTAGCTCAGACATAAGGACACTAGGACATAAGTTCCTTAAGGGCGGGGATGCTGCTATACCCACGGCTACATGATTGCAGCACCTCAGCTACTACGTTGGGTTCATTCAGTATTCACTAAACATATGTCAGTTACAGAACGTGAAAGAACAAAAACTAATAGGGTCCCAAAGTAGGAAAACAATAATCCCTCTCTCTACCTACTCTGTGCCGGACAGACAACATCTGGGGTACAATGCTCAGTACTAGGGGCCACATTCAAAAAGGAACTTAGAGAAGAATTCATCAAAAGGTACTGGGTTCACATTATTTTGACATCTTCTTAGCTCTATAACCAAAAGGAAATCAATTAACCTTTGTGACCGTCAGTTTTCTGTTTTGCAAAATATGGGTAATAAGCTGTTAAAAAAGACGTAGGAGGAACACAACTACTGACTTCTAACAGATGAATGTCTGTCACAGAGAAAACAGAAGAAGGCCTAAGAGTCACAGGTAAGAAAGAGCACAGAAGGGACCATGGGGAAGAAATGTATAAGACAGAAAAACAATATAAGGAAGGATTTCTGAAGAGGCAAACACGGACCTGCCTGGGGACACAATAAGTTCCCTGTCCCTTAAAGGAGTAGAGGAGTATTTTAAGAAACACGTATTGTCAGGTAAAGCCTGGCCATTATCATTATTTCAAAATTTCAGTGATAATGATGGTGGCAGATACTGTTTGTTGGTGCATCCTAAATACCAGACAAAGAGAGGCACTCTATATATACTATCTTCTCTTCAATCATAACAACCGAAATCCATGAGGTGGGCAATGTTCCTCTTACTGCTCTTACCCTTACTAAATAGTTTATTCCAGATCACAAAGGTAGTATGTTATGAAGCCAGCCACCTTTCATTGAATTCTCTTCAAACTGTGAGATTCAGAAATATTGGGCAACATTTACCCAAATGCTGAAGGAAATAAGAATCATTACAAATCTCATGTCTGCAGGTAAAAGACTCCCAGAATGGTCTTCTCAACTTCACACAGACACGACGATATTCATCTGTATCGTTAAAAGAATCACTAAACCCACTGGGGAGGATCACATCATTATAAAACAGGGCTCTGAAAAATCTAGGAGCCAAAACAGGTTCTCTTTCCTAGGGCATCGGCACAGTGCCTGAGTTTCAAGCCTTCCCCAAACTGTTCCTCCATCTGAAGAAACGGCTGAGGTTCTAGAACTCTATCACTATGCGGAAGATCCCTCAACACGGCCCTCAGCCTCCGCCTTGGCAGAGCGACCGAGAGCCTGGGCCTGCCAGACAGCAGCTTTGTCCCATTTTAAGACCAGTTTTGTAGCTTTTTATACTTAAGCATCTTGAAAATCACTCGAGGGAAGCCACACTCGGCACTTGGAAGTCTAGCAGGTGTGAAATTCTCTCTGGGTGGGATACTGTTCACGGTCTCTGGCTTGTCTCCTACCACTTAAGCCCAGAACATGACTGAAACTAGCATCTGTAAATGCAAAGCTGGGATTCTCATTTAAATGCTTCCATTTTCTAAACTCACTCAGGAGCCACGTAAGTGCTCTGTATCCTACCTGTTAGGATTGTTTTTGACACGACATCACCACAAACTTCAACTGAAAATTAAGAGTTGCGAGACAGCCGACTCTGCTATTCCTAAAAGCACTTCAAACTCTTAATCTTCTTACATTCATTTCAAGTAGGCAACAAAGCACTCCGTGAATGCATTTTTAACATACTTGTGTTTCGCTTTGCGCAAAAGCGAAAGCCCAAGACAAAGTGGGAGGCACTTCTACTCAAAGTTAGAAGGAAGGCGATACCACCGTGTAAATGGGATCCAAGACTCTCCCCTTCAAACTCGTGGTGGCACTTAAAGCATCTATAAATACGCAGAGGAAAGAAAAAAAGAAACACACACACACACACACACACACACACACACACGAAAGAAAGAAAGAAGAATTGGACCAAATCTTCAAGGTACAAGTAGGAAAAAAGGAAATTAGACTCCTGAATGTTTCATTAGGATAAAAATGTCCAAATATAAGCTTTGCCACCGAAAACAGCTATTCTGGGCTATCTGATCAGCAGTACAACACCTTATCTCTTCACATCACTAGGCAGTTTTTATATTTGAAACTACATAATATATTACACTCTAATACCTATCTGCTTTGAACACAGTAGAAAAATACCTACACAGCATAAATCATACATGACATCACATTAGGTCTTTTAAATAATGCTGTGAACACCGGGAAAATATTCTAGGGATCCATTTTTCATGTTCCTTTTGCTACTGCCCAAATGGAAGTGCCTACTTTGCCTCTCCTTTAAATTACATAAATCAAATGTATACAAAGGACTTTTCATGCGTGGAAGGTAACACATGCTTCTGCACAAATAGGAATGGCGTATCTATCCTCCCCAGGACCCAGAATGCTGAATTCGGGCCTGACCTATCTATCCTCTATGGACTGAGCCCTGTATATGTCTGATGGCTAGTTTCATCTTCTGACATCTCTGTTTCATCAATACCTCCAAGTCAGGAGGACGGGAAGGACAGGACAGGGAACGCCCATCACACGTATGCTCCTTCCTTCCTGGGCAACACTATGCACCATGCTGAGGAAATCACCTGTCGGTACCTAAGCACGAGCACTATTTTACTCACTTGTGTATCTCCCCTGACTAGTAGAAACTCAATAAACACCAAATATATATGCAAAGATTAAACAAAGCCAGTCAAGTTTGCCTTTGCACTGTAACCCTGGTAGCAGGTTTGGGAGGAAACTCAACTTTAAAAAATGCGCTTAAAGATTCTAGATTGTTTTAAATTCATATTTATCTAATTTATTGTTCCTCAAAAACCACACAACCTTCCTCTCTTTTTCTGCCTCTCCTTCTCTGTCATTCTCCCTCCTTGTCTCTCTCTTTATATATGCAGCTTCTATTTAAATCTATGCAAGAAATACACTTTTACATTAGTTATTTAGTTGCCCTGCTTCATCTTGCTATGAATGCAGCACATATGAGAGAACTACAAAAGAACAGTGATCTGACTCTATTATTCTCCCCAAGAAAGCACAGACCCACTTGGACAAGGGAAAGAGACAGCCCGACTGCCACCACTGAATACTCTGTTTGAGACAACAAAGCTAAGGTAACATTCTCTTGCATTTCAGGAATTCAAATGTGATTCCTCGAGATGTGTGTCCCGACTTCCTTGATTATTAAGTTGTAATTCTAAAGCATTTGACCTTGGCAGGAAAAGATAAGCTAAGACTTTTCTGACTGGTATTTAGAAAGAGTGATGGAAGCATTTTATTCTTTAATTCTGTTTTTATAAGGAAGCTAAATGGTGTCTCCTTTCCCACTGGTTAAGCAATGATCAGCCAATCACTCTGAGCCTGGTACAATGCCTATAAAGGACCCTGCTTCCCTTAAATGCTGGCATGTTAAGGGATCTCTGGCTCTGGCTCACTGGGCCTTTCTAATCACCGCTAATCTAAAGTATATGGACTTTAGGAATCACACGTAGTGATGTTAGTCTCTTGCTGTGAGGTGTCCCAGAGAGCTCGAAAGAGCTAAACACAGTGTCAGCCAGAGTCATGTGCCTCTCCCTGAGACCAGGGCAGGAATTGGGCAGCAAGAATTTTACAAATAGCATCATCTTTTGTCTCTGGAGTCAAGTTTATCTCCCACAAGTAAGAAATCTCTGCAAGAGGAGAGACCGGCTCTCTGCTGCTGTTTTTTTCCACGGGCGCCTTCTCCTCCTGACCAGCTATGAGCCAAGTTAGTTTTGTGGCTCCGGACTTTTTGGTAACCAGATATGGTTCAGTGATGACAATATTACTTTTCAAAGCAAACAAAGGAAACATGGTTTTCAAAGCAAACATTGTTACACGACAAAGAAATGAAACAAGGTATGGTCCGCACAATGGAAAAATGTAAATCCACAGAAAAGCACACGCCAAAGGTCAAAAAACTCTTAAGGTTTTCAACTCTTTTGTTAGGCAGTTTTTCATGCTTTGACTTTAATTATTTCATGCTTTGACTTTAATTATTTAATTAATAGTGACCATTCTATGCTCTGCCTGAGTTTAAAAAGTGGACTGCAGAAGAACACCTGAAACACCCAACATATAATAAACACGCTTTAAACAATCAAGAAAAATGACAAGAATTGGCTTTAAGGGGAAGTAGAAATTGTCCTCTCCTCAGAATTCAAACCTTAGGAGACTGAAGAAACACATCACTTCTTTCAAACAGAAGTGTCTGAATTTTGCCCTCAAGGCCAAGTTTGTGCCAAGCAGCATCCTGAAGTTTTCCATGTTCTGCCCCCTGTGCGGGTGTCAGCACTGACAATCGGGCTCTTTCCTGGAGCCCTTCTCACTATCTCAGACTCCGGAGCAAAGGTCCCCCCAGGCCATTTTAATGGACTCAAGTTACATCCTTTTTTATGATCATTCTGTGGCTAATTCCTCATCATATGTGTTAAAAACCTTCCTGCAGACCCAACAATAACAGGTAATTCTTTTCCACCACACACACACACACACACACACACACACACACACACACACACAGCGGAAGCTCTGCTTTGCAAGGACACCCAGGACTACACCGTCCTCGCTGTCCACAGACGAGACAGACATAAATTAAAACGAATTCCACCCATGTTCTTTTCTACTTGACTGGCAGACAACATAACTAGGCTGTCATTACAAAGTTGCTCTAGCAAGTTTGTTCCAGGGGCACCTGGGTGGCTCAGTCGGTTATGCGTCCAACTCTCGATTTTGGCTCAGGTCGTGGTCTCGCAGTTCAAGCCCCGCATCAGGCTCTGCGCTGACAGTGTGGAGCCTGCTTGGGATTCTCTCTCTCTCCGTCTCTCTCTCTGCCCCTCCCTGCCTCTCCCCGCTCTCTCTCAAAATGAATAAATGAACTTGAAAATTTTTTTTAAGAAAGGAAGTTTGTTCTAGGTATGGGGCTCCCTGAGGCAAGGGGCTCACCCCACCAGGAGGACAGGGATGGCAAAAGATGGCACTGAAGTCCATGTGTGGCTGCTGAGGAGGAACAGGGGAGAGAGGAAAGACTGGCAGAAGGAGAAAGGGGTGGTCTGAATTCAGTCCTGTATTAGATGGCCAAGTGAGGACAGCATTAGGCAGCCTCCCTCTACTCTCCTTCCCATCCTATCCTCCCCCTACTGCCCCCACTGTCAGTTAGATGTACGAAACCATTTGAAAAATATTACCAACCCTGAGGTTTTTTTTAAGACGTTGGCTGCTGAAAGGACTGCATTTTTAGGCATTTGCTTATTAATTCTTTCGGGGTTTTTTTAATGTTTTTTTAATTATTTTTGAGACAGAGACAGAGCATGAGCAGGGGAGGGGCAGAGAGATGGGGAGACACAGAATCTGAAGCGGGCTCCAGGCTCTGAGCTGTCAGCACAGAGCCCGACACGGGGCTCGAACTCACGGAGTGTGAGATCATGACCTGAGCCGAAGCCAGACGCTCAACCGACTGAGCCACCCAGGCGCCCCAATTCTTTCGTTTTAAAGAGATCGGATCTTAGGGTTAGTTGTAGATGCAAAATAACCATATTGGCATATCTGGTACAAATACTAATATCATCGGTTCAGCACAATAAATAATTATAAATTTAAACAAAAGTGCCCCAACACTGGTTTCTATTATAAAACATACACAGTAGTCTAGAGTACTAAAGGCCATGGTGCCAGCTGCTACAATTTAATACCCTTTGGGCTTTTATAAATCCAATCTCCCCTCCTTTTATTTTCCTTTTCTCTTTTCTTTTTCTTCTTCCCTTGAGAGGGGTGAAGAGACAGGAATGAGGTCAGGACAGGGCAAGTGACATGGGAATCAAACCAGGCTGGACTCTCACAAGTCAGAGCCTGTTCTTTTTCTAGGAATGTCCTCATGAGAAAAGAAAAAAGTGAAACCCCCGAATTCCTAAGTTGTAGTTCAATTCTTTTGCTTAGTGGAATTAAAGACTATCTAAACACATTGCAGCACTTGTCAGTTCGAAGACTTTGGTGGGGGGAAAAAGCCTTTAGTTTCTTTCTTTCTATGTCTATTTTTCAAGCCTCTTTAGAGTGTAAGAATTCACAGGATGGCGATGTGCATTTGAATCCAGCCTGGCGCTCACCTCTCTGGCATTTAACATTCTAGCCCTTCAGTGAACACCTGGAGAGCCTGGGCAGAGACATCACTGTTTCCCATAAAGTGTACTGAGATCAGTACATGCTGGGAAGGTAAGAGACTCTGACTAAAATAGGAATGGAATAAATTCACTTGAGAACGACTAGGTTAAAAAGAAAAGCGTAGCTGCTTATAGGAGAACTTCTTGGAGAATGTGAGATGCACTGGAAGTTTCTAAGAGGGGGAAATAGTACTATCTGACTTCCAAGTCAGATAAGTCAGGTTGATCTGACCACTAATTTCTTTGGGGTTACAGGTCACTCATCAATGTTTTATAGAACACAAGCCGAAGACCAAGGGGACCACATATTTACAATCCTTATCACACACACTTGTAAATATTTTGTCCACATTATTTTAAATGGCAAATGAAGGTGTGGAGAGCTTCATCAAGAATCTGTGTGACTAGGAGAGGAAGCTGGAGAGAGAGTTTCCTCCCTTTCTTTGACCAGTCAACCCGCCAGTGCGTTCCTTGGCCCACAGTTACCGTCCAACTCCATTTGAGCCCCTCCTTCAGCTTTATTTATTCAAAAAGAAAAATAATCATAATAACCACAAAAGTCATTGACTTAGTCCACTCTTTTTGTTTTCCACATGAGAAGACTGAGGACCAAAGAATTTATCTGCGCTGTCTAAGGTCATTCAGTGAGAAAGCAGCAGAACACAGAACAGAAAATGCAATGTTCCACAATATCCAACAATCTCCAAAATTGTGTTTACTCACTATATGCTACGAATATAATCATATATGCTTAGATAAAGGTAGGCAATCTAAATAAATATCTATTTAACTCAGATTAAAACACAACTCTTTTGATTAAATTATAGTAAAACCTCTTAACTATACTTTGCAAATTTGGCATCTGGGATAATTCAGCTAGGCCTAGGTAAATACCTCCCTTTCATTATTTAGGAGGACATGTGTCTAATGCAAATATGATCAGCACTGGAAACATTTACTCATCGATGATAGACAAAAGATGATTTTTCAAACATCTTAACAGTAACGTACCAAAAACTCATGTTTTTACATCTATTTGTTAAAACATTTGCGTAACATTGTTTGTGCTGTTGTTATCCTGATAAATAAATTGACACTAAAAATATTTTGAGGGCAGTCTTAGGCAAACATGTATATTCTCTGATGTCTCTCCCCATCACCTTCCAGAAGTCACTATTTTGAACAAAGTAGAAACAAACTTTACAAGTGAATATATTAAAGGCTATTTCTGACCTCAGTGCTTATACTCAGTGTTTTACCCTCATCCTCACCTTCATTCTTCAGGATTCAGCTCGGGCATCCCCTCCTCCAGGAAGTGTTTCCTGGCTCCCAGTCTAGACCACAGCTATCCATTCTTGGTATTTCTGTGATACCCTATAACTTGTGACCACTCCTTAACACGGCTTCCTAACTCTCTACGGCGTGTCTCATCCTTGAGGGCCAAAGCAGTACCTTACTCATCCATGTGCGCCCAATCCTAACACAGGGCCAGTTACATAACAGGCGAGCGGTAAATGTCTATTGAATGAATAAAGTGAGTAATCAGTTATGACAAACACAGACCCATAAGCCCACCTTGTCTCTGAATTCCTCCCCGCTTCTTAGAACCCCTGCCATGTTCTAGGCAATGGTCCTAGATAATCACATCAATTTGCCATACACTAGAGATTACTCTAATTTAAACTTCACTAATTTGGCTGGCCTTTCCAAGTCAGTTTTAATTAATTAGTTTTTCTCTGTTGAGATATTTCACATAGAGTGCTTTTTGGACTGAATTATTCTGATATGTGCCTCATTTCTCTGTCACTCTCTCTGAATGGAGACTTCTACAGTAAATGGCAGAGTTTACAATTTTTAAAAAGTTCCTGTGGCAGATATTTCTAAGCAGAATATTACAGCCACCTGTTTGCACTCAATCATAACTCCCTTGCTCAGCCAAACCTTTTTAAGCTTGGTTTTGGTCCTATTTTTTTTTTCTTTCTTTGGGAATAATTTGAGGGGGAAAAATCCACTTAGCAAGAAGAGATTGGAAATGATTAAAATATACTTTACATCAAAGGTGTAACTGCTTTTGGCTCAGAATAACCAACATAATTCAAAAATGCATTCAAACTACATTTCAATTTAGTACCTAGCTTAGTCTTCCTTATGAAATCACTGTCTAACCACCTTAAAGCAAAATAAAATATTTTCAAGCTAAAAAGGACTAAAGCTATTACTTCTGAGCAAATGCAATTGGCATAATATTTTAGGAGAACATCATGATTATTATAATACATAATAATAATAAACATTTCTGCCATTGGGGTCCTTCGCTCTGCAGAGAAAAGAAAGGAGCTTGCCCTGTGGGCTTGTAGTCTAAATTAAACAAGCAATATGAGTCACACAAGTTTCACAGGTAAGAGTTCATTAACATTTTATCCCAAGCAGAGAAGGAAACGGGAAGGAAAATTAAAATCAATATTAACAGCATCAGAATTCACTTCAATCCTTATAGGAGTCATCTGTAATGTGAATATAATTTAAGAGGCTTACAACACCACCAAGCCCAGTCTGATACGGGCTTGCTCCTCTAGCTAATACTTAAAAACAGCATATTTGCAAGGCTGATTCTTGTACAGCCTCACACAGCCAAGGGCAGACCTGCCTGGAGACACAGGACAGATAAGATAAACTCCAGGGACCCACTCCTGTTTTACGAGTCAATAAAGTTCTCTTACTTTTTTGTCTTCCCTCTCTCCTTGCGACTAAGCATCCAATGACGGCAAACACACTGAACCAATTTCTACCTCATACCGTGTTGATTCCTAAGTATGCACCCTCTTATCCTTATTACTAAAGGCTATTCAAACTGATGTGTAACAACTTAAGCCTCTAGAATATGCATCCATTTTCATAAAGTTAGTTTCATCTTCTACCAAGTCCCTGGAACACTGGTTATCAAATAAGGATGAATAGCCAACAGCCCCCGACTATTTAAAAAAAAAAAAAATTAAGTCAATTAACTTCCAGTGCTAAAAAACAATACCAAACAGGTGTCCTAAAGAAAAGACAATGTGCTATTCAATGAAAGAATACCCTGATGTACTCACCTTAAATCTTGCTCCAAGTTTTCATAAATGAGAATCCCTAAAAGAATGAACTTGGTAGGCTCAAAAAGTTCAGAGGGTGAAGCATCGGTTCACTTCAGCACTCACTGGATCGTCTTTTGCCTTCACTCTGCCCAGGAAGGCGAGATAAAGCAAGGTCCCTACCTTTCCATCAGGCTCTGATGTGGCAAAGTCAGCGGCCAGGCAGCTCACAGTGACAGTTCACATCACTGACACAAATTCAATCTAATTGCACCAGGGCACAGAGCAAAAGACAGCTCACACCTAACAGGCTTGGCTCGTCTCACTGTTAACTAGTCCCTTCTGGAACCCCCCCCCCCTCCATACTTGGTAAACAGTAAATCTCTCTCCAAGCTACACATTTGTACCTGGATGACCAGACCCCATTCTCACAAAAATTTTATGCACTGTGGGAGATGGGGAATAAAAGTATAAGAGTTTCACACACTCTAAATAATTTTATACCATCTACATAGGGTAGTAATAACAACAACAACAACAACAACAACAACAAAATACAACAAATGGTATGTAAAAATACCTTTCTTAGCAAGAAAAGAGCAAAGACCAGATAGCAATTGCTATGTGGAAGGTCCAGGTACTGTGTTATTGTAAAACACCATCAGCTCGGTTATTTTCCACACAAAGAACTGAAAGATAATAACCTCCATGCACAAACGTATCTTGGGCTTTACAAACATGTCAAAGCATCAAAAGGCATTAGAGTAAGCCATATCCAATGTGGTGATTTATCCTTGACTTTGTCTGAATGCTCCAAAGAAACATAGAGACCCAGTTTTTCAATGCACCAAAAGTACTGTCCTTTAAAAAGCTTTCTCATCTTGCCGTGTACCAGAGACTTGTTTTCCAACTTCAATTGTTCGGATTACTGATCTTCAGGTTCACCCCTCACCAAGAGGCTCTCTGCATGTTAGACATGGGGAAAAAAAATTCAGGGTTATTACAGGCTGAATCGCGTCGCCCCAAATGGTACATCCAAATATCCAGTACTTGTGGATCTTGACCTTTTTCGGAAACAGGATCTTTAAAGATGTTATCAAGTTAAGAATGAGGTCATTAGGGTGGGCTCTAACCCAATAGGACTGACACCTTTATGAGAAGAAGAGAACACAGACACAGGATGGAACACACTATGTGACCACAAGGGAGAGACTGACATGTCAAAGAGCATGCTAAGGAGAGCCTAGTATTGCCAGCAAACCATTGGAAGCTAGAAAGACGCGAGGAAGGATTCTCCCCTACAAGCATCCGAAGGAGCCGGGCTGACTGACACTTTAATTGCAGACTTCTGGCCTCCAGAACTATGAGACGGTAAATTGTCATTTGAAGCTGCTTTGTTTGTGGTACTTTATTACAGCAGCCCTAGGAAACGAGGACGAGGGTCATCTCTTTCATTCTTTTCCCTTCCAGTTGGACGTCATGAAAATTAATCCTGATAGGTAGACTCAGTTAAGGCCGCAGAATCCCTATGGAACTCTATCCCAGCGGATGAGATCCCCTGACATCAGAAATCTGTATCTGCGACCCAAAGAGAAATGAAAACACATTAAAGCAGCATGCCACCTTCAAACCTGGAAGTATCTGTGGAACCTGCTGAGGCCACCCTGCCCTCCTTTCCTAAGGGAGTCATCCTGGAGAAGGCAATGAGGCAAATGCAGATGCGCCAGCAGTCAGCTTCTGACCCTTGCTATTTGTTTCGCAGAATACTCAGATCTAAAGAACCTTTAGTAACTCGATGTTTTAGCATCCGCAGGTATGAACACATAGATGACGGCTGCTCTGTATCATTTGACGCAATCACAGCATGCGCCACCAGCAACTGGGAAAATGGAGTATTCCTGTTGAAAAGACTATAATAAAAATGTAATGTAAAGGAGATTCCGGTTTGCTCTGTTTGGAATAAAGATAAATGATATACATTCACAAGGACAGAGGACAACTCTGGAAGAAACAGAGAACTTACTGTTAGAGATAGTTATTTTTTTTAGAGATCTCATACCATAATTTTATAGATGAGAAAAATCATGTTCAGGGCACATCTCTGGGACACCATTGCCAACCCTGAGCTAGGCGGACTCCAGCAGACTGATATCAGTCTACGTCTCTGTCTTCAAAGAGGGAGGGTGATAGTTGTTTGTTCATAATATACTTTTAGATATCCCAGCTAAAGCCAATTTTGTGTCAGAAAACAAGCAAGCAAGCAAGGTCTATCATTTTAAAGTGGAAAATGGGTTTAGGAAAATAGAGAACATATTCCCATGCTATAAAAATTAATCAAAATACTCATTGTGGAAATGTATCAGAAAGCATGACATTTAAGGTAACAGTCTAGTAACTGGGCCTCTAAAGACCACAATTACAACTTGGCTTTTCTGAACGAACATAAAAAATTCCTCCCTGCTACATATAACAAAACAATAATATAATCAATAAAGCACATTACAGTATTTACCAAACTGAAACAAACAATAAAATTTACTACCAGTCATTTTAAATAATACAAATACTTGTGGAATGGAGAGGCATGAAAGGAAAAGGCAAACTTGGAGCAAAAATAAAATGCAAACGATGAGAGGCCATGGAGAAAAAATAATTCAAAACCTCCTAGTTGGAAGGACAGTTAATATACAAATATCTAATCGACCAGAAGGTCATTCAAGGTTAAGGCTTGAAACAGCATAGAGCTTCCTTTTAGTACTGACCGCAGCACAGACAATGATGAAAATAATCCTTGCCTCCAGACTTCCCGTAAAAGTACAACATTATTGAAGGTAGAGTGAGTGATAGAGAATGGTGATCAAAACCCATTTTCAGGACTAACTCCTTCCATTTCCCTCCTTTTATTGATTTTTTTTTTAAACCCACTTTGCACTCTCTCAGTCAGCTTGGCTGCAGCGAACATCATTTAATGTACCTTATTGATTCAATCATACACATTTATACTTGCGTAGAAACTTTTGGTACAGTGCATTTATTGATCTTCTAATTGTTAATGTAGGCCAGAAAACCTGAAGAGCTTTATTGTAAATATTTTTTATTTCCCAAATTATTGCAAGAAAATTCTCAAAAAAGTTTCAGCAATGAATCATGATAGTTTGCTTATTTCCTCTAAAAATGCTAGTCAACGGGGTATGTTTCAGAGGTGTTGCCAATAAGAATTTTTTTTCTTAAAAATCAGAATTACACAAGACTGAACAACTCACTGTGCGAAAATATGTTTTTTTTTCAATTTCTAGAAATTTATTGACATGCCCTTAATTTGGCCCTGGGAATGGCCAGCAAGTGTTCCATTTTGGTGTAGCAATCTTCAGATGATACAGAGCTCATCGCAGGAGCAACCTGCAAAACTGCCACCAGGTTGAGATCCTGTCCTAACAGCTGTAAAACTTCAGCTTGTGTTGTCTGGTGAACTACTTTAATGCATTTGCCTTAGTTCTTAACATTGTGCCTCTAATCTACAGTATGGTCCTCTACTCCCAGGGAGCGACTCATTCTCACTCAGATACTCGGTACTAGGTTAAAAACCGACACGAAGGGGCCTGTCTGAGTGGGAAACTCTGCAGACCCAGCCACAAGGCTACCAGGAAAGGATGTGTTCTGGAGCCTCCAGCAGGACCGGAAAGGGTGGTGCGGAGCCCTTAATGAAGACTTGGGAAGCAGTAAAGGCTTAAGCTGAGAAAGAAGTGGAACATTGGCTTGCCATCCTTTCCTATCCAAATTCTCACCTCTCCCCCAAATCCCACATCAGGGAGTTTTGACAAATCATCAACTTAAACTTGGATGAATCAAGTGAACCAGGAGATACGGTCCTAATGCAGGCTAGATCTAATTTGACTCTGCCATAGATTTCTGGTAGAAGGCAGCCTCAGACTTAGAATTTTTTTTTGAATATTGATCAGCAAATATCTTAACTACTCCCTTGCACTTTCCAACATCATGGCAATGATGTGTGTATTAAAGTCAAGTATAACCTCTAAAAGACATCCCAAGACTCACGGATCAAATTAGAAAAAAATAATTTATATTTGTATTGCTAAATACCACCGTCTTTTAGGTTTCCCTAGTCCTAGAAAACAGCAGGAGGAACTGATGCTTTTTGGCCTAATAGTCCTAAAGATTAATGAATGGGCTCCACATCTTGGAGTGTTTATAGTTATTACCAGACAGCCTGGGCCGTGGACTAGTGACTGATGCAGATTTTCTCAAGAAAATGTTGGTCTGGATCTGTAGGATATCTCTGCATTGTTCAGCAGTGGCCATGAATGCTGAATAGTCTGGCGGGTTCTACTCTCTTCTGAGCTTCACTGTTCTGAGCATGGAATGCTTCATCCTTCTGGCTCAGACCTTTACTGAACTATTCCAGACAGATGGGAGCCATTCTTCAGAACCGATCTCACTGACCAAGGACAACGCCCATTTGCATAGGTTATATACATTACCCAGAGTACGTATTTAACAGATTATATACCATGAGTGAAAAGCAGGATAACATATTCAACAAGAACAACAAGAGGATGAGGCCTGCCCTCCAGAAATGATCAATTGATTAAAGGTCTGATATCCACAAATATCAATGCTATCAAGTAAATCATAATTTGAAAATATTATAAATATGCTTTGGCTTTTATTAGTTAAAGTTCATGTATAGCTAATTTGCCAATCACATTGAAAATACAACAGGCCCTTAGACAGCAAACATACCTAATAATGTGGGGGTCTAATCCTTCTGCTCCACACCCACACAGGGGGTCAAGCCTCACTGGAACCAATTGTGATTGGAGAACCGGGGCTATGACTTTAAATCATTTTTCTCTTCCTTCTATAGAATTTTTACTTGAACTTAAACCTAAATGCATCCCCTAACTAGTTTCCCTGAAAATTCTGTGTATTTGAAATTTTTAAAAAATGCGTAGGAAATGTTACTAATACGATGGTGTTTTCCAAATATTATTTTAGAGCACTGGAAATGCTCTATTCTTCATTTTATGGTATGAATACTTTCAAAAGCCTTTTTACCCAAGCTTGAAGAGCACACAGTATATGATATAATCTAGAGGAAAATAATTTTATACATTAGGCCACAGTATTTTAAATATGAGTCTTTTAACAGTTTTTCAACATTACAATATGTAGTTACACAGTCAAGCGTATAGTCAAACAATCCAGTAATTTAAGCAAAAGCTCTGTGACATTAAATGAGAAAGAAGAAATATCTTATACCTAAAATATCTGTTCTGTAGTTAACTGCCTTTCTCTAGTGCCATGTACAGAATTACAAAGGAACTAGTTCTTAAATTATCAATTAAAAAGGTTAATTGATAAACACAATATTAATTCACTGTATTTAAATGATCCTTCTCCCATCCACATTTAAGTAGAAACAATATTTTCATTTACCACATTTCACAGAGAAATGACTTCCAAACAATAATCCTTTAATTACATATCATTAGAGATGTTTAAAAAAAAAAAATAAGGTGAGTTTAATGTCCAATAGATATACCAAGATGGCAACTGATTCTTCTTGGGTTATGTTTGCTCAGTTCCTTTTCACAGTATCTGATGAAAACAAACAAGTATGTATTGATGACTGTTTGCCTCAAAAACTCAGAAACCATCTCATCAAACTATACTAGTCTTGCTAATCAGGAGCTAATTCCTAAGAAAGCCCACACTCACCCGAATTAAAGCTGCAAAGGAAGAAACAATGCCTTGAACCCGACCTTCACTGCTTTAGTAGTCCTTCCATCCTATTTCCCCTCTGAACCTCCTTCTCAAAACCCTTGCCCTCCATATCCATGGCTTCATGGAGTTGCCCCTTTGGGGGCAGTAATAACCATTTTGAATTTTACCCGATCTCCAAAAGCACATTTTGAAAAAATATCTATCCTATCTCCCATTTCTTCTGTCTCCTACTGTTTCTTAGGTTCCAACTTGCTGATCAGATTAGTTGATAACAACCGTTCACGAACAATCTTATATTATTCATTCATTCAACAAATATCCACTGAGTACCTACTATATGGCAGCACCCTTCCTGGTTCCCAGGGATATCCCGGTGAATGATACTAGACCAAAATTCTTGCATTCATTAGAGACTAACATGATACATAAATAAATTAAGAATAAATATATACGTACACATATGTGTGTACGTATATATTCAGTTCAATGACTCTGAGAAGACTAAAGAAATAATGACATAAAAGAAGAACTGTTGGGGTAGAGTTGCATTTTAAAAGATGGTTAGATAAGGTGATAGCTGGATAAAGACCTGAAGAAGGTAAGAAAGTCATATGGATAGATACAGGGGAAAGTGCTCCAGGCAGAGGGAGCAGTAGACTCCTACATAGCAAATTAAAAGTCTAACATCTTAGACAAGGGCTGCCAATTTGTTTAGAATGGGGTCAATGAGGCAAAGTCTACTGGGTATCCAAGTCAGACAGATACCAAGGACCACTGAAAGGACTTTGCTTTTACTCTCAATGAGCAGAGAAGCTACTGGAGTGCTTTGAGAGATAACATCAGTTATTAATTTCAGAACATCTGAATTAAGATATAATTGACATGCATTAATTCATTTATAAAGTGTATAATTCAATAGTTTTTAGTATATTCACAGAGTTGTGAAACAAACACCACAATCAACTTTAGAATATTTTCATCACTCCAAAAAGAAATTCCATACTCCTCAGCAGTCACTCCCCATCCTCCAAACTCCCAGCCCTACATAACCACTAATACATTCTCTATCTTTATAGATTTTCCTATTATGGACATTTCATATAAATGGCATCGTGCAGCATATGGTCTTTTGTGACTGGCTTCTTTCACTTAGTGTATCCCTGAGCCCACAAGGTTCATCTCTCTTATAACCTATGTCAGTAATTCATTTTTTTCTATTGCTGAATAACTTCCCATTGTAGGGATATACCATGTGTTGCTTATCCATTCATCAGGCAGTGGACATTTGAGTTGTTTCCACTTACTAGCTATTATAAGTAATGCTTTTATGAACAACTATGTACTAGTTTTTATGCAGACATATATTTTCATTTCTCTTAGTTAAATACCTACAAGTAGAATATCTGGGTCATATGGTAACTCTGTGTTTAACCTTTTGAAGAACTGCCAAACTATTTTCCAAAGCGGCTGCACTTTTATTATATTCCACCAGTACTACTTGAGGGGTCCAACTTCTCCATATCCTTAACACTTGTAATTATCTGTCTATTTGATCATAGCCATCTAAGTTGGTAAGAAGTGATGTCTCATTGTGGTTTTGATTTGCATCTCACAGATGTGCTAATAATATTGAGCCTCTTTTTATGCACTTATTGACCATGTATCTCCTTTGGAGAAATGCCTATTCAGATCCTTTGCTCATTTTTTAATTAGGCTATATCTTTTTATTTTTTGAGTTGTAAGAGTTCGTTATGTACCCTAGATGCAAGTCTCTTATGAAATATATGATTTGCAAATATTTTCTACTACGCTGTGGGTTGTCTTTTCACTTTTTTTTATGATATGCTTTGAAACACAAGGGTTTTTAATTTTTTAAGTTTATTCATTATTTTGAGAGAGTGTGTGTGCGGGGAAGGGACAGAGAGAGGAAGAGAGAGAGAGAATCCCAAACAAGCTGTGCACTATCAGCACGAGGCCCAATGTGGGGCTTGAACACAGAAACTGTGAGATTATGACCTGAGCCAAAACCAAGAGTTGGATGCTTAACCAACTGAGCCACACAGGTGATTTTTAATTTTGATGAAGCCCAAATTATCTATCTTTTTTCTTCTGACACTGGTGCTTTTGGTGTCATATCTTAAAAACTGCTGCCTAATCCAGGATCACGAAGATGTACACCTCTGTCTTCTTCTAAGCATTCTATAGTTTTAGCTCTTACATTTAGGTTTTTAATCCATTTTGAATTAATTTGCATATATGGTGTGAGAGAAGGAAGTGTAACTTTATTCTTTTTGTGTAGAAACCCAGTTGTCCCAGCACCATTTTTTCAAAAGACTATTCTTTCCCGCACTGAATTATCTTGGCATTTTTGTTGGACTAAATTAATTTTAACAGGATTTGTCTAGCTGCTGTCTTGAAAACATACCAAATGGGCCAGGGTAGAAACAGAGAGCAGTTAGAAGGCTACTATCATAAACCAGGTAAGAGATGATACTGGTTCAACCAGGAGTGGGAGAGTAGAAGTGGCAAGCATGATCAAATTTTGAATATGTTTTGAAAGCTGAGCTGATAGAACCTGCTTAGAGATTGAATGTGGATGTTAGAAATACAACGTGGATGGAACTGGAGAGTGTGATGCTAAGTGAAATAAGTCATACAGAGAAAGACAGATACCATATGTTTTCACTCTTAAGTGGATCCTGAGAAACTTAACAGAAGTCAATGGGGGAGGGGAAGAAAAAAACGAGGTTAGAGAGGGAGAGAACCAAAGCATAAGAGACTCTTAAAAACTGAGAACAAACTGAGGGTTGATGGGGGGTGGGAGAGACGGGGGCGGGGGGGGGGGGGTGATGGGTATTGAGGAGGGCACCTTTTGGGATGAGCACTGGGTGTTGTATGGAAACTAATTTGACAATAAATTTCATATTTAAAAAAAAGAAATACAGGACACAAAACTGACTCCAATATTTTTGGTTTTGAAGTCAGACAGACTACAATTTTGGCTTAAGGAATCTGGCCTGATCACCCAGACTTCTGTTTTAAAATTAGATGGTAGGGGCGCCTGGGTGGCGCAGTCGGTTAAGCGTCCGACTTTAGCTCAGGTCACGATCTCGCGGTCCGTGAGTTGGAGCCCCGCGTCGGGCTCTGGGCTGATGGCTCAGAGCCTGGAGCCTGTTTCTGATTCTGTGTCTCCCTCTCTCTCTGCCCCTCGCCCATTCATGCTCTGTCTCTCTCTGTCCCAAAAATAAATAAACGTTGAAAAAAAATAAAAAATAAAATAAAATTAGATGGTAAAGGGATGAAAACAGAAGCAGAGGGACCCGTGAAAAGCTACTGTGTTAATCCCTCTTTGGAATTTATTTGAATTGTCATTAGTACTTCTCAGAGACACGATGGCAAAACTCAAATACATCATTAATTGTGATGACTACAAATCTCACCAAAGGTCAGTGGAGAAGATATAAGCTTGGTGGGGATTTTAGGCATCCTTCAAATCACACTCCCCCAGAACATTTTCACTGGAAGACAAGAAAGCCTCATTTCTTATTACCTGAGAAATTCTTTCAAGCAGCTTTTGTAGTAGACCTTCTAATATGTCCAGCTCAGGGGGTTCTCGGGCATAAATCCTCAAGTTCTATTAAAGCCTCTTGAGAAGATGGCCAAGGCACAACTCAAATAGCTCACACCACTGCACTGGGGAAAAAAGCACTGCAGCTCTAGTGTCCCTTCAAGAGACTTAATCTTCCTCGCCTGGCCTCAGGAGAGGCAGGTGAAGCAGGATAAGTGCTGCAACACACAGGGAGGAAACAGAAGCATTTAAGCTGTCTCTTTCTGCATAAAAACAGGGTGATTTTCTTCTGGATTTAGCAGCTTCCCATTCTCTTCTCTCCTAGACAAGCTTTCCGTTTCAGTAAAAATCTACTGAGTCCATGGGGCAAAAGGCATCACTCGAGTTCCTTTTAAGAGAAAGCATGAGACTTAGAGCCTTCTCTGAAAACAGGTTTGGGGCAACCCTGAACTAATTCTGAGAACCTGTTATACAAATGGACAAAAAGAGCTCAGTTCAAGATCCTAATAAGCCGCTCAAGTCATTTTTTTTTTTTCAGTGAACCACAGCTAATGAGGAAACAGTGCCTCTCAGCACTGGAGATATTCAGGGGAAAGGAGGCCAGGATACCATGTCAAGGATTTTGAAGACCCACAAAGGAAAATGTAAATCTGTCCCCAGGCCTGGAGACAAGACAAAGACCAAATGGAATCCTGGAATAGGCTGTTAAGCAGTTATGTGTAGCGGAATGGAAGCCATGTGATGAACCACTCCAGGAAGTGATAATAAAACAAACAACCCAAATGTAAATATGAAGACTATTTGCTTCAATTAAGTCTAAGCTACGGAAGTGTGAACTTTAATATTTCCTCAGTGTACAGCTCTACAAGTGCTTTCACCATTATTAAAGTGTGTTTATACAGGGTTTGGCTTTTCATCTATTATGGAAAAATTACATCTTGCCAACAGCACTACAAAGGCCTAAACACAGTAAATCCTCCACTGACCTTGAACCCAAGCTAAAGCAAACAGTCACTCTCCTTGGTGCTGAACTGCCTAACTAAAGCACTGCATAAATGGCTGTGAATATGAATTACACCTACAACGCATGTTAGCATTTATGGATTACCAACAGGGTACACATTCTTCCAGAAGGTACTATTTGTAGAGGCACTGCAACACGAAGGAACGAACTTCTTAGGGAGATGACTGGGAAGGCACTCCTTCACAAATGATGATCGTGTATTTAGTGAGCACTAAGAGTGTGCTGGGTCTTGAGCCACACAGAGGAGTTGGCGGCTGCAACCACTTCTGCTCAGGTTTCACAAGAGTGGAGAGATGAAGTTGCCTAACAAAGGACATGCAAGAAGAGAAGGAACTGCAGCAGAAAGCCTGAACTGGTAAAGCATCATGAGACAGGTAACAGAAAGCAAAAGAGCAGAAGAAGACAAAACCATCAGCCAGAATATCAGTATGATGGAAAATGACATTTCCATTAGGAACACCAAGAGAGTTTATCAACATGGAGAAGTGTTTATAAAGCGATGCTAAATGGAAAAAGCAAGATATAAAATGATAAATACACTGTGATTAAAATCATGAATACGAAAAAGTTGAAGTCTGGAAGGGAATATACGAAACTCAAAAGCACTAGATGAGAGGAGAATTATGGACTTATCAGTTTGCTTTTGAAATTCCCTTTACTCTTACTGCCAATACACATATGTACACACCCACACACTATATTTTTATAGGTAATTAGAGTATATGTGAATATTCACAGCAACTCTGTGATGGTTAAAAAATGGTACACAACTCAAATATCTATCTATAAGAGACAGATTAAATAAATCCTGGCACAGACATAAAATGATCTCCTATACCACTTAAAAAATTGAAGTATATCTATTCCTATTGACATGAATATATGTCTGTGAATTACGGCCAAGTAATATTTTTAAAAGTAAATTTGCAAAAAAAAAAATGTATGGTACAATCATATTCACATAAAATTTAAAACTATATTAATATTTGTGAGTGTACACACAGGAAAAAAAGAGTTTGGATTAATAGACCCTAAATGGAGGGATAATTATGAGATCACATATTTTCATTTCCTACATTAATCTATTTCTGTAATGTCTGCATTTTGTGTAACCTTGCATTACATGTGTCATTGGAAAAAACATTTTAAATTTTTGAAATATTTATTTATTTACTTATTTTGAGAAAGAAAGAGAGAGAGCACGTGAGTGACTGGGGGAGGGGCAGATAGAGAGGGAGAGATAGAATCCCAAACAGCCTCCATGCTGTCAGTGCAGAGCCTGATGTGGGGCTCAATCTCACAACTGCGAGATTATGACCTGAGCTGAAAACAAAGGTCAGATGCTTAACCAATTGAGCTACCCAGGCGCCCCTGGAGAAAACATTTTAAAGAGTAAAAATTTAATTTAAAAAATCAAAACAACTAGAATATGGAAACTTTAGAAGTAATGGGGGGGTAAAATCTAAGAGGAGTTTTGAGGAGTGGTCAAGATTAGCAGTATACAGGAAGATAGTGTAACTAAGGCAATGAAAATAAGGGGTCACGCTAAACTCTAAAACTTGAGCAGGAGTAACAATGACCGTAAGTTGAGGGGTAGCAGGAATGAGAACAATATCTAACATAAAGTTGGGAGAAGGTTTTTGACAAGGTACAAAGGATTCAATGTTCCTCTAGAGTCCTGAGAAAAAGTGATGGGGAACTTCAGAAAGGTAGAAAAGGAGAGGCAGCAAAATCATGGAAAAGTGAGGTTGAGAATGACTGGGTAACAGTGAATAAAACAGCACAAAAGAAAAACAGGAGGAGAACGGACAGAATTTATGAGAGGACTCGTAACATATGGCTGATTTACTAAGAGCCAGTCAAGCACAAAGTAATCTGGCTTCAAACCCATTAACCTGAAACCTGCTTTCTTGCCTCCAAATAGCAATCTGAACTTCAAAATGCAGTTTGTCTGCCCTTAACAAGTTCAGCAAATTTCAGTTGAAAATCACCGTTCCTATATATCACTTTAGTCTGTGTCACCATGTCTCAGATGTTCCTGGGAATTGGAGCAGCTAATTTGCTCAGGCTGGGAGAGCTGACAAGGGTATATGGCACCACTCAGCACAAAAAGTCAAATGACTGGCTCTGTGACTTACAGGCACATTCAAATGACTACATGCTTCAGATTCCTAGTCTAAAGAATGGGTATAACATCAAAGAATTGTGAGATTCAAATGATAGACATGATAACTCAGGGCCTGGGACATAGCAGACACACAATCAGTATTTCTGACTGAACAATGAACCGATGTGTAGGCACCATACAGTACTGTGCATGGAAAGAAGTTATAGGAAAGGCAAAATCCTGGTGGATTCTGTCACTGCAGTAATGTCCTTTTAACAGTAAAGTCTCCCATTTACTGCATCTACTACTGTTACTGCCCTTCATAAGAGAACTTCCTGGGGATCTGTAACCCATTCTCAACTTTGAAAGGGTATTGCTGTGCTTTTTGCTTTTTCTCTTTAGAACTGTAAAATCTAAGGGGTGCCTGGGTAGCTCAGCCGGTTGAGCATCCCACTCTTGATTTCAGCTCAGGTCACGATCCCAGGGTCAGGGGATCAAGCTCCGTGTTGGGCTCCACACTGAGTGGGGAGCCTGTTTAAGATTCTCTTTCTCTCCTCCCCTCTGCCCTTCTCCCCCTGTTGACACTGTCTCTCTCAAATAACATAAAAATTAAAAAAAAAAAAAACTATAAAATCTAAAATGGTGACGGCTGTGTCTTCATACCGCAAGGCAAATAACCTACCAACACTATAAAGCCATGAAGAAAAGAAAGTATTTCCAGGTTTTCCTCAGGTCCTCAGAGACCCTGCTGGTGCCAACCTCTTGGTAGTGAGGAGTGATCCTCACTGGTGAAGGAGAGATCCCAGAACATTTGGCAATGTTGAGGCAAAGTACTTTTGAGGACCTAATTGTGAACAGCACATCAAAAACGGATACCTTTTACTTGAAAGGCATAAGACTAAGCATACCCTATGGACTAGAATTTCCTAATCTAGGCCCATGGATCCCAAAGAGGTCCATGGATAGAATTCATGAGGGTACTTAAACTCAGATGGGAAAAAATTAGATGTGTATTTTCACCAACATCCAGCTAAAATTTAGCATTTGCTTGCCATATGAATTGAGGCAACAAATCATGGTAGCGATAATGGTACTTCCACATTTGTCACCAACACAAAGTCACAGATACTTTCATATCTCCTTGTAATTGTTGCTGATATTTCAGAATATCATGTATATCATCACTTCTAAGCAGTTTGAAATTACGGTAGTCATTATACCTAATATAATGTGTTAATAAAAAAGCATATGTGTTACTACAAAACAACTTTGATTTAATAATTTAATAGCTAAAATTGTAATCAATAGAATCAGTTCTTATCATTTCATGCATTTTATTTCATGCACTCACATACTTCACGATGTCCTGAGAAACAGGACATAGACTCCAGCCAACTATAAAAGATGATAAAAGATGTCCATGACACTAAAAAGGTTAAGAAAACCTGACTCTAGGTTTTCAACTTGTCCAACAATTGAAAGCATTATGTAGGCACCAGTCTCACTGCTCAAAACACTTTTTTTTTTATTTAAAAAAAATTTTTTTAACATTTATTTATTTTTGAGACAGAGAGAGACAGAGCATGAACGGGGGGGGGGGGGGCAGAGAGAGAGGGAGACACAGAATCTGAAACAGGCTCCAGGCTCTGAGCGGTCAGCACAGAGCCCGACACGGGGCTCGAACTCACGGACCATGAGATCATGACCTGAGCTGAAGTCAGACGCTCAACCGACCAAGCCACCCAGGCGCCCCTCGAAACACTTTTAAATGGGAAGACAAAAACATTTGAGAATCTGCAACCATTCTGATATGTACAAGTTATTTGTATTGACTAAAAATTTCAAAATTAATGACATAACTTACATTATGGAGCAGCCTATGAATGTAACAATCCAATCCGAATTCTTTTTATTACCTTTAAGCATAGGGTTAAAAACACAAGTATCGGAGTCAAGGACTTGGCTTTGAATCCTATCTCAAATTTACTACCTGGCCTTGGGCAGGCCAGTAAACCTCTCTCAGCCTCATTTTTCTCATCTACAAAATGTGAATGATAATACCTGCCTCAAAGCATTATTAAGAGGTTTAAATAATACAGGCAAAACACTAAATAATATATGCAAAGTACTTAGCACAGTACCTGACAAAGTAAGCACTCAATAGATTGTTTTATTTTAGTTATTAATACCATCTAAGTCATAATTTATATTGAGTCTTTAAGATGATTTCTTTAAAAGATTATATAATTAAGAAGCAATATAATACACTCCTTCAGAACACAGACTCCAACAACAGACTGCCTGGGTTTGAATTTACCTCTACCACTTACAAGCTGTGTAACTCTAAGTTACTTACTTTTTGGGATTCAGCTTCCAGACCTATGAAATGTGGAAAATAATAATGTCTACCTAAGAGAATTGTTACAAGGATCAAATTAGTAACCATACATGAAGCACATTAAAAAGTGCCTGGGACACAGTAAATACTTGGTCACTGTCAACTATTATTATTATCATCATCATCAGTAGTTACTATACAATGGTTTCTCATCAAACTTAAGAACTCTTCCTTTTTCCTTCATCTGAATTTTAGTGAAGATTTATTATAAATGAAGTAGAATTAGTCCCACTTAAAGGAAAGTATTTACATGAATATATTTTGATGTTAATAAGAACATGGCAGGGAAGAAATTCAGCTACAATTATGCCTTAGGGGGGATAAGAAGACCCCACTTACCATGGTTTTGTAACCAAGTCAAAGCTTACACACGGAAGATTCTTTAAAGTTTGAAATGCTTCTTTTATGGCCACAGATCTGTGTCATGTAGGAGCAAACATAACTTTGCTTCTGTACCTTTAAACGACTGTAGAGAGGGGCCTCTGTGGCCCAGGCTGGAGCTCACCTTGGAGAAAGGAGCCATGGAAATGCTGGGCTCAGTGACAACAGCAAGGGCCACGTCAGCATCACGAGAACAGAGATGCACCTGTTTCCCAGCAGGGGACCGGCCTTGCTCCTCACCTGGTAATTAGTATGGTTTGACTCAATTTAAAACCTACACAAACCACTGATCTCTGAGAATATAACTGACGTCATTTTCTGAACTAAGAGTAACAGTAAAAACAACCATAATAATAGTAACAAACACATTCACTTCTCCCCATCTTTTAAAGTAGTTGAATAATTAGTAACTCAACAATCAGTCATCACAGCAAAATGATGAAGCAGGTGAAATTATTGTCACCATCATTTTATTTCACTGTTATTTACTTAGGAGCTTGAAGAATTCAGCGTTCTTTGCTGAATATAATATTAACCCTCCCAGCATGTAAGATAAAGAATACTAAAAACAAATTATGGTACATACTCCAATAATTCTAATTAATGCTTGTCACCATTCCCAGTATTCAACAAAAATGTAAGTGCTGAATCTGATGTTTTAAACTAATGATCAAAAGACTACCAGACCATTAATGTTAAAAGTCAGAGGCAATAAATCTTTCGGTTTTCCCCAGATGCACACAGAGGCATCCCTTGGAAATTCCATTTTCCAACACATATGGCTAAAGGTTTGTTCCCAGGAAGAAGAAAAAACAAGTTGTTTCTACCAGGAAAGGAAAATTTGGCATGCTCTCAGTTTAGCGACCAGAGAGTGCCATGTAGTAGTAGAATCTAGGCAGATTGGCAATTAAGGGGCTCTCCTCTTTGATGCTCTACTCATGCCAGTATTATTATTTCCAACCTCCCTTAATGGTGTCCAAAGTAAAACATTCCAGCTGAGGGATTAAAAGCTGCCCTTGCAATGCTGGCTTTCAATACCACAAGGGGCTTTTCAAAGCACCCCAGGGAGAGGCGGAACTGGTCTTTAGTGCTTGGACCACTGGAGCTCAACCATACTGAGATGCTTTCTGAATCCCCAGGCTGCTGAGCGTGGTTCTCAACTCTACTCATATGATCCTGTAGTGGAGTGGAGTGCTTTGACAATTCAGATTAAGGCAAGACATCTGATCTGAAATCTTTGGTCAAAACAGCCTTAGAACAAAGTTACGAATGTGCCCTCTGTATCGACAGGTGGGGTAAGGAGAAGACAAAAGAGAAATCCAAGAATATGTATCCGTGTTTATACATCCACACAACTGGTATTTGGTGGCAAATTATCTATTTGATCAAATTTCTTTCAGGATCATTCAAAATAAAATACTTGCATAGGAAGTCTTAAGATGGAAACTTTAACAATAGAAAATTCTTGTCTTATTTAACTAAATAAGTCTACATATCCTTAATTATCATAGTTAAGTGTTCATTCTAGTATGAGAATATTCTTCCTTAAAACCAATGTGGCTTGTCACTTCCCAGATTAAACACCTTCAGTGGCTCCCTTGTGCCTAAAAGTCAGAATCCCAATACTTCCGGATACAAGCAAGACCTCTTTGGTCTGCCCCTACCTACTTGTCTAGGCTCATTTACCTCCGTGGCTGCAAGGATGTTCAACCTCTCTGCAAGTCCTCAAATTGTTTTTCACACTCCTTCACACCTCTCAGCCCTCACTGACACTACCCCTGTACCTAGAATGTTTTGTTTTTACAGCAGATTGACAAATATTTATTCTTCTTTCCCAACTCAGCAAAGATGACCTCCCCTATAAAGCCTTTGTTAAATCTCCTATCCCAGGAAAGACTGACCCACTCTTTTCTTTATGTCCACAAAATGCCCTGTCCACTCCTGCCCTCCTGCCCACCACAGCATTTAACTGTACTGTTGTTAGTTGCCTTATGGAGAAATGACTCAAATTCAGAACGCTGCACATGTTAAAGTGTGCAATTTCATAAGTTTTCACATATGGTTATACCCGTGAAGCCACCACAATCAAGATAATGAACATATTTATCTGCTACCTCTGAAGTTTTTCATCTTTCCCTCTCACCCTTCCCCGTCTTTCCCTACCCCCAGGCAAACACCAATTTGCTTTCTGACACCATAAATTCATTAGCGCTTTCTTTTTTTTTTTTTTTTTTCTTCAACGTTTATTTATTTTGGGGACAGAGAGAGACAGAGCATGAACGGGGGAGGGGCAGAGAGAGAGGGAGACACAGAATCGGAAACAGGCTCCAGGCTCTGAGCCACCAGCCCAGAGCCCGACGCGGGGCTCGAACTCACGGACCGCGAGATCGTGACCTGGCTGAAGTCGGACGCTTAACCGACTGCGCCACCCAGGCGCCCCTCATTAGCGCTTTCTATAGTTTTAGATATATGGAATTATACAGTATGAACTCTATTTTGTCTTGCTTCTTTCGTTCAGCATAATTATGCTGAGATTCATCCATGTTGTTGCACAAATCAATAGTTCATCAGGTTTTATTCCTGAGTAGTTTCAGCATGGGTATGGATGCTGCAGTGAGTTCGTCCTTTCCTCTGTTGATGAGCATTTGAGTCGTTTCAACTTTTTGACCATTACAAAGTACAATGCTATGAACATTTATATAGAAGTCTTTGTACAGACACGTTTTCTTTCTTCTTGGGTAACCATTTAAAAGTGAGAATAGAGGAATCATATGGTAGGTGGATGTCCAATTTTTTAAAAAACTGACAAACTACTTTCCAAAAGGACTGTGCCATTTTATATTCCCACAGTGTGTAAAAGCTCCATTTCCTCCATATCCTCATCAATACTTTATATAGATAGTTGTTTTAATTATAGCCATTCTAATGCATCTATCATATTATCCCATTGGGGTTTTAATTTGCATTTCCCTAATGATTAATGATGTTGAGCATCTTTCCATGAGTTTATTTGCCACCCATATTTCTTCTTTGGTGGAATATCTGTTCAAATTATTTGCCCATTATTTTAGAGGACTGTTCATTTTCCTATTAATTTTTGAGAGTAATTTATAAACTCTGGATGCAAATCCTTTATCGGATATATTTGCAAATATTTTCTCCCAATCTATGGTTCATGTTTGCGTTTTCTTAACAATATTTTTTGAAGAACAAATTTTTAAATGTGATAAAGGCCAATTTACCAATTTGTTTTTTTATGGATTGTGGTTTTGATATCATATCTGAGAAATCTTTGTCAAATTCAATGTCACAAAGATTTTTTTCATATGTTTTTTTGACAAGATTCATAGTTTTTGGTTTTACATGTATGTCTATAATCTATTTTGTATCCATCTAAAAAATAGGAACACGTGGGTGGCTCAGTCAGTTAAGCGTCTGTCTCTTGAAATTGCCTCAGGTTGTGATCTTTTTGATCAAGAGGTCAAGCTCCGTGTCAGGCACACTAAGTGTGGAGCATGCTTGGGATTCTCTCATTCCCTCTCTTTCTGCCCCTCCCCCACATGCATGCACACTCTCTCTCTCAAAGTAACTAAACATTAAAAAAAATAAATAAAAGCAAAATTAAATTAAAAATTTTTTAATAAAAACAAAAAATATACTATAAGGTATGGTTCAATGTTTACTTTTCCCCTTATGGATATCTAAGTGTTCCAGAGCCATTTGTTAAAGAAACAATCACTATTCCATTGATATGCCTTTGCACCCGTATCTAAAATCAATTGTCTCTATATGCGTGGATCTACTTCTAACTCAGTCACTCCAGTAATCTATTTGTCTATTATAATACCAGAACCTACCTCACTCTGATTACTGAGCTTGATATCAGGTAGTTTTAGTCCTTCAATTTTGTTCTTCTTTTTCAAAGTTGCTTTGGCTATTCTAGGTTCTTTGCATACCTGTGTGACCTTTTAGATTCATCTTGTAATTTTAAAAACTGCTGGCATTTTGATTGGGGTTGCATTGAGTCTACAGATCAATTTGGAGAAAAGTGACATCATTACAATATTGAGACTTCAGTTCTAGCTCTCCATGTATTTAGGTCTTCTTTTTCTCAGCAATATTTTAAGTATTTTCAGTGAAAAGGTTTTGCACATCTTTTGTTAGATTTATCCCTAAGTATTTTATATTTTTGGTGCTATTGTAAATGGTACTTTTATTTCATTTCTTATTGTAAATTGCTAATATATAGTACTACAATTGATTTTTATATATTGATATGCCATCCAGGAATCTTGCCAGAGGGTACTGGAATTAAGAATTAAGATTAACATCTCAATGCCTAGAAGGACAAAGGAAGTTGGTCACAGCTACATAGAGAAAAAAAGTTGTGCTGTGGAGATATTTACAACTGGTAGGGGAGAGAGGACAAGCAAAGACACATCTTCAAGCATTTTTGTTTCTCTGTCTTTGGCCTAGATGGTTTGAGAGAGTCTTTGAGCTCATTAGCCAAGTGGTATAGAAAAAATTCTACTACTAATGCACGTGGTTCTTGCTACAATAGTTTCTGAAATGTGAAACGGTATAATCCCTCGCCTCAGAAGAAGAACCCCAGGGGACCAATAGCAACAACGCTTCACTTTTCTTCAGGTCTTGAATCCTTTAGGCTGGTTTCTGCTTATTTTTCTCATCTTGCTATGACCGAGTTTCCCTAACAGATATCTAGTCCGTACATTTCAGAACTGGGACTTAAACGGGAGTATCTCCTCTATTTTTCTATTTGCATTTTGAATGATTAGTCTTGGGTTCCTGACTCTAAATTGTACATATTAATTCATGTTGACTGCCTGCATAACGAAATCTGCTTATATTCCGCTGACCTCACATCCATAAATAGGATGCCTGCTTCACAATGCAGTAGGTCTTGTTTGCTGCCCTCATCCTCCACAATAGAAAACTCAGAGGTCACATGTTTCTCCATCCTTCACATCACCAGAGCTCTATCTGCTCCAGACACAAAAGAAAGGATTCTATTGTTACCAACCCCAGAACACAAACCACTTCTCTACTTCACACTACACAGAAACTTCAAGGCATGTTCCTAATTGAAAAGACTTTTGGTTGAATATGAGCATTTTCAGCTACATCCATGTCTCTAGACGGCCATCACTGTCAGAAGCATCATTGTTGAGTATGAATGGCACACCGTATGAAGGGAAGAGAGAAATAGAGACACCAGGGGGAATGCATACAGAATTAACATCAAAGAATGAAGTCTGGTCAGAAGTCCCTCAACCTGCTTTCTATTTCTCTGTGTTGATGTAACAGTCATTCAGGAAGCCTCTGTCACCACTTTAATCGGGGTCTTGTACACCTGTGAGGCTCTAACACCTCTTACATTCATGCTCGCTCGCTCTCTCTCTCTCTCTCTCTCTCTCTCTGTCATTGCCTGTGGGCCCTAAATTTCTTTCATATAAACTAAAAAAAAAATTTACAACATAAGACATTTTTACAGCATAAGAAAACACAATTAAGCCTAAATAAGAAAACAAATAATCATTAAGCTTACCAGCCAGAGATTACCACTCCTGACATTTGACATATATTCTCCCAGAATTTTCTCTGTTACAAAATTTTCAACAAAAATGAAACCATAAAGTTATCCACTATTGTCTTCTAAGTTGTCAGGTAGGTAATAGGGCAGAAAGACATGTTGATTACTTTTTGGTGCAATCTTAGCAAAAGAAGTAACATGTTACAAAGAACATCAGACCTTCAACCAAAGCTATAAAATAATTATGGTGTGTATTACCTCCAGCCAGCCCAAGCAGAATTAACTAGCAAATGGAGAAATCTCCCACTAATTAGAAAACCACAGCTAGAATACTGTCACTTGCCCAGATCACATGAAACACCTGTCCACAGAAAAAGTTCTTTTTTTTCCTATAGAATATCATTTTATTTTTTTTAATTTTATTTTTTTAATTTAAAATGCTAAATTGGATGCTAATATCCAAATTAGTTAGCATATAGTGCAACAATGATTTCAGGAGAAGATTCCTTAATGCCCCTTACCCATTTAGCCCATCCCCCCCCCCCACAACTCCTCCAGTAATCCTCTGTTCTCTTTATTGAAGAGTCTCTTATGTTTTGTTTCACAGAAAAAGTTCTAAGCAGCCTATAGGTGCATGTGGTTGCACACTTGGGGGCTGAGAAAGTGAAATGAGTTGAGGTCATGTCATTACTGGTGAGAAAAAGGAAACACTTGATAAGTGCCAGAGATCCAGAAAAAAACATGTGTATGATGTAGGCGATAAAACATACCACTTGTCATGGTTTGTTTGTTTGTTTGTTTGTTTGTTTGTTTTTGAGAGCAGGATAGGGGGGAATCAGCAGCGGAAGGGCAGAGAGAGGGAGGTTGAGGACCCCAAGTGGGCTCTGTGCTGACAGTAGCAACCTCGATGTGGGGCTCGAACTCAGGAACCTTGAGATCATGACCTGAGCCAAAGTGGGATGCTTAACTGAATGAGCCACCCAGGCACCCCCACTTGCCATTTTTATGTATATCCATGTCTCTTAGTGGACTGAAGTCCTCAGTAGGTGTCATTACTCCTTTTTAGCTTGAGTGCCTGGCACTTAGTAAGGATATGCTGAATGAATTTAGGGGCTGTCCAGAGCAGTTGAATTGAAACTGACTGGGCAGAAACTAGCCTATGGAACACACTAGAAAAAAAAAAGATGAAAATATAATCTCTAGCTATAACTGTCCCATTGTGATTTTGGTGGAAGCAAATCCTGGATATGTTAAAGGTAAATGTTAGTAAATAAGCTGGAAAATATCTGGGCTCTAGACATCTTTAATCCAATTTCTTACACACACCATTTTCCAACTTCCAGTCAAATATATTTTCACTAAGGCACACTGTTTCCAAGGTTAATGTGTGTTATGAATGGAAAAAAATGGGTTAAAGATAATTATACCAGATGCCCAATATGGTATATTAATTGAGAAATGCCCCCCGCCAAGTCCCTTTTTCTCTCTGTATCCATGCCCTTTGATATTTGACTTTGTAGCTTCTCTCATCAAGAGGTAGACAGAATCTATTCCCCCACTCCCTGAATCTAGGTTGGCCTTACGACTCTGTTTTGAGTAACAGAACACAGGGGAAGTAAAGGTGTGCGAGGTCCAAGGTCTCAAAAGACCTACTCTCTCAGAACTCTGCCCAGTCACCAAGCTGGCCTGCTGGCTGGTGGGAGACAAGAGGCATCCTTATTACTCCAACTGACCGCCAACCACCGGACATCTAACCATCCAGCCCTGAGCCATGCTGCCTTGTGAACAGAGGCATGACATCTAAGCAAAGAATCTGGAAAATGCAAATTAGAACCGCAACTAGATATCACTAGATACCTATCAGGTAGCTAAATAAAAAATAGTGACAACACCCAAATACTGGCAAGGGTGTGGAGACACCAGACCACTCATACACTACTGGTGGGAATGCAAAATGGTACTACCAGTGTGAAAAACAGTTTGGTAGTTTCTTATAAAGCTAAACATAAAACTACCCACCAATTGTACTCTTGAGGATTTATCCCAGAAAAATAAAAGCCTGGGACGTGTTCAAACAAAAAAAACCCCTATACATGAACATCCAAAGCAACTTTATACATAGTAGTCAAAAACTGGAAACAACCCAGAAGTTCTCTGACGGGAAAATTATTAAAAAGCTGGACTACTCCTTAACAATAGAATGGAACAAACTGTCGGTACACCCACCTTAGATGAATCTCCAGGGAATTATGCTGAATGAAAAAAAAAAGCCAATCCCAGAAGTCCACATATTGTATTTATTATTTTTTTTTAATTTATTTTTTGGGAGAGCATAAGTGTGGGAGGGGCAGAGAGAGGGGGACAGTCTCTGCACTGACAGGCTGACAGCAGTGAATCTGATGTGGGGCTCAAACTCACAAACTGCAAGATTATAACCTGAGCCGAAGTCAGACACTCAACCTACTGAGCCACCCAGGTACCACTCACATACGGTACTTATATAACACTCATGAAATGACAAAATTATAGAATCTGGAAAACAGGTTGATGGTCGCTGGGGTCACTATGAGGATGGGCAAGATAGGAGATGGGTGTGGGCTTAAAAAAGAATAGGGCAAAATGGAGGATCATCCCTATGGTGGAAATACTCTCTATATTAACTGTATCAGTCAGTACCCCAGCTGTGATATTGCACTACAGTTTTGCAAGACGCTACCATGTGGATAAACTATGTAAAAAATACAAGAGAACTCTATTATTTCTTATAACTGCAAGTGAACCTATAATTATCTCAAAAAGCTTAATTTAAAGCTAACTACGTGAGTGGCTTTGGGCAAGTTACTGAAGGAACTTGTAAGCTCTGGTTTTCTTGCCTGTAAAACAGGGATAAAATAGTACCTATGTAATAGGGCTTAATTTAGATGATTAAGAGAAGTGACATTTATAATACTCTTAGAGGATGATTAGTATGCAATAAATGTTGTTATTGATTATATTAGTAGCAAGAGTGACAAACAACAAACCCAAACAGTAACAAAAGTAATAAGCATAGTCCCAAATAACGATGTTGATTGTTTAAAGTTCAGTCAGATTTTTGGGGCATGAAAGCAAGGCAAAGATTAGCAATTATATGTTATCAAGGTGCTAACTAGAAAACAAACCTAAAGCAAGGAACAGGAGGCCTTATTTGCCCGAGGACCAGGAAACAGAGAAAGGTAGCTCTGTTCTAGAAAAGGCTATACAATGGGATCAAGTTAACACATGTGTCAGAAAGTTAAGTAGATGAAAACCTGGGCTGGAAATTGATTAGTCCCTATAATATGCCTAAAGATATATAATTAGGGGTGCCTAGGTGGGTCAGTTGGTTGAGAGTCCGACCCTTGATTTCGTCTCAGGTCATGATCTCACAGTTCGTGTGGGTTTGAGCCCCCAGTCGGTTTCCTCACTGACAGTGCGGAGCCTTCTTAGGATTCTCTCTCTCCCTCTCTCTTTGCCCCTCCTCCTGCTCCCATGCATGCTCACTCTGCCCCACTCAAAAATAAATAAATAAACATTAAAAAATACATTAAAAGCTATATAATTAAACATATATCCCAAGAATCCCAGAATCTTGGAGATAAGTTAAATCTATCCCCCATTTAACTTCTAAATTCCTCCTGTTATGCTGAAATAGTTTCTACAATGCCTGATATGGAAAATGTCTCACCTAAAAAAAATGATAGAAGGGCGCCTAGGATAATAAATTTTTAACAAAAGTGATGGAGATGGAGATAATGGAGAAGCCACTACCCTTCCCAGTAATTGTAAAATTCTAAATCAGAGGTGGACATTCCAAACTGCACATGAGAATCATCTGATAAGCACTGAAAGTAAGGGTTAATGGTTTCCACATGATGTGACATTTTATATCACCCTGGAATGATAAAGAGGATTGTCTCTTCAGTGTAGATATCAGCCACACTTTAAGGTAACTACTTTGATGGTGTCTGAATCTAGCCAGGGTACAGGATAATCAAGCCACATTATTTTTAGGCACGTCCATCCATCCACTCAACAGATAGTCATTGACCATCTTCTATGTGTTGAGTGCCATATTAGACGCTGGAGCTACAATTATGAGCAAGAGTGACACAGTCTCTACCTTCACAAAACTTACATTCTATCAGGAGAGGAATAGAATTGCTTAATCATTCATAAAATGTACAATGATGGAGATTCCTGAGCAGCTTTGGGAATAACTCACTGGATGCACAAGCATCTGCTCATCAACAGCGTAAGACTCTCTTCCATACAATGATGTGCTGTGAAAACACCGCTCAATTGTTTGTTTGTTCGTTTATTTTTGCCATCTACATAATGAAAATAAACACTTCATAGATCATCATCAAAGAGTATTCTGGGCCGTTTCAGTGTACTTTCTAGAAAGCTGAAAACTATCACCTTAGGCTAAAATTTTACTTAAAACCTGTAAAAACCAAATCCTAAAACGAGCCATTGTGCACTGCTCTACAACACTAAAACAGGCAAATGATTGTAATTTGCTTTCAATGGCCCCCAGTGACCATTATGAATGTCAGTACCACATATTCCCTTTGAACTCTCCTGGGGTGTGCAGAGGATCGGAAGCTCACTGCACACCATAGCCTGCTATCTGTGCATGCTCCCCCAGCCCTCCCTCTAACCGGGGAGGACATCAGCATGCTTGCCCCACGCTGCACATCCGAGTACTGTGACGCTTTGTTTCCTTTAGGGCCTGGTAACTCCACTGGCTCTATCCATACTGTCTGCCTCTGCCATCATTCCTTCCCTCTAACCTGCTCTCCTGCTTGTATTTCATAAGCTAGATCAAAAATGGAAATTTCCAAGGGAACCCAAACAACAGGCACTATACATAAATTTAAAGTAAAAAGACCCCTTTGCCCAAAACAGAGTTCAAATGCAGCAGATTTGTAGAAAAAATGTTCAGGGAGCCAAAGGGTTCTTCTTTTCAGGATCACAAATATTCCAGAGGGCTAACAAAGAAAAAACAAAGGAGCAAGTACTAGTGGTCTGGCAGTATGAATTATGTCAATTATGATTATACAACATTTTTCCCTACAAAGAGTTCAAATATTTGTCCTATTATCTCGTTTATTTTCCCCAAATTCCTGAGACACAGAAAAAGGCGAGCATAATTCCTACTACTTTGAGAGTCAAGCTGTGATTGCCAAGAGTCTAAGTGAGTTGCCCAAGTCACAGAAAGAGGCCTGAGGGTCTTCCTGCTTCCTTGCCCTCAGTTTCTTTCTAGGAAAGAACACGTCCAGAGCAGAAATGCCCAGGGGGGACCCAATCTTCCTCTGAGATAGAGAAATTGAGGTTGAAAATAAATAAATAAATAAATAAATAAATAAATAAATAAATAAATAAATGAAATGCCAAGTTCCTCAGAACTAAGAATAGTAAAAAAAAATTTTTTTAATCTTTTCAGTCTGAAGGAAACCACCTTTTCACAGGAAACCTAATGGAAAGTACCTAAAACATAGGAAAACCTACATCTTTCTTTACCACCATATGTGCTTGTCACCTTTCCAAACACCTTGAAATTACTTCAGATAAATGCAGCAACTCTCAGGGCACATTTCACACAGTGAAGAAAACAATCTATATACAACTGTTTGCATACTTTAACAGAAACCCCTGCGTTAGCATGTTACAAATCTCAACTCCCTGCCCACCATCTTGGATGTCTTCTCGTTCCCTGCAGTAGACTGGATTGCCTGCAGGTGAATGTCAGTCATTCCATTAGGACCCGCCTCCGCTTGCTTTTCAACTATAGGGACCTGGGCACCTCTTCTCCCTCCTCATTTGTGTCTGCTCAGTCACCCAGGATTCTTGCTATACGATATAACATTTTTCAACGTTTATTTATTTTTGGGACAGAGAGAGACAGAGCATGAACGGGGGAGGGGCAGAGAGAGAGGGAGACACAGTATCAGAAACAGGCTCCAGGCTCTGAGCCATCAGCCCAGAGCCCCGCACGCGGGGCTCGAACTCACAGACCGCGAGATCGTGACCTGGCTGAAGTCGGACGCTTAACCGACTGCGCCACCCAGGCGCCCCCGATATAACATTTTTAAGCGTTCCCAATGTTCTCACCACTTGAGGCCAAGTCTGTGTCACTTTCCAGGCTCAATTAGTAAAATACTACAAACCTCTACAAAAGAATTGGACACAGTGTTCCAAGTGGCCAGAGAACAGGAAGGGAAACAAAAACAATAAAATAAAAGCATGTGTTTCTGACCTTCTCTAGGTCATGCTGCCTTCTGCAAATCTATTTCATGCACATCCTCCTCCTTTACTTTTTGTACGGCTAATGTCAAATAAAGCTGGAATTATTAGTGCAACAATGTTGAGAATAATTGAGAATAATAGTTAATGTGCCTGGGTTTACCTGGGATGGATATGACTGCTGAGATCTATCTCGAAGGATAGCTCAGTGTCGGCAAAAGTTTACAGAATTCTTCTGGCAATATGCCCATTAGATGAGAAACTTGTAAGTTACGTGAGAAACTCATAAATTAAAATGGCTCCGGGACAATTTAAACTTCCCGACCACTTACTCTCTGTTCTGAGCTCTAGGACCCATGTAAGCTACAGATGTAGCCACCTGACTTCTTCCACACCAACCTCCCCCCTCCAATTTTCCCTTTATTCCCTGTGCTGTCAACAGCCTACTGTTAAGAAGGACAAGGACTGTGGGCAGGTGGTAGCGATTATTTGTTCTTCAGGTCATCTAAGTCTCAGTTTCCTGAGATGACTGGGGGTGGATACATTGGCTTTCTTTTATCGATCAGATCTGAGTTTTCTTCCTTATTAACTTCCTCACCCGTTTCATTAACCATGGGATGAAATTTGAATTTAATTCCCTATGATTACTCCTATGTCTTTTAAGCAGCAGTAGTTCTAGTAAGTACTCAACGAGACAAAATGTGATGTAGAACGAAAAGTAGCACAACTTGGATCTCTGGCCTCGGACACGAGTAAGCCCGTGGTGTCCATTTTCACCAGATGGAAGTTCATCATCTGGGGCAAGCACTAACTTGGCATCCTACAGTCCGAAAAAAGACGCCGCGGGTAGCCAACTGTGGGAATTAGACAAGGTATTTACTCTCTTACTATTTACAATACAAAACAATACCTATTATACCTGGGTCAGAAGATATTTTTGGAAAAAGGTGTCACATAATATGAAGCCTGTGGAGTATTACATGAAATATTTATGCAATGTAAAATACTTGGCAATGCAAAAAATAGTTTTATTTTTGTTAATGTAATTAAGAAGCTGTCAAAGTGATTCAGTCCATTCTCAATTATCTCTATTAAAGGAGTTGATCAATACAAGAGATAAAAGGCAGACCATGTAGCTTTTTAGCTATGGCTCATAAATCCACTCTTTATTAATATATAGGTGCACTGAATAGTCTTTAAATTTAGCAGAGTTCATTTCAGATAAGAGCAGTTGAGACTCTTAGAAGGTCATTTTATCTAACCCTCTTATTTTGCACCCAAGTGAAGTTAGGTTTAAAGCGTTCAAAGGACTCATACAATTATTGAGATTTGGGCCTTAATCTAACCACCCCAACTAACATCATGAAGAAGAAGAGCATATTTAACCTCAGTTGGAGTCTTCCCTCCCTCACCCCATCCTTCATTCAACCCTCAGGACTTCCTTTCCGAAATACCAGTTAACAAAATGCTACTAGTTGATTCCATACTCTAATTTAAATAGGACTTAATGTCCTTTTATTCTTCCATGGTTGTTGGTTGGTCTCTTCCGTGAGAAAGTAATTAGCAATATGATTTAAAGGAAACTTTATTGAAAAGTGCTAGCCTGGGGCACCTGGGTGGCGCAGTCGGTTAAGCGTCCGACTTCAGCCAGGTCACGATCTCGTGGTCCGTGAGTTCGAGCCCCGCGTCGGGCTCTGGGCTGATGGCTCAGAGCCTGGAGCCTGTTTCCGATTCTGTGTCTCCCTCTCTCTCTGCCCCTCCCCCGTTCATGCTCTGTCTCTCTCTCTCCCAAAAATAAATAAACGTTGAAAAAAAAAATTAAAAAAAAAAAAAAGAAAAAAAGAAAAGTGCTAGCCTCCAATAAGCAAAATGCTTTTCTAAGTCAATAATGCCAGGGGGATGACATCACAATTTAAAAATAAAATGTGAACACAATCTAGGAGTAGACAGTTAAATGTATTATCACAGTATATGCGACTCAGAGAATCTGTGCTCCAAACATATGAGAACTTATCCTGTTGCTGAAGAATTTCAAACAAGATTCCAGCTTTTCACAACATTCTCTAGTAACACATTTTACTGTTTACCTCTGTCACCACCGTCATAAAACACCCATTTAAAACCTGCCTATTGCAGCTTATTAGGCATAACGTTTATTCTAATTTTGCCAAAATGAGGTCAGTGAAGATATAAACAGGAGATATAGTGGCTCTCAAGTTTACCCTGGAGAGCAGATGTAAAAATTCCCAAAACCCACCTCTCCTTAATCCCAGACCACACCATGAACTATCCATGAAAACATTTTTAAACATAAAAAATCTAAATGATTGAGAAAGTTAGACAATTGCTTAAGATGTTCGTGAAAGGAAACGCGGCTAGAACACAACGCTTTGTATTCCTTGTAAACCCAGCTAAGAGAGGAGCCCCCTTCTAACACCACAACCAGGAGCCAGGATAATTACAATAGAAACACTTTATTTCAAATCATGAAAAGAGTTACACTTGATCTTCTTGTTAGCAGGGGCTGTGCAGACAGCAACATTTACTGTGAAATGTAAGGGCAGATAACAGCCGATTTGAAAGGGGATTGTGTAAATCTAGTTAAAGAGCAACTTTAGAAGATTATTTTCAATTACTGAGATAACATCATGGCTCTCAGAAAAAAAAAATGGAAAGGTTTGTTCTTTACACCACATACAGTGTGCAAAATCTAACAAAACTGCCTGCTTTCAAGCAGTAACATCAGCCGGCAGCTAATATGCCTTACCTCCACTTTACTCTCCTTCTTCAAGTCACTTTCAATTATTTCTAGCATTTACTCAGTGCTGTGAACAAAAAATCATTTCCAACCAGAGCAACAGCTTCAAAAAACCAACCCCTTCCAAATAATGACTAAAGCCTTTAGATTGCCAAGTGCCATATCTACATAACCTGGGAGACCTCCAATCTAGGGCTGGGGTCAGGCAGCAGAAACACACCTGTTTGTGGCTGATAAAAAGGCACCTGCTCTTCTCCTGTCAGAACATTTAACTGAGACCACTGGGCCTCAGCCCCCAGTCACTTCACCTTAATCCATAGGAGCACACACATTCATACACTGACTAAAACACAAGCTACACCTCTAGCCATATGAGATAACCTTGTCAAATGAAATCCCTAGTTGTCGTAGTCTTGAACATGGCTTGTGTAGAGGGTGCCAGTGATGTATTTAGAAAAAAAAAAAAAAAAGAAAAAAGAAAACCTAAATAAGCAACAGAGAACCTAATGTACAGGACAAGCATCACACTAGGAAGCAGAAAACCCCGCCCCTTCCTGGCTCTGTCATTTACAAGCTATGGGCCCTTTCCAAGCCTCATCTCACCTGCTTGTTTGTTCTCAATGTTCCAGCCACTTCACACAGCTCTCCTGGGGCTCTTCCGTCTTTCTGTGTCTCAGCTTTGGATGAGACCTTCCCTACCTGGAGAACCCCTCTGGAGCCTAGTTCAATTCTCATCTCTGTGAAAAAGTACCTCAATTCCCTTGCCAGAATGAACCGCACCCTGCTGTGGGAAAGTTGAACGCTATTTGCAACTTAATATCGGCCACACAGCGTTATCTGTGCCTGTCCATTTCTTCTAGTATCCTTGAGGGCAGGGACCATCTCATCTTTGTACCTTCAGAACTGTCAAACATTGAGAAGCGCTCAGTAAAAGTTTGTGAAATAAAGGACAAATCAATGAAGGGATTACCGACAAACTGACTTCACCAAATTTCAATTTCATCACCTTCAAAACAGGGATAATAAATGGTTACCCTGCTCATTCAGAAGTCATGATGATCAAAAAAATGAGCTGATGCTTTGCACTTTGTTAGGTACTCTATAAATGGAATGATTATGATAAAATACTAAAAAGCCATGATGTCCATAGTATGATGGCTTCACATACAGTAAAAATATTATCCATACATGCCACGCACCTATGCTCAACTTAATTCTGGTATTTTTTCAGAAAGAGAAATAAAAAATTAGCAAAAGGGACACTTCACTGTGCACAGAAATGTTCTTATGACACTAAAACCAAATATCAAACATAAGAGAATCACTTTACATATGATTCTCCTTCTATTAATTATGCGCATTTTTCCGCATGGATGTGTGGCGAGATACAGACTCCACTCTGTGATGTAAGCAGAGTACTGCATATTCCACTCCCAGGTTGCCATCTCAAAACATATTAAAAGCAAAACTGCATTTCTCTGGAAGAACAGGCCCATGATGTGCTGAAGAGCTAAGGCATCTCTTTGAAGACAAAAAGATAACTGAGGAATTCTGAAGGTGAGCAAGAAGATAACGATGGCATATTTCAGCTGTAGGTAACTGAGGACTGTTTGCTCGACATCTCTTCAACCACCTCTGTTCGTTCTAACCAAAATACTCTCCAATCGTAGAGAAAAGAATTCTCACATTTGATCAAGACCGCCGCTGTAACAATAATAAATTCTGAAGCAGTTTCATTAGCTTGAGGAAGCCACAGTATCATAGCCATGCACTGACTCCAAAGTACCATGTGTTCTCAGGCCCTGGGACAATGGGGCATTATCACCGGAATGGCTCAAATGTAGAAAGATCAGCTTGGTTACACTGGAGTCTACAAACCCATAAGCTCATAAGCGTCCCCTTATTTATATGTCCTGATTATTTTCAGGTGACAAATAACTCTCAAATTATGTTCAAGACCCAATGTTCCCATCATGTAGAAAACCTACCCAGATCTACTTCCTACGCGTGTAGTCACAGACAAGGACAAGCTCTGGCCAGTCAAAATCCTGCAAAGGAGTTAAACTAATCTCATCATCAAATGGAAGGATGGGAACTGAGAGTTCTCACTAGAAGGATGAAGAGGCTGTCCCAGCTGCAAGTCATCGTAAGCTAGCTGGCCCATCATCCGCCCGGCTACAGCTGTATCCAACTCTCAGTTCACCCAAAGAGATTCACACTCTCGTGGTGCCAAAATGAGTGTCTCTCTTTAAAAAAAAAAATGCCCAATTGAAAATAACTCCCTAATCTGCATCCTTTCAATAGAACTGAAGTGCACTTCACTAACACAGAGCACGGGCATCTTGAATTAGCAGAGAACTATTTTTAACACATGAAGGATAAGATATGAAATTAGTTTCACGGGGAATGAGAACCTTGGAGATTATTTACTTTGCCTTAATTACTTTGACTCACCATTAATTTAGCTTTCCTAGGGTACTAAATATTTCACGCTAAGATTCTGAGACTAAAGAAACTTGAGCACAAATTTGGAGCTTTGGAAGTCTGCAGCAGCACTTCAGCACCGAGGCACGGATGGCCCCATTGGGCATCAAAGGCTATTCATGGTGCACTGCTCAGTGACATTTTCAGTTGCTGTCTCCGTGTTGTTTTAACCCTGGGACTAGAAGCTCTGCCCTGACTATGCAGGGAGCCACACTTTATCCAGCTTCTGTTTAACTCATCAGCCAATAACCTCACTGGTGCTCACAGCTACTCTCGAGACTGCCAAATAGGGCAAGCAGCAATCTCATCGAGCCAAGGAGAGAGAAGTGTAGACTGCACACTTTAAGTTTTTCATGATCAGTGCAATCGGGCAATGGAGTCAATTCCCAGGGAAGGTGATGAAGGAGACACTATAGCAGGTTCTGTCATCGGTTCATTACAGCATCAGTGGGAAAGAACGTGCCCAGTTCCCACCAAAGCACTTACAGCGAGCAGGGTCTGCCATATACAGCTGGCCATTTGCCAAAGCCCGGTCCTCTGCCCCATGGCTCTTAATCGGCTGTCCACTGGAAGACACCACAAACGACGGGCAGTGCATAGCAGCCTCCAGGAGCCCAAGGAGACCAATACACTTGTTGCCAGATGCAACACAAGACTCACCAAGACCACTCAATCTGTCAGTGCCCTCCAGCTCCCCCTGGCATTTGGCAATTAGAGAGGTGGAGGGTGGTGAGAGACTGCACAAGGTGGAGCTCTCCTTTTGGCCCCTGCCCACAAGGAACTCTTCCTTCTTCGAAGTGACAGAAGAACTGACCCTGTGCTACATAATTCCATTCCTGTGAATTTAAGCTGTTGCTTTTCTCTACTAAACATGCTGCATACACCCTAACAGTCTTTTTTTTTTTTTAGTGGAAACGTATTTTTGCTTTTTAAAAACATAAGTTGCCTTTTTTTTCTTCTTGTTGATCAGGATGGTGTTTGACTTAATTGATTCATGTCCATCTAGCAGTCTGAGCCCAAAAAACAGAGCAGCCAAGCTCACACATCTCTAAAATTCTATCACTTCTCTACTTTGTAATAAAATTCTGTCATGTAAATAGGCTTCGTGATAAACCTTTCCAATTTAACAATAATAATTTCTTTCTTTAGCATATTCACAGCTTTAGAACATGCTCACATAATACCATGCACTTAATCTTATCTATTTTTACCATTTGGCCCCTTTCCTCAAGTTTCAAGCTCATGAAAGAAAGTCCCAACTCTCAGTGCCCACAAGTGAGCCTGTTCCCTTTGTCACTATTGATCCAAATTCCTTATTTTCTAGGTTGCACATCTCATCTAGGTCATTTGCACTTTGGGTTAATTTTCATCATTTAAAAATTTCAGGTGAATCTCTTTAATGCCATCATAATTTTAGAACTAACCACTATATTCCTTCTTTTACATCATCAGTTAAAATAAAACAAAGCCAGTTGTTATTAATAATTTCTATTTGGGAGAGAGGGACCCTTATAGAGCAAAATGTGGTGGGATAAAAGGTTCAAAATTCTTGTTTCTTCCGCATACTAGCTATGACAGTGGACAAGTTAATCTTCCTGGGTTTTGGTTTCCTCTTACTGTTGACAGAAAAAAGGTTAGTATGAGGATTAAACAGGATGGCATCTACAACTGTGCCAGAAAATACTCAAAGAGACATTCACTGTAACTCTGAGATCTTCTGCTCAGTTTCCACTCAAATGTCCTTCTCATTCATATGAATACAGGCCATCCTAACAAATCACATCTGTCATTGGTTCCCTGGAAGTGTGTCACCCATGAGCTGCCCCGTTCATTTCCTCAAAACAATGACCAAGGTCTCACCATCTCAGAGATCACTGATTTCTGCGTTAGCTTTTTCTACTAAGTTCAAGAACTTCAGAGGTACAATAGAAAGTGCAGACTAACTGCATGAATGGCCACCATCTGCCAGCACTTTCCAGACATGGGAATGAAGAGGTAGACAATGCAGAGTGACTGGAGAGCACATGCCACTGAGAAGACACAGGGTGGCACTCAGGGGCACCCAGTCAATTCCTGAGCCATCGCCCACCAAAAACTAGGCCTGCAGCTGGAAGAATGTATTCCTCTCCATCCTTCCCTCTTTGCCTTCCTGGTGAAACATCTTATACACGGAAGCTTTGATTAACCTCAACTTATGTCAGGTCAAGTTTGTCTTGCTTGGAGAAATTGTGACGCCTGAAATTCTGCTTCAGTTCAGAAGCTAAAAACAAAAAACAAAAAAACAAAACCAAAAACCAACACAAAACAAAACCACACACACAAAAAAGCAAACAAACAAACAACAGCCTCTCAACAGGCAGTTGAGGGGTTTCAAAATATAATTGGCAAGAGTATGGTTTTCCAGCTTGGATGGTTTATGTCAATTAAAAAATGTAAAATGGGCATATCTTTTGACCCAGAAACTCCTCTAATAAGAATTTATCCAAATGAGATTACCTCAAAAGAATAAAGTATATATACAAGCAAGCTTAGGGCAGCAATAGTGTTTAGACTGAAACACTGGGAACAACTTAAATGTCTATCAGTAAGCCCAGAGTAAACTCTAACAGAAACCATTAGCTGCCTCCTTTGCAAGTTGTTTCACCTTCTTTTCCAGCAGAACTCTGAGTTCCTTATTCACAAATTTTGGATGGGATTAGCATAAACTGTTACCCAGATCTGAAACAATCAGAATAATGGCATTCCCTTGGTCACATTACCTAAGATGATCCAGGCAGAAGAAGCCCAGGATTTTAGTTCGGTGACTGGCAGAGGCTCTCTTTCTCTGGATAATGAGCCCCTGGAGCTGCAGCGATTTTGCTACCATGAGGAGCATGAAAAAGAGTAAGCAAAAGAAAACTATAAAGGAGAGAAATCCTAAGTCCCGATTAAATTATGCCTGAAGCCCTTACCCACTGGATTTTCACTATATTCTTATTATTTAAGCTACTTTGCCCTGGGATTTGAATTGCTTACATGAAAAGCATCCAATAAGAGTATTCAATTATTAAAAAGATAATATATATTTATTGGCATGGACAGTTGCCAACCACATGTTATTAGAAAAACACAGACTACAGAATAACACATACAGCAAAATCCCATTTACTGAGACCTTCATCTGTACATAGAATATACACAGACACACATAAATAGAGATGATAGAGAATTATACTTGGAAGAATTTTACAAAAATGTCAACAATGGCTAACTCTAGTATTTCAGAGGAATTTTACTTTCCTTTTTGTATTCTTCTATAGTGTATGCTCTTACACAACAACATGCATTTTTGTGGAACAGAAAAACCAAGCTTTGAAAAAAGCTGGCTATTTACCGATTCTGTTTATCTTTGGTGGAAAATAAATGAACCGCTTTTCTTCAGATCCCTCTCCAAACCTAAGTGGTCCAGGGAAAAAGATCAAAACCCATCAGGCACTCAAAATATTATTTCATTATAAAACTCTATGATGAAGCAATGAAACCACTTTAAGATCCGAATTTGTACATGCTGAAAAAGAAACACAGCCAGAGGTGCCCAAGTGTCTTTCCAGAAGAGTGGAAATAATATTAATCAAAATGAAACATCTTGTAGGAGCTGAGCACTTCATACTCAAACAGAGGAAGTCCTAGTGGGGGAGGGAAGAAGGGATCTCTTGCAAGGATGCCAAGAGACACCAGCTACTTGCAGGAAGAGCAGGTACCATTGAGGCCGCTTACAACCACTTTGGCATGCTGTTATGCTGGGTAAAATAGAGGGCTTAACCCTTGACTGCTGCTGGATACCCACAACCTTTCCTCAGGGACCCTAATGCCCAAGGACCTAACGCCACTCCCTTAGTAGGAGTCTTCTTTCACTTACTTTAAGATCTCCAAAGGTAATAGTTTCAACAACAACAACAACAACAACAACAACAACAACAACAGAAAACTAAATTCTCTGTAATATCCTTCAGTTATAAAATTATAATTTAACCAAACATGTTAGCAAAATTGTGGTGGGGGAGGGAATTATTTGAACGGGACAGTAACATCTGAATGTCGTAGACTCTGGCTGCAAGTTAACAGCTCTAAAAAGGTAGTAATGGCTTAGAAAAACCTACCGACGGCAAACAGAAACCAGAAGTCAAAGACAAAATCTTGATTTGTTGATTGGTTGATTTTTACCAAAGCTTGTAGGATTTTCTGACTATAAAGTCTCAAAAAACTCTGGCTTCTAAATTCAGTTAATTGGAGTGAACATGTCTTTAATAGGAATCCTGTAGCTACAAGGTAACCGCAAAAAATACCAGGATGGTTGGTTTTATATGTTAATTTCCAGCAGTTGTATGTGTCTCTTACCATAAATTACTACACTGTACCTACACTGTATTTCATAAGAATGTCATTGTTCTCAGTCAGTCACCATTTAATTCTGGGAGAGGCACACACTCCAAGAAAGAAAAGAAACAAAAATAAACACCACCCATAGAACTGTCTGTATTACATACTTGTCTTTAAGATCAAGTTAAAGATTCATCTCCAAAAAGCATCCATCCCACTCAAAATTACAAGCATACACTGGGTTATCCATTTGTTTATTCTGTGTCTCATTCTAATTCATCCCACCTTGATGGACTGTTGACAGCCTGCAATCTTAAAGGGCATCAGAATGAGAAAGAATGACAAACAACAATGAATGGTTCTCAAACCTCAGTTCCGAGAAGAATCCCTTAAAATCCCTCTTTAGTCCATTTGCATCAGTACCTTGAGGTGGGCTTACGTACCTGTACTTTTAACAAGCAGACTACCTAGATCTGAATAGGGGATGAATTATCCTTTGGGAAACAGTTATGTAGATAGTTAAACAGTGACTAAGTCACTTACACAGATAATCAAACTTGATTATATAACTCCATATTGGATCATTCCACTCTTCTCTTCACTAATCTTGTCCCTCGTCCAGGAAGCCATCACTATCATCTGTCTCTGAACTTGACCACTACTTCCAAGTCTGCTGTCTTGCTTCTACTCTTCCCCTCTCCAATCCCTTCTTCAGAACTTGCCAGAAAGATCTTACATGCTACAGGTAACACGACATCACTCCTTGTAAAACTCTTCAATGACTGCTTAATGGGAATGGCGTTTCCATCTGGGGCGATGAAAATGTTTTAGAACAGACATACCAATGGTAGTTGGACAATATTGTGAATGTACTAAATACCTTTGAATTATTCACTTTCACACAGTTTGTGTTATGTGAATTTCATCTCAACTTTAAAAAAGAAAAAAACAAACAAACAAACAAACAAAATCCAAAAACTTCTCAATGGCTTCCCATTGCACTTAGGATAAAATCCAAAGTCCTCAGCATGGCTTAGCAGGTGTGGCATAACCAGGCCCTAAGCCACATCTCAGCGGCCTCCCCCCCAGGTACAGTCCACCCTCACTCAATGCACTGCACCAACCCGAGTATCTTTCAATGGCTCTAAAACCCAAGATGTTTCTCAGGTGAGGGCTTCGCAAATGGTACTCCCCAGCTGGATAGCCCCAATCATTCTTCAGATCTTCATTTGTAAATTATTTTCCTCTATAAGCCTTCTCTGACTACTTCATCCTCTCCATACCCTTTCAGAGAAACCTGGTCTTTTCCAAGTTCTTGTCAAGAGTTCTAATTACAGAATTATTTGGGGGTTACTTAATGTCCCTTCTGGTAAACTGGGGGCTCCCAGAAGGACAGGAACAGTGATCATTTTTGTTCACTGCTGTATTTCCAGCACCTAGCATGAACTTGGCACAATAAGTGCCTATTCATTGGGCAGAAGGAATATGCAGCATGCTTTCCTCCAAAAACATTAAATCTTTACTACAGAATGAGTACCAAGCTAGGTCACAATATTATGTGAGATTTAAATATATATCTACCAACATTATTCTTTTAATAACTAGATGAGAAAAATCAGAGACTACTGAGGGCCAACTCAACATAATAGAGCGCACAACCAATGCACAGAAAACAACTCTCACTTCTACAGTGCCTGCTTTGTGCTTCTTGATAGATTGAAGTTCCTAATGCCCAAGAAAATTCCATTTAAAAACTCTCTCCTCATGCCACAGCACATTACTGATTAATGAGGAAAGAAACAGGGATTATATATTTACAGAAAGATGGAACCGAGGTGGGTAAAAGACCAGGATTCAGAAGGATGTCTTGGGAAACTGTTGGTGGCTCTCACATAGGCTCCACTTTCCAGAATAAAACTGTATAGAGCACTCCCAGGGGAAAAAGGACCCTGAACTCAACTAGTTCTGAGAGATGTAGGAAAAAGAGAAATAGAGGAGAAACTCGCGTAAGAGCAGGCATGATTGGTACTTTGTTACTAAACAAACTGTTCTTTAGCGATTAGAGATGAGCAAGTGATTTATTTTTTTCCGATCTTGCACTTGTATTAACTAGAACCCTAATTTGTCCATGAGGCTGAAATATGTCTTTATTACTTGCCTTCAAAGCTTATGCCCATTTAAAATAAGCTTATTTCTTTTCCATTGTCAGCTTGCCCAGAGCCGCCTAATCTACAATTCTCCTGCCCAACGCTCACCACTTCTGATCATTGTGGAGAGCAGAGGCAAGCAAGTGGCCTTCCAGCTTCCAAAGAGATCCATCTGTTCATAACTGTGTGCACTAGCTGCAAAACACTCCCCAGCCCTGTGTCCACCACAAGGACAGAAGAACATCAGGACCTGAACACATCCAGAGCTCATGCCACAGGCTACTTTTCAATATTTAAATTCTTCTTCAGCCAAAGCTTTGGATTTTCCCCGACCCTAATCCACAGTCCCAGTAGTGGTTTGCATGGCTATCCATTTAAAGAGTATCCCCCGTGTGTGCTGCAGTGCCTAAGGGTACTATCCCTGGCCTTGGAAGATGGGGCACCTACAATTGGATTATTTGTGTGACCTTTTACACATCTTAGTTGGAGATAGCTTGAAAGCATTTTCCTTGCTCCAACTCCCAGTTCCCTGTGCTCACCTGGGGACCCGCCTGGAGAAAAGACGAAGTTGCTCAATGTGACCAACTATGAGACCAATATGGTAGCAACCAATAAGACTGCTCTCCAACCGGGGGAGGAACCTGAGTGGTCAACCTTACCATCCCAACACCTTCCCTAAGCATACTGTTTCTCTTTCATATCCCTTCCTTAAGGTAGTATGTGTGGCCATCATGGTGGTTCCCAGCTTTGCTTTCAATGATATGGCTTCTAAATATGCTTTATACCTGAAGATTCTACGGAGTCCTATTACCTTCTGACAAAGACATTCTTATTCAAATTCTTACCATTTTTGTTATAGAGTCACATATACTTTTATAGGAGAAGAGGCGGAGGACCCCTGTAATACAAATAAACAGCATCCTCATGCAAGAAAGTGAAGTGACAGCAAAACCAAATCCTAATGTAGCAGATGTATGCCCCATAAACCAAAGAACATTCAGGAGCGAGTCATGAGACCAATATGTTAACATGGGCATAAGGGTATTACACATGGAGATGAGGTCAGTAAGAACCGCTAGCAGAAAATAAGATAGGGAAGATTAGTAAAAGAGCGGCCCAAGGACAAAATAACAAAGACACTAGGGGAGGCTGCAAAATTACCAAATATATTAGACAACGGGAAATCAGGTTGGAAAACCAAAGACTGGGAGCAGGTGAATAATCAGTAAAGAGACTGGGATTCTAGGTGGGAGAGGTGAGATTACAAGTTACAAATTCTGCCCTGACTAGAGTTCGCAAGATTTTTCCCTTGGAATATGCCAGAATGTCAGAAACAGAAAACCTCTTCAGATTTATACCATTTCCATGCTTTGAAGAACTGCAGAATATCTAACTAGGAAAACAGAAATCTCTTCAAGCATTTTTTACAAAGGAAATTTAATATAGGGACTTGGTTACTCAGGTGATGGTGGAGCAGAGAGCCTAACAGGATAGCGAGGCAATCCAGAGATCAGCAAGAGCAGGAGGCTGCTACCTCCCCAAGGCTGAAGAGACAATGGCAGGAGGGTATGTCTCTGGGGCCCATGGGCCACGGTCACTTGTGAGCAGCTAGCACCAGAGCCAGTGTGTCAAGCACGAGTGGTGCTACAGAGGAGGGAGTCTCACTGCCAGGGATGCTGCACGAAGCTAGAGAAAAGAAAAAAATGCCTTGGTCTTGCCCTTCTCCCTGCCCTCTCTTACCAGTGCCTCCCACAGGCTGAAGACAGCCTGACTCAGGAATCTAGGAGCACAACCTGAAGGGGTGAGCCCCCTCCGACCCAAAGAGGAAAAGGGGAGGGCAAGAAATGCCAGAAGGAAAGGACAGAAACTCTGGTACAAGAAAGATGAGTTACAATAGGATTTAATAAGCAAGCTTCTTTTGCAATAGACATACTTTTAAAAGGTTTGTGTATTGCCATAGAAAGGCGCCAGTGATAAAGTGGTTACCTAGTAATAAAGTGGAAGCTATACCATGGCCTACTGACCTTCCTGCCATGTTAGGTGGCCCTTGATTCCACTCTGCAGAATCCCAGACTTGGAAGGGGGTTAAGGAGTCTATTCTACATTACCCTTTCTTCAGTTACAGCTAAGCCAGCACAAGTCCAACAAGCGAATTTTTTTCAAAATTTTAGAATGAAAAAGACTCCTTGAAAAGTAAAAAAAATATCCCCTGAGTACTGAATAGAAAAAACCTGGCACATACACCCGAATGATTACAAGTAAAACTGGGGAAATATGAAGAAGATATGACGGACTCTATCAACCAATATCCTGGTTATGATATTGTGCTATAGGTTTGCCAGATATTATCATTGGGGGGAAATGAGCAGAGTGAACGCAGAATCTCTCTGGGTTATTTCTTGTAACCGCATGGGAATCTACAGCGATGTCCGAATAAAGTTTAATTTAAAAATATCATAAATACGTTCATAATATTCTAAGGCTGCTCTCCTTGAATTGTGTTGAACACAGTCTCTCCAGCCTCCTTATGCTCACATGCCCCGTATTGCCACTGCCTTGACTCTGTTCTGCCTGTTAAGCAAGGCCCAATAAGCTCTCTGCTAACCCATTCTACAGCTTCTTATAATGCAGTCTTCTCCGTGTCATCAGCTCAAGGCTACTTTTGCAGAAAGGTGATGGTGTCAAGTTGCTCTTGTTGGACGATTCAGCCTTGGCACATCTGACTACAGGCAGAGCCAGAATGTAAGTGTTTGTACATGGGACAATTAGAAGGCTGCCTCCTTTTATTTCATATCAACTAACAAGCTTTAACCTGTTCATTTCATGATTAAGCATTTAATTCAGAAGAGCTCTTTTTACGGATTTGCTCTTCCCTTCTCCTGCCCTCCTCTGTACCCTTTGGTCTCCTTTGGGAGTTGGTGGCCTAAGAGCTGGCAGGGGAAACTGCAAGGAAAAGCCTGGCATTTTGACAGAGCAAGAGAAAAGAACCAGCCCCAACCCCAGCTACCACTCATTCACTTAGCTAAAATACAGGGTCTCAGAGAAGCAGGAAAAACAATAGACCTAAGTACAGGCTAGGACTTCCAGAAACTGATGGTGGATGAAAATCTCCTCTTAGTCAAGAGTACGGGGGCGGCGGGGGGGGGGGGGGGGGCGGGGGGGGGAATCACTATTCATCAGGAAAAGGACGTGCGTCACAGGCATCTCTGCAACTCTCCTTGTCTGTAACTCCACAAATCCTTCCTGTAAAATATCACTTTCTTCCTTTAATGATCTAGTAGTGAATTATTTATATTCTTCAATTTATCTTCTTGTCTTCTTTTATTTATTCCCAGACTTGTGCTCCTTAACTCTAGAAAGCCTGACCAAGATTACAGGCAAGGCACAGGAGTCTCAGCCCTTCAGGGGTGCTGAGCTTAATGCACAAAGCAGGGCCACGATGCATGGCAGAGAGAGGATTAAAATCTCATTTTTGGAACAGCAGTCAGCTAGGTGACCACACACATGCAGGCCTCCATGTCCTGTTGACCTTTCCAGACAGCTTTCCACCACAACCCATCCTGCATCCTTCCCCCACCTCCATCCCCACAGTTGCCACCTTCACTTTGGTGCTGACCATTGCTTGCCTGGGCAATGCCACCTCCTAACTGATCTCCAGGCTCCTGACTCTTCCTCCATGAATCCACTTGCCACACACCTGCGAGCATGATCTTGCTAAGAAGCAAATGAAAAATGACAATGCCTACGTCTTAATCTTTCAGTGGCTCTCCATCATCACCTGAGACCAAGTCTCCCAAATTTGCCTCTTTATAAAAACCAGTGGGGGCATTAATAAAAAATAAAATTAAATAAAGCAGATTCTTCAGTATCTTATGTTGGGATCCTCCAGAAACAGATCTTGAGACAGAATGTAAGTACAAGTTATTCATTTAGCAGAGGATCCTAGAAGCACTGGTAGAGGAAAGAGAGACAGTCAACAAAGCACAGATATCTAAGAGATTGCCATTATGGGCAACTGAGGTTCAGTTTCACTAGGCAATTTGGGGACACAGTGTGGAACGTGTGTCAGTTATCACACCAGAAAGTCCAAGATGCTAGTGTATTACCTCCCAGCTCCCTTCTGTCATTGGCCTAGGTCCAGTCCTGAGGCCATTAACTTCACTGCCCAACCACGCTGCCCTACATGTGGGAGAAAAAGCCTCCGCGTAGAGAACAAGAGGTACTTGCAGAAGCATTCTGCAGACATGAACTGGAGCAGTGGGCATTTGGGCAAATAAGTATGACACTGACCATGTCTGCTCCAACAGGCCATGTCCCTGAAGATTTTGGTACAGTGGGTCTGGGGTGGGACCCAGGAATCAGCAGTATAGCAGGAATTGCATGGAATTGTGTTCAAGAGGCAGATTGTGAAACTAATATCATGAAGCTCAAAATCTTGTATGGGTTTCACTAGGTCTGCCATTGTGTGTCTGCCGTCCTGCTCTCCAGGCCTACTGATCCTCCTGCATAGTCACCTTTAAAGTCACATTTGTGCACTTCCCTGAAAACAGCATATTCTCATCTATGAGCAGGAACTGTGCCTTAAGAATCTTTATGATACCCAGGGCCAAATACTGTACCATTCATGCAGTAAATGCTCAATAAATGTTTGTTAAAGAAATAATCCTAAAAGAAAATAATACGATATTATTTAAGTGTTCCCTGGACAAAACTACCTTCCCTATGCATCAAAATAGTAGGTACAGGGGCGCCTGGGTGGCGCAGTCGGTTAAGCGTCCGACTTCAGCCAGGTCACGATCTCACGGTCCGTGAGTTCGAGCCCCGCGTCAGGCTCTGGGCTGATGGCTCGGAGCCTGGAGCCTGTTTCCGATTCTGTGTCTCCCTCTCTCTCTGCCCCTACCCTGTTCATGCTCTGTCTGTCTCTATGTCCCAAAAATAAATAAAAACATTGAAAAAAAATTTAAAAAAATAATAGGTACAATTCTACTAGTGAAACTAAACACATAATTATATTAATATATATGTTATATTACATAATTATATTTAGAACCCAATGTATGCAACATACTCAGGAACCTCTCCAGGAAAGTATTATAGCCTTTTAACAGTATACACCTTAACACATTTTTCCCCCAAAAGGGAGTCTTGATAGAGATGGGCAAAGAGGGGACATGACTTGGCCCTGGTCAACAGATGTGGTAGCTCCCTCTCCCCAACCTGGAGTGACCCGAGGTCGGCCATGGGAGAGGTGTTTTTTAAAAACATAGCAGGACTAATTCTCTCACAGAAAAAGGGAACTCAGGAAGCAGTCTGCTGGAGCTTTGCTGATACGAAACTATTAATTAAGCCCTACAACGGAGATAAACAGCTGGGTAGTGGTGGAAAGCTGAAGGATGTTTGAGACTAATTGGAAGCATGTTAAACTTTACCTACCTTGTGATCCTGCCATGGTTGTCCCCAGAGACACTATCACTCTCCACCTACTTCACAAGGATGGCACAGGACAAAGAAGAGAGACTTATTTCAATGTCACTGAACTCTTGGGATTATGACTTCATCCAATGACCAGAAATTTGGTACCTGGGATCTAGAATGGTAACTCTGGGCTCAATCCCTTAAGTGCAAAACAGTTGTGGTTTTTAAGCTACTAAAAGTGCTCTCTTGCAAATGAGACCATAGCAGAGGTCTGGCCACTCACAGTCACTAAAGACCTCATCCATGGCTTTTTTCCCACTGTTTGGGATGTTAACCACAGCCCCTTGGCCACATTCCAGTCTGGATAATTACACTGGGGCTACCAAACCTCACCCTCTAGCTCCAACTAAATAAAGTATTCCTTTGGACTAGCTGCCATAACCTTTGTTCTGCTGCTGTGGGCTATTAAAGAGCTATTCTGTACTTAGGATGGCTGTATTTGTGAAAAATCAATACTCCTGGTATAACTTTCTACACTGACAAGAAGTATATTCCATAATATCTCACTGGCTAAGTTATTTTTTTAATATAGTGCCAGAAACAATTAGAAAACTACGGTAATTTCTTCTCCATCTTCTCAACTTATACTATTCATGCAGACACCGACTGAAGTGTTTGCAACATTATATATACAAAAGGAGGGCAGGTGAATATTCCACAAAATAGGTACTGTGTGTCTACTACCTGCCAGGCTCTATTGTAGGTACTGGGAACTGTCGTAAGGGTTGTGGGTTATGTTCTCAGCATAATTTGAAAATCTTACAAAGGGAATAATTCAATGAAATTCTTCCTATGCTATTATATTTCTGAAAATCTGAATATATACACTTTACTAAATATACCAGCATTACCATGCACAGAGCTCCCAATAAACACACTATTCCTGTCCACTCTTAGAAGAGTCTATAGGACCTTAAACTCAATGTCTATGTAGGTATGTGTGTGGAAGGATATGTCTGTCTAAAAATAAGAAAATATGCTTTCTTGGCTAGCTTGGAGGGTAACAAATGGGATGCTGCCTATATATACGTATATATACGTATATATACATATATATGTATTTTATGTATATATACGTATATATACGTATACATATATATGTATATATATATATACACATATACACATATATATGCTTGTTTTTAGCAATCATCCTATTAGTGTGGGTGAGAGTTTACATGTTATAATAGCGGAAACAGACATAAGGAAATTGAAAACATAAATATCTTTTGTTTAAAGTTTCTCTTTACTGTATGAAAAAAAACCATAAATCAAGTCTTTTAGTGTTCTACTACAAGGATGAAAACAACAAAAGGGGGGAAATGTAAGTACTGTGTGTTTGCACATTCACATACACACACATTATCTTGTACTTGAAGATACGATAGGGAAGTTAAATATCAAAATTCCAGTGAGTTAAATTAAATGCATGAATGACAGAATATTTAACATCCCACCTTGCAAAGAAAAATGGCTCAGAGATTTTAAAAAATAATAATAGCAATCTTGAAATTTCGATTAATCCTAGAGGATATGAAACAAGTACTTGCCCTGGACAAACTATAACCAGACTGTAGAAAATAGTTTTAAAAATTCAGTGAAGTTCACTTGAATCTGCCAAATTATTATTCTGCTTGAAAATTCTCCTAGCTAGAACAAGTTAATAGCAGGCTTCCAAAACTAGGTTAAACATGCTCTAAATCAATTTATTCCCCCCTATAAATCTGCTAAAGCGCATGCTTTTCTGGTGAAAATGGTTCTTCAATGGTACTTAATACTGTCACTTTATTGTTTCTCCAACCAGACCACTTCAAGTTTTTCTACTGTAATTGTTACATTAAAGTTAAATGCCTATCTTTGACATAAATAATAAACAATGAAATACAGATTCTTTAAAATAGCATAAGGAACCTCAAAATGTATCACACAGGCAATACATTTCCTAAGTTTAGAAGAAATGCCTAATGATGCATCTGTGATCCAAGTTTGCCACCCAGTAATTTATTCATTATCATCTTAGAGTTAAGAAACAATTGGCACGATTACATCTCCCACAGATACGCGACTTGTCCTCCACCAACACGCTTCAGGTAGCATCTTTGGCAAGAGAGCTTTGATAAAAGACTGAAATGAATATTATGTAGCGACACAGTCTGCCCCGTGTACTTTAAAGAGCCCAAATCACTACACCAACAGTATTTCCACCACGTTGCAGACAGAAGACCAGAATGAGTGATTAATTAGCTGTAATGTTTAAACTCTCGCTGGTATACAAGCTGACCAACACAATCTTCAATCTCATCCCTGTTTAAAACTCACTCAGAGAATAATAGATCATTAAAGATTGTCCAAAAGTATAAACAATTACCAAAGCAAGGGATGGGGCTTCCCCACTTGGGGGGAAAAAGACAGGAGTCCTAGGACTTTTTATATTGAACGGAGAACACATGATATACAATGCCTCTAACACCATAATCTAGCCTGGTGTCAATACTGAATTTGTACTCCCAAATATTGTTGTATTTTCTAAGTATCTTTATTAGGATAAAAATCTTTTTTTATAAACTTTATGTAACTAAAGGACAAGAATAATTCCAGGGAGGAAATGGGGGAAACTTTCCAAATGTGACCCAAGGGAAGACATTCTAGAGATGGTTCTGTCACCAGGGTCAAGTCACATGACCTCACTGTGCCTCAGTGTCCCATGAAATTAAAGAATGAGGCCAGAGCACAAATCTCTAATTCCCTGCTAGCAGTGAAATCCAGCTATCTATTTAGGTGTCACGGAGAACTCAAGTTTTTGTAAAACCCCAAAAGCATCTGACAGCAGCAGAAAATGTGCTTACAGTGTCTAATGACTATAAAGGGAAGAATGAGAAGGGTCTAAACAAGTCACCCTATCTTGCATCTTTCAGTTTATACTAGGATTAAGAGGGCAACTGAAATTAGATGCTTCATTTCATCCCACAGTAACAATGTGATTCTTATGACAAAAAAAATGTAAATACTCTTTTTAAAAACATCCCCCAAAAGAAAGAGCTTCACCTGACTCAAATGAAACTTAGATCTGTCTCACTTGGAGGGCTTCAATGCTTGAGCTATACAGTATGGGTATCAGGATGTGGAAGCAGCTGTCACTGCTTTGTTTTTCATTCACAGTAGGTGGTTGCCAAGCAACAAAATACTATTGTCTGTTTCCATGATCTATTGGCCAATTCTACTGGTAATAATGCTTTCTACAGTTTAAAACAGGGCCACCTTTTGGACAGGAAGAAATGAGAAAAAATTTAAGAATGACAATAACACATATATAAATAAATACACTGAATGTACCCCAAAATGACGTGTATACATATATAGCTGTGTGGGTCTATACATACATATATTTTGCAGATATACATATGTGCGACTATATACATTCATCTTCTACCTACCTCAAAAGCCATCTAACTTTGATAGGCTAAAAACTAGAATCTAAATCCCTTGAAGGCAAATCAAAGTATGACCTAGAGATACAAAAACATAGTAAGACCTATTTTTTCAACAATAGCAATAATTTCCAGTTTGCCAGATGTATCAAATCTGTCCCTTCCATACAAAGTCCTACAATCATAAAATCAATTTTGTCTACTTATATACAAATAATATCAAAAGGAAAACCTTCACTATCTATCTACTTTGGAATTACCTAACATATTTAACATGCTGTAGGACTTACTGAGTTTTTATGTGCTACCACTGCGTACAAAGATAATAATTGAAATGGGAAAATACTGTTGCTGCTTACACCCAAGAATCTTAAAATACATTCATTTTTAAAATAATTGAACTGTTCTCCTTGGAATAGCCTCATGTGATTCCCCACTTTGTTTTGATATGGGTCCCTGGGGAATAACAGTCATGCTATGTTACTCTTGCATATTTCACTAGCTTGCAAATAAAATAACACACAGTGTACTCAATATAAAGTTGTCAACATTAACTTGCATCAGTTGCTGTTTGTTTTGCATTGACAAGGCTTCTAAAGATAAGAATTACAATATTCTTAGATGTACAGACACAACATCAAAACGGCCTGAAGGAATCAAAGCTTGAAAATGCTAGAGGCAATCACGTTTTGAAATAAAGAGAAATCAGTATCATTTATACATAATTTATACATACATATATATGTGTGTGTGTGTGTATGTATGTATTGCTGCAAAGGACCTAAATAACGCCAGAACAATCTTTGGATTTTATGCAATGCTCATCCGTCTTCCTTCACGATATTTCAAAAGCACTTTGCCTTAACTGTTTAGTGCATCCCTCTAAAGGAGCTCTTAAGTTCACTTTTTGAAATTCATTGCCACTTGGAAATCTATATATTACAACAAAACGGGAATAAGCAAAATCCATTACATGGCTTGACATCATTACTATAAAGTCTCCTATCAAAAGGACAACGCCAGCAAAACAGAAACAAAGTGTGCTAATAATGAACTAAATATTATCGAAAATTACCCGTTTCTGGAATGGAGCCTTCTTCAGCAGAACCCACTCACCTCCCGGGAGTGCCCGTATGGGTTTCTCCTTCACATGTCACCCCATAAATGACCCAGTTGTTTTTTTCCCCTTAGCTTCCCAAGTTCACCCACCTTCGTCTTCCTTTATCCAAGAAACACTTTCCCTCCCACTTTCTCCATCTTCAGATCTCTTAGCCACCCATTACTTTCTCCAAACTACTGGACTCAAACTGCAGCCCAGTCTGCCACGAACCGTCCCCACATGCATTTGTTTCCCTCATTCTTTTAGATATGCTTTCCAAATCTCTACCACCAAACAAATGCAATACTGATAAAAGTAGGGTTTCAAGCCAGTTTTTGTTTTTGTTTTTTTGTTTTGTTTTTTTACTTACAGGAGCAAAATGTTGAGAGAAAAGGAGAAGAGCAGGAGTGTATTCGGAAGGAGAAGGGTGGGACACGGGGATCCTACCCACCCGGGCTTCCCCACCTGTCGACCCCACTTTCCCCATGTGCGCGCCGCGGGATGACAACCACAACACTCCAGAACCACCCCCTCCGGGAAGGAGGCGGGGTTACGCCTTCAGCCAATCAGGACCCGCGAACTCCGGGTGTCCAACCTATGGGGTGGCCGTGGCCGTGCAGGGGGAGGACGTGGGGTGGTCGGGGAGGGGCCGCGTCCGTGGGAGGCGCGCACGTGTCGAGTCCAGAGAGGCAGGGAGGCTGAGAGGCGGCAGGCGTCCAGGACCTGAGGCGCGGACTCTGCACCCTGGCAGCCACCGAGTCCAGCTGCCCAGTGCCTCTTTTGCCTTCGACTCGGCGGGCCAGGACCTGCTCCCGCCGAAGAAGACACGTCCAAGGTGTCCGGGTTCCCCGTGTAAGGGGACAGTCACAAAATAACAACACTACCTAGCGCAGACGAGAAGGGGAGTAAAGTTTCCGGCCCGCACCACAGCGGAGTCCGCCAAGACAGAGAGGACAAGTGGTGCAGGGCGAGAGGGTGACAACCTGACCAGAAGAGGGTAGCGGGAGGGCTGCGCGAGCAGGGCTCCGTCCCGGGTGCCGTGCAGGGGGCGGCGGGCTGCTGGGTGCGCTGTCCAAGGTGCAGGGGAGGTGGGAAGCGCGCGGCGGGCTCGGAGCCCAGAGCCAACACGGGCTGGCGGCGGCGGGGAGAGCAGGACACAGCTGTCTGGAGAGCCGGGCACCTCCAGGCTCGCAAAAGTGACAGGGCTGGAGCTGGTGTAGAGCGGGGAAAGGCGCGGGGGGCTGCGCGGAAGCCTCCACGCTTCCACGTACCCCTCCCCACCAGCCTCACCTCTAGCTCTATTCCCCTCCCCCTCCCAGGAGCCCACTCCCCTCCAAGCCTCCGTCCCGGGGCCATGGCGGGGGCGGGACCGGGGAATCCCGGCACCGAGCCCGGACACCCCAGGGATGCTGCGGGCCCCGGAGCTGCTTGCTTACCTGGATCCGCGATACCGGGAGCGGGGGCAGCCCGCCGCGCGGAGCCGGGAGCCGGGCGCTGGGCGCGGCGCGGCTCCTCCTCGCCTTGTCGTCCTCCTCGTCCGCTTCTCCCGGACTCCGTCCCGGACACGAAGCTGCAAGACGCGGCCCGGCTGCAGCTGCGGTTCCCTGTGCTGCCTCCGCCGCTGCTGCCGCAGACAGAGGACGCCCCGTGGCGACTGGAAGCCTGTGTGAGTAGCGGCGCCCGAGAGAGTGGGATCTGCTGGAGACTCCGCGGCTCGGGGCGCGCGGGCGTGCGCACGCGCGCCTGCGAGTGTGAGTGTGTGTGAGTGTGTGTGTGTGTGTGCGCGCGCGCGCGCCCACGGGGTGGGGGAGTCGCGAGGAGAGGGGGCGGAGAGGCCAAGAGATGCTGGTAGGGACTGAGGCAAAATTCTTTGCCCCCGGAAATCCGTAAATCCGGCGAAGGAGGATCGAACGTGCGTCTCGCCGGGGGGAGCTGCCCGCGGGGCGGCGGCAGAGGGGGAAGGGAAGGCAGCGCCGCGCGCGGGCTCCGGATCCGAGCGGGTCTGAGCCGAGCGGAGCGCGCAGCCACGGATGCAGCAGAGGCGGTGCCCGTAGCCCTCGGTCGCGCGGCCCCCTCTAGGGAGGGGCCGAGTCGCTCTCTCTCGCCACCGCCGCCGCTGTCCGGACTTCTCGGCTAAGCGCGGAGGGACAGAAATCGGGACACCACGGTTGCCACTGCCACCTTGGAGGCGCTCGGCCCCTTAGTGGGCCGATCGGAGACCCGGGCGCACGTGGCCGACTACCGGTGGGAGTCGGCGTGTGCAAGCGCGGCGGGCGTGGAGTGGGCGGTGGAACCCCACCGAGCGCGGCCCACCGCCTCGCCAGTGTAGGGATGCGGGGCGGGGAGCAAGGGTGAGGTCAGTCGGGAGGGAGGTGAGCTTGCACGGTCCGGGGGGAAGGGAAGGCGCTTCTTACTCCGGGTAGAATGCTGCCTCTTTTCCTCCTCGGAGGCCACTTTTCCTCAAAGTTAATCCACTTCCCAGGTAAAAGTGCCGGTCGCCTCTTTGTTCGGATTCAGCTAACTGTGCAGGATCAGAGCAGCGCCTTTTTGAAGTCAGGCTCGGCCAAGAAGGGGCCCTTGTGGCCAGCCTGGCGCCGCTCTTGGCCTGTTAACTCCCATACTCCTTCATTCATCCAAGCCACGTTGTGTATACCTTAGAAATAAAAATTTTAGACACATTTACATACCTTCTTCCTAAAAGACATAGCGTCTTTTCCATTTCTTGCTTTTCCAGTTCTTGCTTATTTTAAATTAGAAGTGCAATTTTATTCACCCAAGAATTTCTTGAAGGATCATAAGGTCTGAGTAATACTTGAAAATACCCTTCCTGGCGGGATTCTTCCACGCTGGGATTATGTTTTGCATACTTTCGCATGCCCTCCAGTACTTCGCACAGTACCTCGTACATTGTGTGTTTTCTATAAACGTTGAATGAGTGACATTGTTTTTTAGCTTCACATATCCTGAAGGCAAAGACTTGGATGATGGGAAAGTCATTACCACCCCACTAGGCTTACTTGATTTTAACTTGCACCATTTCCCTGTGTGTGTCTATTTTCCCCTCTGGCTGCCAGAGACCCAATGTAAAAAAAGACTACAGACAATAGTGACCCATTGTGCAGCCTTACCAAAGGGTGCAAGAAGAGAGCACTCTGCAGGGAACCCAATGGGATATCCTGTGTGTAAGAAGGCTAAAGCACACTTTATTTTAGTCCTGGGGGAATCTAATCTCTTAAAATGTGAAAGTCACTGTTCATTAGCAATTTATAATGTCCCTTCTAGAACAGAAGGACAGGAAAAAAAATAAAAACTTTTAAGAGAAATGCACATTTCTACTAGCTTGTCGGGTACAAGCTTTTCTCTTATAAAGAGCATTACTTCATGGACACTGACCAATGCAAGGTCACCCCAGACTATTTCTGCTGCAGCACCAAACCCACGTCCTTCACCCTTGGTATTTCCACAACCATCCTCTTAGAAGTAAAAGCCCTCAGTTTTACATTCCACGCTAAATTTCAATTTCTTTGAACTCAGGCTCTTGTAAGAGCTGCTTCCCTCTCCACTCATGATATCACAGCTTTAAAATGTAGTTGAAATAGAGTGACAATTAAAATGGATTTATTTGGGTGCTGCCAGTGTGTTCTCTAGTGGGGGTCCTTTTAAATAACTTCTTCTCTGTCCCTCAGTTTACAATCTTCTTAAGAAGCCAGGTGCTTTTTTGTTATGTAGAACACCTATATGTTTAAAACTTCTACTTGAAAGGAAGCTCTGGAACTTACAGGAGGAGCAGAAAAACTCTTGACACCCCAAATGGGTTCCTGACAGCCAACCTAAAACACGTATGAGTCAAAGTCTTGCAAAATAATTTTAAAGCTTTGTTTTCCTTAGAGAGATGCCTTTAGGCTTCCCAAGTGCTTGTCTTGGGATGCAGAATGTAACCAAGTTTTAACTTCTCTGATGACCACCAAAGGGGGCAGTCTTCTCTTTGTAAAAATAAATGCATTGAGAAGAAGCCAACATTTAAAAATAGTAATGGGAGCGCCTGGGTGGCTTAGTCGGCTGAGTGTGCGACTTTGGCTCAGGTCATGATCTCACGGTTGGTGAGTTTGTGAGTTCGAGCCCCGTGTCGGGCTCTGTGCTGACAGCTCAGAACCTGGAGCCTGCTTCGGATTCTGTGTCTCCCTCTCTCTGCCCAACCCCCCCCCCCCCCCCCCCCAGCTCATGCTCTGTCTCTCCCTCTCTCTCAAAAATAAATAAACATTAAAAAATTTTTTAAATAAGAATGTAGGCTTATAGCAATCTTAATTTATGTTCACTTAAAAGATAAACAACAGAAAAGATAACAACATAAGATATATAGTGTTTATGACCCACTTAAAGATAAAAGTTTGGAGGGACAGCCAGGATCAAAATGCCATAAACCATAGGCCCTCACGCTACTTAAACACTACATAATAATAAAATGTGCTGCTGAGAGATTCACTGTTGTTATATGTTATCATAAGTAGGACTGAATCAATAGCATAATCATAAAGGTCCTATTTTTCTTCCTAAAAAGGGCATGCTCCTTAACAGTAACTGCTTTTTTCAATTTGCAACAATGCGATACACTAGTCAAACATTAACTTTCTTAAGAACATAGTACTGGGGAAAGGTGGAGTAGGTAGAGAAACACTTTAACCTGATTTGACCACAGCTAACTAATCTATTCTGTCAGTCTAAATTAAAAAAAAAAAAAAAAAGAAAAGAAAAAGCTTTCTACCTCTGAACTCATAAATTTTGGGTGTGAGATGTATCATGGATTCTAAAGTCAACTTCTGCTGCTGGGAGCATATGGCCTCACATTCTCTGAAGTGAGGTGGCAGGAACCGTTAGTTGAAGTGCTGCTGTTGATTTTAAATGGTTGTGAGCATGCATAAGGAGACAGGTAATTTCCCCCCATAATCAGGTCCCAGATCACTTAGTCCATTAGAACTTTATATGATTTAAAAAAAAAAAAAAAAAAAAAAAAACCAACCTTGACCTGCACCTGGACACAAAGTGCCACTTTGGTACAGAGTGTCACTCGGGAACAAGGAGAAGACAGGAGCTATCCTGTTTGCATCCGTGCTTTTATACATTGCTTTATTCCAGGTACTACTTACGGTGCTTAATTCTGAATAAAGATCTTTAAGAAAGTCAAAAACCAGAGAAAAAAAAAGTTATACTTTATTCCAAGCAAAAGTAGATAGGTTTCTGTCATCATCAGTGCTGACATTTATGGTACAGGTGAATATATTAAATAACACCCATTTTTAATAGTTTCTGATAGAGTTATGGATTTCCTGGAAGCTGAAGAAAGCTATGTATCCTCTCCTCAGGAAAGTGAACATATGAAGATGTAAAAACAATTTTTTTAAATTTTTTTAATGATTATTTTTGAGGGAGTGAGTGGCAGAGGGGCAGAGAGAGAGGGAGACAGAGAATCCTAAGTCGGCTCTGTGCTCTCATGGGGCTCAAACTCAGGAACCCATGAACCATGAGATCATGACCTGAGCCGAAATTGGACGCTCAACTGACTGAGCCACCCAGGCTCCCCTGAAGATGTAAAACATATTTGAGTAAAATTTCAGAAGTTAAGGGAATCCACTCTGAAGCTGAGGTAAGGAATCCCTAACATACGTCCTTTGCACATTGAGATTTACAGCTATAGAGAGATGAATTGGTAGATTTACTAATATCCTCATTTCTATTTTTAACCTGGTAATTTAGTTGATTGTCAACACCAAAAAGATGCATAAACAAATCAGGAAACCAAGCAAGTATTTACTGAGTACCTACTTCATAATTAATTCTGTTCTTTATGCTGTGGTTTTTACCAAAAAGTATAAAGTGCAATCTATTTCTGCCTTTAAAGAGCCTATCATCTAGCTATCATTATTCTTAGGAACAAAAAAGCTAACATAAGCACACTTTAGCACTTGACCAGATACAACAAGCCTCAATTTGAATTAACTAATACAACTTTTTAAACCAATTGTTAAACCATTCCGTTGAAAATTGGTTATTAGCGACCTATATCTAAATGCATGTTTTTATATTCATATACCCCTAGTAATAATCACTTAGACTATTGCATGATGTATAATGTAAAAAGCTAGTTTATTGCTGTATTCTGAATTTTAGATTAGAGATAAGAATAAAATTGCTGGCAAGAAAAAATGGACTATGTTGGCAATGGCAGCTATGGATTATCTATCACAGGATCCCTGGGCAAAGTGGAATTGATTAGGATATATTAGAGCTAATATTTCCATTGATCAAAGAATTAGGGGGGTACCCACGCATTTTGAAAAGCCTAGATCTACAGAGACCCAGCAGTCTATTCTTGGAGAATTTTACATAATATTTTATTTTAAATTATAAATGAATAGAATATAAATATAAAATAAATATTATAATATTTATTATTTAACATAACATACTATTAACATAATATTTTACTAAGGACTCTCCTTAAAACTTCTTAATTTTTGTCTTTGCGGTTTCTTTTGGCTTGCTGACACAGAATTACTTTTGGTTAATATAATTTTTAAAACTGCAACTCCTTCACTTAATTCATGACAGAATTATGAAGAGTACAAAAGCAGCAACATAAGGAAACAAGAAGTTTCCAGTAGTTAGAGTGTTACCATGAATTCCCCTCCCACTTATACAGTGGCACAGACAGAAAGCCAGTCACAAAATTAGAACTGTGGAAAGCCCAACCATCCACGTGTTGAACATTTTACATAGCCTGCCTCCCCAAGGACCCCAGAGGCTTTCATGTGGGGAAAGCAGGAACATCAATCATATCTTTTTACTTTTCCGGCATCTTAGCATCATATAAAAATAGTACTGGGCACCAAGTCATAAGATCTAAGTTCAATCCTATTCTGGCCGACAGCTTACTGTGAGACCCGGGGCAACTCACTTTCGAAGCATCAGGTGGCCCTCCTGTGTAATGCGGATAATAATAACTGACTCATTGGTTAAGACAATTACATGAAATAATGTGAGAAAGGATCCCTCACATCGTAGGAGCTAAGTAACTCTGTGAAATCTTGGATCTAAATAATAATTTTTTAAAAAATGTATGTGGCAGAAAATTGGAGCACGTACATGAATGGGAGGCTCCTGTGGAAATTTTGGAAGTTTTTGTTAGAAGATAACTCAAATAATGTTGAATGATTTGATGATTCCTGGGAGTCCCTTCCAAGGATATTTTAGGAAAACCACAGACAACCAAAAGTTGGCAGAAACAGACACATGCAGGATATTGTGGGTTCCATAATTCTAGAGGTGCTGTAATTCTATAAATTCTACTGCTATTGCAAAACCCAAGCTTTTGTGTTCATTTGTTTTTAATTAGTCTCTGTTTTTTTCAGTCACACAGATTCTCCTTTCCCAGTGATGGTTTGCCCTGCTAACTTGCCTATGTGAACATTTATTTTAAAAATTAATACCAATAGTAATTTTTTAAATCAAGAATAGTTCACTGTTTTCTGCCCCCTCCCCTTAACTGTGAAAGTGGTATATGTGTTCGTTGGGTTAAAAAAAAAAAGGCAATGCAGAATGTATAAGGAAGAAAAAATTGCTGTTACATCACCTCTCAGGGACCAATCACCATTACTGTTCTGGTATATATCCTTCTAGACATTTTATTTGCATAGATTCATTCTTTAAAAAGTGATTCAAGTCAATGTTCAGCCATTTAAATGCATACTAGCATTTTAGTAAAAACGGTTCACAAAAAAGTTCAACAGTTTTGTTCTCTTTTGTTTTTTCCTTTCATACACTTTTCTTCCAAGATGGGCCCTTTGTTCATCACGCAGCTTAAACAGGATTTTAGCCAATCATCTTTGAAAACTTCCCTTCCTGGGGCGCCTGGGTGGCTCGGTCGGTTGAGCTTCTGACTGACTTCAGCTCAGGTCATGATCTCACCATTCCTGGGTTTGAGCCCCATGTAGGGCTCTGTGCTAACAGCTCAGAGCCTGGAGCCTACTTCAGATTCTGTGTCTCCCTCTCTCTCTGCCCCTTCCCTACTCATACTCTGTCTCTCTCTGTCTCAAAAATAAACATTAAAAAAATTTTTTTAAAAGAAAACTTCCCTTCCTAGTTCCCCACTTTCAACACTTCTAACAATGAGTCCTTTTTAATGACCCTTTAAAAACTTAGTCTCACCTTGAGCTGACGTGATCTGGAGTCACAAGCCCTGCTCCTTGGCCTCTGGCCATTCTGTGGGTGCTTTGCATTACTTAGCCTCCACCCCCAAGATGAGGTCCAGCTCTGACCTTGGATCTGGTACTGCATTCCCTGATGGAGCAAAAAAGATTCTTGATTTCAATAAGTAACCAGAGTGTGCATTGGAGTGACCATCTACTGGTTCAACAGAAAGTCTGTGTAGTGGTGAATTATTTGAGTTCATGTTTTATGTCAATTGCTGCAGGCAAAATTTGGGAAGTTTGTTTTATTTTGCTTTTAGGAGTCTATAAACAGTCCTTCGCAATGCAAATGCCAGCGATAATTCCAGTAGAATCTCCAACTTTCGCAATTGAGCATGTTCACTATTTTACCCAGAAGCTATCATTATTAATGAAACATATAACAATGTTTGTTTATAATTTTGCTGGTTCGCTAGTTGTACAGGAGGCTACAGGTTCCCAAAGTAAAACAACCACAACCCAATCTGTCCCCCTACAAATCCAAGAGACCAGGCCCTCTGCCACCGCTCTTAAAACGAGCGCTAAAGAACTGACAGAAGGCAAGAAAAAAGAAAACAAGGTGAGATTAATTACATATAGTTCTCTGAGAAATATATGCCCTACATTGTGAATTACGAAAGTTTTAAGTAAATAAGTTACAACATTGTATGTACAACTCATAAAAGAAAATAATGAGATAATAAAATGCAACATATGAGACAAGCTATAATCTTAGAAATTGTATACAGGGAATAACAATATGTATTAAAAAGTTTCCAAGAATTGATAGCATGTGTCTGACATTAATCAAAGGAGAGAGCCATCAAATTTAGCAAATGAGAGAGTTTCAGCAACTAGAAAGGTATTCCTTTATTGCACATGATTACTTACCTTGATTCTTTCCTGTGCCAGATGTCATAAGATGCCATGTTCACACCATTAAATCTGAAAGGTAAGGTGAGGGCAGAAACAGAAAATCTGAGACTGGGAGACAGGATGAGGCCAGTGCTCCAGAACCAAGTCCTTGAAAGTTGAGTAGCCATGAAATGATCCTCGTATGTGATACACGGCTTGGTTGAAGCTCCAAGGGATGGATGCTATGCACTTTAAATTTGTTTGACTCTATTCTCAAAAACCAGCCTTTGAATTATTATAATAAAAACATTTGACCAGAGGAACTAAGAAAAATTGAAATAAATGCAACAATAATTTTAATTTACTTTCTGCTAAAATATGGTATGTTTTATATCCTTTAACCTAAACTTCACAAATTAGAATCACTAGAATGCTTTTTATAGTTAGCATAGAAAAATAAAAATATGCAATTTAAGATCAGATTAAGCTAGATTTAAGTCACAGGTCTGTCACTGTCTGAGTAAGCTTGAGTATGTTTCTTAACCTCTCTAGGCCTCAGTTTTTTCATCTGAAAATAGGGGTAGTTTAATACCTAACTGTTAAAACATTTTGTGATGATCAATGAGACAACACTAAGCATTTCCTAATGTTGACCTGCCCCTGGGGAATACTAAGGGCATATAGAGTTTACTTTCTTTGATGGTTAATTTTATGTGTCAACTTGACAGGACCATAGGGTGTCCAGATATTTGGCTAAACATTATTTCTGGATGTGTCTATGAGAGTGTTTCTGGATGAGATTAGCATTTGAATCAGTAGAGGAAAGCAGATTGTCCTCCCCAAAGTGGGTGGGCATCATCCCATCTGTTGAGGACCCAAATAGAACTAAAAGGCAGAAGGGAGAATTTGTTCCCTCTGACACCATTGGTTCTCCTGATTCCCAGGACTCTGAACTCCAACCAGAACTACACCACTGGCTTGCCTAGGTCTCCAGCTTACACACAGCGGATCGTGGGACTTCTCAGCCTCCATCATCATGTGAGCCAATTCCTTACAATAGGTCTCTTTAAATATAGATATTGGTTCTCCTTCTCTGCAGAACCCTGACCAGCATACCTTCCTCCACCACCAAATGGACTTTTGAGTTCACATGTCTGTTTTCTCTACATTTCTTCAAAATGTCAGTTATCCCTTCTAGTTTCTATCAGTGCAACTGATCATAGCTTCTCCTCCGCTCCAAAGAGAATTCCATTTCACAGACTTGGGAACATCTATTTTTCAATACAAATAGTCTCGCTTTACTTACTTCCCATGTCTAGACTGTATTCTGAATACATAAAGTATTTATTGGAATTCAGTTTTTCAGATACACTGACATCTGTAAAAGAGCAACCCAAGCAGAAAGGCATACATCTGACCTTCCTCCTTCCTGATCAACTCTGCTCACCCTTCACATCATACCACATATTCACCCCGAAAGGAATCAGTTTCTTGTGATTTCAGCTAGTACAAATCCGTTCCTCAGGGCCAGACCACTACTCCGTTTTTTGAAACTGCAAAACTGTGGACCAAGCCCCAGACCATGAAGGTTTCATTAAGGGTTACATCCTATGTGATCCAGCCTGAAACATTCAGTGCTTCCTATCATAAAAATCACAAGTTTTTGGAAATAAATGAACTGAATTTCTTTTTCATATTTAAGATACTCCAAGAGTTTTCACATGGAACATGTGTATATTTATATTTCTTAATCTGGGGCATATAAGGGATTTATAATCAAAGTATGAAGAAGAGTTTCCTGATAAAGTGATTCTATCCAAATTGAGTTAAGAAAGACAGTGGAATTGTCCTTTTATATATGTCCATATGAAGCTCTTTATAATTATAAACAGGTCTAAATAAAAGTGTTTATATACAGTACTTACTAAATCCAGACATTAATGATCAATCAAGTACTCTTTTTTTTTTAATGTTTATTTATTTTGAAAGAGAGAGAGAGAGTATGTGAGCAGGGGAGGGACAGAGACAGAGGGAGATAGAGAATCCCAAGCAGACTTCACACTGTCAGCACAGAGCCCCATGTGGGGCTTGAACTCCCAAACCGCGAGATCATGACCTGAGCTGAAATCAAGAGTCAGTCATTTAACCGACTGACCACTCATGCACCCCTCAAGTACTCTTTTACTCAGATGATTCTCTGATACTGTAGTATAGGAAAAGCCAGACCAAGATGTTATTGTGATACATTTTAATGGTTTTATTCCATGACAATTATAGAAGGAAAAATGAAAATAAATAGCAGTTGGACTTTAGCCGCTGTTTTGGTGAGATAATCTCCATTTTAGATTTCTAGAATGGAGACAGTAGTCTGGGCGAGAAGAAACAAGATTTTGTTCTTACGTGGTAAAAGATCTCGTGTTAAAGATCTTGTTTTATTGTAGGAGGGTGGGGAGAGAGGGAATATGATATGCCAGTCTACCTGCTATGGATGGAATGTGTCCCCCCCAAATTCACATGTTGAAATCCTACCCCCTAAAATGACGTTATTGGTATTAGGATGTGGGACTTTTGGGAGGATACATCTAATAGGTCATGAGGGTGGAGCCTTCAAGAAAGGGATTAATGTCCTTACAAGAAGAAATACAAAAGCTTGCTTTCCACTTTATGAGGGTATATGGAAGAGATGGTCATCTGCAAGCTAGGAAGAGAGGCTTCACCAACCCCAGAATCAGCCAGCACCCTGATCTTGGACTGACTAGCCTTCAGAACTGCAAGAAATAAATGTTGGTTGTTTTAGCCACCCAGTCAGTGTTATTCTGTAATAGCCTGAACTAAGACCCTACCCCAAGAGTTAATGTAGTAGTTGTTGTCTTTTACTTTAACTGCCATGTAGTAATCTGTTCTTGGACTAGAAGACTGTTAGAATTTCCAGGGAATCATTAACGTCTTGCTAACAGCCATGCATAATTATGTGAATGTGTATGTGTTTTACTCGTATAAGCTTTGTCATTAATACAGTTAACTAGAACCTTGTTTCATTCTTACAGTGGAAATGTCAATTATGACTTTGGGTTTGTCTTATATTTTTCAAAGCCATTTTTACTCTCTTTTCAGATTCCATGTTATACATTACTACTTATAGCTGGATGCAAATAAAATAAATGCTTTAAATGTTTTGGTAAATCTCCCATCAAGGCTCTTTTTTTGAGCATCTTAAATATATGAAAGAAATATGTACTATAGGTATGCAAAACCATACTCACAATCACACCTTCACAGTTTGGGCGCCTAGGTGACTCAGTTGGTTAAGTGTCCAACTTCAGCTCAGGTCACGAACTCGCCACTCGTGAGTTCGAGCCCCGAGTTGGGCTTTTTGCTGACAGCTCAGAGCCTGGAGCCTGCTTCCCATTCTGCGTCTCCCTCTCTCTCTGCCCCTCTCCCACTCATGCTCTGTCTCTTTCTCTCAAAAATAAATAAACGTTAAAAAAAAATTTAAACCTTCACGGTTTAATTGACATTCCTTAAGAAGGCAGTGTTTGCCCAGAACTACCATTTCACAGAATCCTTCTAATGACTGCATCACTCTGGAAACCAATGCAATTGACTTATAAATTCTACAAGTGGAATAAGATGAGGGGTACAAGGGACGATGCTTCCAAATTCAATCCATGCTTTGAATTTGCTTTTTAATTTATTTTCCAGGTCTTTCTTTTCCTAGCATGTTATGACGGTGCTTTGTTGTAGACTGTTGATTTATTTATGAGGAGTGAAGATGGAAAATATATCCTTGTGTCAGAAAGCCTGGGTTCAAGCCATGCGTCTCCCACTTACTGTCTTACTTTGAGTAAATTATTTTACCAGCTCCTGCTCAGTATTTTCATCTCTAAATTAGAGAAAATGGTAATGCTCATCTCCCAAAGCTATTATGAAGATTAAATTGAATTTTTCACATAAAAATTTTGTAAAATCTAAGGCATCGTATAAATGCTAAAACATTTGGAGGGTATTACTACAGTTGTTACTATTTTAAAATATTAATATTTTCAAAGCTAAATATAGTAACACAGTCAACCATGAACTAATTTACTTGGCATAGTTTCTAGAGCAAACTAAAGAATGCATTTGCAAAGTGAGCTGCTGTTCGTTCATCTCACACCAGTGATTCACTCATCTAAGACTCAGCCTGGTACAAAGCATGTAGTAAGGTGTTCAGCACATCATGTTATTTATCCCCTTCTTTTAAACAAATTTTTTTAATGTTTATTTATTTTTGAGACAGAGACAGAGCATGAGTGGGGGAGGGGTAGAGAGAGAGGGAGACACAGAATCCGAAGGAGTCTCCATGCTCTGAGCTGTCAGCACAGAGCCTGACGCGGGGCTCGAACTCACAGACCGTGAGATCGTGACCTGAGCTGGAGTCAGACGCTTAACCAACTGAGCCTCCCAGGTGCCCCTCCCCTTCTTTTAAAACAACTTTATTTCTTTTCAATCCTCCCGTACCTTTCCTCTTGGTTTATATTATTGGGATTATATTTTTGCAGTAAGCAAATATCCCAAGGACTATGAAAAATGCTGATAGCATTTTTCCATCTAAGAACCACATTGGCCCTTTATAAACACATTAATGATCATCACACAACATTGTCTATCTTGAATGTTTTCGCATCTTTTTATCATGCATGTCTGCCTAGTTTAAAATCACAGGGCAGGAACTCTGTCTAATTCTATTTGTAAATCAGAGAGAGAGCATTGTTGTTCAATAAATGCCAAGAAGCGACAGCATCCATGTGAGGTGAATAGGTGGAAATTATTATTTCTGTGTATAGAAAGGTGAAAATAAAATGGGTACTCTACAATTTTCAAAGCATTCTCATATAGATTATCTCGTTTGTCTATCACACCGACATTGTGAGGAAGCTAGAGAGGGCAGCTTTACTGTTAGCCTCCTTGTATGAAGGCAGAAAGTGAGACTAAGAGGTTAAATGCCTTATCCAAGACCCCTCAGCAAGTCAGCAGCGCAGCTGGAGGGGAATCCAGACCTGCACAGTCTCTGCCCTGTGGTCTTCTCAACTGATGCTGCAGGAACCTCATAGCAGTAACCGTGCCGGGTCTGTGAGCATGTCAAGAAGCATCAAGAAGCTTATCTATTTTCTTCCCTTTGGGTCTCAGCACTTAACTCTGACCCTGGCCCACAACAAGTGCTTCATAAATAGTTGTTTAATCAATTAATTAATTAATTAATTAACTAATATTATGACTATTCTATCAGCAGGACTCAAGAGTTAATTACTGAGTCCCGATGTCCTCGCGGTCCAGACCGCTGTTCAGCCCACAAAACTATTCTGTATTGCTACTTTTCTGTTTCATTTAGTGACCCTTGTGATGCCAGCTTTCAGTACCACTCTCCGTCCTATCATTCTCCTACCAGGTTGCTACCTCTGTTCAGCAGCTCCCCTACATACTACCTCTCTAATAGACTCAGCTATAACCTGAAAAATCCAATAAATGAAGGGCCTAAAAAAGTATACGTCTAACCTTTCATTTCATTACGAAAGTATGTGATATGTTGACTGCTAAAATCTTCAGGGCTGTCCAGAAATCAGAAACTGATACGAGGACACATGACTTACAATTGAGAGTCTGCTATGAATGTTCTCTGTTCATGCTAATGGCAAATGGAAGGTCTAAGACATGTGTGTGCTATATTGAGCTTTGGAAAAGTGTGAAACACACAAGCTGGATTGGGCAGTAAATGAGTTGGGGAACAGCAATAATGAAGGGAAGGGTGTGAGAATGGCTGTGCACACAGTGGCTACTTTTCGTAGATGTGGCAGGAAACAGTCAGTAATCCAATTAGCTAGACCAGATTTGAACCGAAGGCATTGCTCATATAGTACTTGTAGAGTGTCTTTACTTAGTGGTGCTAGAATCAGATGACTGCACACATTTGATATGGGCACTAGTTTAGGGACCAAATCATCATCCTCGACATCCTTTCTATGTATGCTGTCATTTTGCAGATGTCTTTTAGTAGCATTTTGGCTAATTATCTTTTCAAAATGGTTCATCAAGGAAGCCAGTGGTTGAACTCACTAAGCCTTATTTCTTAGAATCAAAACCAACTCAACAGACCAACAATCCTTTCTCACCCACACAGCCTCTATAAAACACACATATTGTTGAATTACAACTAACCTTATGTCTGTCCTCAGTTCAGTTCTTCATTTTCCAGAGAAATCCACAAAACATGAAACTATTTCTCTTAGAAGAAAATCTTATTTAAAATGAATAACTTATAGTAATATATTCTAATAACATTTTGAGTATTATAGAATATACAACCCCTGGATTCATTAGTGAATCCAGTATCAACATGTGCTAGGTCAATTTCATTAACCCTTCAATAAATCCTGAAATTTTAGGTATGTACCCAACTTTTCCTATCAAGTGAGAGATCTGAGAGACATCAGAGAAAATGACAGGAGAAAGTGGGTCTAACTCCCTGAAGTCTTCTTTATGTTTATTGTGCTTGACCTTAATTTCCATGTACTGATTAGGCACACATTAAGCAATGTCTCTGAACAGGGCAAAAGAATATACATACATACATATTGACACTAGCTAAATTAACAAACCTCGATATCTATTAACCTGTCCTATTCAAAGTAAAACAGAGAAAAATACTTGTTAGGTATTACTCAAGGATGAGGAACTCATTTTTATTAATAGGAATGAACAAATGAATGGCCTAGGAGCAACAGAATCGTGATTTTCCCTTTGGTGTTCTGTTAATTCTACAGTATATTTCACTCTACTTAATGTGTTTTCTACAGCATTATTTTTGTTAAACTTCAAATGTACTAATACATGCTTTTAAAAGTGATTCTATTGTTATTTCTCTTAAAGTTGTGTTTAAAAGTAATTAACAACTCGCTTTTAGTTGTTGTCTAGCCAGATTCTCGTATATGAAGTTGTTTCAGGGCTCACCTTTGTTCTAATTTCTAATCAAGTATTGAGCCTCTCCTACATTTCAGGTATTGTGATAAAATACACTTTCTGTAGGGCATGCATGGTTATTCTCATTTTTTATAGATGACAAAGTTCTGTTCCGGAAAGGTTAAGTAAGTTTACAAGGTAAGAAGACTAATAATGATTAGTATGTATCCAGGAATCCAGATCTGTGTTCCTCCAAGGCCTATACCTTTGTCAGTGTATCCTGTGGGCTGTTAAATTTTAAAACCATCAAGGTTTAATATGTATCTGTGTAGTTGCACACATGCAAACACACACACAGCAGGATGCTTTTTCCTTTTTAAAAATAGTCTTGGCATTCAAAACACAAATTGCATTGGAAAGACAGGAGTATCAGTAGTGAACTTCTGACATTTTGGTATATACCTGGCCTAACCTTTGCAAAATCTTAATTAGCATTGGACCGACCTTGATAAATCATCCTTACTCTTAGTAAAATAAATATGACTTGTGGAAGAGATAGTTTCCCATTCTCTGCACTTTTAAACAGTTCTGGCATCAGGTATAAAAACTACCAGTAGATTTAATAAGCTATTTATTTCTATAATGAGAGAAACCCTTATTATTCACTAGGAATTGACTGCATTTGGGGATACTATAATAGATGACAGAAACAACAATTGAAATTCTGAATACATTAGAACCACAGCATGTTGCAGACCAATTAAAATTGACAACCAAGTGAAGCAAATACACATGGATAAATATAGAAAATTCAAGTTGTTGTTAGGGTGATTCCCCTCCTCTCTGCCTTTTCTCTTTTCTGGGTGGTATTTTTCTTTCTTCTGAATATTCCTGTTCATTTTGTTAATCTTTTTCTGCTCTGCTTCTGAATTTTAATCAAATTGAATGCTTACAGACATAAAATTTTCATTCGTAGAATACCTTGGCACTTGGATGTATTTAGTGCCCTGATGTTGGGAAACTATCACTAACTGGAAATACTAGCTTTTGTAGATAATAGATAATTTTCATAATCTTAAACCAAGATGGGGAAAGTAGATACTGTGCTAAATGTTTCAGCCACGTGTTCACCTTTCTGTATTAAATTAGTATTGGCAGCTGGGTGGGAGATTACAGGGTACAGTTGCTTTAACCTTCAACAGTAAATGGTGCTTGCTGAATTGCCTCTATGTGCCTCTAAAGCCCGAGAAGCTTTAAAATATGCGTTTGATGCTGATGATCAGAAAACACAGTAAATTAGCATCACTTAGGTTGATGGGGGTGGTGGGGGGAGAGTGGAGACTAAGTATATTGCTAATGGAGATAATGGAATTTATGTTTCTGAAGTTCTAAAAGTTTTGCATAAGGCCTCCCTGATTCTAGGAGATTGTTTAATAGAACAACATAAACAACAGTCTGAGTAGCTACTGTGGATCATGCATTGAACTGGGCACCCAGGGTCATAGGATTAGAGGTCATAGGATTAGGGCACTATACCAGTGCCCCTTCTGATTCCAGTGACCTACCTACATTAACTGCACATTAGTTCATTCTCATGTCAAAAAATACGATAAAGTATTTGTTCATAATGTGTCACACTGTTTGAAAAAAATGAAGTGAGAGAACTAGGTGTAATCCTAATACAAACATAATTTCATTGAAACACAGGTGCCGTTCTGGCCTGAAATTGATTTTTAACCTACATAGTTTTTGAAGACAGAGTATCTGCAATGTATATGAGGACTAGTGGGGAGGAGAAATACAGCTATCTTGGCAGCAAGTGAAAGAAAAGGAGCAAGTTAAATGCTTTCTACTCTCAGACATGATTAATAATCCTTAAGTACTGTTCTGTTTAATAAATTGTGACAGAGTTACTCAATGTGAGTCTGGAAAAGGACATAATGATCGGGCTCCTTGTAAGTAATGCTTTTTAAAAATGGAGGTTGGATTTATATTATTGTAAAAACAAATAGGTTTGGGGGTGAGGGGAATGTTTCCTTACTGAATTAACTTGTAAAAAGTAGCAAACAGTGCCATCTACTGGGATTTAAGTTTCTCTTTTTTACAGGTTTTTCAGAGGATCCTTAATTATGCACATTGAATACGTGCACACAATATAAATAAGACATAAATTTTAAAAGCCCTTGGTTACCTGTCATGAAGATTGCAAGATTTTTTTAAATGGCTGTGTTTGTTTCTTACTAGTACATTCCAAGTCACTTTACTATTGGTATTTAAAAAAATATTCAATAGAAATAATTGCCTTCACAGTAATCTACTTTGACATTCAAAAAAAAAAAAAACTTTCTGGAACGAAAGTTAAATTACCTTACATGGAAGCATAATCAAATAAGAATTGAGGAAAACCTCCACAGGTCTGTGAAATAACCCTCTCCTCTGCTCGGCTGACAACTCTCTGGTCCATCCTCAATCTGATCTACCTGAGAGGCCAACTTTTACCTTCTTTACAAAGAAAAGGAGGGAAAGGGGGACACTTTTCTTAGTGAGGAGAGCCAGCGGTGTATACAAACGTTCATTTTATGCTACACACGGTGGAGAAGACAGGGTTGGAGGTGTCGTCCCCAACACTTCCCCGGAAGGACTCAGCGTGCTGGATCATCTGAGTTCTCTACCAGCCAGCGTGTCCTCGGTCGTACACAAGATGGCTTGTGAGCCACACCCTGGCAACATGCCAGCAGCGTTTCTCAAATTGTGGTCCTCAGTCCACCTGTATCAAGATCCTCTGAGGAGCTTATGAAAGACACATGTTCTCAGCCTAGTCCTAGGACATGCTGAATCCTAAACTTCTGGTCTGGCACCCACTTTTCGCTTAACAGGCTTTTCTTATGCACATTGGAGTTTGATGACCACTGTCTAGAACCCTGAAATTCTTTACTCTGTAACTTCTGTGGTGCCTAAGATCAAACTGCAGGTGGGTGAGCCTCCAGTGATCCATTCCAGGCCTCTTTTGGGAGAATTGTTCTAGAACAGGATGTGCCTGCACACTAGCACCATCGGTGGTACTTTTAAAAGTTGTACATTCCTGGGTCTCCTGTCAGTGGTTCTGATTCACAGAGTAGCTCCCACCACTGTCCACAGTGATCCTGCTGCTCTAGGGAAACTCCTGGACCAGTCCTACAAAGACAGTTCTCAGGAAAACCATGGAGCCGACAGCATTTGCCGGCTGTCTCCCCACTGGCTTTTGAGTGCACCCTCTTCCTCTTGGCACCCCGCCTCCCCTGTGGGCCGCTCTTGTTTCACTTAGTCCTCATACTCTGATTCCTTTCAGTTATCCCATTCTTGATAAAGCTTGTTGATGGCAACTAACCTCTCCCAGAGCATTAGCTTTTAATGAACTTACATGCACACGGGGTAGCCATGAAGTCTAGAAACATAAATATTATCTTGTCATATGCTTGGTATGATAACAATAAACCATTTATTTTGTATCTAACTAGGTTTTCAGACTTGATGCTCTTCCTTTAGTGAAAACGTCAATGACTTTGACTTGGTAAAAGGACACGGAGGCTTTTATGGTGATGGGCGTGCATGGATCACAGAGCACACCGTGAATGGTGTGGCAGTGTGGACAGAGGTTTGATTACCTATCCCTTTGTGGAAGTTTGCTCATGTGAGGTATCACCTCTCCTGGCAATGCTGGTGCACACCAGGAAGGCATTGAGGCCTCCTGAGCATCAGCAAACCATTCATGTCTCTGACTTCCCCCACACACCACAGTGACACCAGGGAAGACATCTCCAGGACCAAGAACCGCCTCTTTTCACTTATCCACACCCAATTCAGCCATCAAACTCAGCTTGGGTCTAAGCCCCTATGAAGCCTTCTCCTAGGTGAGTTGTATCCATAGTGTCCTCTTCCTTCTCTAAAAGCAGAGTCCTTATGGTCTGAGCCACTACATGACAACCAATTACAGACTGTTTTTAAATAGCTCTTAAGTTGTGGTGAAGAAGAGTATAAAGAAGAATGATTCAAAAGTGAAAATTTGCGATGATTAGTAACATGAGTATTATCACAATTGATCTGTCCAGCCCACTGAAAATATGCTCATTGGAGGCAGGGACCATGTCTTATATTTATTTATATCTTCCACAATATCCCGCAAAGGCCATGTACTTAATAAATAGCTCATGTGAGGGGTGCCGGGGTGGCTCAATTGGTTAAGTGTCGACTTCAGCTCAGGTCATGATCTCTCAGACAGTGCGTTTGAGCCCCACATCGGGCTCTGTGTGGACAGCTCAGAGCCTGGAGCCTGCTTCGGATTCTGTATGTCCTTGACTCTCTGCCCCTCCCCTGCTCTCTCTCTCTCTCTCTCTCTCTCTCTCAAAAGTAAATAAACATTCAAAAAAATTTTAAATAAATAGTTTATTTGATGCGACTTTTCCTCTCATATCTCTCCTTAGGAATTCAAAGTCTCTTTGTAGGGTTTGTTGACTATTCTGCAGATTGGTGATTACAGAGTCAGAGTAGGGTGTGTCTTAGATTAAGAGAGTCTCTGGGCATTATTATCTTTTTATTCAGATTCAGCCCCATCCCAGACCAAGTCCTTCTTACTTAGTGGTTTTAGAAACCTGTGTACTTCATTCGATCCAGCTCTTATTGGTTCTCCACACTACTCCCTTTATACAGAACACCTCCTGAGGCAATTCCATTATTATCCAAGTGGAACTTTTGTCCTATTTCCCAGAGTCTTCCACAGCTGTAAGACACATCCGCTTCTCAATCATTGCTGGTTTATCTTTTCCAGTGGTCACAATTCTAGCTACACATCAGAAACATTGGGATAACTTTGTAAAATGCTGATCTCCAAGCCTCCTAAACAGGTTTGACTTCATCAGTTTGGAATAGGACCAAGGTTTCAGTATTAAAAAAAAAAAAAAAAATCTCTCAGATAATTCTAATATGTAGCCAGAATCAAGAACATTCCATTTTTCTTGTGCTCAGCTAAGAAGATCCTAATTTGCCTTTCTCTTCCAATTTAAGTCAAAATTCTTGGCTTCAGGTTTAACTATTAAAAATTAATAAATGCAAGTATAGACATTTACAAAAAGTAAGCAGTGATATAGAGTATCTCCTACTTTCATCACCTTAGGGAGATACTAGAATCCTCAGGTATTTTAAAGGTTTCAAGGCAAGGGATGCCCTAATGGGTTTAAGAACTACTTTGTTAATGCATTAATTATGAAGTGGCATGACATGGAAAGCTCTGGTAAAACGAGATCTCGAGAATCCTCACCAATACTCTCTTCCCAAACATTTTTCCCCATCTTTTTTTTTTTTAATTTTTTTTTAACGTTTACTTATTTTTGAGACAGAGAGAGACAGAGATGAACGGGGGAGGGTCAGAGAGAGGGAGACACAGAATCTGAAACAGGCTCCAGGCTCTGAGCTGTCAGCACAGAGCCCGACGCGGGACTCGAACTCACGGACCGCGAGATCGTGACCTGGCTGAAGTCGGACGCTTAACCGACTGCGCCACCCAGGCGCCCCCTTTTTTTCCCCATCTTTAATGCCAGAGAAATGAAGGAATCAAGAGATGTAATTTGCTGTGAGGAGAGGGTTGCTTTGAATGGAATTTAGAAATAGGACTCCCACTCAAATGTACTGCACACTGGCTGATGTTGCCAGCTATCACGTCTAACCCGGTTTAGTGCCCACTCAGTGCACTGTTTCCAAGATTTTAGATGTTAATTACCATTGAGAACAATAGCATGGGATATTTCTCAGCCCATCACTCTGCTTTGCCTAACACATAAGTGTGCAGGGGATATGTGAATGACTAATAAATATATGTGTGTAATAGGTTTCACTAAAATAAAATGATTCATATTTGGACAAAATGCCCTCCTCCATCCATTTGAAGTTGTTTCGTTTAATTTTATTCTACACTATTGGATCCTTAATATTTCTGTCAGTAATCAATGGAAATGATGATGGCTTAAAATCTGCATGTCTAACATTTACTTCATCAGGAAAAATTAGCATATCTGAAATACATAATTAGTTTATCAAATGTGTTTTTAAACACATTTACAGAATGAGAGTTTTTATCTGCCAATTTCACTGAAGAAGCGTTTATGGACATCTAGGGAACTTAGAGTATGATTATGAAGGAACTCGTAACCAATTGAGGGATGAGCCTGGGAAGAATAGAATGAACTATTGATCTGAAATTATTGCAAAACTATGTCATCCTCCCAGAACATATGTGCTGGGAGCTGAGAACAGCCATTTCTGTTTCTGTTCCATCTTCCTTGCTTTTTGTTTCTTTTTTCTTTTTTTCTTTTTTTTCTTTTTTTTTTTTTTTTGAGAATTTTAACAGATTTGAGAGGTTTAGGTTTTGTTACCTTCCTAAGGATTCAGGGATGTGTAATTGAAAAATCAAAAAGGTTTGACAAGTCAGAAAGAGTGAGAGGCAGAACACATAGACGTGTTATTCTTAAGAGACTTCCAACCATGCTGCCTTCCTTTTAATTTGCAGACCCATTACGTAGGTTTATTTACTTTGTTCTCCCTTTCCCGTTAACTAAGCATGTCCAAGTTGACCCAGCAACATTTAATACCTCTTTAGTGATAAAGAGGAATCTAGTGACACAACAGCATCATATACTTTTAAGTATGAAATTTTGTTGTTTTAGAACTGTTAATATTGGGTAAAAATGCCCAGCTAACAGTTTCTCCTCCCCAGCACAGAATACAAGGTTTTCTTGGTATCTTGCAAACTATAAGAGAAGATCAATGGAACAGAAAAGTATCAAAACATGATGGTCCCCTGATGCCACAATACGGACAAGATAAAATCTAGAAAGTGGATCGTGAACAGAAGTCAACTTTGTGACAATTAGTGATTAGCAGTGACTTGAGGATTTTGAGCTACTACTGACAAAAGAGGAAAGAGGGAGGCCAGTGTGGGGGGAGGAGGGAAAGAAATCTCTTCCTCTATATTGCTCTACTAAAGAAGACTGTTTTTCACTCTTGTTATGAGGAGCACACATTTTTTTTTTTTTAGTTGAAATGGTTTCTGGTTGGGAACCACTGAGATTTCTGTCCCTTCCTCTTCTGTGGTGGAATTTATCATATTTTCCCTTCTGTTTCAGTATCTGTGACATGTCATATCCTCTTCTACTTGTTAAACCATATAGTCTTCTTTGAATCCTGTAGCCCTTGTATCCAGTAGGAGCAGAATAAACATTTAGCGAATGAATATCTTTTTAAAAGAAGACAGTTTTTAAAATCTTGAGTGAGGGGGTGCCTGTGTGGCTCAGTCGGTTAAGCGTCCAACTTCAGCTCAGGTCATGATCTTGCAGTTCATGAGTTCGAGCCCTGCATCAGGCCCTGTGCTGATAGCTCAGAGCCTGGAGCCTGGTTCAGATTCTGTGTCTTCCTCTCTTGGCCCCTCCCCCAGTCACGCTCTGTCTCTCTGTCTTTATCAAACATAAATTAAAAAAAAAATTTTTTTTTAATCTTGAATGAGAAACCAGAAGGTACTCTTCATTGTATACCATAATTTCCGTGGTTAAAATTAGTTAGAAAGTAAATTGTTCCTTCAGCCTCGTACTTTGCCTAGGACAATGGCAATTGACTTCTCCTATGTAACTTTCAAAAAAGTCCAAGGAAATGTATTGTAATAGGCAACAACTTCTTGGCATACACTAATAGATGATTAGAGCCATGTGTTACACAATTCCAGAGGCAACATTCATATAAGGGACTTACCATTTTAGCAGGTGTGATTCTCAAACTGTAAACGTAGAAATGCAATGAATATCGATTTATTTTTTATAAGTCATCTTAATTTCTGACTCTGGACTTTCTATCATTCATGCTTGTGAGGAAATTTAACCTCCACCTCTCTTGGAAACTTCCCCTTCCCCAAATGTGCCACTGTTCTGGGATTTTGTACATCAGCGAGTGAACTCCACAGGGGAGCCAGGTTTGAGCCAGCTCGAGGACCCCAGCAGAAAGAGGCTGTGTGTGCACCACTAGAAGAGGCGACAGCTGCAGGGGATGGTAAGAGGTCGTTTGGAAGGTATCCAGTAGGGAAAGGTCCAGACCAGAGTTCCTTGAATGAGGGGTATGTAAATAATCTGCAAATATAACCTAAGAGAGAGACTCTACACCTGACAGAACTACGAACAGCGACCTCTGAGTAAATAGGCCTTTGCTCTTTCTACTCAGCCCTCCTGCTCCACCTTGGGGTGAGGGGAAGAGAAGGTGGTGTCAGCAGTTGAAGTTTAGAAGACAGCAGTAGGGACAGCCTGCCTGTCCTACTCCTAGTACCTAATTAAAGCCTGGAGTCAGACCTCACCTGACAGAAGAAAAGCTTTAGTCAAAACAGGAAATTAAAGTTAGGCCTATTGCTTACCTAGGAGACTGTAGCCATGGTTGAAATTGTCCAGAAATGCTATAGGATCTCTCTGAGATGTTGCCAGGTGGTAGGGAGGAGACACCCACCAGAACACAGATGAAGACAGTGATCCTGATTGGATCCTACTGAATTCATGCTCATTGTCACGTTCCACATGCTCCGTCCTTTCCAGTGTGATGGCCTTCTGATGCTACCGTGCTCTCCTTCCTTGACAGTCATACCTATGACTTGAAGCTGTTCCACACTAGGCTCTTCTGCCTCCCCGGACATTTCCAGAAGACTGCATCTGACTCCTGCCCCAGGACCTCCCTCCTTGGGGAAAGCACTTTCCTTCCTTCTACTCTTTTCAAAAGTTTGCTCCTGCAAACATTTTCTCCCTAATGCATCCTCTATAAGCACTGGAAGTTCTTCTAGGGGCTTTGTTTTATTTTTAGAAAGAAAATCCAGAAAGGACAGGGACAACTTCCTATACCTGAGGCATAAGAGCACAGAGCCAGCTATTGGCTTAAATATGGAAAGGGTAAAGGAAAAAATAGGTGAGAAAAAAATGTAAATCATATATCAAAATATTATCCAGCTCCATTTTGATTTCTGATGGATTTTAGTGATCTTAGATTTGATTGAATTTAGCTACTGGATGCAGAAGACAAATGTACATAAGCTAATCCTAGCATATTTTATACCTTGATGTGCTTGCTTCTTCCCTTATGCTTTATATGGACTATGGAACAGAAGCATCACAGCATGGTGGTTGAGAGCATCTGAATCCAAATCTTAGCTAAGCCATTATGTCATTCTGTGACCATACACAAGTTCCTTAGCCTCTATGTGCCTCAGTTTCCCCACATATGAAATGAGAATGATGATAGTAATAGCATCTGCTTCATAGTTATGAAGATAGAGTTAAGATTCATAAAGTGCTCATGAGAGTGTATGAGACATTGTTGATAATTTTCTTGTTCTTTACATTCTGGAATCTCTATGGGGCAATAAATTGCTACATGTGTAGCATTCCTTAGTTGGACAACTTAAGACTTCCTTGAGTCCTCCAGACTAGGTCATTCTCTTAGCAGCTCCACATATTACTTTTTTAGAGCACTTCGCATCTTTACAGTTCAATAATTAACCTTGTAGTTACTTAACATCTGCTTTCCCTGCTCGATTTTAAGCTGCATGACTGCAGAGAGCACATGTATTTTTTTTTTACACTGTATCCTAATAGCTTGCACAGAGTGACTGCTCATAAGTATTTTTGTTAAATGAGTGAATCTGTTGAAATGTTAGGTGTAGTGGGAAGTGTGGGCCAAAAGGTGTGACAGCATGGGCCAGCCTACCCATCTAGCTGCTTTGCTTGTATGAAGATACAAGGATTTGGGGAGGTGAGTTGGCCTACATTGACTCCTGAGACCTCTTACAACTCGTGCAACTGTCCAAGGCTTTCTCTCACAGTCAGCATGGTGTTCTATCTGACCTTGTGTAGGTTGGGGGTTATAGGATATATTCTGGAAGGTTTTATTCAACCATTTGTCAAAATAAAATTTACCAGGCTATTTCTTTTCTACTTTTAAGAGGCATAATAAAATGGTATCAACCCCTTAGCTACTTTTAAAGCTATAAACACTAAAAACATCTGAACTCAGTTTTTGGCTCTAGGAGAGAAACTTAAAAACTTAAATTGCTACATATTTATTTAGTATAGTTTAATATTTAAAAAAGAAAAAAAAATCCTACGTTACTTGAAGGCCTTGTGGCTTGCTCCAAAGTTGGTAGTTTCCAGTTTAACTTGCACTAATGGGTAGGTCAGCTGAGGACTGCTTGGGGGAGAGGGAATTACATTAATGATTACAGACAACACTGACTCTTTCAGACTTCATGTTTTGAAAATCCTGATGGGGTACCTTGGTGGCTCAGTCAGTTGAGCATCCAACTCTTGATTTTGGCTCAGGTCATGATGCCATGGTCGTGAGATTGAGCCCCATGTTGGGCTCTGTGTTGATAGCACGGAGCCTGCTAGGGATTCTCTCTCTCCCTCTCTCTTTGCTCCTCCCCAGCTCATGCTCTCTCTCTCTTTCAAAATAAATAAACATTTAAAAAAAAGAAAATCCTTATGATGGAATAATGTTCATAGAACACTATATAAAAAACATGGCATAGTCAGGATTTCATGTCCAAAACAACCTAGAGGAGCCACAACTATCAGATGAACCCATGGTGCAGACTCTCAGGGATATGTTTCTCTTCTCTCTTTGCACCAAGCAGCTCTCTCACCTGCCACCCAGCCTCTGAATCTCAGTGTATCTGATTCAAACTTTCTCTTTTACTTCCCCGAAGTAGTTAGACCTATGTCCTGTGGTCATTCTAGCACGCAACAGCTGTGGTCTGAAATATCCAAGCCTTTCCTCTCCACTTCATCAAAATCCTGTCCATCATTCCAAAAACATCTCATGCTCTTCATTCCTCTGAAAATTTGGGAAACATAGTGATACTTCATTGTACTTACCCTTTCAATGTTGCTAAAGTGATTAATCTGCTTCATGTATTACTGGCACAACTGGGTGTAAGATAAAGGAGACAAAGAACTATGTACTGTCCATTATATTATGTTCCAGAGGTATGCAGTTAGTAGATGCACAATTGTTGAATAAGTGATCCAGAATTTTTAAATAAATGATCCAGAACCTTGGAATATTTAATTAAATCAAGTTACATATTTGTATGGTGCCCAAGCAAATGTCTAATATTTCTTAGGTGTTCAATAAATATTAGCACTCCACTTGTAATCTGAGATACTGAATTTAGTTTTAAAATATACCAACAGGGGCCCCTGGGTGGCTCAGCTGGTTAAGCATCTGACTCTTGATTTCAGCTCAGATCATGATCTCACAGTTCATGGGATCACGTCCCACACATTGGGCTCTGTGCTGACAGCATGGTGCCTGCTTGGGATTCTCTCTCTCTCTCCCTCTCTCTCTGCTCCTCCCCTGCTTGCTCTCTTTCTCTCTCTCAAAATAAATAAACATTTAAAAAATAATAAAATAAAATAATAAAATAAAATAAACCAACAAACCAAACTACTTCCCAGGTATGTTTTGAGTTCAGCCTTATCTTTTATAACTTATATATTTAGCGCTATACTACCATATTAAGAGAATAGCTATTTAAAATCCATAATTATTAAGAAAGAGAAGTTAAAATGTGTTTGATGTACTGAATTTATTTAATCCAATTTCCATCCCATCTTTTGCTGTGCTTCCTTATCCTGGACAACAGAACATACCAAAATAAAAATGGCAAAACTGAATTTAGTAGGTTCACCATGGATTTACTCTAATCTGTATCACTTAGACCACTAATGCCAATCCCTCTTTCATAGCTTTATACACCATTTCATTTGCTCAAATGTGCTAACTCCACACCATCACCCTCAGCTCTTATCCTTCCTCCATCTAAACAAAAACTCCTTCCATTTCCCTCCTCTCTTTAAAATTTAATTTTCCTGGGGCACCTGGATGGCTCAGTCCGTTAAGTGTCTGACTCTTGATTTCGGCTCAGGTCATGATCTCACGGTTTGTGAGATGGAGCCCCATGTGGAGCTCTGTACTGACAGCATGGAGCCTGCTTGGGATTCTCTCTCTCCCTCTCTCTCTCTGCCTCTCTCTCTCTCTTAAAATAAAAAAGTAAACTTTAAAAAATAAAATTTTATTTTCCTTATCTGACTTTTTTCATTTAGCAAAGTACTCGCTAGCTCCATCTACATCATTGCAAATGGCATTCACTCATGTGGAATTAAAGAAACAAAACAAGCAAAGGGATGAGAAGAGAGAGAGGCAAACAAAGAAAAATACTCTTAATTATAGAGAACAAACTGATGGTTACCAAAAGGATGTGGGTGGGAAAATGGGAGAAATCGGTGATGGGGATTAAAGAGTGCACTTGTGATGAGTACCGGCTGTTGTATGGAATTGTTGATTCACTATATTGTACACCTGAAACTAACATTACACTGTATGTTAATGAACTAGAATTTAAATAAAAAAGAAAGAAGTTTCCTTTTCCTTTAGTTATTTTCTCTTTTTTTTTCCCCATTCTTTCTCGGATGTGATTTTTTCCTCAAGGCTACCCCCTTCCTCTCTTCCTCTCTTAGCATCTTGTATCTGCAGTATTGCCCTTTTCAAGAGCTCTACAAGTATGGTCAGATTTCCCAGACCCTAGAAAATCCTCTTCCTAACCCTTTTGGCTACTTTATAAATTATTGTTTCATGTTTGGCTTTTCATTTAGTATCTTGTTTCTCAAAAATGCAATCAACATGTTATCTCCATTTATCTGATTTTTGTTTGTTTGTTTTGATGCATGGAATCTCTCCAGTCCTCACACCTAAGGCCACAAATTCCAGTCCTATGGGAGTGAGCTTGTGCTTAGATTCTAGGTTAAATCTAGTCATAAGGAAGCAACTCTCACTCTTTAGATTCCCAGTTTCAAATCTCCATGTCAAGTGCTCCAACCTGGAACTAGATTCTGCCTATATCACTACTACTAGAACTTAGTAAAGCCAACCACCTATCAGCTTCAATTTCTGCCTGTTGCTGACCTCTGTTACACTCTTTTTTCCTCCTTTCATGTTTGGACAAATACACATCAAAACATTAACTTCATTATTGATAAAGCTGATTGGGAAATGTGTCTGTAGCTGTTTGGGCGAATAGCTTTATTACATGGGATTGTGTCCTATCATAGCAGCCTAGAATATACCCTGTCTCCACTTGGTTTGCAGGCTAGCTTACAGGGAAAAGGGGCTAAGCCTTCTTCCAAATTAATTAAAAATATGTTACTCATCTACTGGGATGAGAGATAAGCTAAAAATGTTCCTCCCATAATTTTCCATTCCTGGAGAGTAGATTGGACATTCTCTTCCCTTTATGGAAATATGAGTCACGGGCAATAAATGTTCCACACCATCCATCTTCTGCCTCCCTGCTGGGGCTTCTCCCAACTCCTGCTATGCCCCAGAAAGCTTGTCTAATCTTAGCCACCATGCCAGCCCTTCTGTTGCCAAATACACTCACTCCTAAACCCTACATACCATGATTTCTGCCTCAGAAATCAACCATAGGATCTTAATTACTCACTCTGGTGACACCTTTTCTGTCCTTATCTTCTCTGACTTCTCAGCTCTAAAATTTGTGGAAAAAGAGGCAAAGATCATGGATTCAGGCATTATGCTTTTATACACTAAGTTTCTTATGTAATTGCCATTGTTTCTAATCAGAAGACAATTCTCTTCATAACCAAGTCCATCTATTGTAGGCTTTTCTAAAAATCAACATTCACGTGAAAATGACTTTCAATTGATGTAATAGAGAGATAGGAACTTTGGAGTAAAAACAGATCAAAGGTTAGGTTCAAATCCCAATTCTGACCTTATTAGTTATTTGACTTTATCTACTTTCTCATTGCTTTGGTAATCTTATTTATAAACTGAGAAATTTATGAAATAATTAGTACTAATTTTATTAACAGTAGTCAATATATATTAAATACTTAATTTTAATCTCTAAAGACTTTATATACATTATCTAATTTAATTCTACAATAAGTCCATGAAGTAAATCCTATTATTATTCCCACCCTACACATTTAAAATTGAGACTTAATGAATGTAAGATATTTGCCCAAAGTTACACCACCTGTAAGTGATAGTTTGGAACTAATCTAGTAAAACATGTATTTGAACTCAGGCTTATATAACTTCAAAGTTAAAGCTCTTAACAATTGAGTTTTTCTTTTTTCCCTATACTTAACTGTATACAAAGACTTCCTACAGTGCCTTGAACAGAATATAAAGTCATTCATTCGATAGTTATTATCATTACCATCCTCCTCATCATTATGGTTATCTCCATTACTATTAAGCAGAAGATTACATTCTAACTTGACCAGCAGTCTTTGTATAGTCTTTTATCAATTTGGTGTGTTATCATGTTTCTACCAAAAGGGGTCAACTCTTTCTCTGAAAACCTTACAGTGTTATTCATGCACAAATGAAACCATGGGCATGTTCCATTATAAGTTAAGTGTAGGCAGACACATGAAAAGATGCTCAACGTCACTCATCATCAGGGAAATACAAATCAAAACCACATTGAGATACCACCTCACACCAGTCAGAGTGGGTAAAATGAACAACTCAGGAAACAACAGATGCCGGCAAGGATGTGAAGAAATGGGAACCCTCTTGCTCTGTTGGTAGGAATGCAAACCAGTGCAGCCACTCTGGAAAACAGTGTGGAGGTTCCTCAAAAAGTTAAAAATAGAACTACCCTACCACCCAGCAACATCACTACCAGGAATTTATCCAAAGGATACAGGAGCGCTGATTAATAGGGGCACATGCACCCTAATGTTTATAGCAGAGCTTTCAACCATAGCCAAATTATGGAAAGAGCCCAAATGCCCATCAACTGATGAATGGATAAAGAAGATGTGGTTTATATATACAATGGACTACTACTTGGCAATGAGAAAGAACGAAATCTTGTCATTTGCAGCAACGTGGATGGAACTAGAGAGTGTTATGCTAAGTGAAATAAGTCAGAGAAAGACACATATCATATGTTTTCACTCATATGTGGAATTTGAGAAACTTGACAGAAGACCATGGGGGAAGGGAAGGGGAAAAAAACAGTTTCAAACAGAGAAGGAAACAAACCCATAAGAGACTCTTGAATGCAGAGAGTAAACTGAGGGTTGATGGCAGGGGGTGGGGGGGGAGAAGGGACAATGGGTGATGGCCATTGAGGGGGGTACATGTTGGGATGAGCAGTGGGTGTTGTATGTAAGCGATGAATCACGGGAATCTACCCCTGAAACCAAGAGCACACTGTATACACTGTATGTTAACTAGCTTGACACTGAATGATATTAAAAATAAATACATAAATACATCAAATACATATGAAATTAAAAAATAATAAAATTAAATTAATTAAAATAAAAAAGTGCAGGGAAATTTTCCTATGAGACAAAATACAAAGGAAATAAATAAAAACAGTGATAAATTTAACTACATAAAATTAAACAACTTTTGCGTGGAAAAGATAAGTACTATAAACAAAGTAAAAAGACAAATGACAAACTGAAATAAATATCTGCCACTTGCACGACAAACAAAACTTTATTCTGGCATCAAGACAGACACACAGACTAATGAAGTAGAATACAGAGCCCAGAAACAAACCTTCACATATATGGACAATGATTTTTGACAAGTGTGTGAAGACCATTCAATGGGGAGAGGAGGGTCTTTTCAACAAATAGGGCTGGAAAGTGGATTTTCCCATGCAAAAGAATGAAGTTGGACTATTACCTTACAGCAAATATAAAAATTAACTCAAAATGGATCAAGGACCTAAATCTAAGAACCAAAACAATAAAACCCTTAGGAAAACACATAGAGGAAAAGCTTCATGACGCTGGATTTGGCAAGGATTTCATGGACATGATACCAAAAGCACAAGCAAAATGAAAAAAATAGATAAATTGGATTTCATCAAAATTGAATATTTCTGCACATCAAAGGACAGAGTGAAAAGTTAACCCATGAAGTGGGAGAAAATATTTTTGAATTATATAACTGATATGGGATTAATAATCTAGACTATATAAAGAACTCCTACAACTCACCACCAACAACAAAAATAACTCAATTAAAAAAATGGACAGGGGCGCCATTGTGGCTCAGTCAGTTGAGTGTCCAATTTTGGCTCAGGTCATGATCTCACAGTTTATGAGTTTGAGCCCCACATTGGGCTCACTGCTCTCAGCACAAAGCCTGCTTCAGATCCTCTGTCCCCCTCTCTCTCTGCCCCTCCCCTGCTCATGATCTCTCAAGAATAAACACTAAAAAAATATTTATAAAAAAATGGACAAAGGACTTGAACAGACATTTCTCCAAAGAAGATATATAAATGGCCAATAAGCACATGAAAAGATGCTCTATATCACTAATTAGGGAAATGAAGATAAAAACCAAGTGAAATACCACTTTATATTCATAAGGGTGGCTATTATAAAATTAGATAAGCGGTTGAAAAGATGTTGAGAAATTGAAAACCTTGTGCATTCCTGGTGGGAATATAAAATGGTGCAGCTTCTGTGGAAAAGGCAGGGTGGTTTTTCAAATAAACATAGAATTACCATATCATCTAGCAGTTCCACTGCTAGGTAAATAAAAAGAATTAAAAGCAGGGACTCAAACACGAACATTTAGAGCAGCATTACTCATAACAGCAAAAAAGTAGGAAAACCTCAAAAGTCTATGGAGGGGTAAATGGATAAACAAAATGTGGTACATACATACAATGGAATATTATTCAGCTTAAAAAGGAAGGAAATCCTGGCGCATGCTACAATATGACACTATGCTAAGTGAAATAAGCCTGACACAAAAGGACAAATGTTACACAATTTCACTTACACAAGGTACCTAGGGAAGTCAAATTCATGGAGATGTAAAATAGAAAGGTAGCTTCCAGAAACAGGAGGGAGGAAGAATGGAAAGCTACTGTTTAATCAGTACAGAGTTTCAGCTGAAGATGAATAAGTCCTGGATATGGATGGGAGTGAAGTTGCTGGTTAACAGCACAACAATGTGAATGTACTTAAAGCTACTGAACTGTACACATAAAAATAGCTAAAATGGTAAATTTTATGTTATATATATTTTACCACAGTAAACAACAACAACAACAAAGGATTATTATTGCTTATACAAGAGGTCTCAAAGAATTGAGAAGAGCCATCAACTCTAATTTTTTAAAAGGGTAAACATTTTAAAAAGAATTCACAGAAAAAGAAATGTTTATGGCCTTTGAACATATGAAAGATGCTCAAATTCAATTATTAGAGAAATGTGAATTAAAATGAATTTATATAAAAGTTCACTCTCCTATCATGTGGGCAAAAATCCAAAAGCTTGACAATGTACTCTGATGGCAAGACTTTGGAGAAGCAAGCAGTCTCATACATTGCTGTTGACAGGGATACAAAATGGTTCAACACAATGGAGAAAAATTTTATAACATCAAGCAAAATTGTGTGTGCACATTATACACTTTATGTATATTTATATATATAAAGTATATATAAATATATATATTTATTAAATATATATAAAATATATACAAAATTCAACTTAGCAGTTCCACTCCTAGAAATCTATTCCAAAGACATACTGGCTAAAATAGAAAATGACATTTTCACAGGAGGCATTCATTACAGTACTATTTATTGTAGCAAAAGATTAGAAAAAAACTCAAATGTTCATTAAGAGTTGAATAAGCTATAGGGGTCAGGGGAGGGTAAAAAAAAATAGAATTGAGGGGCACCTGAGTGGCTCAGTTGGTTAAGAGTTCGACTGTGGCTTACGTCATGATCTCACTGTCCATGAGTTCAACCCTGCGTCGGGCTTTATGCTGACAGCTGCTTCGGATTCTGTGTCTCCCTCTCTCTCCCACTCCCCCATTCGCGCTCTGTCTCTCTCTGTCAATCTCTCTCAAAAATAAATAAACACTAAGAAAAAAGAATAAGCTATGGACATCCATTAGAATGGAAAGCTATGTAGCTATAAAAAATAAATTAGATTCTACAGAAAAAATTAACTTGTAATTATATTATTAAAAATAACATCATGATATTTTGAAAATAAATATTCATAATAATGTGATTCAGCAACTAAGATTTTCAGCATTAGAGGTAAAAAACATACACCTATGAAATTGAAGGTAAAATTGAGTAAAAACTACATGTAATCTTTGAATTTAAAATACAGTATACATTCAATTTTTTTTTTTTATCCAAAATACTGATGTCTCCTACCTCCACCTACTGAAAAACCCTAGGAACAATGACAGCCTAAGTTGCCCTTGTAAACTTAGTTTGCATTATTAGAAAACTAGCCTCATATAGGATGAAATATGTTTCTACAAGCAGCTGATGAGACTATATCTTAATTATCAAATCCTGGTCTGTACCTCTCACAGGACAATATCCAGGCAGAATATAACCAGAGATGTGACTAGGATGTTGAAGGGACTTGAACTTATATAAGTTGTTACAAAAGAACTGGGAATATTTAGCCCAGAGAAACAGTCTTTGGGCTGGATATGGGCTAAATATTCCTAGCTTTTTGAGACAAAACTCACTATCACTTTTTAAAAAATGGAATTAGAACATATCATTCATAATGTTTTATAATCTACATTTTGTCTTAACTCAGTCAATGAATTCAGACTCTTGGTAATATGCATATTAATAAGCTCTTTTTTCCATTATTTAATTAGGTATATTTAGCCTTTCACTTTTTTATTCCCTCCTCTCCAGTGCCCATCATTTTAAATAGTGCTACATTTTAATTCAGATTCAAAGAATGCTTACGATTTCAAGGACTTAGGAGAATATCGAACTTATTTGCCTAAATCATGATGTATTAGCAATTACAATAGTTAATATCACAGAATACACATTTTCTCTTTGGTACATGGGATATTAAACCACGTTACTATGGTTGCTTATCAGCTACTTGGTGCTTTTCCATTTCTCTATGTAGATTATTTTTCAAATAACCTTGGTTAAAGCAGCCATAATTGTACTAAACTGTATCTGAAAATTAAAGCATCTGGGAAACATCCTAATGAAAGCTCAAAACTCCCTTTGTATGAGAAAATTAGCACTCTCTAAGGCCTAATAAGCATGGCTAAGGATACCTCTGATGCCAAAACTCTGAAAAGTACTCAAAACCCCTGTGCCATCAGCTAATGGAATATTGTAATTTAAGGGGAAAAAGTAAAGAATATTTGAAAGTGATTAAAAGAGAGGCTATTTTCAGTGGTGTAAAGAGTAATAGAATAGACACAGAAAGCTGGTTTCCTGAAAATGATTTTGCTACAAATGTAATTAGGAAAGATATAAAGTGTGTCATTGGGAAAATTACATTAAAATTATAGTTAAACTTCATAATTATGCATAACCCATAGAGAAACAATAAAAACAAAGTGAAATTTTCCCAAATTACCCTAAATATGCATTAAATTTATGATTAATGTACAATATTAAGAGAAATACTCTGGTTTTCATTTTTAATACAGATTTTCTTTCTATTCCCATACAGTCTCATTTGTTGAGTTGTATTTTCATAAAGCTTATTACCAGCTTTCTTTTTTAAAGGATAGAACATTTTATCTAATTTTTCAATATATAAAACTCTTATAAAGCATGGTTCAATCAAAGTATTTATAATTGAAGAAGACAAAAAGCATATTTCTTGTGGCTTGTTAAGCATGTTTACTTTCATTAGGGCTAAACTAAAAGCATAATTTCATTTTCTAGAAAGGCATTTTTTAAAACAGTTTGTCTTTTTTTTTTTTATTTAAATTCAAGTTAGTTAACATACAACGTAGTCTTGGCTTCAGGAGTAGAACCCAGTGATTCAAAAAAGTTTGTGTTCATAAATATTCACATTTTGATTTAAAATCATAAAAGTAGATTTTGGAATAGTCATAGAACAACTAATTCTCATGTTCTTTTATAGATGATAAATGAAATTATCTGTTATTTGGTATTATCCAAACAATTCCATGCCAGACTGTTCATAATAAAGCCCAATATTTAGAAGTCTAAAATTATTTTATTTATTTATTTTTTTTAGAGAGCGAGAGAGCAGCAGCAGGGGAGAGAGGCAGAGCTCCGGAGAGAGAGAGAGGATCTTAAGCAGGCTCCACACTCAGCGCAGAGCCCCACACAGGTCTCAGTCCCATGACCCTGGGATCATGACTGGAACCAAAATCAAGAGTCAAATGCTCAACTGACAGAGCCAACCAGGCATTCCTTAACCTATTTTAAACAAGGATTTGTACATAAGTTCTCTAAGTTGTAAGCAAATATTTGTGTTGGTTCAGAAATCATAATATAGGTTTCTTAGTATTTCTAAGCCGTGGCATTACAGAGAAATTGAGGCTGAAGACTGAGTTAGAGTTAATTCCTGAATGTAGGCAAGAACTTCAAGGCAAAGAGAATAATATGTGAAAATACATGCTTATAGAAGAGTTAAAATTTTGCTCTGACTGGAGTATAGGGTTGTTAGATTGAACAGGAAAAAATGAGGGTGAACAAGTGGGTTGGGACAGATTTGTAAGTGTTTACTATTTAGTGATGAAATGGATTTTGTGTCCACGTAAAGTTTTTCTTTTTTCTTTCTTTTTAGGAGAAGGATTACATGCTCAGTTTTTACTCATAGAAAAGAACGCAAGCAATAGCATTAACAATAGTACTAGAGCTAAGAGAGACGGAAGATAGGAATGTTGGGAGATATCAATAAGAATGTTGGTTGATTATCTTATTCACTAACTCATTCAACACACATCAGAGTACTATTTATACACTCCAAGTATCTGCTAGGTTGTGGAGATGCAAACAGGAATAAAAAACTTTCAGGGTCTGATGAGCGGAAACAATCACAAGAACTTATAATGCTTTGCAGTTCACCTCAAACATCATGTCTTCTTTTAAGCCTCCCTGCCTCCATTTGGAATTAAGTGCTCCTCATTTTGTGTTTCCACAAAGTTGGGTTAATTGTTTCTATTGCAGGGTGCTGTACATTGTATTCGAATCTGTTATATATATGTCTCTCTTGCCAACTAAATTGATCTCCTGGATGAAAAGAATCATGCCATGTTTATTTTGACAGTTACCTAACACAGAGAAGGTATAACTTGAAAATTGTTTCTTTGCAATTAGTTCAGTGTTTTGAGCTATAACCTGTACTAGTTAGCTTCTTTTTTAGACAATGTTACAAAAATGAAAGTCTGTGGGGCGCCTGGGTGGCTCAGTCGGTTAAGCGTCCGACTTCAGCTCAGGTCACGATCTTGCAGTCCGTGAGTTCGAGCCCCATGTCGGGCTCTGGGCTGATGGCTCAGAGCCTGGAGCCTGCTTCTGATTCTGTGTCTCCCTCTCTCTCTGCCCCTTCCCCGTTCATGCTCTGTCTCTCTCTGTCTCAAAAATAAATAAATAAATAAAAAGTTAAAAAAAAAACAAAAACAAAAAAACAAAAATGAAAGTCTGTATTCAAGTTTTGATCCTATTGCTGGGCCTCACTTGCATTTGAAGTAGTTTTAAATTATTCATATATCAGCTAGAAGTTTTGAGGACCAGAAACATTACTTTGAAAGCATTTTGAAGTTCAGAGCAAAAAGGATTATATTTGCTTTAGCTTAGGATAAAATAATTTTCACAACAGCAATAATTGTTTTTGGGAATTATTAATTTTATATTTTGAATGTTGCTATGGTAAAAATATCACAAAGATATAAGATATTATTAGCAGTAAATACTCTCAAAGTTACAAATTTTAAAAAACTATGCTGGCAGATGCTGTGACTTTCATATTTACAATGTTCTGTCTTATAGATCCATATGTCTTGGTAGTTTTCTGAGTTAATTACTCTTAGGCTGCAACAGACTATTACTCCAGTGTTCTTGAGCTATAGGTAGCATAATGAATTATTAGAAAGGAGAATTACTAATTAAAAAAAATGGAAAAGATGGGAAAGAATGGCTTGAGAGAACCAGAATGACTATATAAAGAAGTAGGGTCTATGGATGTGCACACATGATTTATTCCTGTCTCTGTCTTGTCATCTGGTTGGAATGAGAGTAACATAGATGTTTTCCGTAAATATTACCCTTTTGGTCTGCTTGCATGAGTCTTCTAATACAGCTGTATAAAGTCATGTGACTTTAACACAGTTGGAGAAATATCCTACACTTTGAAATTGGGATCTCAGAATCAAGATTTATTTAATAAAGTATCGTATGCAGCAACATAGTAGTTCCTAAGAACACTAACATCAAAAGAGATAAATGCAACATAGTGATTTATTTACTATATTTGAAGGCTAATCGTGTACTTTTATATTCACACTATATATATGGAATAAAGTTTGTGCCTTTGGCTTTTTAAATTTAAAGCAAATAAATGATATCAAAATTATACTAAATGGGACAGTGATTAAATTTCAAAGGTGTAAGTTTCTTCCTTTTCTTTTTTCTTTTTTTTTTCTCTGCTGCTGCTGCTGCTACTGCTGGGAGAGGGATTGATCTGGAATGAGCAGCAGGAGTAGAATAATTGTCATCTCTTGAAAATAGATTTCAGTGTGTGGTTATTTTTGCAAGGGGACTTACTTTGGGATTCCCAGAAGGAGACTCTGAGCAAGTGATTTATTACTGAAGCCCTCCCAGGTGAAATTGGTAAGGGAAGCCAGACTGGTAAGGAGAAAGCCAAGCAAGGCGGCAATCTCAGGCAAAGTCTTTTTTGAGGGAAGCAAACCTCCCACAGGAAGTTTTAGGTGAGAGCTATTGGAGGCAAAAACATGCCTTAGTTGGGAGAAGGATGCTCATAAAGGATAAAAAAAAGATCTGAGAGGATCTGGGCAGAGTCCGGACCATGTCCACTGCACAGTGTTTCTGAGAAAGCTGATCTCTGTGAAGCATCTCAAAGTAGAAAAAAGAGATTCTCTTGCGTAAGCCAGTTATAAATGAAGAGATTGTTTTCAATGTTCAGGATCTAACTTTAAACTTTGGAGTTACAACAAAAATGAGAACTGGAGCCTGAAGATGACACAGCTATGGCTCTGCAGAGACCGAAAACAGGTGAGCTCTGAATGAAGCCATGGCATTTTTAACGGAAAGGAATGTAAGAAAAATGAGAGAGTTACACTAGTTATTAAAAAACTGTGCAGGGGTAAATTACATTGACAGATTGAGACTGAAAGGCTTAGAAGATGAACAACCCAAATTACTGGAAGATTAGAAAAAGACTGGACCTTTCTGCAAGGTGAGTGCTTAATACAAATCTGTATGAACCACAAATTAAAATAATATCAACATTATCTAACAGCCCAGCAAAGTTAATGTTACATCTAAGGGATGGAAGTGTCTCCAAAGAGGTCTCACTCTAAAGAATGACAGACACTTAAGGATGGCTCTATACAGTCTCTGTGGAACAGGCAGATGAAGAGAAAACTGTGATATTTTCAGCCAATTGGATGTGCTGACATCTGGTTGGATCACTGTGCATGAGTTAGTTAACATTAGTCACTGAAGACAAAACAACTCATGCAGATTGCAGGCTTGCTAGCTAGTTATTTATTTATTTATTTATTTATTTATGCATGCCAGGTACACAAAGAAAGCAGCACTGTGGACTCAAGGAGACATACATAGTCTTGAGAACACCTTGATGAAGCTTCTTCAATACAAGCAAAGTGATTACATTTGTCTAAATACTATGTCAAATAATGTCGGGGGAGTAACAAATAATAGTAGATGAGGGGGATCATATGTCTTGAGTTAAACATTTTGGACAGGAACTATATCTTAGATTGTTAGTGTATTATCACTGTCTCTAAATTACCTTGTGCTGTGTGGACTGAGAAATACTGGAACACATCTGATATTTATGTGTTTTATTCCAATTTGGACATGACTGTCATGCCAGGGAACTTTTAGGTAATAAGCCTTTTAAAACTATTTATTGCATGAACTCTGATTTTCCTTTTGAATACATCATCTCATTAATTAAGAGATTTAAATTTCGTTACTTCATGTCTCTCTTCACTAGATTATGTAAACAGCTCTGCCATTACCAAATCACATACTATTTTTATTTTTCTAAAGTTTTAGATCTCAAAGCCATCATTTAAATTGAAAATTACAGAAAAGAAAAAGCAATTTGGAGCATCCCATTCTTAGCTATGTATTGAATAAAGCTATCCTGCTATTAGTATCTGTTTCAATTTATTTTTCCTGGTTTTGGTCATAGTTCAGCAACATTCAGGAGAATATTATATGATAAATAATGTGATATTGAAAACCCATTACTCACACTGCCAAATTTATGAGAAAAGGAAAAAAAAACCCTTTCCTTAGAAATACATTATAAATTCAAATAAACAAATATAACATAGATTATTTTTGAAAGGCATATAATTTTTAGATTCTGATCATTAGCTTTAGTTATCCTTAGCTTAATGAAAAATATGTGTAACATTGAAAATATAAGCAACTAACAAATCAAATAGTTGCAAAACTATAAGCTCTTCTCAATCTACTGATTCCTCTGCCAAAAAATGGTCTCAAATCTCCATATCATTAATATAGGCCTGAATGATTTTTATATGAGCAATGGATTCCACATTCAATGTTAGGTGATACAGGAACATAGAGTTTTCATTGCAGTCACCTATATGAATTTTAAAAGGTTCCAAAGTAATATTTATAAGCAGGATTTCACTTCACTTAGCAAAATGTTTACTGATACTGACCTTGATGTAGTGTTAACTACATTTGAGTGCTTTTTAAAAAGACTATTTTTAAGAGGAGTTTTAGGTTTACTACAAAATTGAGAGGAAAGTACAAGATTTCCCATATACTCCTTGTCCCTACACATGCAAAGCTTTCCTCATTATCAACTTCACTCACCAGAATGGTGCTTTCACATCATAATCACTTAAAGTCCATTGTTTACCTTAGGGTTCACTCTTGGTGTTATACTATGTACGGATTTGGATAAATAGTATAATGATATATATCCATCATTATAATATCATACAGAGTATTTCTACTGCCCTAAAATCCTCTGTTCTCTGCCTATGCATCTCTCCCCTACCCTGCCCCCAACCCTAGCAGCCACTGATCTTTTTATTATCTCCATCGTTTTACCTTTTCAGAATGTCATATAGTTGGAATCATGTGGTATTACTGCCTTGTCAGATTGGCTTCTTTCACTTAGTAATATTCATTCAGGTTCCTCCAAGTCTTTTCATAGCTTAATAACTCATTTCTTTTTAGGACTAAATAATGCTCCATTGTCTGGATATACCACAGTTTATGTAGCTAATCACCTACTGAAGGACATTTTGCTTGCTTCCAAACTTTGACAATTATGGATAAAGCTGCCATAAACATCTGTGTTTTGGTGTAGACATCAGTCTTTAACTCCTTTGGATAAATACCAAGCAGCACAATTGCTGGATTGTATGGTAAGAATATGTTCAGTTTTATGAGAAACCACCAAACTATCTTTCAAAATGGCTGTATATTTTGCATTCCCACCAGAAATGAATGAGAGTTGCTGTTGCTCCACATCCTCATTAGCATTTTGGTGTTGTCAGGGTTCCTGACGTTGGCCATCCTAATTGTGTAGTGTATCTCATTGTTTAATTCACACTTTCCTGGTGACATATAAAGTGGAACACCTTTTCATATGCTATTTGCCATCTGTCTTCTCTGGTGAGGCTTCTGTTAAGGTCTTTGGTCCACTTTCAAAATCTAGTTGTTTGTTTTCTTGTTATTGAATTTTAAGAGTTCTTCATTTTAAATAACAGTCTTTTATCAAATGGAGCTTTTGCAGTATTTTCTCCCAGTCTGTGGCTTGTCTTATCATTCTCTTGTGACAGTATCTTTTACACAATAGAAACTTTTAATTTTAATGAAGTTTAGCTTATCAACTATTTATTTCATGGGTTGCCTTTGGTGTTGTATCTAAAATGGCAACACCAAACCCAACATCATCTAGATTTTCTCCTATGTTACCTTCTAGGAGTTTACAGTTTAGCATTTTATGTTTAGGTCTATGATCCACTTTAATTTTGTTGTTGAGAGAGAGAGAATATATCCCAAGCAGGCTCTGTGCTGTCAGCAGAGAGCCCAATGTGGGGCTTGACCTCACAGACCATGAGAGCATGACCTGAGACTAAATCAAGAGTCAGTTGCTTAACCAATTGAGCCACCCAGACACTCCTTGAGTTAATTTTTGTGAAGGGTGTAAGGTCTGTGTCTAGGTTCATTGTTTTGCATGTGGATATCCAATTGTTTCAGCACCATTTGTTGAATGGGACTATCTTTGCTCCACTGTATTACCTTTGCTCCTTTGCCAAAGATCAGTTAATACATTCATGTGGGTCTCTTTATGTGGCTGTCTGTTACATTTACCTATTATTTCACCAGTACAACACCATCTTGATTACTGCAACTTGATAGTATGTCTTGATGTCAAATAAGGTCAGTGCTCCAACTTTGTTTTTCCTCTTCAATACTGTGCTAGCTAGTCTTTAGTCTTTTGCCTCCCTCTATAAACTTTACAATCAGTTTGTCACTATCCATAAAATAACTTATAGGGATTTTGATTGGGATTGAATTGAATCTGTAGATCACCTTGGGAAGAACTGACATGTTGGCTATAATGAGTCTTTCTACCAGTGAACATGGAATATCTCTCCATTTATGTAGCTCTTCTTTGAACACCTTCATCTGAGTTTTTTAGTTTTTCTTTTTTTTTTTATTTATTTTTTTTTTTTATTTTTTTTTTTTAAATTTTTTTTTTTTTCAACGTTTATTTATTTTTGGGACAGAGAGAGACAGAGCATGAACAGGGGAGGGGCAGAGAGAGAGGGAGACACAGAATCGGAAACAGGCTCCAGGCTCTGAGCTATCAGCCCAGAGCCTGACGCGGGGCTCGAACTCACAGACCGCAAGATCGTGACCTGGCTGAAGTCGGATGCTTAACCGACTGCGCCACCCAGGCGCCCCTAGTTTTTCTTATATAGATCTTGCACATATTTTATTAGATTTGTACCTAAGTATTTCATTTTTAGGGTGCTAAGTAAATGGTATTGTTTTAAATTTCATATTCTACTTGTTCACTATCGTTATATAAAAGCATTGACTTTTTTATATTACCCTGAAACTTTGCTATAATTGATTATTGGTTCCAGCAGCTTGTTCTTTTTTTCAATTATTTTCAGTTTTATACCTAGATTATCATGTCATCTATAAACAGTTTTATATCTTCCCTAATCTGTATACATATTATTTCTTTTTCTCACCTTATTGCATCAGCAAGGACTTACGGTATGATGTTGAAAAGGAATGATGAGAGAAAGTATCCTTGCCTTGTTCTAATCTTAATGGGAAAGCTTTGAGTTTCTTACCATTAAGTATGATGTTGGCTGTAGAATTTTTTTATCAAGTTGAGAAAGTTCTCCTGTATTGTTACTTTACTGAGTGTTTTTATTATAAATGGGATTTGGATTTGTTAAATGATTTTTATGTATCTATTGGTATAATCACATGATTTTACTTTTTTAAGTCTGTTGATGTGATGGATTATGTTAATTGATTTTTGGATGTTGAGCCATAATTGTGTACCTATGACAATTCCCACTTGATCATGGCATACAATTTCTTTTATACTTTTTTGGATTTGATTTGCTCATATTTTGTTGAGGATATTTAAATTTATGTTCATGAGAGATATTGGTTTATAGTTTTATTTTCTTGTAGTTTTTATGTCTGGTTTTGGTATTAGGTTAATGCTGACCTCATAGAATGAGTTAAGAAGTATTCCCTTTGCTTCTATCCTCTGAAAGAGATTATAGAGAATGGGTGTAATTTTTAAATGTTTGGCAGAATTTACCACTGAACCCTCTGGGTTTGGGGCTTTCTGTTTTGGAATGTGATGAATTATTGATTCAATTACTTAAATAAATATAGGCCTATTCAGATCATCTGTTTTTTCTTGTGTCAGTTTTGGCAGATTATATCATTCAAGGAATTAGTCCATTTCATTTAGGGTATCAAATTTATCGTCATAGAGCTATTCATAGTATTCCTTTATTATCCTTTTAATTTCCATGAGATCTATAGTGATGTCTCCTCTTTCATTTCTGATATTAGAAATCTGTGACTTGTCCTTTTTGTCTTAGTTAATGTAGCTAGAGGGTCAGTAATTTTACTGATTTCTTCAAAGAACCAGATTTTGGTTTCATTGATTTTTCTCTACTGATATCCTGCATTTTATTTCATTGATTTCTGCTCTAATTCTTATTTCTTTTCATCTACTTACTTTGAATGTAATTTACTGGTTTTTTTTTTCTAGCTTCCTAATGTGGAAGTTTAGATGATTAATTTTAGATTTTTTTTTCTTTTCTAATATATGCATTCAATGCCATAAATTTCTATCTAAGCACTGCTTTTACTGTGTTCCACAAATTTGGATAAATTGTGTTTTCATTTTCATTTAGTTCAAAATATTTTATAATTTCTTGAGATTTCTTCTTTGATCTATTTATTTGGAAGTATGTAGTTTAATCTCTACCTATTTGGGGATTATTCCAGTTATTTTTTGTTATTGATTTCTAGTTTAATTCCATTATGGTCTGAGAGCAAATATTTTATGATTTCTACTCTTTTAAATTTGTTAAGGTATGTTTTATGGCCCAGAATATTGTCTATTTTGGTGAATGTTCTATGTAAGCTTGAGAAAAATCTGTTATTCTGCTGTTGTTGGATGAAGTAGTGTATAGGTGTGAGTAGTATCCACTTGATTGATGGTGTTGTTGAATTCAACGATGTCCTTACTGAATTTCTTTTGGTGAATCTGTCCATTTCTGATAGAGTTATGTTGAAGTCTGAAACTATGATAGTGGAGTTATCTATTTTTCCTTGGCAGTTCTATCAGTTTTTGCCCCACATAGTTTGATGCTGTGTTGTTAGATGCATCCACATTAAGAATTATTATGTCTTCTTATAAATAAACGTTAAAAAAAAAGAATTATTATGTCTTCTTAAAGAATTGACCCCTTTCTTACTATGTAATGTCCTTCTTAATCTCTAATAACTTTCCTTACTTTGAAGTCTGCTCTGTTATGAAAGTATATAGCTACTCCTGTTTTCTTTTGATTAATGTCAGCATGGTATATTTTTCTCTATCCATTTGCTTTTCATCTGTATGTGTCTTTATATTTAAAGTGGCTTCATATAGACAACATATGACTTGTGTTTTTTGATCCACTCTGATAATCTCTGTCTTTAATTGGTGCATTTACATCATTGACATTCATAGTGATAACTGATATAGCTGGATTCATATCTAGCATATTTGTTAATGTTTTCGATTTTTGCCCTTGTGTTTTGTTCTCTCACTTTTTGTCTCTCACTTTTTGTCTCTCACTTTCTTTGTCTCTCACTTTTTTTCCTGCCTTTTGTGGTTTTAGTCAAGCATTTTATATGATTCCATTTTCTCTTCTTGGAGAATATCAGTTACACTTATTTTTTAACTTTTCTTAGTGCTTGCCCCTGAATTTGTAATATATATTTACAACCAAACCAAGTCCACTTTCAAGTAACACTATACCATTTCACTGGTAGTATGAATATCTTTTAATAACAAAATAATCTTAATTCTTTCCTCCCATGCCTTCTATCATTGCCGTCACTCATTTCACATATAGAAGCATTCATAACATATTTGTATATATATAAGTGTGTATATTTGAATACATTGTTGCTAACATTATTATTTCGAGCAAATTGTTATCTGTTATATCAATTAAGAATATAAAAATATGGGGCACCTGGGTGGCTCAGTCGGTTAAGCGTCCGACTTCAGCTCAGGTCATGATCTCGCGGTCTGTGAGTTCAAGCCCCACATCAGGCTCTGTACTGACAACTCAGAGCCTGGAGCCTGTTTCAGATTCTGTGTCTCCCGTTCTCTCTGACCCTCCCCCACTCATGCTCTGTCTCTGTCCCAAAAATAAACAAACGTTAAAAAATTAAAAAAAAAAAAGAATAAGAAAAAAACACCAAGGGTAAGGGAAACAAAAGCAAACATGAACTACTGGGACTTCATCCAGATAAAAAGCCTTCTGCAGGGGCGCCTGGGTGGCGCAGTCGGTTAAGCGTCCGACTTCAGCCAGGTCACGATCTCGCGGTCCGTGAGTTCGAGCCCCACGTCAGGCTCTGGGCTGATGGCTTGGAGCCTGTTTCTGAGTCTGTGTCTCCCTCTCTCTCTGCCCCTCCCCCGTTCATGCTCTGTCTCTCTCTGTCCCAAAAATAAATAAAAACGTGGAAAAAAAAATTAAAAAAAAAAAAGCCTTCTGCACAGTGAAGGAAACAATCAACAAAATGAAAAGGCAGACTACAGAATGGGAGAAGTTATTTGCAAACAACATATCTGATAAAGTCTTGGCATCCAAAATCTATAAAGAATTTATCAAACTCAATACCCAAAAAAACAAATAATCCAGTGAAGAAATGAGCAAAAGACATGAATAGACACTTTTCCAAAGCAGACATCAAGATGGTTAACAGAAACATGAAAAGATGCTCAACATCACTCATTGTCAAGGAAATACAAACCAAATCCATAATGAGATACCACCTCACACCAGTCAGAATGGCTAAAATTAACAACTCAGGAAACCGCAGGGGTTGGTGAGGACCCTGAGAAGGGGACCACTTTTTCACTTGTTCAGGGGAAAGCAAACTGGTGCAGCCACTCTGGAAAACTGTATGGAGGCTCCTTAAAAAACTAAAAATAGAACTACCCTACAATCCAGCAATTGCACTATTAGGTATTTACCCAAAGGATACAAAAGTACATATGTAAAGGTGTATATGCACCCCAATGTTTATAGCAGCATTATCAACAATAGCCAAACTGTGGAGAGAGCACAAGTATCCACTGACTGATAAATGGATAAAGAAGATGTGGTATACATATACAATGGAATATTACTCAACCATCAAAAAGAATGAAATCTTGCCATTTGCAATGGCATGGATGGAGCTAGAAGGTATAATGCTAAGCAAGATAAGTCAAACAGAGAAAGACAAATACCATATGATTTCACTCATATTTGGAATTTAAGAAACAAAATAGGTGAACATATGGGAAGCAGGGAGGAAGGAGAGAGGGAAACAAACCACAAGAGACTCTCAATGATAGAGAACAAACTGAGGGTTTGTGGAATTAGGTGGGTGGGGAATGGGCTACTTGGGTGATGGGTATTAAGGAGGGCACTTTTTTGTGATGAGCACTGGATGATGTATGCAAATGACAAATCACTGAATTCTACTCCTGAAACCAATATTGCACTGTATGTTACCTAACTAAAATTAAAAGAAAAAAAGAATGAGAAAAATACAATGTTTCCTTTTACCTTCACTTATTCCTTCTTTGATACTCTTCCTTACTTTATACAGATTCAAGTTTCTTACTTATATTATTTTTTATTTCTCTAAAGAACTTCTTTAACATTTCCTGTGAGGTAGGTCTACTGCATTAAATTCCCTCAATTTGTCTGAGAGTGTTTATTTCTCCTTCACTTCTGAAGGATAATTTCATAGGGTACAGAATTCTAGGTTGGTGGATTTTATTCTGTCAACACTTTAAATATTTCACACCACTCTCTTCTTGCCTGTATGGTTCCTGAGGATAAGTCAGTTGTAATTCTTATCTGGAGATAAATCTCACAGTATTGTGGGGACCTACCTCTGCCTGGGTTCCCCTGGGGTTTTTAACTCTTAGAGTACTCCAGGACTCCAGAAATTTATCAATTACAGTTAGGTTTTCCTGTCCTGACACTGTTTCCTATGGCAGTTTGTGAGTCTCTGCTCTGGCCAGCAGTGTCTTGTTGTATTTGCCTACCTGTGTCTCCAACTTCAGAGACAGTGGTTTCCCTTGTGTCCTCACCTCTTAGGGATCCAAGAAGAGTTATTGATTTTTCAGCCTATTAACTTTTCACTTGTTAGGACGGTGTGGTGACCTATATGTGGAATTCCCCCCTTTTTTTAACCATAAGATTTCTCCTTTAAGTTAAATTTGTCTTATGCTTTGTAATTTATTTTAAAAATTGATTAAATATACAAACAAAATATTTATTTAATAATAAAATTGTAAAATTGAGGCTTTCTTTGGGATCATTTCTTGCAGGATATTTTATGTAGCTAAAAAAAATAGGACAATGAATTTCAACTCTGCCCCTGATGAGCTGTGTGATAAGATCTTAAGCAAGTCCCTAAGCCTCAGTTTCCCCATCTGTAAATCAAGGACAATAATATATACTTTAAGCCATTATTCTCATTATTCTGAAGAGTAAATGAATTAATGTATGCAAATTGCCAAATAGGGCATTGCATAGTTGCTCAATTATGTTACTATTGTTGCTATTTCATATCTTTAGTCTTTTAGAAAATAACATGATTAATCAATTGACTAGAATAACATGGCCTAACAGATAACACATAGATCATTTATACTGTCCATGACAGTGCCTATGATAGCTGCTTTGACAATGGAAATCACCAATGTTAATATATGACTTAAAAGTAGATATCAATTTATTCACATTGGTCAACTATAATTTGCCTATACATTGCACATGTAGTAAGTAATATTTTGATATATAACTGTAGGTTTTTTTCCTCCCACTGCTTCCTTGCACTACTTGCCTTTTCCTGATCATTTAGATAATAGAACTTAGCAGGCTAGAGTCAGGACACAACTACTCAGAATTTAGAAGTCATTTATCAGCTTTGAGCTTCACATTAGGCTTTTGAAAGAGTCCACAGTAGGCACAATAGTGTTAAAATCATAGCTTTCCTTTGCAGAACACGGGGCATTTTGAGAGAAAAATTTGCTGAGCTCCAAAGCACTGAGAGACTTGAAAGACTCATTTTATACCAGGAATCAAAGAGTCAGGAAGAATTCGTGAGTAGAATAACAGGCCCCAAAGAGGTAAAATTTGTCCTACATACAGAAAAAGAAAAGTAAACATGAGCAGAAGAGACCTTGTGATTGGGTGAGGAGGCTGACCACATTAATTAGAGACAACAACTGCAGTTGTGGCATAGGCAAACTCCTCAAGACCAAGAAGATGGGTTACAGCTCTGCAGAGGCCAGTGAGAATGCTGCTTGGACCAGGACCCTTCCCCTGATGACAAACAATGTAAGTGTACTGCCCATCCCCTGCTCCAGGAATTTAGACTACCTCCAAGAAGAAAATGAGAAGGAGAATCTGACTGAATGATTACTCAAAATAGACTGAGTTGTAAGGCAAAAGTGTATGTGACAAAGGCCATTAAGCAGAAGAGCTCATATTCTAATCTAGATTCAGCTATAGAGAAATTTAAAAAATTACTTCATTTTCTAACTGCAGAGTTTATGATTATGTTGAGATATCATATCCACTAACTATATGATCGGGCTTGAGGATACCTCAAGTTTTAGTTCTTCTTGGTTAATCTGAAAGCCTCCATCATCTGAAATGATTTTCAAGATTAGAAGGAGAAAGGAAAGAAAAGAATTTCTCTTTCAAATAATTCTTTCATCTGTCACAAAATTTAAAATAGGTACATGTATTGTTATCATGGGTATTTCAGAAAACTACATTAAAAACAACTTTCTCAAATAGAACACATTATCTTAAGCAGATTAAACCTATTTTTCTATCTTAATTTAAAAATAATTTTCACAAACATAACTCAAGGTGTTTAGCTATCACGTACAAATATTTTGAAACCTATTATAAGCTTAAAAAGTTTAGAAAGCTAGAATTTTTCTATTATAAACTGTAAACAAAATTATAAAGTATAATTATAAAAATAACCTTTTAAATATGCAAAATACACTGAAATATTTTTATATCATCAGCCTTTGTGTCAGCCTTGTCTTCCGCTGAGCATAGTGGATACGCTCTACAATCTGCAGGTTTAACCATTTTTAGTCTAACTGCATTTCTGAGTCATGCACAAGGCTGATTGTGTTAACAGCAAAGATATTTGACATGTTAGCCATATTGAGCCATGCTAATTCATAATAGGATTATTAATGTTAGTCGTAGGCACAAAGAAAGGTGAGGAGAAAATGGACTTGAGATACCTTTTTGATGTTGTTGCTTTGAAAGCATTAAGTCCTAAAAGTAAATATTTAAAAACCATTATCCTCAATATTTTTTTTGTTCCTAAAAATTTGATTCAATGGAGCCATAAGAAGGAGCATTTTTATCTTAGTATCAAGTTAAATTTTGAAATGTTGCCATGGACATAGTATATGACTTCCAGTGAGAAAAAAATACATGGTAGTGTATACTGGTTAATATTCTTTTTTTAAGAGCTCATATTTGCCTTGCACGATGCTATAACATCAATTTCATCACAGAATATTACTAACAAATTTACAGACAGAAAAGTAAACAAAAAATTTTATGCATTGCAACACTCTAAAATTATGTTATCTAATAACAAAGAAAAAAATGATTGCTACCTTCAGAATAAAAAACTGAGTAAAGTACCTGGAGCACTGAACATACAACAACATTATTATAAATGTCAATATTTATGGACTACTGTGAAGGCAGTGGTAAAAAAGCAAGTTTTAATAAAATGTTTGAAACAATCATTTAAAATAAATCATTTAAAATAAATCATTTAAAATAAATCATTATAACTTCAAGTGTTTCCTTCTAAATTTTTACCTCATATGATAGTGCAAACAACACATTTATAAAATAAGAATCATGAGTACAGTTTATCTTATACACTCACAATGTTTATATAGAATCTTGCACTATTCTTACATAAGCATTCCTATTGTCTCTCTACTGTTGTCAATTGTAGGCTTGGAAGGTAAACAGGTAACTGATTCAAAAAAAAAAAGAGAGAGAGAAAATACATCTGTTATTAAGACAGACCTCTGGTAGTAGATGCTGGTTGTTAAGAATCCAAAGAATTTTCTTTTTGTTGGCATAGTCTATGTTCTACATTTCCCTTTAGCCACGTTAGTATTTCATTCCAATGCGTTTTCTCAGTTCAGCTGCAGTTTTTTCCAGTTGTTGAATGTTCAATTGCCATTGTCTTCTATTTGACTGAAGCTTGTTCACTTGACAATGCAAACGCTTAAGAATTGCATTATATCTCTTATGTTGTACCTGTTAAAACAAGAGTACACATCCTGAATCTCCCCTCTGCTTTTCCCCCACCAAAGGTCACTCGTTTTGTTTCCAAGTTCCTGCCTTAGCTCAGACCTTCTTTACCGTTATTATACCATGGGTCCTTTTGACAATATGGTGAAGACTATGGACTCCTCAGAATAATGCTTTTAATGCATAAAATAAGACATACATGATTACAAAAAAATAAATTATATCAAAATACAGCTCTGCAACAGCATCAGGGGAATGGGGACAGAGACATCAAATTACTACCATAAAGGCAAAGTGAAAACTTGTCCACTGACACTTCACATAAAGTTCTATAAACTTTATGTCATTCTAAGTTTTCATTTTTGTTAATTCTTTAAGTTCAGATAATTCATTGAAACTGGTGAACTAACCCTGCTAATATGTTTACAAAATAAAAAATGACTTGAAAAGGATTAGAAATAAATTAATATAAACTGAAACATCATATTAGATGTGAAACTATATTCAAAAAAAGATTTTTTATACATTGAATATACTTAAGAGGATATATATTTATATCTATATTTCTATCTAAAAACATACATATCCACTATACATAATATATTTATATATTATATCCACTGGTATATACAATAGAATATATTGATAAGGAGAGAATAGTTGCTGAATGTGCACATACTGCTGTTCATAGAATATATTCATAGCAATAAAATAACTAAAACAAATTTTTGTTTAATCGGTAAATTTGGTCATTTGCATAGTAGCATGCTTCTAAAATTATTCTTCAGTAGTAAGCTATGAAACTAATACACAATGGATCAGAGTAGAGATGTGCAAGGTACCCTTAGTGGGACTCCAGATCACCAGTCATAGCTAGATGTCACAAAAGGTATTAATACACCTAAAGAAAGAATATATCATTAGAAGAGGTTTTGTGAAGAATGTAGCACACACATAGGAAAGTTAAGGAGTCATGTGCTGGTAGGAACTGATTATCTGACAAGTATAATTGTGTTATGGGGATTGGCTTCTTGAGCACCCAGAGCCAGAGTCCAAGAACATTCAAACTCAGATGACTGACTTGATTTCCATGCTCACTAACCAACTCCTGGCTTCCAATGTAGTTCCCTTACAGGGAGAAGCACCAATGGCTGACATAAGTTATCTGGTTTCCTTGAGGATTTTATTATTGTAAATTAATAAGCTGATATTTGAGTTAAATACATCAGTTTCTTGTGAACTTACTAGCATCTCTCTATGTCTAAGCAACTCTGGGATACTAACAAGATTAAGTTTCTAAGCTCACAAGGCTAAAAGGCAGTTTGGCCAAGAAGTGACTTTATTTTTTCTTTTTCACATGCCAATATTTCATTTGTCTTATTTTGTATTATTTTAATTCCAGCTAGTTAACATACAATGTTATATTAGTTTCAGGTGTACAATATAGTTACTGAACAATTCCATACATCATGGAGTGCTCATCATGACAGGTGCACTCCTTAATCCCCATCACCTATTTCACCCATCCCCCCCCACCCGTTTCCCTCTGGTAACTAACTAGAATTTAAATAAAAACTTGAAATTAACAAATAAACAACCCCCCCATGCATACAACAAATGAACAAAGGGAAAAAAGAGAGAGAGAGGGAGAGAGACAAGAAGTGACTTTGTAAAGGCAAAGTTCACATTGTGAGCCTTCTTGAAAGTCAGCCATTTGTTCAGCCTCTACTGATAACATTCAGACTTCGAGATGTGTCTTAATGTTCAAATTTGATTATCTGTAGGCAGCCAAGGATGTAAATGGTTCTGTACAGAAAGTAACTTTTTGCCTCTAGGAAGTGGATGGGCCACTACTCTCATTTAGTTACTGTTTCTGGCTAGGAAGAAACAAGCAATAATGAAGGAGAGGTGGTGGTCACAAAACACAGTGGCAAAAAGAAAACAAGGCCCTGTATAAGCCAAATCTGACCTCATCCACTACTGTTTTCTTCCTTCCCTCCATTCTAGCCACACTGCTCTTCTAACCTCTGAGCCCAAGAATGGTCTCATCTTAAGAACTTTGCACTTGCATTTACTTTTTCCTGGAAAGCTCTCACTCAGATCTGCATGCCTAGCTCCTTCACTTCTTTTAGGATTTTTGCTGAAAGAAACATTCTCAGTGCAGCTTTTGATGGCTAGAAGATACAATATTTCGCCTTCTCTCTCCTTATACCACATATATTACATATTCCCTTCTCTGCTCCATTTTTTTGTCCTTAATCCTATCCTTAGCTAACATGCCATATATTTTACTTACATATATTGTTTATGTCTATGTCTCCAACTAGAATGCAAGTTCAGGAGGACATATATCTTTAGAAGGGGTTTTGTAAGGAATGTAGCACACACATAGAAAAGTGAAGGAGTCATGTGCTATTTGAGACAGTTTTTGAAAATCAAATGGCTGCTACCCTATTTTGAGAAGAATGTTATATAAAATATATTGCTAAATTCTGTATTGTTCATATACAGAGAACAAATTGGTGGTTGCCGAAGGGATATTGGATGGGGGGATGGGTAAAGTAGGCAAAGGGGATTAAGAATGCATTTATTGTGATGAGCACTGAGTAATGTATAAAACTGATATATTGCATACCCAAAATGATGTTGTTATGTTATGATGTTATGAAGTCTGTATGTTAATCAAATTTCAATTTAAAAAAGAACACCTCATCTATAGGGAGAAAAACAATTTGGATGGCAGGATTTTTCATCAGAAATCATGGAGGTCAGAAAGAAGTGGCACAGCATTTTTCAAATGAGGAAAGAACTTTCAATCCAGAATTATTTTATTTTATTTTATTTTATTTTATTTTATTTTATTTTTTATATTAAATATAATCTATTGTCAAATTGGTTTCCATACAACACCCAGTGCTCATCCCAACAAATGCCCTCCTCAATGCCCATCACCCACTTTCCCCTCTCCCCCACCCCCCCCCATCAACTCTCAATTTGTTCTCAGTATTTAAGAGTCTCTAATGGTTTGCCTCCTTCCCTCTCTGTAACTTTTCCCCCTCTTCCACTCCCCCCTGGTCTTCTGTTAAGTTTCTCAGGACCCACATATGAGTGAAAACATATTCAACCCAGAATTCTACATGCATCAAAAATATCCATCAGGAGTGAAGGGGAAACCAAGACACTCTCAGATGAAAAAAAACTAAAACACTTTGTCACCAGCAGACCTATTCTAAAAGAATGAATTTATTTTTCTAAAGAGACAGGAAATGATAAAAGAAGGAATTTTAGAGCATCAGGTAGGAAAGAAGAATATGGTAGAGCAAAAATATAGGTAAACAAAATAGACAAAAGAAGAGGTCGCAGCTACAGGGTATGATGTTTCCTTTTTGAGGTGATGAAAATTTCTAAAATTAAATGTGGTAATGGTTACAAGTTATTGATAAATATACTAAAAACCATTGAATTATGCACTCTCAATGGATTAATTATATGGTATTCGAGTTATATCTCAATGAAGTTGTTTTTAAAAACAGGAATAGTGGTAGTCTGGGGGAAGGAGCACAGAAGAACTTCGTAAGCATGATGGGTAAGTGTTCTATCCTGATCTAGGTGATGGTAATAACAGGTGTAAATATATATCTTAGTCAAAATTAGTCAAACTAAACCTTTTCATTTGTGAACCTACTCTTACAACAATTTACCTCAAGAAAGAATATTAGAGTTAAAAATTACTAGGTAATTTCAAAACCCTTTCCAAAATACTTTTTACCAATTTACACTCATACCAACAGTATATTAAAATGTAGGTACTCCACAGAGAACTCCCTTCAGATGTAACTTGATCTTCTGCACAACATATCATAGTGAAACTGGCAAAATACAAAGATAAAGAAAGAATCCTGAAAGCAGCTAGGGATAAACGGGCCTTAACATACAAGGGTAGACACTTAAGGTTAGTAGCAGACCTATCTACTGAAAGTTGGCAGGCCAGAAAGGAGTGGCAGGAAATTTTCAATGTGATGAACAGGAAAAAGATTCAGCCAAGAATCCTGTATCCAGCAAGCCTGTCATTCAGAATAGAAGGAGAGAGAACGGTTTTCCCAAACAAACAAAAACTAAAGGAATTCATCACCACTAAATCAGCCCTACAAGAGATCCTAAGGGAGACGCTGTGAGTGAAAGATTGCAAGGACCACAAAGGACCAGACACATCACTACAAGCATAAAACTTACAGATAACACAATGACTCTAAACCCATATCTTTCAGTAATAACACTGAATGTAATGGACTAAATGCTCCAATAAAAAGACATAGGGTATCAGAATGGATAAAAAAACAAGACCCATCTTTTTGCTGTCTACAAGAGACCCATTTTAGACCTGAGTACACCTTCAGATTGAAAGTGAGGGGATGGAGAACCATCTATCATGCTACTGGAATTCAAAAGAAAGCTGGAGTAGCCATACTTACATCAGACAAACTAGACTTTAAACTAAAGACTTTAACAAGAGATGAAGAAAGGCATTACATAATAATTACAGGGTCTATCCATCAGGAAAAGCTAACAATTATGAGTGTCTATTCACTGAATTTGGGAGCACCCAAATATATAAAACAATCACAAACATAAGCAATCTTATTGGTAAGAATGTAGTAATTGCAAGGGACTTTAATACTCCACTTACAACAATGGACAGATCATCTAGACAGAAAATAGATAAAGAAACAAGGGCCCTGAATCATAACTGGACCAGATGGACTTGACAGATATATTTAGAACTTTTCATCCTAAAGCAGCAGAATATACATTTTTCTCAAGTTCACATGGAACATTCTCCAAGATAGATCACATACTGGGTCACGAAACAGCCCACAATAAATACAGAAGAATTGAGATCATACCATGCACACTTTCAGATCATAATGCTATGAAACTTGAAAACAACCACAGGAAAAACTTTGGAAAACCTCCAAATCGTATTAAGGAATGAATGGGTCAACCAGTCAATTAAAGAAGAAATCAAGAAATATATAGAAACAAATGAAAATGAAAACACAATAATCCAAACTCTTTGAGATGAAGCAAGGCAGTCCTAGGAGAAAAATACATTGTAATCCAGGCCTATCTCAAGAAACAAGAAAAATCCCAAATACAAAATCTAACAGCACACCTAGAGGAACCAGAAGCAGAATAACAAAGAAACCCCAAACCAGCATAAGAAGAGAAATAATAAAGATCCGAGCATAACTAAACAATATAGAATTAAAAAAAAACAACAGTAGAATAGATCAATGAAACCAAGAGTTGACATTTTGCAAAAATAAACAAAATTGACAAACCTCTAGCCAGGCTTCTCAAAAAGAGAGAGGAAGAGGATCCAAATAGATAAAATCATGAATTAAGATGGATTTCTCACAACCAATCCCTCAGAAATACAAGCAATTATAAGAGAATAGTAGGAAAAATTACATGCCAACAACTGGACAACCTGGAAGAAATGGACAAATTCCTAATACCCACACACTACCAAAACTCAAACCAGGAGAAATAGAAAATTTTAACAAACCCATAACTAGTGAAGAAATTGAATCAGTTATCAAAACTCTCCCAACAAGTAAGAGTCCTGGACCCGATGGCTTGCCTGGGGAATTCTACCAGACATTTAAAGCGGAGTTAATACCTACCATTCTCAAGCTGTCCCAAAAAGTAGAAATGGAAGGAAAACTTCCAGACTCATTCTATGAAGCCAGCATTACTTTGATTCCTAAACCACACAGAGACCCCACAAAAAAGGAGAACTACGAGCCAATATCCCTGATGAACATGGATGCAAAAATTCTCAACAAGATACTAGCAAATCGAATTCAACAGCATATAAAAAGAATTATTCACCATGATCAAGTGGGATTCATTCCTGGGCTGCAGGGCTGGTTCAACATTCACAAATCAATCAGTGTGATCCATCACATTAACAGAAGAAAAGATAAGAAACATGATCCTATCAATAGATGCAGAAAAAGCATTTGATAAAATACAACATCCTTTCTTAATAAAAACCCTCAAGAAAGTTGGGATAGAAGGAACATACTTAAACATCATAAAAGTCATATATGAAAAGCCCACAGCTAGTATTATCCTCAATGGGAAAGACTGAAAGCTTTTCCCCTGAGATCAGGAACACGACAGGGATGTCCACTCTAACCACTGTTGTTTAACATAGTGTTGGAAGTCCTAGCATCAGCAATCAGACAACAAAATGAAATAAAAAGCATGAAAACTGGTAAAGAAGAAGTCAAACCTTCACTTTTCACAAACGACATGATACTCTACATGGAAAACCCAAAAGACTCTACCAAAAGACTCCTAGAAATGATACATGAATTCAGCAAAGTTGCAGGATACAAAATCAATGTACAGAAATCAGTTGCATTTGTATACACCAATAATGAAGCAACAGAAAGAAATAAAGAAACTGATCTCATTTACAATTTCACCAAGAACCATAAAATACACAGGAATAAACCTAACCAAAGATGTAAAAGGTCTGTATGCTGAAAACTATAGAAAGCTTATGAAGGACTGAAGAAGACACAAAGAAATGGGAAAACATTCCATGCTCTTGGATTGGAAGAATAAACATTGTTAAGATGTCAGTACTACCCAAAGCAATCTACCCATTCAATGCAATCCCAATCAGAGTGCACAGAGCTAGAATAAGCATCCTAAAATGTGTATGGAACCACAAAAGACCCCAAATAGCCAAAGTAATGTTGAAAAAGAAAACCAAAGCGGTAGGCATCACAATCCCGGACTTCAGCCTCTACTACAAAGCTGTAATCATCAAGACAGTATATGGTATTGGCACAAAAACAGACACATAGACCAATGGAATAGAATACAGAACCCAGAATTGGACCCACACATGTATGGCCGACTAATCTTTGACAAAGCAGGGAAGAGGATCCAATGGAAAAAAGACAGTCTCTTTAGCAAATAGTGCTGAGAGAACTGGACAGCAACATGCAGAAGAATGAAACTGGACAACTTTCTTACACCATACACAAAAATAGACTCAAACTGGATGAAAGACCTAAATGTGAGGCAGGAAACCATCAAAACCGTCGAGGAGAAAACAGGCAACAATCTCTTTGACCTCAGCCATAGCAACTTCTTAATTGACACATCTCTGAAGGCAAGGGAAATAAAAGCAAAAATGAACTATTGGGACCTCATCAAGATAAAAAGCTTCTGCACAGCAAAGGAAACAATCAACAAGACGAAAACGCAACCAACGGAATGGGAAAAGATGTTTGCAGATGACATACCAGATAAAGGGCTAGTATGCAAAATCTATAAAGAACTTATCAAACTCCACACTCAAAAAGCAAATAATCCAGTGAAGAAATGGGCCGAAGACATGAATAGACACTTTTCCAAAGAAGACACCCAGATGGCCAACAAGCACATGAAAAGATGCTTAATGTCACGCATTATCAGGGAAATACAAATCAAAGCCACACTGAGATACCACCTCACACCTGCCAGAGTGGCTAAAATTAACAAATCAGGAAACAACAGATGTTGGCAAAGATGTGGAGAAATGGGAACCCTCTTGCACTGTTGGTGGAAATGCAAACTGGTACAGCCACTCTGGAAAACAGTGTGGTGGTTCCTCAAAAAGTTAAAAATAGACCTACCCTACCACCCAGCAATAGCACTATTAGGAAGTAATCCAAGGGACACAGGAGTGCTGATGCATAGGGGCATATGTACCCCAATGTTTATAGCAGTATTTTCAACAATAACAAAATTATGGAAAGAGCCTAAATGTCCATCAAGTGACAAATGGATAAAGAAGATGGTTTATATATACAATGGAATACTACTTGGCAATGAGAAAGAATGAAATCTTGCCATTTGCAGCAACATAGATGGAACTGGAGGGTATTATGCTAAGTGAAATAAGTCAGAGAAAGACAGATATCATATGTTTTCATTCATATGTGGATCTTGAGAAATTAACAGAAGATCATGGGGGAAGGGAAGGGGAAAGAGAAAAAGTTACAGAGAGGGAGTGAGGCAAACCATAAGAGACTCTTAAAGACTGAGAACAAACTGAGGGTTGATGGGGGGTGGGGGAGAGGGGAAAGTAGGTGATGGGCATGGAGGAGGGTACATGCTGGGATGAGCACTGGGTGTTGTATGGAAATCAATTTGACGATAAATTATATTAAAATGTACACACACACACACACACACACACACACAATAGAATACTACTTGGCAATGAGAATGAATTCTCACCATTTGCAGCAATGTGGATGGAACTAGAAGGTATTATGCTGAGTGAAATAAGTCAGTCAGAGAAGGACAGATCATGTTTTCACTCATCTGTGGATCTTGAGAAACTTAAGAGACATCCATGAAGGAAGGGAGGGGGAAAATTAGTTACAAGCAGAGAAGGAGGGAGACAAACCATAAGAGACTCTTAAATACAGAGAACAAAGTGAGGGTGGATGGGAGGGTGGGGGAGAGGGGAAAATGGGTGATGGGCATTAAGGAAGGCACTTGTTGGGATGAGCACTGGGTGTTGTATGTAAGCCAATTTGAGAATAAATTGTATTTAAAAATAATAAAATTCAGGTGCTCCATATCTTCCCAACTGTAATATTGATAATCTAAGGGACTAAATATGGGACCCCATTGTGGTTTTAATTATCAATCCATTATTATTAATTAGGTTTGTCAACTTTACCAGTGTTTTTGGATATTCATGTTTCAAAAAATAAGACTTCTCATATTTTACCCAGTGTTCTACTGGCTTGTTTGACATCTTTTATCTCTTAGTCACTTGTATAAATTAAAAATACCTGCTCTCTATGAGTCTTATCTTCTTTATTGTAATGGTACATTTTAATAATCCAGAAATTTATGATATTGTCAAAAGCAATATTTAATCATGCAGTTGTGTGTGTGTGTGTGTGTGTGTGTGTGTGTGTGTGTGTGTCTTTTAAAAGAAATAGTTCTCTGACACAAATGGTTAAGTTTGTCTCATATATTGTCTTGAATCTTCCTGGATGTAGTTGTATGTGTTATAAGATAGAAATATAATTTTATTTCCAAATTTGCTTTATTTTCCCATATGGCTAACTTATTTTGTTTGTAGCATTTATGATGGATTATATCCGGAGTCTTTTTTCTATTTCATTAATCATTGTACTTCTATTTTGATGCCGCTGATAGTGTCTTACTGTTTCCAGTTTTATAATAAATCTTGATCCAGAAGGTAAAAAAGTAATCATTTATTTAGGTTACTACTAAATATATGATAAAGTAATGGTATTTCTTAGAAAAATGTTTTGTAAAGGTGAGGATTTTTATCTTCAAATTCCTCAGATGCTTTTTTATTGTGTTAAATTAGCCACAAGCAAACATATCTTTTTAGTTTTCAAATTAATGTCTTAAGGGTGAAAATCATTTGTTTCACATAATATTTCACATATTATTTCAAATAATAATTTCACATAATAATTTCAAATAATAAATAATTTTTTATTTCCTCAACAACATATTCTTTTCTATTTTTGTTCTCCATTTATTTAAACAATAATGGTCATAGAAGTCTACTAGTGGTACCCCCAATTTAATTTCATTTTCAATTTTGCATATCAGTTTTTTTATTTGATTCTTAATAATTGAAAGCGTGAAGTCAGAAAGGATTAGGATACTAATGACTTCCATTGCCTTTTACTCTATTTTAAGGAGTTTCTGATGTCTATCTAGTAACTCGATAGCCTCTACTTTCTAGCTATTAATTGAGTACCAAGTTGTTGATGGAATGAGACCTGGAATAATTCCCAGCCACATTAAAAAATTTTTTTAAGTATTAATTAATTAATTAATTTATTTATTTATTTATTTAGAGCATGTGCAGGCACACACACAAGTGGGGGAGGGGCAGAGAGAGGGGGAGAGAACCCAGGCTCTGTGCCTTCAGTGAAACCCAGATGTGAGATCATGACCTGAGCCAAAGTCAAGAGTGGGATGCTTCACCAACTGAGCCACACAGGCACCCTCCCAGGCCATATTTTAATAGGAATGAGTGTTTGCCTTTTTGAATACATTTCACATATTTAAGTATCTGAATGAGAGAGTTATTTCTGGTAATGATTTGAACTTTATTGTTTTTTATAGTTCTTTTTTGTTCTCTAGCTGTTTTCGGAATTGAAAATAAACTATGGAAATTATAAATATAGTATATGTTAAGAAATGATACCATAAAACATTGAAATCCAGATAATTAAGACTTACCTCTATTTCTTTTCTTAATTTTTCATGTGTCTTTTCTTCTTCCTCAAGAAAGAAAGTTTTTTCAATGATAGATTCTTTTACAGCTATAATTTTAGCCTTCAGCTTTATAATGTCTTCCTGCATATTTATAAAATTTAAAATATACAAGTCAAACAGTGAATGATCAATATAAGTCCAACATTTTCAATGTTTCTATAATTTAAAAAAACTAGACATCGTATTTAATTTTGGTAAACAGGATTAGAACATTACTTCCATAGGTACAAAGAATAAAGAACTGTTATTCAAACAAATAAACCTTTGATTTAAAGACATAAAATTAAAAGTAAATGTAGATAAGACATAAAAAATAAGTGGTAGTCATAGTGGCAATTGCCCAGCAACAGTATAAAGGATACTTTTAAATTCTCTAGCAAGAAATGATGGATATTTTAAATTTATATATCCCCATCTTCAAACAATACTCTAAAAAATAGAAAATGCTTAAGGTGCAATTATTAATTGATGCTGTTTGTATAACAGCATTACGCGTACTAAATTGATTTGAATTGGTTGGATCCATTAGCTTAAGCTAGGGCTTCAACGTTTTTGTGAGTCACCAGCTTCTTCAAAAAAATGGATTAATTGTTCACTGCAATTCTGTTTGAATTTTTTTATTAATCCACAGGGGATTTGAGAACAATTCCTTTATGCATTTGTTCATTTGGCATAGTTGTTATATAACTCATGTATTTAAGTTTTTAGAAGTTGTAAAAATAGTTTCTAAATCTAGTTAAAGCAGCTATGGGTGTTTTATTAAGTTAATGATAAATTTATCACTTAATAAGTGTGCTTGAAAAAAGGAGTAATAGAAAAACTTCTGGTAAGTGTTATTTCAAACCTGTGCTTGTTTTATGTGGTTTCCTTCTGGATTTTTGAGATTTTGCATAAGTTCCTCTTTCATTGTTTTTAGTTTTCTAACAAGATCTCGTTTTTCATGGAGTGTAGTCATGAATGACCTTTTGCTTCCAGCCTCCCACAAACTATCTTTATGCTCTTTTATTTTTGCATAATATTCATTATATCTTATCATGTTTTCCTCAAAGTCTTCTTGAGCTCCTTCTATGTCAAATTTAAGCTTTACATTTTCTGTATGTAAGGATTTGATTTGAGTTTCCAGGTTCCCACACTGTAGTTTGGTATTCTCGATGGCAGCATCTTGCTGATAAATTTGCCTTTCTGTTTCTTTAGTTTCTGCAGAGACAGATGCTATTTGTTTTTCAAGCTCATGGAGTTCATCCTGTAAAATATTTCAATATTATTATTATTAATTTATGATACTCGAAAAAGAGGATACTATTGTTTTGATCCATAATACATGTTGTAAAATCACAACATAAAAATACATATTTATCAGATATTGAAAAACTGTTATACAAAAAGAACCATTCAATAAGTAACAAATTATCTTATAATCTTGAAGTGAGCCCAGAATTATATATTTCTTACTTTTTAATGTTCATCTAATTCAAAATATTAAAATTTACTGTTTGTGTTAACATTTCATATTAAAATGTACTTTACAATCATTTAAATAATATATTTATGGAATCAGAAGTATGCACTGAAGAAAGATAATATGATGAAAATTATAAAGCCCTAGGTTAAAAATCAAAAGATCTATATTCCAAGGCCCTTACTGCCACTTACTAGTTGGTATGATCATCTATAGCAAACTTAATTGCCCTATCTAAACCTAAACTTCACTTTATTCATTTATAAGTAAGTATAAAGATATCTGCCTTATCTCTCTGGGGCAGTTGGCATTTCTCAGCAGCACCTCCTTTTTTTTAATGTTTTATTTATTTTTGAAAGAGCATAAGTGGGGGAGGAGCAGAGAGAGAGGACAGAGGATCCAAAGCAGGCTCTAAGCTGACAGCAGCGAGCCTGATGTAGGGCTTGAACTCAGGAACTCCTAGATCATGACCTGAGTTGGAGTCGGATGCTCAACCGACTGAGCCACCCAGATGCACCACAAGCACCTCCTTTTTATTTTTTTAATTATTATTTTTAATATAATTTATTGTCATATTGGTTTCCGTACAACACACAGTACTCATCCTAACAAGTGCCCTCCTCAATGCCCATCACCCACTTTCCCCTCTCCTCCACCCCCCATCAACCCTGTTTGTTCTCATTATCCAAGAGTCTCTTATGGTTTGCCTCCCTCCCTCTCTGTAATTTTTTTTCCCCTTCCCTTCCCCCATGATCTTCTGTTAAGTTTCTCAAGATCCACATATGAGTGAAAACACATGGTATCTGTCTTTCTCTGACTTATTTCACTTAGCCTAATACCCTCCAGTTCCATCTATGTTGCTGCAAATGGCAAGATTTCATTCTTTCTCATTGCCAAGTAGTATTCCATTGTGCATATAAACCACATCTTCTTTATCCATTCGTCACTTGATGGACATTTAAGCTCTTTCCATAATTTGGCTATTGTTGAAAATGCTGCTATAAACATTGGGATACATGTACCCCTATGCATCAGCACTCCTGTATCCCTTGGGTAAATTCCTAGTAGTGTTATTGCTGGCTCATAGGGTAGTTCTATTTTTAACTTTTTGAGGAACCTCCACACTGTTTTCCAGAGAGGTTGCACCAGTTTGCATTCCCACCAACAGCAGCACCTCCTTTTTAAAACATAGTTTTCACACCACCATTCTTCTCTGGTTCTCCTCAGATACCTGAACATTCCTTCTCAATCTCAGTCATTCCTTCAAATATAGGTCTTCCTCAGGGTGCAACCATCGTCATCTCCTCCTCTCATTCTATGTATATTCCTTGGGTAATCTTACCCATACTTACATCTAGAGCTACATATATGCCAATGATTCACAGAACATAACTGGCTGTTAAGTCCTATACCCAGATATCACTGGCCATTTCAAATTCACCACGTCTCCAAATCAGACTAATCTTTCTCCCCTTCCGATCGTGTTCTTCCTTGCATTACTTATCTATTGTCAGGATCACAAAACCTCAGTGACATACAACAATACATATTTATTGCTCACAGCTGGAATTGGCTAGATGCTGACATTGGTTAGATTTGCTCAAATGTCTGAGAATTGACTGGCTGTAAGATGATTTGGCTTGGCTTACTGGGCTGGCCATGATGTCTTGGCTTTGCTTCATATATATCTTATCCTCTAGTGGGACAGACCAGGCATATCCTTCCCATGATGATAGCAGATGCAAAAGAATGGAAGCATCCTTTTTATGGAATTATGGAAGAGCTTTTTCAAGCTTCTATTCATAACATCTGTTAACATCCCAGCTAGTCATATGATGCAACTCACAGTCAAAGGGTAACAGTATGCCCACCTGTGGTAATGATACATGGGGAAGGGTATGAATACAGACAAGGATGAAGAATTGGGACCAAAAATGTGAATTACCATACCCCTGGATTCCCAAACTAATTAACGAATGGTACTACTTTGGGAGCCATCCCTAATTATTTCCTTCTCCTTATTATCTATATCTGTTAATCAAATTTTATAGATCCTCCCTCCAAAACAACTCTGCAGACCATCATCCATCCTTTTTTTTTTTGTCTGGTATGGCCATTCTCTTTAAATAAATTTTTAATTTTGGGAAGGGGCAATGCATTAAAAAGTCAGACCAAGTTATCGTTTTCCTGGCAGAGACAAGAAAGAGAAAAATAAAATATGTTGAGGAACCTCTATTTTTATCTCCAGTTCTGATATTTCAAATACCCACTTGATTTTTTTATTTGGATACCCAATAGACATCTCAACTATACATGTTCAGAAAATAATCGACACGCCCAATATGTTCCTCCCCTAGTCTTCCCGATTTCAGTAAATTGCACCACCTTATACCTAGATACTCAAGACCTACAATTCATTCTTGATTCTTCCCTTTACCTAACTCCCCACAGCCTAATTCAGCAAAACTTGATGGTTGGGCCTCCAAAATAAAATCCCACATTCACTTCTGACCAATTTCTTTATTGTGGCCGGACTCCTGCCTGGTCTCCCTATTTCCATCCCCCCCCCCCCACACACATCTGAGCTCCATATATCAGGCAGAAGAATCTTTCAAAAACATAAATCATATCATGTTACTTCCCAGCTCAGAACCTTCCAGTGGTTTCCTATTGCATTAATAATAAAATTCAAATTCCTTAATGTAGCTTACAAAGCTATATATCCTCTAGCCACTATTTACTGTGCCATCCCTCTCACATTCTACTCTCCCCTCCTCCACCTTCCTTTCTGTTTATTAAATGTGCCTAATGACTTTCTATTGGAGAGTAATTGTGATCTCAACCTTAGATGTGTCTACCTTTAGTTATTACCTATTGGGGTCTTTGTCTTCCACAATTCAGTTTTATTATTACTCTTCAAATAGTCTTCTCTGAATTAAAATATAGATTGACCATCCACCCTTCTCCTTGCATTACTCTCTATACATTATTGTATTTCCTTTGAAACACATCAATTAACGGAATTACCTTTTTTGTTTTATTTCTTTATTGCCTGCCTCCCCTGACTAGAAAGTAAGCCCCCTGGGTGCAGTAACCTTGTCTATTTTCTTTACTATTATGTTCTCAGGTCTTAAAATTGTACCTAGTACAAAGAAGGTGCTCAATAAATATTAAATGATTGAATGAATGATGCACAGGGACACATGCACTGCCAACTAGATGAGGTTATTAACACTATTGATCAATATGGGGAAAGATATTTCCACGGATTTGGTAATCATTTCTTCTCTCTCCTGGACTAATATAATAGGTTATTAATGTTTCTCCCTGGCTTTAGTCAATTCCTCCTTCAATCCATTTCTTTCACTAGAACTGTATTTTTTGTTCTCCTCCCTCTCCTCCCCTTCTTCTTCATGCCCAATGCCTCCTCCTCCTTTTACTTCTCCTCTTTCTTCTTCTGTCCCTTCTTCTTCCCCTCTCCCTCTTCTCTTTTTTTGTTTATAGATTTATTGAGGTAGAATTTACATAAACTGCACATATTTAAACTTTACAATTTGATGAGTTTTGATTTATTTTTATGCTCTAGAGACCACCACAATTAAGATAATAAACATATCCATTACCAACGAGCTTCCTCCTGCTGCTTTGCAATCCATCCTTCCTCCCCATCTCTCCATTCTCAGACAACCATTTATTTTCTGTCTCTTACTAAAGATAAGTTTGCATTTTCAAGAATTTTTTATAAATTATCACAATATATACTTTTTAAGTGTTACTTCTTTCAGCATAATTACTTTTAGATACCACTGTATTGTTACACGTATCATTAGTTCTTTCTTTTTATTGATGAGTAGCATTCCATTGTATGGGTATACCACACTTTGTTCTGATGGGTATTTTCGTTGTACGCAGTTTTCCAGTGAGTATACACTTTCATTTCTCTTGGGTAAACAAATATCTAGAAGCTGAATGGCTGAGTTATACAGTAAATATATTTTAACCTTTTAAGAAACTGTGAACTCTTTCCTAAGTGGTTGTATTTACATTCCGAATAACAGGATCTGAGAGTTCCAATTCTTCCATATCTTGCATCTTCTTTACAATACTTGGTATGGTCAGTCTTTTTAAATTTAGTCATTCCAGTGGTATAGAGTAGTATCTCATGATGATTATAATTTGCATTTCCTTAATGATGAATGATATTGATATTATCTTTTCATTTGCTTGTCTTTTGTAATATCTTCTTTAATAAAATGACTATTCAAATATTTTGTCCAGGTTTTAATTGGGTTGTTTGCCTTCCTGAGTTGTAGGATTTGTTTATATACTGTAAATATAAGCACATTGTCATATGTGTTTTCAAATAATTTTCCCAGTCTATGTATGACAATCCAAATGTCCATAGGGCCCCAACAAATATACCATATTCATTTTTAAAAGTGTCTCTTGAGTAGAAATTAAAAAATATTCCCGATGAAGTCCAATTTTAAAATTTTTGTGTCCTATTTAAGACATCTTTACCAAGCTCAGTATCACTAAACTTTTCTCCTATGTTTTTTTCTAGACATTTTATAGCTTTAATTCTTACATTTAGGCTGCTAATCCATTTTGAGTTAATTTTTCCATGTGGTATGAGGTGAAAATTGAAGTTCACTTTTTTTGCATGTGGCTGTCCTTTACCATTGTTGAAAGATTATTCTTTCTCTAAAGGATGGTCTTTGCACCTGCCTTAGCCAGCTTGGCTGTTATAAAAAAATACCATAGATTAGGTGGCTTAAATAACAAGCATTTATTTCTACAATTCTCAGAAATCAAGGTGCCAGCAGATTCAGTTCCTGGTGATGACCTCGTTTCTGGTTTGCCGACGGTTGCCTTCTTCCTGTGTCCTCATGTGGAAAACAGAGTTCTGGTTTCTCTTCCTCCTCTTTTTTTGTTAACCTTTTTTTTTTAAGGCTTATTTATTTTTGAGAGAGAGAGAAAGTTCTGGTAGGGGAGGAACAGAGAGACAGAGAGAAACACACACAGAATCCGAAGCAGGCTCCAGACTCTGAGCTGTCAGTATAGAGCCTGACACGGGTTCAAACTCATGAACTGGGAGATCATGACCTGAGGTCAGATGCTTAACCAACTGAGCCACCCAGGCGCCCCTTTTCTTCCTCTTCTTATAAGGACAGTAACTCTATTATAGTGGCACCACCCTCATAAAGTCACCCAAATCTTACTTTCCAAAGGCCTTACCTCAAAATTTCATCACACTAGAGGAAACACAAACATTCAATCCATAATAGCACCTTTGAAATCAATCGATATGTGTGGGGCTATTACTGCATACTCTGTTCTGTTCATTGGATCTGTAGGTCTATCTTTATTCCTTATCATACTGTCCTGATTGCTCTATAATAAATCTTTAAGTCAGGTAACATATGAACTTCTACATTGTTTTTCTTTTTCAAAATTGTTTTGGCTATTCTAGGTCCTTTCCATTTTCATATGAGTTTTAGAATCAGCAATTTCTCCAAAAAAAAAAAAAAAAAAAAAAGCCTGCTGGGATTTTGATTAGAATTGCTTTTAAACTATAGATAAAATTGAAAGAACTTACATGTTAACAATACTGACTCTTCTGACTCTTGAAAATGGTATATCTCTCTATTTATTTAGGTCTTTATTTTCTCTCATCAGTGTTTTCAGCATATCAGTCTTAAGACAAATTGTCTTAGTCTGAAAGTGTGTTCTAAAGGCTGAAAGTGTGTCAGCATGGTTGGGTTCTGGTGAGAGCTCTCTTCTTGGCTTGCAGACACCCACCCTCTCACTGTATCCTCACACCAGAAAAAGAGAGAGAGCAAGCTCTCTGGTGTTTCTTCTTATAATGGCACTACTCATGTCATGAGGATGACTTCATCTAGGCCTAATTACCTCCTAAACCCCCCATATCTCCAGATACAATCACATTGGGGGTTAGGGCTACAACATATGAATTTGGGTGAGGGGGACACATTCAGTCCATAACACAAACCTTTTGTCACATTTACCTATAAGTAAATGATAATGCTACTGTAAATGATATTGCTATTTAAATTTTAATTTCTGGTTGTTTCTTTCATATACATAAATACAATTGATATTTATATACTAATCTTGTACCCTGCAACCTTCATAAACTCACTTATTAGTCCTAATCTGTTTTTTTTTAAAGATTCCTTAGGATTTTCTAAAGATAAAAGTGGTTTACTTCCTCCTTTCCAATATGGATGCCTTTTATTTATTTTCCTTTCATGATTGCACTTGCTTGAACCAGCAGTATGACAGAAAGAAAAGAAGTGGTAAGAGCATACATCCTTGCCTTGTTCCTGATCTTAAGGGAGAAACAGTCTTTTGCCATTAGGTATGAAGTTGGCTGTAAGATTCATAAATGGATATATATGCCCTTTTTATTTTTTTTTTTTTAATTTTTTTTTTAACGTTTATTTATTTTTGGGACAGAGAGAGACAGAGCATGAACGGGGGAGGGGCAGAGAGAGAGGGAGACACAGAATCGGAAACAGGCTCCAGGGTCCGAGCCATCAGCCCAGAGCCTGACGCGGGGCTCGAACTCACGGACCGCGAGATCGTGACCTGGCTGAAGTCGGACGCCCAACCGACTGCGCCACCCAGGCGCCCCTATATGCCCTTTTTAGATTAAGGAAGTTCTACTCCTAATTTGCTGAGAGTTTTTATCATGAATGGATGTTGGATTATGAAAAGTGTTTTTTATGCATCTATAATTCTCTTTCTAAAACATAAAGGTAATCATTTGCAAACCCATCAAAACCTTCCCATCACCTTTAGAATACATCCAGGTTTCTGATCACAGTATATATCTCCCACCATGTCTCAAAACTCACCCTATGCTATACTGCCACCAAACTACATGTACAGTTGACCCTTGAACCACACAGATTTGCACTGCATGGGTCCACTTATAGGAAGATACACACACAGTACTGTCCACTATAGGAAGATTTATACACACACACACACACACACACACACACACACATACACACACACACACAGTACAGTACTAGAAACGTATTTTCTCTTTCTTGTGATTTTCTTAATGACATTTTTTCTCTAGCTTACTTTATTGTAAGAACACAGTAATTAATACGTATAACTTACAAAATATGTGTTAATAGATTGTTTATGTTATTGGTTAAGTCTTCTCGTCAACAATAGGCTATTAATAGTTAAGTTTTTGAGGAGTCAAAAGTTATATATGTTAGGGGTGGGCGCCCCTAACACTCTGTTATTCAAGGGTCAACTGTAGGTCTATGAATGTATCAGTGTATCAATGCTACTTCATGCACCTGTGGATTTTCTTAGGATCTTGCCTGGATGTCTGGAATACCATCCTCCTTAGCACCTAACCCTTAAACCTGTCCCAGATACCCAATTATCCAAGTGAATCCCAACTATCTTCTTTTTTTAAAGACTTAAAAATTGTTTTAATTTTATTTGAGAGAGAGAGAGAGAGCGAGAGAGAGAGCGAGCAAACAGGGGAGAGGGGCGGAGGGAAAGAGGGAGAGAATCCCAAACAGGTTTCATGCTCAGCACTGACAAGGGGCTCGATACCACAACCCTGGGATCATGACCTGAGCCAAAAATCCAAGAGTCAGATGCTCAAGTGACATAGCCACCCAGACGTCCCTTCAGCTGTCTTCTTTTAAATTCAACTGAAAAATCACTTTGTGATCACTCCTTTTTCAGTGTTAAATCTGCCTCTACTGTTGACATTACTATCCTGCATATAATTATGTATTTATTTGTCTTCCTCATAAATAGATGATGAGCAACTTAAGAGTGAGGACAATGCTTGGCAAAATACTTAATAGAAAGTAAGCCCTGAATATAAGTGAAATAACATCTGTACAACTTATTGAAGATTGAGAAGTTTTACGGATAATTTCTTTATAAACTGCTAAGACATTATTATTTTTATATTATATTCTATTGCAAAAAATATATTCTTTTCTAAAAGTGACTAATGCAACACAGATATTTGTAGGAGATCCATATTACCGTGAGAGTAAAATTATCATCATCATATGAATGATGAACTAATACCTAAAGCCAATATCAAAATCCAGCTCTATACTGTCCACCAGGGCCCCAGCAGGATACTTTACACGTATTTACAAATATTAATTCATTTAATCCTCATGAAACTTCTAAGTAGGTCATATGATTATCTCCATTTTACAAATAGGAAAATGGAAGCACAAAGAAATTAAACCATGGAGCTAAAGGTAGCAAACTTTGTCTTTCAAACTAGGCAGCTGGGCTCTAGAGCCTATTCTTTTCATTTCCATATGTATTTAATAATAACCTTTACAAAGCAGATAGTAAAGATACGGTTTCCATTTTTGCTTCTTTAGCTATATTAACAGAGTATAGTTCATCTAAATGTGCTGCATGCCAAACAACAACAACAATAACAACAAAACAAAAAACAAGTATGGCTTCCAGATTCCTTGCAGTGGAATTATGAATATATTATGAAATATAAGGAACACAAAAATGTTTCTTATCAACTTGAAATGTTCACTGACAACTATAACTCACAAGCCATGGCTTTAAAAATACTAGCTTAGGGGCTCCTGGTTGGCTCAGTCGGTTAAGCATCTGACTTTGGCTCAGGTCACGATCTCACGGCTTGTGAGTTCGAGCCCCATGTCAGGCTCTGTGCTGACAGCTCAGAGCCTGGAGCCTGCTTCAGATTCTGTGTCTCCCTCTTTCTCTGCCTCTCCCCTGGTTGCTTGCTCTCTCTCTCTCTTCTCTCTCTCTCTCTCTCTCTCTCTCTCTCTCAAAAATAAACAAAAACAAAAAAATTTTTAAAAACCACTAGCTTAAAAACTTAACTTTTCTTCAATTTAACATTTTAGAAAAAACTATCAAATAGCAGTGAATTTAAAATAATTCTGTGTGATAGATGGGTTTTATATGTACATACTATAGTTGCAATGACATTGCTGAATCCTTGTATATTGGGTGTGCAAAATGTTCCATGACACTGGAATACTTGTATACACTTCATTTAGGGATAAAAGAATAATTAAGAAGGAGTAAACATGAAAAAAAGAAGTTTAGAAATTGCCTCCCCAAATTAAGTATCCTCAATAACTTCTCTATTAATAATTTAACATAGTTTTGAAGACAGTAAAGGCTCATTTAAAAACTATATGAAATAGGTTACCTGCAAATGGAATAGAACTTTTTTATTTTTTTCTATCTCTGATGTTTGTGATTGTTGTTGTTTTGCAACTTGCTCTACAGCAGCAGTTAATGAAGATGTGCCTCGGTTAGCCAGAGCTAGACAAAAGAATAAAGTACATAATACAAATTTAAGTGTAACCATCAAAGAAAATTAGTGTTTCTTTACTCAAAGTTATGAAAAATGTGATGTTTCTCATCAATAAATTAGATTTAGGGTTGATAACATTCCCTTTGTGACCATAAACAAAACCAAAATCAAATGCCATAATAATACACAATTCAGAATCACGTACTGTAATGTTATACCTGTTCCTGTACGGAACGGTAGAAATATTTTGATTGTCCTATCTATTTTATCCAGACAATTTATACATATACATACAGTGCTACCGTAACAACTATATAGCGATTATAGTTGATGAATTTTCATTATAGGCCTGTATTTCCAGGTTGTTATGCCTTTTCTAAACAACATATAAGTTCCTTCTTCGAGAAATTTAACAGTTCCCTTCTGTTCTATTTGGCTATAAATTTTAACACAATTATCCTATCATACTACTTTTTTGTTGTTGCCTATCTTTTATTTATTTCTTAAGATTGCTTCATTACCTTCTTCGGGAACTCCTTGACTCTTCATTTCTTTGTTGCCTGACATTCTTCTGTGTCTCTTCCCCCTTTTTGATTCACCTTTTTTTGTGCCTATAAAATAATCAATATTGATAATTTCTCACTTTTCTTTGTTGTTTTTTTTTTTCCTGTCATATATCCTGGTGATCCTGAAAGCAAATTAATTGTCAAAAACCTCAAAGGGATGGCAAGGATATTTCATCATTAGTTCCTAAAATTAAAACACAATGGTTAAGTGAAAAAGCTTTGGAGGAAAACTGAACTGTATTTGAATCTTGGTTCTCCTGCTTTTTAGCTGTTATGACCTTGGGACAATTTCTTAACTTCTTTGACCATCAGGGTCCTCATCTATAAAGCCTCACAGTGCTGTCATAATAATAAACGTAATATAGGTAGCATGCTTAGCATAGTATCTGACATATATAGTGAGTAATTATTATGGACTTTGTCTAGGGTTTCCTTTGCTAGTTCCTCTTCAGCTTTCCCATCTATGTCAGTGTCCCAATGCTAAGTGCTCAGGCATCTTCTCCATACTCACTCTTCAACTGATGTCACCTGGTTGCATAGCCTTAAAACCCACTTACAGGTTTTATCCTATTCATATCTCTAATCTGAACATCCTTCTTGACCTCCAGACTCATACCAAAATTGCCTACCTGATATCTTCACTTGGATTTTTATAGGCATTTCAATTTAATATAGTCCAAACTGAACTATGTATTTCTCTGTTCACTCTACCACCACCACTAAACCTGCTCCTTCACAGTCTCCATCTCAATAAATGAAGTTTTTCCTGTTTAGGCCCAAAACCCTGGAGACATTAGTAAGGAGTTCTCTAAAAAAGTATAGAACAGGAGGGAGCAAAGCTAAATAAATGGCAGCTCCCTCTCCAATAAATAAATAAATGAATGAATAAATAAATAAATAAATAAATAAAATAAAATAAAATAAAATAAAAAAGAGAACACTCAGCAATTCAACAAGACTTCTTCAAGGTAATCACAAATAAGAGTTCACTGTGTATGTTTCATAGGCCCTTTGGGAAATCCCTTAAGATACTCTCCAAATATGTGGCCCAGGACTTCTGTCTCAATTATCTACCCGAAGGACAAGCTAGAATCTTGACTTTTCTTTTACATGCTGCATGCAATTCTTTTAGCAAAACCTGTTGGTTCCCACTTTAAATTATATTAGGATTCACTCACTACTTAGCACTTCCAAATACTATCTTAGTAGAGAAGCCTTCCCTGATAACCTTCTTTAAAACATGACCTCCCCTTCTTCATTCTCCATTTTCTGACCCTGCCTCATTTTTCTTTTTAAAAAAAAATTTTTTTTTCAACGTTTATTTATTTTTTTGGGAGAGAGAGAGACAGAGCATGAATGGGGGAGGGGCAGAGAGAGAGGGGGAGACACAGAATCGGAAACAGGCTCCAGGCTCTGAGCCATCAGCCCAGAGCCTGACGCGGGGCTCGAACTCACCGACCTCGAGATCGTGACCTGGTTGAAGTCAGATGCTTAACCGACTGCGCCACCCAGGCACCCCTGCCTCATTTTTCTTAATAGCATTTGTCACTACTGACATTTTATATACATTTGTTTCTTCCTATCTCCCTTTACTAATATAAGGTCCACAAAGGTAGAGACCTGAAACAGTGCCTGGCACTTTCTAGGTGTCTGTGGTCTATCTTCATTCCAATTTACCCTGTTCTACTGATAGAATCTCCTAAAATACTGTTCCCGCCATGTCAACATCACAACCAATCTTTCAACTTCATCATAGATGGCATCTTCTTTAAGAAGTCTTTTTTGATCTTTTTGGGGAGATATAATCCTTCCCTCTTTCTGGTGCAAGTTTTCTATATCTGTTATACTGTGATGACAGTTTAGGTTATAAAGTAAGACACAGCCAGCTTTGAATTCAGATTGTACCACTTACTAGTTTATTAGGCCTAACCTGGGCCTCAGATTCTTTATCTATAAAACAGAAACAATAGTAATACCTGTTTCATTAGAATTATTGTGAGGACTCAATAATGCATGACAACATTTAGCAAATTCCTGCTACTTAACAATTTTTATTCTTTTTTTATTCAAAAAAAAATTTTTAATGTTTATTTATTTTTGAGACAGAGAGAGAGAGACAGCATGAACAGGGGAGGGTCAGAGAGAGGGAGACACAGAATCTGAAGCAGGCTCCAGGCTCCGAGCTGTCAGCACAGAGCCCAACGCAGGGCTGGAACTCACGGACTGTGAGATCATGACCTGAGCCGAAGTCAGATGCTTAACCAACTGAGCCACCCAGGCGCCCCTAAATTTTTATTCTTATTATTTCCATCATTTTATACATATTTCCCCCCTAGACTATAAGCTCCAGGAATACACATACAGTGTCTTACTCATTTTTGTATTCCCTGAAAATTTGTTGGAGAAATCTTAAAAAATGGAAAACATTAGATTTATAATAATAAAAAATAACATAACTGGTACTTCTTGATCTCTATTTCTAAAGCAACATAAATTGAAAAACTCTTGGGTGACATTTATTTAAACCAACTATTTGTGAAAGGATATATGCTTTAAAATTGGGAAAGTTGTAGTTTTTTCTGGATCTCTATTGCAGAATGGACAAAAGATAAAAAAGAAAACAAACTACTGCCATCTACTGATAATTCATTACAATCATTTAAATCAATGAAAACGAGAGTTTAGAGACTAGACAGTATCAATTACTTTCTTTTTTTTTTTAACATTTATTTATTTTTGAGAGACAGAGAAGACAGAGTGTGAGCAGGGGAGGGGCAGAGAGAGAGAGAGTAACACAGAATCCGAAGCAGGCTCCAAGCTCTGAGCTGTCAGCACGGAGCCCGACGCGGGGTTCGAACTCACGAACCGTGAGATCATGACCTGAGCCAAAGTCAGAGGCTCAACCGACTGAGCCACCCAAGTGCTCCTCAATTACTCTTTCATTCAAACCATATATGTGGGTACATATAATATATAAGGTATTTTGAGGAATATAAAGACAAATTAAGTGACTCTGATTTAAAAAAAAAACTACAGTATTTGATAGTAAATGTTCAAACTACATATAAAACACACTCATTTAGAAAATATACTTTCAACTAAAAAATTAGCTTTACAGAAAATAAGTTAATAAAAATACTACACTAAACTATCATTTTTCCATATTAACTATAATCAACATTGAGTACTTACAAGTAACTGACATTGTTCTAAGTGCTTTTACATGAATTATCTGTATTTTCCCTTAGAACAATCCTATAAGCTAGATATTATTTTTACCTACATTTTATAGATGAGTAAACTAAGACTTGGAGAAATTAAGAAATTAGCCAAAGGTCACACATCCAACAAGTAGGAAGGATGGAATTTGAAACAATTAGGATTCAAATTCACATTTATTAGGCACTTAACATGTATGAAAGCACTGTGATAAGCATAATTTATTTGTGCATTATCTCTTTTGCATTGAAGAGGCAAGCCCCTCTATTTGACCCTTGGGATATTTTTAAAAGGCCATGGTTCCAGCTTTTGGAAACTCATCATCTGGTACCTCCTCCAAGTTAATGAGCAAAATAAAGCAAGACTGTCAAACTCCTCTGGGCTTTTGAGAGCTTTTGGCTTAGAAGCACTACGAGGAGGTAATTGTGTATGTGCAACCATGTCACATAAGCACCGGTTTTCATTCTGAATGGGAAAAGCTGTCATGTGACAGCTAGGCAGTTAAAGTAGCTTATAATTTCATCCTACCCTTTTAAAATAGCGACTTTTCAGAAAACAGAAAATATTACCAGAAACATAATTTTCGTGTGAAACTATTTTTGCTTTCTAAGTGGGTGGGGGAGTTTAATATCTAAAGCTGATATTTAGCTGGGAAAGCTAAAGAAAATTAGCCTGGGGAAAGATGAGGTCAAAGAGTTCCCTGGAATCGAGCAAATTTTAAATTATGGTCTTTATTTGTCATAAACATGATGAACTCAGATCTGGGTGGTTCAATTCTAACAAATAAAGATAATAGTGGGGAAAATGTCACCCACTGCACAAATAAGTAAGAATACACACTTTTCAGGTAAAAAAGAGTGTAAGTCTTTTCAATCACATGTTTTTAAGAGAAGTTATAACATCATCCAAAGGAACTAATTAATTGGATCATTAAAAATGTATTCATACCTATTATACACTAGTGTGTTGGGATCTGCTAAGAGTAGTCATTACTCTCTTCTTTGACTAGGCAATGTGATTAAGGTTTCAGGATGCTGAAAACAGAAAGAAAAAAACCAGGATTTGCAGTGTTCCTTAACTTCCTATCAAAGACAATACAGGCAACATTAATACATTAACCACCCTGCTTCTAGCTTTCTACAAAAGGTGAGATTTCTCTGAATGTTCCGCTAGTAATGGACTACCAAGATGTCTTGTTTTAAAGTGTAAACATACAAAGATTGATCCGCAGCTTGAATCCAAGCTTTAAGGGATAGCTAGGCAACTGTTTCAAATAGAAATGATAGGTGTATGATGAAATCCAGTCACAACCTGCCTACGTGTTTCATTCAGGACAGTAAGAAGCAAGGTGTTTTTTTTATTTTACTCTGTGTACAAGTAAGCATGATTTCTAAACCAAGAGGAGCTTGTAGGTTGAATGGTGCCCCCACACCTATATGTCCATGTCCCAAACTCCAGAATCTGTGAATGTGCTAATTTGGAAAAATGGTGTTTGCAGTTGTAGTTAAGGATCTTGAAATGAGATCATCCTGGATTTAGGATTAGCCCTAAATCCAATGACAGGTGAGAGATGGGCTATGCAAACAGTGGGCAGACCATATACAAATACAGAATTCTGACCTACAATTGGCAGCAACCAACTCAGGAAACCAACCTGTTTCCTACAGTAACCAGACCAGGAAACCATCCTGCTGTCTATAAGCCAGGCTTGTAGGAAGCCAGACCACTATCTCTAATAACAATTCTAGAAGCCAAACAAAAACTTCTGTAACAACTGGCCCCAAATGACCAGTGTTTGCTGGTTTACTGAATAACTGACAGCTTCCCTAATTTCTGTCACCACTTCTATCTTGGGATCAATCAGAGAAAGCCAAATATGCACACTTAACCAATCGCATAGGATGCCTTGGTTCTAGTTAGCCCACTTACGGCTTCCCCATGCCAACTGCCTCTAATCAGGGTATACCTGAAGATTTCCTTTTTTCCACTATAAAGCTTTCCTACTTTGCCAACCCACAAGTGATGGTGGCTGACTTCCTTGCCATAGCAAACTCTGAATAAATAATCTTTGCTTATTCTCATATGGTTGACCATTATTTCCACACAAGTGTTCTTGCAGCAGAAAGGTAGAGGGAGATTTGAGATTCAGATGCACATTAAGAAGACCATAGGAGGCTCAAGACATAGAGCCCCAAGCCAAGGAACGAAACACCTGGAGCTACCAGAAGCTGAAGAGGCAACGAAAATGAGACACTTTGAAAGAAACATGGTCATGAGAACACCTAGATTTGGGACTTCTGCTTCCATAACTATGAGAGAATACATTTTTTTTTTTTGCTTTTAGCTATCCAGTTTGTGGCAATTTGTTATGGCAGTCTTAGGAAATTAATATAAGCTTTTAACAAGGAAATGTGCAATATTACATTTACTTTTCTTGAGGGACCCATGAATTAATGTAAATGTCTTAAAAACAACTGTTCGTTTTTCAGAATTTCATTTGTTTTCATAAGAAGATTAAAGATTTACATGGTGATAGAAGAACTTTTAGGGATTCCCCCAAAGTTTCCTTTAATAGCCAGGCACTATCTCTGCCCTCAGAATGCTCTACGTCTCTAAGAAGGCGATAGACACACAGTAAAATAATTAAAATGTAGAGGTATAGTAGTTGCTCTCTTAGTCTACTTACACTTAAAACTCTAACCAATCAACTCATTCTATTTCCTTTATAAATCATAAACTGCTAATTCCCACATCATGCTGACTGGTTAGGAAACTCCTCTCCCGTGAATCTGTCTACTTCTGCTCCTATCAGTACAATCTGACAGTGAGTTACCTGTGTTTGTTCCCAAACCCGTTTATGCCAGTTGTACTTGTTATTCTGCTTTCATAATTTAGTAATATGTAAAGCAATGAAATAGTGTGGAAATAAATTTCATTGTTTCTTTAAAATCTAATGTTTAATATTCTGGAAAGACCCCCAAACTGTGAGTTGTTTGAATGTGTGAGATTACAATAAAAGATTATAAAGGAGAAATCTGCACTCAGACAGCTCTGCAAGTGCCTTTAAATTATTTTCCTCTTAAAGGAATAAAATCTTAGGAAATCTTTGCTGATGGTTTAGAGGTGTAGTTTATGCAAGAAATGCAACACAAAACTCTAATCGGCAGAATTTGTGCAAAGAAAACGCCATGGCTTTCTCAGTAGATTGGCAAATGAGCATATAGTTGTTTTAGGCTAAAACAAAATGTTTAAGATATTTATGTTATATTTCTATCACGACTCTCGGGTTAAACTGACCAAAACACATAAAACAAAAACAAAAAACAAACAAACAAAAAATAGCTTTGGGGTGCCTGGGTGGTTCAGTGGGTTAAGTATCCAACTTCATCTCAGATCATGCAGCTCAGGTGGGGATCTCAGGATTGGTGAGTTAGAGCCCCACATTGAACTCAGCTTGGAGCCTGCTTGGGATTGTCGGTCTCCCTCTTTCTCTGCCCCTCCCCCACTTGCATGTGCTCTTTGTCTCTCTCTCTCTCAAAATAAATAAACTTTTTAAAAAAGCTTTATTTAGAGAAAAGTCATATACTATCAAGTTCATTCTTATAAAGTTTACACTTTAGGGCACCTAGGTGGCTCAGTAGGTTGAGTATCTGACTTCGGCTTAGGTCATGATCTCATGGTTCATGGGTTCAAGCCCTGAGTCAGGCTCTGTGCTAACAGCTCGGAGCTTGGAGCCAGTTTTGGATTCTCTGTCTCCCTCTCTCTCTCTCTTTCTGCCCCTCCCCTGCCCACTCTCTGTCTCACTCAAAAATAAACAAATATTAAAAATATTTTTAAAATATGAATAATACCTTCAATGTTTAATTGACTTTTTCAATTTATTAGTAGGTTATGGGTCCAGAGTACATCAATGAGAGGGCTTCTTCTGTGTGAACAAAATGCTAAGGAAGAAGCAATTAATTCTGCCTGGTGAGGGGATGGGGATTCAAGGAAAGTTATGATTGGCTTTAAAGATCTTAAATAAGCAGCAAATAAATAAGCGTAAAAAGAGAAGGGTGTTCTAAGTAAAAAGGAATAGCAAATGTAAAGGATAAAAATCTTGTAGTTCATCCAAGGAACAGCCTTTAGTTTAAATGGCTTGGGAATAAGGCATTTGTTTTTTCAAACCTAATTATGCATCTGAATCATCTGTACAGATTAAAAGAAAACAAATAGCAGGGAAAAACAAGCCCAGACTTGACTCCCAGAGATTCTGATTTAAATGTATATGGAGTGGAGTCCCTAGATTTATTTATTTTTTTTTTTTGTAGGTTCTACTTGTAGTTCTGAGATGCAGCCAGGATTAAGAACCACCGGAGTGGGGTAAACCGGGATGAGGGAAGAGAGAGGAGATGAGGCTAGATAGTAGTCTAGGAACAACTGGTGAAAGGAAATAGTATGTAAATACAACAAGATGACAAACTGTCTCTTTCCTGGTAGCTTCCCTATTTTGAAACATTAAAAAAAATTTTTTTTAATGTTTATTTATTTTTGAGAGAGAAACAGAGCACGAGCAGGGGAGGGGCGGAGAGAGAGAGGGAGACACAGAATCTGAAGCAGGCTCCAGGCTCTGAGTTGTCAGCACAGAGCCTGATGCGGGGAACTCGACTCTCCAACCTTCCAAGGGGGAGATCATGACCTGAGCCCAAGTCGGCTGCTTAACCGACTGAGCCACCCACACGCCCCTGAAATATTTTTAAACTTTTTACTGCCACTACTGTTTCAAGAAAAGAAAATGAATTCCCACCATTGTCTATAAAAAGAGGGATAAACGTTTTAAACCAGCTTTGTAACTCAAAGATTTCTATTTTACTTAAGGTAATACTTAACATAAAACTCAGAGAGCAGAGTGCACCTTCTGATCAAGTGTACCATCCGCCACTCAGGGTTTTTAACAAATGTCCAACAAAAATCATGAAAATACAAATTTGGACAGAACACCTGCCAGGGATACTAAACAGCAAGTTCCTGTTCTGGGCTGGTGATCCCATCACCTAGTTAAATAGAATGGAGGCACTTGCCCACTTCCAAATGCTCTTCTAAACTCCCAGATATGTAAGGCTCTCTCTTTCAGGTTAAATTTCTTCAGCATTATCATCTAAGCAACAATGAAGACAAAAGGGACCTCTCCTTCCATCACAACCAGTTCCACAGGAAGCACCCTTTCTCCTACTCCGTGAAGGTCGGATTGACTCTCCCTTTACCATAGCATCTGCCTTCCATGCAGCAGCTGTTCAATATTTTTAAATGAGTGTCACCCTCTTCGAGGTTAGATAAGGGATGCTAATTTATTACATTTCTAAGAGTCACTGCCTTCTAATGTTCTACTAGGGGCTCATATTTTTAAACGGGCATACAAAAAAGTCAGTACAAGGGGCTGTATGGAGTTTTGGTCCCGTCAGCAAGTAAGGCGGAATCAGCAAAAACGCAAAGGAAGGTTCAACCAAGTTGTTTCCGGGAACAAACAACACACTGTAAAAAACAACAGCAAGCGGCCGCCTGGGTGGCTCCGTGGGATAAGCATCTGACCTTGGCTCAGGTCTTGCTCTCCGGGTTGGTGAGTTCCAGCCGGAGCGGGGTGCCGATTTGGGGAAGCCCACTCCCGGAGACGGAATCCAGTCACAGAACGGCGTCTGCGATTGGTTCCCCACGACGTTCTCCCGCCTTACCCCGCACAGGGGCCAGCCCGCCAGCCCGCCCCTTCGCGGACCCTCCTCCTCCCCGCCGCCCCGCTCCCCTCAAGGGTCCGGCCTCCCGCCGGCCAGCTCCTCGCACGGGCCCTCCAGTCTGGCTGCCCGCCCGCTCCCCCTCACGGCCCGCCGCCCTGGCCCCCGCCCGCTGACCCGCCTGGCTCCGGCCAAAGAGCCCCGGTTCCTGTTTCTCTTGCCTAGACAGGGCGGCGGAGGACGGCCTCGACGGGCCGCGCTGACCCGGAACTACTGAGGTGGCCGCGGGGGCCGGCTCTCGGCTCTTCCCGGGCTTTCCCCGCGCCGGGGCTCGGCCCGCCGTGGCCGCTCGGTGCCCAGCCCTCTCCCTCGAACTCGCTCGTGCCCCCGTGCCGCTCGCCGGCCTGGCCGGGCCCGGGCCTCTGCAACTGCGGGACCCCCCCGGCCGTCGAGTCCACGCAAAGCCGGCACGCCACCCCGCGGCTGGTCTGCCGTGAGGTGGGTGAGGTGGGGCGGGCGCCGCAGTGGGCGGGGCCGCGGGGCGGGGCTTAGAATTCCAGGTGCCCAGCTCGCGGCTTCCGGGTTCCGTCCTGGCTCGGGGCTGGGGTGGTGGCGGTGGCTGCTGGGCGCTTCCGAGCTCGCAGCAGACTGGGAGTATAGGTCTCAGCGGAGCGTGGGCAGGCGGCACGGGGAAAACTGCCTACGGTGCACGTCCGTATGTCAGGAAGTGCCAAAGGGGCGGGGAAGAGGCGGTGGTGGAGCTCGGGCAGGTGGAGACCGAGCGTGGGACCGGGCCGGGACAGACGCTTTTTGCGGCATTTCCCAAGGCAGAGGGGAAGGAGGCCGTCACCCTCCTAGCTTCTCTCAATGTTTTTCAAAACTGGCGAGGTGAACTTCAGCGGGAGCCCAGTACGGTATGGAGTGGAGGTTGGGAGCGGCCCCTGAAGAGAAAGCGAAGGCCCTGGGGTGGGAGTGCTGGGGCTGGAGGGGTGAAGATCCACTCTGGGCGGGGCCTGGGCCCTGAGTAAGCAAGAGGGTAGGCAGCGCGTCTGATCCGAATCGTGGTTGTCTTTGTGCCCATTGCCCTACTTGGAGTGCTTTGTAAATCCTGGATCGTCTCAGCTTTTATCCCCTTAAAAGCGTGAATTTTACTGCAGCTCCATTTAATCTGTTGAACTTAAGGCCCCAATGTGTCATATGAAGAGGTGTGACCTAATATGCCAGTCACATCAAGATTAATGATGTACATAACATAAACTGACACCCTGTAATTAAAAAACAAGACTTCGTCTAAGTCAACAAGTAATTCCCTACTTAAAACTTGCTGTGTGCAAACACACACACACACACACACACACACACACACAGAGGAATTGTAGTCCTGCTGAAGAGATGTACAAATACTTTCACAAAACAAATTAAAAGATGGTTCTCCTCTCATGGTTCACTTAGGACAGATAGTGGACTGGCTTTAATGGGAGAAGTCTAGATTTACTATTTTACTACATTTTTAGATCCGTGAACCTTTTTTTTTTTTTTTTTTTGATGTAGGCACAAATTTCTGTTGTAACTATAAGAAGGTTGATATAATTTTGCATTCTTAGGCTAATTTTTCTTTATAGGTGATTTCTTAGGAGGCACAGAAGTGTTTGAAGGGCTGCGTACCCTATTGAAGGATGGCAGAAGCAGTGTTGATTGATTTCTTCGGTTTGAAATTTAACTCTCAGAAAAACAGTCACCAGGTATTACTGAAGACACTGAATGCTGTCCGATACCATCATGCTGCCAAGGCCAAGTTTCTTTGCATAATGTGTTGTAATAGCATCAGCTGTGAAAGGGATGGGGAACATAACTTTGAATTGGAAGCAAGCAATGGATTATCAGCTCTCTTGAGAGAGTTTGAGACTGTTAGCCATCCTAGTATGGCTGCCTCTTTGTATACCATTAAACAAAAAATTGATGAAAAAAACTTGAGCAGCATTAAGGTAATTGTACCCAAGCACCGGAAGACATTGCTGAAAGCTTTTATTGATCAACTCTTCACCAACGTTTACAATTTTGAGTTTGAAGATTTACAGGTGACTTTGAGGGGAGGTCTTGTGAAACAGTCCACTGAAGTAAACATGATCACAGATCAAGAACAAGAAGCAATCCAGAATGAAATAAAAACATATTTGAGAAGTCTGCCAGCTCTGAAAGGAGAATTAACCATTATCACATCTCCATTAATCTCAGGTATATTAAACACTGTGTTGTTCTTACTGTATACATGAAAAAAACCAGTCTTTCTTTAGAGGCTGGTCACCTTTTTCCCCCTCCTCTCTTTTGTAGACTGTAGGGTTTATAAACTCATTGGCATCAGCTGCAACATGGGAGTATCAGGGATGGCCTTGTAGTGTCAGCAGTGTCGAGGGACAGTCCCTTCAGAGCCACCCTAAATAAATAAATTTGCTTTGTGCAAATTCAGCTTTAAGACAAATCCCCCAGCCTTCCTTTAAAATGAGATTTATGACCCTAAGCATCTCCTATTTAGAAATTCTGGAACCTTAACTCATTGGCGTTTCGACAGAAGAATGAAATTTAAGAGTCCATCTTACTCTTGGTTAAATGATATTTACCGTGAGCTGTATGCTATGAGGAATACCAAAGACAAATGGGACAGAAGATACCCTTTGAAAAGCAATAGTCCCATGGGGAAGGTAGAGCAAACACAAATCGTGTATAGCAAGAATACATGGAGGTACACAGTGCTGTAGAACTTGGAAGCCAGAAAAACATGCAGCTTGAGGTGATCAGGGAAAGGCTTACTGTGAGACTGGGTTGGTAATGCTCTATAGTCGTTGTATAGCATATTTTTAATCTTCACTACTTCTATTCGATAGATATTTTCTTGCATGGATTTACTACAAGGACAGGTGGAATATCTTACATACCAACTCTTAGCTCATTCAATCTCTTCAGTAGTTCCAAACGGAGGGATCCCAAGGTTGTTGTCCAAGAAAATCTGCGTAGGTTGGGGAATGCTGCAGGATTTGATGTGGAGAAATTTTACCAAATAAAGGTAAAGTTTTGTTTCATGTTTCAGAAGATGCAAAGTATATTCTTGACTCTGCTAATGACTTCATGGACTTTAATCAAGCTGTTTAACTTTTGCATCTGGTGTTTTACTGAAAATGTTAGGATAATGCTTATGGTTGTTTTTCTTAGATCTGTACTCTGTAGCTTAAATACCAATTCTGTGATAGATTTCACCTGAAGCTACTCATGTCTAAAAGTACTTTTAACTCTCAGGGTATGGTATCACTGCCCTTTTTGATTCAGAAGGAAGATTCCAGAATGATGGGAGAAAAAGGCTATTATTTTCTAAATCAACATTAGGAGGAACTAGGGTCACAATGGATGCCTTGTTCCTTACAGAATGCTAGGTTTATTTGAATCAGGAAAAGTAAAAATATCATTGATTTGGTAATTAACTTCTTTCCTTAAATAATACTCTTTGGAAAGTGCTGCAAGTAGAGATTTACTCATCTCTAGTAGGAGATGTTTGCGATGTACTGTATTAAATTTTTAAGTGTTAAAGTGTGTTTTCCTTTGACTAAAATATGCAGAGATTATGATACCAAAAGTTAAGTGATAAGTAAATTTGGTATTTTACCACATACAGAAGTGATATACTTAATGCTTGCTGGTAATATTAAACTGATTGTTTAATTTTGTACAAAAAGTATTTTCAGAAAAGCTTATGGTATGAGAAATCCTACTTTCAAAATATTTTTATCACACATCTTTGGTATTAGACTGATCATGCCAATGACGTCTGGATTATGGGAAGGAAGGAGCCTGAATCTTACGATGGAATCACCACAAATCAGAGGGGAGTCACAATAGCAGCTCTTGGTGCTGACTGTATACCAATAGTTTTTGCTGATCCTGTCAAAAAAGCATGTGGGGTTGCTCACTCTGGTAAGTATCCTTAATGAAGCATTTAAGGTTTTACCAATTTTGTGGTATAGGCAAAATTATAATTTCTTTATGGTGCGCATTACAAGACAGTTAATTACGTGGTATTAAGTATAAAGGGGTAGAACCAGCATACTCTTATTATAGGAGCAGGTGGGGGTAGTACCTAAGTCAAATTATATGAATCAGAGTAGAATTCCCAAAGGAAGCAGTAACCAGGCTGATTTCTGAGGAATTTGCAAGACCTGATTAGGTACCAATGTTTCTCAGCAGGGGTGCCAAAATGTTAACATTTTGGGCAAGATAATCTTATATTGCAGTTTGCTTGGCTTCCAAAATTCTTAATGCCAGTAGCACTCCCTGCCCCGCCCCCCAGTTGTTGTAAGAAAAGCAGCAACAAAAAGAAAGGCTTCATGCTTTTCAGAACATTCCAAAGGGAGTGGTACTGCCTCTGGTTGAGAACCCTTGAAGTCCGGGCAATGGGGAATAGGAAGGTTAAGCATGTTGCAGAAAGGTATTCATGAAGGGGAAGGTACAACAGCATGTGTAAAAGGTATGGAGGTAAGAAAAAGCAAGATATGTTTGGAAAAAGTCGTTTAGTTTAATACGTTATAGTCTAGTGCCTTTATTATCTAAAGATAAGAACAAAGGATTTTTAGATGCTGTGTTAAGGTTATGGAATTTTGTTTTCTAAAGGTATTTTAAAATGCTATTTAAATTATCCTGTGGTTACTACTCTATGTGAAATAAGGGATGATCTTTCAGATTTCCTTCTGCTTGTAAATCTAGGACTACTTTGCTTTTTAGACAAAAGATAAATAAGAAAATGGCATATTTTTCTTTTGATCTAGCTAGAGTTATGGGATTGGATGACTAGAAGTCAAATTTTGATTTGCCATTATCAAAATGTTATTTAACGTTTGAGTCTTATTTCCTGGATGTAAAAAAATCTTATTTGTTACTTCTTAGGTTTTGAAACATTATTTTTAAATATCAAAGATTAAAGCTGTCAAAATGAAACACTCTTGAACAAAGTCAGAGGTCTGACACTCTCTGATTTCAAAACTTATTATAAAGCCACAGTAATCAAAACAGTATGGTACTGCCATAAGACAGACATATCGACCAATGGAACAGAACAGAGGTCCCAGAAATAAACCCTTGCATATGGTCAAAAGATTTTTAACAAGGTGCCTAGACTATACAGTGGGGAAAGGATAGTCTCTTCAACAAATAGTGCTGAGAAAACTGGATATTCACATAGAAAAGAATGATATTAGACCCTTATCTCACATCATATAGAAAAATTAACTCAAATTGGGTTAAAGACCTACATGTAAGACCTAAATCTATAAAATTCATCAAAGAAAACAGTGTAAATCCTTATGAACTTGGATGAGACAGTGGTTTTATAGATGTGATACCGAAAGCACAAGGAACAGAAGTATAAATAGATAAATTGGATTTCATCAGAATTACAAACTGAGCATCAACACAGTTAAAAGGCAACCCATAGAATGGGAGAAAATATTTGCAATTCACATATCCGAAAAGGGATTAATGTCCAGAATGTATAAAGAACTCCTATAATTCAGCAACAAAAAAACAACCCAGAAAAATAGGCAAAGGACTTGACTAGACATTTCTCCAAATATGATAAGCAAATGGCCAACAAGCATGTGAAATATGCTTAATGTCACTAATAATTAGGGAAATGCAAATCAAAACTACGATGAGATACCACCTCACACTCATTAGGAAAGCTAATATTAAAAACAAACGAAAATAACAAATTTTGGTAAGGATGTGGAGAAACTGGAACCCTGATGTACTATTGGTGGGAATAGTGGGAATGTAAAATGGTGCAGCTGCTATAGAAAATAATGTGATGGTTCCTCAGAAATTTTTAAATAGAATTACCATATGATCCAGCAATTCTACTTCTAGGTAGAAGTCCTGGTATCCAGTACTTCTGGGTATATCCAAAAGAATTGAAAGCAGGACCTTGACAAGATACTTGCACACCCATACTCATGGCAGAATGATTCACAATGGCAAAGAGGTGGAAGCAATCCAAGAGTCCACAGATGGATGAATAAACACAATGTGATATATACAGACAATGGAATATTATTTAGCATTAAAAAGGAAGGAAATCCTGACACCTGAATGAGGGGTTTGAGGACATTATGCTAAGTGTAATAAGTCAGTCACAAAGAGACACTTTTAAGATTCCACTTACATGGCTTATCTATAGTCGGCAAATTCATAGAAACAGAAAGTAGAATGGTGGGTACCAGGGCGAGGGGAAAGTGGTGAGGGGGAGTTGTTATTTAATAGGTATACAGTTTCAGTTTTGCAAGATGAACATATTTAACACTACTAAAGTATACACTTAAAAAGAGTTAAAATGGTAAATTTTATTTTACATATTTTTTCCCACAATTTAAAAAAATGTGAAAAAAAGTGAAGGAGAGAGAATACTAACAAGTTATATATAATCCCAGTGGAAACTGAAGCTGTCGAATATTTTTAAAGAAAGTGGAAGGGACCTCCCATTAAATATGTTTTCTATGTCAGGTGCTTTGCATAACATACCTTATTTAAAAACCAGTATTTTAGTTAATTGATGATTTAGCTTAATTAATTTTGTGGTTTATTTGCTGTTTCTGGACTTTGAAAAATACACAAACTGTTCATTTTTAGGTTAGATATAAATTAAGGTGCAATGTTACATTTTAACTTCCCTTACCTTTTTTTCTTCCTATTTACCAGGTTGGAGAGGTACTTTGTTAGGTGTTGCTATGGCTACAGTGCATGCTCTGATCACAGAATACGGCTGTAGTTTGGAAGACATTATTGTTGTACTGGGACCTTCAGTAGGACCTTGCTGTTTTACTCTGCCAAGGGAATCAGCAAAGGGATTTCATAATCTTGATCCTGAATGTGTACGGTTATTTGATTCACCAAATCCCTATGTTGACATTCGTAAAGCCACTAGGTAGGTTTGACTTCATTACAGAGCTGCAAGTTTGGTTATTGCTTATTGTTTCTTTCTCTCTCTCTCTCTCTTTTTTTAATGTACAGTCTCTATGGCATGAGTGCCTCAGTGTATTTTATTTTATTTTATTTTTAAATATTTATTTATTTTTGAGAGAGAGAGAGAGAGAGAGAGAGAGAGGGAGAATGCACAAACGGGGGAAGGCCAGAGAGAGGAGGACATTGGGTTCTGTGCTGAGAGTAGTGAGCCCAGTGTGGGGCTCAAACTCATGAACCATGAGATCATGACCTGAGCCCAAGTCGGATGCTCAACTGACTGAACCACCCAGCTGCCCCTGTTTCTAAGATGAAAAGTACTTTAGACAACAATTAGTAACTCCAAGAAAAATTCAGGTGGCGGGTATTTAAGTAGCTGACATACACATATATAAAAACTTATTTTAATTATGAAATACATTGTCATTTAAGTTTGAATAATGAAATTTTCCTGTCTGGTACCTCTTACTGATTTAAAAGTGAAGGAGGATATATTTACCATGTAGTTTTGAGAGACCTACTTAGACTTCATGTAGAAAAGTTGCCATGTACTTAATAGACATTCCTCAGCTAAAATGTCCTAAATACAATAAACTATCAGAAAGCTGATATTTTAAAATTATTTTATTCTATAACTAGAGGAATATATTTCTTAGAAAAAAATGTTAGATAATATAAGCACATAGTCACTTTCAAGGTTTTTATGGCCCCTTACAATTTTGAGTTACAAAGTGTTGCTGTTAATAGCCATTATCATTCCTATAAAGGAAAATTGTCTGATTTGAATTGTGTTTCTGTTCCAGCCAACAAAACCTTGCTGAGATTCTGCTTCATTTAGCACATAAGTAGAAAGGATTGAAATTGGTTCTTAAATGTGACTTGTGGAATTAGTGTCACTAATTTATAGTCATATTTCATATCATAAAGTGTTTATGAAGAAACAACTTCTCTGTGAAAAATCTGGTTAAGAGGAGCACAGGAGAAGGGAGGGCCAAATGACTAAAAAGCATGTTCTGAATCAAATGAATCTTGTCTGCCAATACCCTGGTAACTTTAGAAGTTTCTTCTGAATAAGTACTTGATTTTGATTATAAAATTCCCAGGTCGTGTCTGCAGAACAATATGGAAGGTTTTACAGTTTATATATGAATTTAAGTGATTAATGGTGATAAAATCTATCATTTCCTGGACTTGTTCATGTTTTGTATCTGAAAATCAACTTGCCTGGTTTTAAGCAGATCTTTCCCAGAATTCTTTTATACCAATATCCAATACACACACACACACACACACACACACACACACACACACACACACATTACTGCTTTGTCTAGTGGTGAAATAAACTCTTGCTATCTTTTAAAAAATCTTTATCCCAAGGATTCTTCTAGAACGGGGAGGAATTCTACCACAGAATATTCAGGACCTGAACCAAGATCTCAACATCTGTACATCCTGCCATCCTGACAAGTTTTTTTCCCACGTCCGAGATGGCCTTAATTTTGGTACACAGATTGGCTTCATATCAATTAGAGAATGAGGTACAGTAGGTTCTCTCTCGTCTTTCCCTTCTCTCCTTCTTCCTCTTTCCACCTTTCCCTCCCCTCATTTTTAAAAATAATTAATCATATTTAACTTTACCCCTTTATTCTTGTAGGAAGAATTAAGTTTCTACTTTTTATTGAAGCAATAGAGGTAGAAAAGTTAATTTTTAGTGACATGCTATAATATAAAGAATAGCCACTCCTTTTCCTAGTTAATGAAGAATAATCAGTCTAGCATATAAGTATAAAATTAAATCATTTATTCTTTTTAAAAAATCCGGTATGAATACCATTTATCTTCTTTGTACTTCATATCAGTATACTTCATATCATAACATCCTCGTACCTTTCTTTTTTTTATTCTTTTGATTTTTGAGAAGAAATCTTTGCATAAAGATTCTAAATTCTAGAATAATAAAAAATCCTCACATACACAAACTGGCTTGGTTTTCAACTAGATTTCCAACTGATTATAGCAGGAATTTGCTAGTTTCCTTTAAAGGATAAATAATAAATAGACTTCGTAGTATGTGCAGTCTCTGTCTCTACTCAGCTTTGCCATTGTACAGCAAAAGCAGACAGGAAAGACACAGAAACAAAAGAGTACGACTGTATTTCAATAAAACTGTCTTTATGAAAAAAAACAGGTGAGGCGCCAGGCAGGTTTAGCCCACAGGCTATAATTTGCTGATACCTGATCGATAGTCACAGAGCGAGACAGAGTATAATTTCATTAAGTTAGTGTTTATTTCAGATAATTTTCTCAGAGTTATAAAAAAATATTTCATGACAGCGATTTAGTGCTGACCCTTTAGCACATATCTAATTTTCCTTAAGTTTACTTTTAACTGAATTAATATTATTTTTAATCTTCACAATGTCTTTAACTCTTTAATATACAAAAGACTTTAGCATACTTAGTGATTTTTACCTTGATATTATAATAGCATTAGTAAGGGTCTCTTATTTGATTTCAATGTATTTTTACAGATATTGACTGGATTTTTACACAACTGTTTCCTGCCTCCTCCTAAACCAACGACAAGAGACAAATTTAGCTGTTTGATTTACTTAAAACCAAAAGGATTATAATGGGTAATTCATCTTAGGTATATTTTTCACTGTTATCCAAAACCAAATGATTTTTATTTGATTCTAACAAAATCTAGGTGAGGATTATTCGTAAAGTGTGGTCTATTTTCTGTGTTGCATGAATCAGGAATAGGTCTGTTCATTTCAGTATTTATTGGGTACCCTCTTTGTCAGGCATTGGTGAAGCATAGGTGAGTCAAAATAAGTAATAATTTTTCCCCTTGAGTCTAATGCAATGGAGGAGATAAACACTTATAATACTTAAATTTAATTTTGATAGCCGTGGAAGAGTAGTGAAGAAGAGAGGATTAATTCTCTCTGGAAGGCAGGATAGGGAAAGTGCTATATAGAAAATGATATATCACATGGGCCCAAAAGATGTACAGGCTTTTGACAAATGAAGAACAACCATAACAGGTAGAAGGAACACCATGAACTAGGGCATGAAATTGAGTGTGTAACATGTTCTAGAGAGAGAAGTGTGTAGGCAGGAGTTACTGGAAAAACAGGTTGGAAAGAGATTAGTTAGGGTCTCACATGCCATGTCAGAGAGTTTAGAGTTGATTTTTCAGTTAGAGTAGGCATAAAAAGTAGGGGAGTGTTTTTATTTTCTCGACATCTGTAACAGGATGGATTTAAATTGCAAGAGACCAGGCCAGAGAGAATTAGTTAAGAGGCAAAGTACTTTAAAAAAGAAATAATGAAGCCTAAATGAAGACCATGGAAATTAAGATGGAGGAGAATAGATGGCGAGACGTTTCAGATATAGAATCAGTAGATCCTCTTAATAGATAATGAAGAGGACAGGTGAGGAAGAGTGGGGAAGTCATTGATGACTCCAAGATTTCTGCTTGGTTGACTACCAAGAGTGGCAACAAGAGGAAGAAAGAAGTTTGGGAAAAGGGAGAAGGATAATGAGTTTGACACGCAGACTAAAGTGTATCCAGATGGAAATATTTGGTCAATGACTAGAAATACAGCCCTGTCACATTGGTGGGAGCTGGGAGAAAGATAGAGCTTTAGAAGTTGGCTATGCAGAAATGAGGCCTGAGGCCATTGGAGTAGACTGAATCATCTAGGCAGAATTACAGGATGAGTGAAAAGGAGGTTTGAGGGTGAAACTTCATACAACACCTGGGTTTGAAGAACCAAGAAGCTGAACCATTAAAAAAAAAAGAAAAGATTAATAATTAGAAATAAGGGAAGAAAACCAGAGTATTCCCATTTTGAAGAAAGAAGCCAGTGTGGATGTGAGAGGAACTCAGAATTTTCAGAGACACAGCGTACAAGAAATTTTCAGAGATGGAATAAAATGAGAACTGAGAAGAAACCAGTGGATTAACCATATTGAAGCTGTTCTATAGGCAGTGGTGGCAGAGTCGGATTTCAGGACACTGCGGAAGAGGATGCGTAGGTGTCCACTCTTCTTTGATAGTATTTACTAGAGAAGAGAAAGCACTGGGGGCTGTGTATCTCAAAGGAAGGGGTATTTTTTTTCTTTTGATCAGGAGTTTTAAATATATTTGTAGGCTGAAGAGAGGAGTCAAGCTATGTGTACTTGGGGCAAAATGGTATATATGGCGTGTATTTTTAAAGTGAGTAGTTCATTGCATCTTCAACTTTTTTATTTTATTCATATGTGTCTTATATGAACAGGTAGTAGAATAATGGAAAATTACATTTGTTGGGTATTTACAAAGGGCTTTTATATACATTACCTCATTTTATCTTGACAGCTATTCTGAAATACATAGGCCATTTGTTATTCTTTTTATTCAGATGAGGAAACTTAAGTCTCATTGAGGTTTAAAATCATATACTTTGTGATAAAGCAGGACTTGAACCCACATCTTAGGACTTCAAATCTCATTTTAGATTTTACAGTTAATCAAAGCTATCTAAGTTAAATTTTTATTTTCAACGTTCTGTTAATATCATCCATTCATACATTCAGTCAAAATGTTGTTGAGGTACTAGGATAGGTTAAAAAAAAAATACACTTGTAGCCTTTAGGAGGTTTAATATCTACTGAAAGGTGGCAGTCAATAAACCAGCAATTGCAATACTGTGATATGTGTTGTTAAGTCGTCACAACCTGATACCTTGTTCAGTTGAATTCTTCTATGCAACTCGTAAGACAGTGTAAAATTTAAATACCTCGTCTCTTCCAGTTCAGGGAAGGCATTAAACATAGGACAACAATTTCAAACTCAGGAAAAATACTTTTGTTTAATGATAACAATGAAGATTAAGAATAATTTCACACATTAAGAAAGGTTGATCATTTTCCAGTTCTTCACTATGCATGATTTTGTTTGAAGTTTATAAATTTACAAGAGGATTAGGTGACCATATTTCACTTTATGTACCAAAATATTCTAAAACAAAATAAAATTATATTTGACTATGACTTTGGATTATCTGTTCCAAAGTATTTAATGAAAAGTCTCCTTGCTGTTTTACTGAGTGAAAAAGTTTTGATTAACTCAGAGACAGAATGACTAGGTTGTTAAATAATTGTGTCTTACTGTTTCTATAAGATCTTTGTCACTCTCAAGCATTTATATATAGGTTTCTGGTACTTTGAGGGTAAAACCAAAATGATGATTTTTATTTTTAATAAGTTTAGTTTTCAATCTAAGCTCTGCTACTAACTGCACATATGAAATACTGGTTGTCATTTTATTAAGAATAGGAATCACGTTTGTAAATCAGATGAGAGTTCATGACATGATTCTTTTGGAGGTACTAAGTATCAAACTAAACTTTGTCTAACTGTAGTTTTAAATTGTGAATAGTAATATAGTGACCAAATAAATGTGCTGTACTCCAGTGCTTTATAAAACAAATGAAAAAGTGATCTTTCCACTAGGAGGCAGTATTTCTATAAGTAGCTTTTCTCTTTTCCTTGGTATAAAGTTGAACCAATCTTACTCTCTGTATTTATTTGTACCAGGAAAGAAAAAAAAAAAAAAGAGGTGCTTTTAAAGTTAATGAATGTATTGCTCTTACTTTATATATGCACCATCTTGTAGTTCAAGTCTATAAAAGCATTTAGGAACCCTCACCCACCTGGATCTATCTCACTTCTCCAGAATCTCCAGTAATTCCTTTTCTGTAAGTAGAATTTTGGGGGAGAAATTCAGAGAAGCTTATTCTATGACACATGACAAAAACATAACACCCATGGATTCAATAGCTGGAGGATAAGATGTCAATTACATGTGAATTATATCATTTTATATTTCAAAGTAGATTTAATAATTGTTTTTACGTGGTTGTATTAAAGTTATACTTATAATATATCCATCCTACTTTTTTTTTTTAATAGAGAGCAAGAACGGGGGAGGGGGCAGAGGGAGAGAAAGAGAGAGAGAATCTTAAGCAGGGTTCACACTCAGTCTGACATGGGGCTTGATCCCACAACCCTGGGATCATGACCTGAGCCATATCACGAGCCGGACGCTCAACCAACTAAGCAACCCTGGTGTCCCAACATCCTATTTGTTATGTGAACTCTTAGATGCCACCAATCTATGGAAGTCCAGCACTTTCAAGAAAGCACTGCTCAGTTATCTATGTGTTTGTGTGTGTGTGTGTGTGTGTGTGTGTGTGTGTGTGTGTGTGTGGATCTGAGTGTGCTAAATGGCAAGCAAGAAGTGTGTATGTATTATATATAGCCTGTTTGCCCTAAATAATGTAAATTCACACACAACATATTGGATGCAGTGGAATTATGGATTTCTTTTTATAAAGTTTTTGTAACTTGTGCAGTAAAGAATGGGAATCATAGTTTATATGCTTACTGTATGTGTTTATGTGAACTGTGGTCTAGAGCACATGTGTTTCCATTGTAGGCAATGTTTTTAAACTTGTGATATCACAGATGGCACGGCTGCTACAAGTAATGAGTTATTCTATGCTAGCTATTTGCTTAGTGATGGAAATAGAATCTGTCACTACTACTTTTTCCAGATTAACACATTTAGTTTGGACTCATGATGATCACGTATCAATTGTGTAGAGACAAACTTTTCATACTCTTCTTAAATAGATTTTCTTTCTAGAGAAATAAATGCTTACATCGTATTTCCTGTGTCCTTGTGCCAAGTGCCTGTGGTAAACTATGTCCCTTCTAAATCTGGAGCAGGCTTTTTGTTTTATTTAATTCTCAGAAGGCTGGGGTGTCCAGTTACTGTATTTTATTAAATAATTAAAGCTTCCAGCGGACTCTTTAGCTCAAAATGTCACATTCCTTTCTAACAACAACAAAAAGAGAGTACTCTCATTTAATGAGAAACATTTGTGGAAAATAGATGTGTTCATGACAATTGAGTTTTGAGTTTTTAATATCCTCCATTTTCTTTTCTCTCTCTTTTTTTTTTAAATGTTTATTTCTTTATTTTGAGAGCAAGAGAGAGGGAAAGAGAGTTCCAAGCAGGCTGCATTCCATCAGCACAGAGCCAGATGTGGGGCTTGAGCTCACAAACCGTGAGATCATGACCCAACCCAAAATCAAGAGCTGGACCCTCAACCAACTGAACCACCCAGGTGCCCCTATCCTCCATTTTCTTAATTCCTAGTTTTGCATTATACATTGCTTCAATTTACATATTATCAGTACTTCCCTATTCCTTTACTTTCCTTAAATACGTGTTTTAGAGTTTATTTTCTTATCCCACCCCATCATCCTCGTGTTTATAATTGATGTTTCCTTTACATAAGGTAACCTAATTCTTTAAGTTTTATACTTTCAAGTACATATTCAGACTTGGGTATAGTGTTGCTTATTGGACATATCCTATGGGCCCCTCAAAACAATATCCTCCAAACTTAACTCACCATTTCCCCTCCATAATTTTTCCCCTCTGATGTTCTATTTCAGAGAATGAAACCATTTTTCATGAAGTTGCTCATCCAGAAATCTTAGAGTGTTTCTGAATGTCTCCCTTTCCTTCACCTCTTCTTCCCCTACACTTCTGCCTTTATAAATCTATCATCTGTTCCCATGTCTCTCTATCTTAACTGCCAGACATTCAGATCGTCATCTCTCAGGTGCATCATTTGACCAGCCTTCTAACTAGTCCGCCTTCATTGAATCTCTTCTTTTACTGCTATTATTGTTCTAAAATGCAAATCTGGTCATATTACATCCCTCTGTACTATATGATGTTTCTGCTATCTCCAAGATGAAGCCCTACTCACTAACTTTTATAAGAGCTATTATGATCTCACCCCTTTGTTACCTTTTCTATTTCTACCACTCCCCACTCTCTATTGCATATTCCATCCATTCTGTGCTTTTTTTCATTTCCTGGAATATACCATTAAGCTCAGTCAGACCACAGAGGTTGGTTTGTATTCAAAGACTGACTAGAACTCAAATTAGGTTCAAGGTTAATTTTACTTAGGTTTTCTCATGAGAAAACAAGCAGCACCGAGGACATACATAATATAAACATCTAAGTGAATGGATACAGCACTGGAGTGTCCCCCCCCCCCCAATTCCATAGAGACATTTGACCAAAATTCAGTTGTCAATGTAGTGTATACTCAGCAATATGCCAGGTCATATATAGAAGAATAGTAGTTTTTGTTCCATTAGGCAGGGTGAGGGGCTATGTTAATGTTCAAAGGTCTACCTTCTACAAAATATAACAAAATGTTGCCATATCTAAGCAGTATTGTATACGGTGTGCTCTTGGCTTTGGGAGTAGATTCCCATGATTCATCACTTACATACGACATCCAGTGCTCATCCCAACAAGTGCCCTCCTCAATGCTCACCACTCATTTTCCCTTCTCCCCCAGCCCCTGCCATCAACCCTCACTTTGTTCTCTGTATTTAAGAGTCTCTTATGGTTTGCCTCCCTCTCTGTTTGAAACTATTTTTTCCCCTTCCTTTCCCCCATGGTCTTCGGTTAAGTTTCTCAAATTCCACATATGAGTGAAAACATATGATATCTGTCTTTCTCTGACTGACTTATTTCACTTAGCATAATACCCTCTACTTCCATTCACATTGTTTGCAAATGGCAAGATTTCATTCTTTCTCATTGCAAAATAGTATTCTATTGTATATATAAACCACATCTTTATCCATTCATCAGTTGATGAACATTTGGGCTCTTTCCATAATTTGGCTGTTATTGATAGCCCTGCTATAAACATTGGGGTACCTGTGCCCCTATGTATCAGCACTCCTGTATCCTTTGGACAAATTCCTGGTAATGCTATTGCTGGGTGGTGGGGTAGGTCTATTTTTAACTTTTTGAGGAAACTCCACACTGTTTTCCAGAGTGGCTGTACCAGTTTGCATTTCCACCAACAGTGCAAGAGGGTTCCCATTTCTCTACATCCTTGCCAACATCTATTGTTTCCTGATTTGTTAATTTTAGCCACTCTGGCAGGTGTGAGGTGGTATCTCAGTGGCTTTGATTTGTATTTCCCTGATAATGCGTGACATTAAGCATCTTTTCATGTGCCTGTTGGCCATCTGGGTGTCTTCTTTGGAAAAGTGTCTATTCATGTCTTCTGCCCATTTCTTCACTGGATTATTTGCTTTTTGAGTGTGGAGTTTGATAAGTTCTTTATAGATTTTGCATACTAGCCCTTTATCTGGTATGTCATCTGCAAACATCTTTTCCCATTCCGTTGGTTGCCTTTTCGTCTTGTTGATTGTTTCCTTTGCTGTGCAGAAGCTTTTATCTTGATGAGGTCCCAATAGTTCATTTTTGCTTTTATTTCCCTTGCCTTCAGAGATGTGTCAATTAAGAAGTTGCTATGGCTGAGGTCAAAGAGACTGTTGCCTGTTTTCTCCTCGACGGTTTTGATGGTTTCCTGCCTCACATTTAGGTCTTTCATCCAGTTTGAGTCTATTTTTGTGTATGGTGTAAGAAAGTTGTCCAGTTTCATTCTTCTGCATGCTGCTGTCCAGTTCTCTCAGCACTATTTGCTAAAGAGACTGTCTTTTTTCCATTGGATCCTCTTCCCTGCTTTGTCAAAGATTAGTCGGCCATACATGTGTGGGTCCAATTCTGGGTTCTGTATTCTATTCCATTGGTCTATGTGTCTGTTTTTGTGCCAATACCATATACTGTCTTGATGATTACAGCTTTGTAGTAGAGGCTGAAGTCCGGGATTGTGATGCCTCCCGCTTTGGTTTTCTTTTTCAACATTACTTTGGCTATTTGGGGTCTTTTGTGGTTCCATACAAATTTTAGGATGCTTATTCTAGCTCTGTGCACTCTGATTGGGCTTGCATTGAATGGGTAGATTGCTTTGGGTAGTACTGACATCTTAACAATGTTTATTCTTCCAATCCAAGAGCATGGAATGTTTTCCCATTTCTTTGTGTCTTCAGTCCTTCATAAGCTTTCTATAGTTTTCAGCATACAGACCTTTTACATCTTTGGTTAGGTTTATTCCTGTGTATTTTATGGTTCTTGGTGAAATTGTAAATGAGATCAGTTTCTTTATTTCTTTCTGATGCTTCGTTATTGGTGTATACAAATGCAACTGATTTCTGTACATTGATTTTGTATCCTGCGACTTTGCTGAATTCATGTATCACTTCTAGGAGTCTTTTGGTGGAGTCTTTTGGGTTTTCCATGTAGAGTATCATGCAAAAAGTGAAAGTTTGATTCCTTTGCCAGTTTGGATGCCTTTTATTTCATTTTGTTGTCTGCTTGCTGTGGCTAGGGCTTCCAACACTATGTTAAACAACAGTGGTGAGAAGGAGACCCCTGTCATGTTCCTGGTCTCAGGGGAAAAGCTTTCAGTCTTTCCCATTGAGGATAATACTAGCTGTGGGCTTTTCATATATGACTTCTATGATGTTTAAGTATGTTCCTTCTATCCCGACTTTCTTGAGGGTTTTTATTTTTTTTTTTATTTTTTTTTTTATTTTTTTTTTCAACATTTATTTATTTTTGGGACAGAGAGAGACAGAGCATGAACGGGGGAGGGGCAGAGAGAGAGGGAGACACAGAATCGGAAACAGGCTCCAGGCTCTGAGCCATCAGCCCAGAGCCTGACGCGGGGCTCGAACTCACGGACCGCGAGATCGTGACCTGGCTGAAGTCGGACGCTTAACCGACTGCACCACCCAGGCGCCCCTCTTGAGGGTGTTTATTAAGAAAGGATGTTGTATTTTATCAAAGGCTTTTTCTGCATCCATTAATAAGATCATGTTTCTTATCTTTTCTTCTGTTAATGTGATGGATCACACTGAATAATTTGTGAATATTGAACCAGCCCTGCAGCCCAGGAATGAATCCCACTTGATCATGGTGAATAATTCTTTTGATATACTGTTGAATTCAATTTGCTAGTATCTTGTTGAGAATTTTTGCATCCATGTTCATCAGGGATATGGCCTATAATTCTCCTTTTTTGTAGGGTCTCACAGAAGCTTTCCTTCCGTTTCTATTTTTTGGAACAGCTATTAACTCTGCTTTAAATGTCTGATAGAATTCCCCTGGGAAGCCATCTGGCCCAGGACTCTTATTTGTTGGGAGATTTTTGATAACCAATTCAAATTCTTCACTGGCTATGGATCTGTTCAATTTTTGTGTTTCTTTCTGTTTGAGTTTTGGTAGTGTGTGGGTGTCTAGGAATTTGTCCATTTCTTCCAGGTTGTCCAGTTTTTGACATATAATTTTTCATAGTATTCTCTTAATTGTTTTTATTTCTGTGGTGTTGTGATCTCTCCTCTTTCATTCGTGATTTTATCTATTTGGGTTTTCTCTCTTTTCTTGAGAAGTCTGGCTAGTGGGTTATCAATTTTGCATATTCTTTCAAAAACCAACTCTTAGATTTATGGATCTGTTCTACTCTTTTTTTTTTGGGGGGATGCTATATTGTTCATTTCTACTCTAGTCTTTATTATTTCTATTCTTCTGCTGAGTTTTGGTTTTCTTTGCAGCTCTGCTTCTAGTTCCTTTAGGTGTGAGGTTAGGTTTCGTACTTGGGATTTTTCTTGTTTTTTGAGATCGGCCTGGACGCAATGTATTTTCCTCTTAGGACTGCCTTTGCTACATCCCAAAGGGTTTGGACTGTTGTGTTTTCATTTTCATTTTCTTCCATATATTTTTTAATTTCTTCTTTAATTGCCTGGTTGATCCATTCATTCTTTAGTTGGATGTTCTTTAACCTCCATGCATTTTGAGGCTTTCCAAATTTTTCTTGTGGTTCAAGTTTCATAGCCTTGTGATCTGAAAATATGCATGGTATGATCTCAATTCTTTTGTATTTATTGAGGGCTGTTTTGTGACCCAGTATGTGATCTATCTTGGAGAATGTCCTATGTGCACTCAAGAAGAATGTGTATTCTGTTGCTTTTGGATGAAAAGTTCTGAATATATCTGTCAAGTCCATCTGTTCCAGTGTATCATTCAGGGCCGTTGTTTCTTTATTGATTTTCTGCCTAGATGATTTGTCCATTGTTGTAAGTGGAGTATTAAAGTCACCTGCAATTACTGTTTTCTTATCAATAAGATTGCTTATGTTTGTGATTAATTGATTTATATATTTGGGTGCTATCAATTAGGGGGCATAAACATTTACAATTGTCAGCTCTTCTTGATGGATAGACCTTATAATTATGATATAATTCCCTTCTTCATCTCTTACAGTCTTTAGTTTAAAATCTAGTTTGTCTGATGTAAGTATGGCTACTCCAGTTTTCTTTTGACTTCCAGTAGCATGATAGATGGTTCTCCATCCCCTCACTTTCAATCTGAAGGTGTTCTCAAGTCTAAAATGGGTTTCTTGTAGACAGCAAAAAGATGGGTCTTGTTTTTTTAATCCATTCTGATACCCTATGTCTTTTCATTGGAGCATTTAGTCCATTTACATTCAGAGTGATTTTTGAAAGATACGGATTTAGTGTCATTGTGTTATCTATAGGTTCCATGCTAGTGGTGATGTCTTGTCCTTTGTCGTCTTTGCAGCATTCCACTCACAAAGTCCCCTTTAGGATCATTTGCAGGGCTGGTTTGGTGATCGTGCACTCCTTTATCTGGGAAAGCCTTTATCTCTCCTTCTATTATGAATGACAACCTTGAAGGATAAAGGATTCTTGGCTGCATATTGTTCTTAACACATTAAATATTTCCTCCACACCCTTCTGGCCTGCCAAGTTTCAGTGGAAAGGTCTGCTACTACCCTTATGTGTCTACCCGTGTAGGTTAAGGCCCATTTGTCCCTAGATGCTTTCAGAATTCCCTTTATCTTTGTATTTTGCTAGTTTGCTATGATATGCTGTAGTTAAGATCTATTCTTATTGATTCTTAAGGGAGTTCTCTGTGCCTCCTGGATATAAATGTCTGCTTCCTTCCCCGGACTAAGGAAGTTCTCAGCTATAATTTTTCAAGTAAACCTTCTGCCTCTTTCTCTCTTCTTCTGGAACTTCTGTGATACAGATATTATATTTCATTGAATCACCTAGTTCTCTAATTCTCCCCTCATGGTCTAGTATTTTCTTATCTCTCTTTTTCTCAGCTTTATCATTTTCCATAATTTTATTTTCTTTTTCACTTATTTTCCCCTCTGCTTTCTCCATCCTTGCTGTCACTGCAACTAGTTTATTTTGTACCTCATTTATAGCATTTCTTAATTTGTCGTGACTATTTCTTATTTCCTTGATCTTTGCAGCAATAGATTTTCTGGTATCTTCTATGCTTTTTTTAAGCCCAGCTATTAATCTTAAGACTATTATTCCAAATTCTTAATGAGATATATTGTTTATATCTGTTTTGAGCAATTCTCTAGCTGTCATTTCCTGGAATTTCTTTTGAGGAGAATTCTTCCATTTCATCATTTTGTTTGGTTTTCTGTCCCTTACGTGTTTTAATAGCTTGTTATGTGCCCTGCAACTGTGTTAACTACCATATTAAAAAGGGGTCATACACTGTCCGGGGCCTGGCCCTTCAGGAGGTTTTTTTTGGAGTGTGTTGTGTGCTCTCTGTTATTTTGACTCTAGTTGCTTTATCTCCCTACTCATAGTGGTGGTTTGGACCTTCTTCCACTTGTGCTTGGATTTGTTCATTGAAGTAACCCTGGAAAAAATTCAAAATGGGGGGTGGTGGTAGAAGAAGCCTTATTCCGTACAAAGAGAGAAATGACAGGAGTGGGGAAAAAGAAAAGAAAAAAAAAATGACCAGTTAGAGAATCAGAGAAACTATACTATATGGCTTAATCCAGAGAGAAAGAGGAAAATAAAGAAGAAAGAGATACAGAAGAGGTGTAAAAAGAATAGATTTAAAATGTCCCATTAAGCAAACCACCAACCAGAATAGAGAAGAGAAGAAATAAGAGGAAGAAAAGAAAGAAAAAAATTATATATATATGTGTGTATGTGTATACATATACATATACATATACACGTACACACACACACACACACACACACACACACAGAATTGACCAAGAATCAAACCAGAAAATGCAAAAACGCTGGGAGGATATCTGATGCTGCCTTGGAACCAGTGGCTGTGCTGGTTTGGAGGAGGGGCCGTCTGGTTCGGTCAGTGTCAATCTTGGTTGGCAGATGGCAGTTACCAGGCACGGAGGGGCGTGGTTTGGTGTAGGTGGGTCCCGCCTCCACTGTGGCCCTCTGGCCTATTCCCTGAAGCCCCACCTTGTTGGTGATGGAGAGAAAAATGGCACACCCAGTCTCTTTTCCCTGGACTGGGTGTCCCAAATCACTGTGTTCAGGCGTTTGTCACAGTGCTGGGTGGTCGTGAGTGGGCTGGCTTCTCTTGCTCTACAGTCATTCGTGCCTCCCATGTGCTTGTCTGGGATCCAAACCCTGATGTCTTAAATTCCTCATCACCTGCCCCTGTTCCAGGGTAGTGCCACTCCACCCAGCCAGGGGACAAAGGGCCTCAGGCTGGCCAGCACCTGCAGGGTCTTTTGTCCTTGGAGAGGCTATATGCCTTCTTCCCACAGCACTCAAGGGAGGGGACTGCTCTGACTGCGCCTCTGAGCTCGCTACCAAGCCAGGGTTCGATCCCCTCCTCCCCAGGTGCACGCACAGGGCAGCTGGCCCCAGTCCAGAGGAAGTCCCACAACCCTGGTTCCTCACTCCTAAGGCTATTTGCAAGTTAGAAATTGGTTCTTTCTCCATTTTTTCCATTCCCCGGTATGTGGTCCAGAGAGGTTTTTCTCTTGTCCAAATATAATCCTACACTTCCACAGCCTCTCTTTCTCTTTCTTTTGTCTCTCCACAGAGGGGGATCCCTCCCCTCCTTGCCTACGCGGCCCATTTTATCTCTCCCAATTCACAATCACATGCCTATGGCCCACCAAGATATCCCCATGGGCCCCTGAAGATATTTCTGTCACTCTGTAGCCCGTCTTCTGGCCTCAATACTGCTGTGTTTGAGAGATGAAGGAATTTCGGGCCCCCTACTTCTCTGCCATGTTGACTCCTCCAACTCATAGCCATTCTTTAAGACTCAGACCAGGGGTCATCTTTTCCAGAACATTTTTGTTGGTCATTTTCTTGAGTACTATCTTGTGTATCATTTTTTTTTATAGTCCTCAGTGTACTGATTTTTAAATATTGGTCTGTTTACTTGTCTACTGGTATATGTCAGCTCTATCAGAGTAAAGACCAGGTCTTACTCATCTTCATTTTTTAAATATCTAGTGAGGATTAACACATTGTGATCACCTATATCTATAGAAAGAAAAAAGGGAGGGAAAAGGGGAGGAATCCTTTATTGATCAGCACAAAGTCTGAAAGGATAAAGATAATAAACCATTTGGGGCATTGTTGTGTGTGTGTATTGTCATTTTCTGCCAAGTAGTTTTCTATCTTCAATATTTAGTTGAATTTATTTAAATATAAATTATAACAATACATTAATGTCATTTTAAGGAAAGAATATCTAAGATGGAGATCTGTTTTAAAGTGTTCATGTTTCTTTAAAACATTAGAATTTCCAGTTTCCAATTCATGTAACAATATAAACTTTAAATTATTGCTTTAAAAAACATGTCTTCTATGGGAATGATGTATGTTAGAGATCAATATGTGTTTTCAAAACTGTTGATTTCTTTCTACTCCTGTAATAATATATTCTAGTATTTATCTTATATTACACAAGAGCCTTGGTCCCTGACCCCATGGAATGAACTTACTTACATCCCATTAATGAAAGGAATACATTCATTTAATCAAATCACTATGATAGGGATCCAGAGAGTGAAGATCAAATAGGTAGGTCTCTTCCATGAAAATTCAATAACTTGTCAATAGTTCTGTTGATATTTGAAAGTAAAGTAGTAAAAGTATTTTGTTTTGGTAGACTCTATTTCTAGAGCAATAGTTCTCAACATTGGCTGCATTAATAGACTTACCTGTTAAGCTTTAAAAATCACCCCAAATCAATTCAGTTAGAATGGCGGGTACGAGTGTTACACAGTAACATCAGTGTACTTGAAAGCTTTCTTGATGATTTTAATGTGTAGCCAATGTTGAGGACCACTGCTCACTGGGTACTTTTATATCTTCAATGTTTAGCTGAACTTATTTAAATAATGATATATTAAAGGCACTATAAAGAAAGAACTTTTGCAATAGAGATCTACTTTAGGGCTTTCAGCCATGTTTTTTGTTTTGTTTTGTTTTGTTTTACCCATCATTAGACTTGCTTGTTTCCAACTTGTAGTAAATTTGGGAATATTGAGTCCAATCTGATCTAAATTTAAAACTTCTTCTCTTCCCAACTTGGACCAGACAGGTATTGTTTGATCCCATTGGCAAAAGGCACACTTACTTACCACTTATTATAAAAGTGGTGGATTCCCCGAGTTAAAGATTTTTAACATAGGACACAAATAGATGTACAAAGAATGCACCTGGGTCCCTCTCCAGTGTGCCTATGGGACTTGGCAGTAAGGGAAACTCACTCAAATGTAATTTCATCCTACTTGCTAATTGTGAATAATGAAGTCATTTGTGCCTGACTCAGGCATCTCATGTCTTCTGTCAACATTCATGAAACAGTGATAGGCTAACTTACTAGCTTATAAGTAGGATTAGATGAATAAATCCCAGACCCAGAAAAGAACAAGCACCCTAGTTACTTGACTCCCTATCTAGAGTTGTTCGAAAGTGGATGGATAAATCTCTTCATGAGGATACTGCATAAACATAGCAAGATATAAAACCCCAAACTAGTTTTCCTTGGACTTTCAATGCCCTTCCAATTGCGTGAATTTTATTATTCTTTTTAGAAAACATAGTACATAGGTTTAGACTTATCTACAGAATACCAGAAGAATCTTATGGAGTTATTCCATGAGAAGTATATTTGTTGTGCCCCTTCAAGTTGAACCACTAGGAAATCTCTCCATAAACATGACGTCAATACATAAATGACCCAGCTTCCATCCATTGTCTCTATATATCCCTACTCTAATAAATCTTTATTTGCTTTCAGATGAAGGGAAACTCAAGATTATTATGCCAAAAATGTAATTGATCAAAACTGTTAGCACCCTGGGGAGTCAAGGTTTAAATGTCTAGTCTCTGCCTTGAGAACCCTTTCTGCCTTATTGTAAGTTAAATACGCCTGACTTGTTTTATTGGAAATCCATGGACATTAAGTTTCATTGGCATTAATGAGACTTTAGTATCTAAAGCAGAGGTAAGAACGCTCAATATTTTTCTCTCATTGCTGAAAGCCTCTGATAATGTTTATCAGAATACTTCGAAAATGTATATTAAGATCTGGTCTGGCATTCTAAATGAGTGGTAATGCAGGTTTGGGTCACCTATGATATCTGACCTTCACTGAGCATAAACATAGCTTTAACACTAACATGGTCATAATTAACCTCTTACTGTCATCTTCCTTTGTCTTTCCCTTTGCAAATGCTTTGTGTATCATGCACATGCATCCACTGGGTGGCGATATGTACTCAAGAATGTATACTGTTTCTTGTCATTACGGCCCCCCCCCCCCCCCATCTAACTGAATTAAAGATGTCAAACATTTTTATGTGGAAAATAGCCATTGTATCAAATAATAAGAAAGAGTATTGTCAGAATTCAAGCCCCTAACTAGAAGTGACTACAGACATTTTAATAATGTTAATACTTCCTGCCACTTACTGACAACCACGTTGGCTCTCCTCCCAATATATCCACAAACACACATTTGCAAAATAAGTGATTCTTCATGCTCTTCCCATCTCTCAGCATTTTATGGATTCATATGTCACTCCTCAAAACATACACATGCCCTTTTTAAATTCCCCTAACCTATTTTTCTAACTCCAATACTCTTATTATCTTCTTATTTCTGTGGCTCTTGCCTGACAATGGACCCTTCCCTTTTTCCATACACATTTATTCAAAAAATCAAATAATATAATGTTAAGAGATTTTTACATATCATTAACTTTGACTACCTAATTTTTTTTCCAGATGAGCCAACTGAAGTCCCAATATAAAGTCAATAATGTTAGTGCTGGACGGGAGATTAGAAATCATCTACTTAGAGATTCTACATATACCAGTGTTGAGACCCAGAGATCTAGTGACTTTCTTAGGGTCAGCCCACAAGTAGTGATGTGGAACCACACACTTACTCTCTTGACCTTCAGGCCAGAGCTCTTTTCACCACAGAGCTTTGCCTTGTTTAATCATTGATTTATACACTTAACTAATTCACCCATTCAACAAAAATTGTTTAAGTAGCGCCTCTGTTCCTGGCACTGTGCTAAGGTTTGTAGGTACAAATTTGGATAGTTTACACCACTTTAAAAAATTGAATCTAAAATTGGGTAAACTGCCACCAGGTGGCATAAGTCCTCAAATTGGCAAGGACATTTATTAGGCAGTTTATAGGTAACCACTCAGTTTTCCTTCTTAGACTTTTTTTTTTTTTTTTCAAACTGAGATGGTGAGAACTAGTCTGAATGTGTAATCCAGACTTCTTTTCTGTTAAGGTGCTGCCAATCTGCCAGCCTCCCAGGTACAAGTCTTTTGAGTTATTTTTCTGTTTCATGTTTTGCTGATTGAGTCACTGTTCCTTCCCTCACCTTTAGCTTCTTTATAAAAACCTTCAATTTAGCAATGTCAGGAAATGTCAGGAAAAAAAATACCTTGGGCTAGTCTCAGCCTACTGCAAGTTCACTGCTACTTCTGAGCCTTTGTTCCTGCTGTTCCCTTCCCTAAAATTTCTTCTCTTTTAAACTTATCCTTGACTTACCAGTATCCAACAAATATTTGAATGGTAATTATGGTGATGGTAATATATGAAATGCCAAACCACGTACTCTGTTTCCATACCAGAATTTGCGATTTCCCTCTCTACCCTTTTGAGAGTAAAGAAGATCTAGTCGGTAAAATGGGTATATGAAAACAGATTGAAGGCAATTACCAGACCATAGTATCAGTCTTGCAGTGGTGGTCGAGAAAGAAATTGGTCCTTGAGTTAGGCTTGAAGGTAACTCAAATAATATAAATGGGTAGAGTCAAAGGTGGTTTTAGAATAGTGAGATGAAATGGCATGGTATTTCAAAGTTTGACAATTTTAGCATGGGTAGAAGGTATGATGTGTATAGGTAAATGGCCAACGTTGAAATTAAAAAGAAAGGGGCAGATTATGAGGGTCCTTGAATGACATGCAAAGAAGTTAGGACTTTGTCCTTTAGGCATTAAAAGTCATTACAATATTTAGGAAGGCGGGTGACACAAACAGATTTGTATTTTAGAAAGATCATCCCTAGGTGTATGTGGCATGGATTGGAAAGAGGTGAGACCAGATACAAGGCCAGCAGTTAGGAAATGACCATAGAACCTGGTGGAGGGTATTAAGGCCTGAACCAAGGTAAAAACTGTGCTGAAAGAGAGTCAGGGATGGATCTGAGAGCATCAACAGAATTTGACAATATGATATTGTGATTTCGAATAAGAAATATGTATTTGGTCTTTGTCCCCTTTCCTGGCAGAGAACTGCTAAAACTCAAGGAATTTCCTAACAGCAGAGAACCATAAAGGTGTCTTTTTTTACGTTAATGAGATGACTTTTGGAAAACTCCTTTGTAACCAAAGGATGGGGTCTGGTTGCCAGGAGAACTGAGGTAATACTGAAAGGTTTGGGACCGAAAGTTCCCTGAAGGAAAGGGAGAAAGAGCCAGGACTAGAGGTTGAATCAATCACCAACGGTCAGTGACCAGTGGTTTAATCCATTGAGTCTATGTAATGAACCCCAAATGATGGGTTTCTGAGAGCTTCCAGGTTGGTGAACACACAGGGATTTGGAAGCAGTGGATCACTCAGAGACAGTATGGAAGCTCCCTGCCCTTTCCCCATACCTTGCCCTATGCATCTCTTCCATCTGGCTGTTCCTGAGTCATATCCTTTTATAATAAACCAGTAATCCACTGAGTAAAATGTTTCTCTGAGTTTTGTGAGCCATTCTAGCAAATTTTCAAACTTGAGGAGGGAGTCTTGGGACCCTCCAATCTATAGCTGATTGTGACAACCTGGATTTGGGATTGGCAAATAAAGTGGAGGGGGTGAGGGTAAGAATGGGTGTGGGGGATGAAGACAATCCTGTGAGACTGAGCCTTTAGGCTGTGGAATTGGATGCTATCTCCAGGTACTGTCTTCACTGAGTTGAATTGTAGGACACCATCTGGTGTCGGAGAATTGCTTGGTGATGTGTGGGAAAATTTCTCCCCACAAATTGGAATTGGTTACAGAACATTCAGATGAGGAATAAAATATGACAGTAAGGACAAAATGCTAGGTGGCCACCAGGTTCCTGGCTTAGGTCACTGGGTGAAAGGTGATGTCATCAAATATGATAGAGGATGCAGGAGGCCAGACAGTCTTTAGAGGACGGTGGTGAATGTCTTGAGTTTACTTTAGGACATATTGTCTGATTATTTTCACTAATCAACTTCATACATTATGAGCATATAGGTTAGAATGAAAGATCTCAGTAAAGAAAAACTCCCTTATAAACATTCATCAATTAACATGTCTATCAAAAGTATTTTAGGGGCGCCTGGGTGGCGCAGTCGGTTAAGCGTCCGACTTCAGCCAGGTCACGATCTCGCGGTCCGTGAGTTCGAGCCCCGCGTCGGGCTCTGGGCTGATGGCTCAGAGCCTGGAGCCTGTTTCCGATTCTGTGTCTCCCTCTCTCTCTGCCCCTCCCCCGTTCATGCTCTGTCTCTCTCTGTCCCCAAATAAAATAAACGTTGAAAAAAAAAATTAAAAAAAAAATTAAAAAAAAAAAAAAAAAAAAAGTATTTTAGTGCTTGGGGCGCCTGGGTGGCGCAGTCGGTTAAGCGTCCGACTTCAGCCAGGTCACGATCTCGCGGTCCGTGAGTTCGTGCCCCGCGTCAGGCTCTGGGCTGATGGCTCAGAGCCTGGAGCCTGTTTCTGATTCTGTGTCTCCCTCTCTCTCTGCCCCTCCCTCGTTCATGCTCTGTCTCTCTCTGTCCCCCCCCAAAAAAAGAAAGTATTTTAGTGCTTCTTTTATGTCTTATAAGGAGTCAAGTGCACTGGGTATGTGGACCACACATCCCAAGTTTTCCACAGTAGTTTCACTTTCATATTATCCTTTTCAATAGAGGCAATTCATTAAATGTATAATTAATGTGATTTAATTTTTATGTCTTGTAAGACTTTGCTCATAAGTAAGTTCAAAAGCATAAGTTTTAAAAGGTTTAATAAGGCCTGAGTCCTACCAAGAAGAAATCTGTAGTCTAATCTGGAAGAACTCAACATCTATTAAAGAACCATTTAGTGCTAAATTTTGATATTGTGGGGCATCCAGAAAGTGGCTGTCATTTTTGGAAGGAGGAATCAGGGCTAAGGTGAAGCTGGAATTGCAGCAGTGCTCTAATAAGGAATCCGAAAAAGTATCTGAAAAAGCAGACGATGGGTGAGGAAAGCAGCATTAGGAAAAACACTAAGTTGGACATGGCCTCAGTGTGTTCAGTGGAGACTGAGGACCATGGCCTGCCTATCTTGATTAGTCTTTTGAGTCAGCCACAGAGAGTGGCTGATAGGTTGTTCGACTCCTATTCCTGCTTTCCCACACCTACCTCCTCTTTAGTATTCACTGTGTGATTATTTTTCTAAGGTATAATGAAGATTTCTAGCGATGCAGTTTCCATGATCTCTTTTTCCATTCCCTTGCTGTCTTTTTAAAATTTTCATCTCATTGTGAATTTCCACTTTTCTGACCTACATCGTAAAAGTTTGCTAAATTTTATATTCCCTTATCAATCACCTTAGTTTCTATGTTTGGTAACATTCCCATTTGCCTATGAGGTCCACATGCAGCCTTTTGAGGCAATGTAACTGAAATTCCCATTAGAACTAACTGTGTAATAATGAGATCTTCCAACATATTTTCAAGAGCTATGGACAAATAAATGTGGAAGTGAAACATCTGTAATGTGACAAGGATATGTATCAGTGCCTCCTGCATGGTAGGCATTTGATAAATCTTTTCAAATGAATTGGTTTTATATAATAACCTGTTCATAAGGAAAAGAATGCATCTTTTTTGGCATATGCTTTGCATAGCACTTTTTACTATCAGAACAAGAAATACAGCAGGAGGCTCAAGGGATAAGCAGTTAGGCCATGGTTCTTCTGGGTACAATTTCCTCTGGCATCTCCTTCAGTCAAGTCAAGCCGACTCCTATGCTCTGAGTGGAGGTGAGGGTCAGGGAACTGGTATGCCAACCCCCTTCTGTCCAGCGGGCCCTAGCCCAGAGATCTGTATGAAGTATATCAAAACACTCGTCCAAATGGCTAATGTACACTTTAGCTATTTGTTCACAAATAGGAGTTCTGAATGCTTTGGAAACAGTTTGTTCTTTAAACTTTGTGAGCATTCCTTTTATAATTTGTTTATGCTCTTTGTTGAATAAGCTACTAATGTCTCTGTTAGAGCAAAATTAAAATTCATCTAGGCTCACTTTAATGGTTAATCACAAATTTCATTTTAGCAAAGTCCAAATTAATGAGATTTTTATTATGTATGTATGTATATGTATATAGGGTTACATGTGTATGAATTAAGAATGATAGCAATTTAGAACTGGGAGGAAACATACAGAAGAGTTCTGTTTAAAGCTTACATTTTACAGATGAAGAGATTTGTGACTGGTAAATTATTCTTTTTTCTTGTACTCAAGAGACTAGTTCTATATTTAAACACAATCCAGAAATAGCCTCCTTAAAGACATAATTTGCTACGATTCCATGACTCTGGAGCAGGTTACATGTTACATAATGCTCTTATTTTTATTAGCTGTGTCTTATCATCATCTGTAAGTCTACAGGCACTTTGAAAGTAGAGATTTTGTTGTATTTATTTTGCATTTTACACAATACCTGCTTCATCCCACATCTGATACTGGACTGAACATTAAGCCATCTGTAGGCAGCCATGATCCTATACTGAAATTAAGGAAACAGGCCTTAAGGTGGTAGGTCTCTTGTGAGTTTTGCACATTTTCTTTTGCTTCAGAACATCTGATAGTTTCCCTAGACCTTGTTTGCTGATAGAAACCTAACCAATTTGACAATATATTTCATATTAAAAAATAATAATAATATAAAAACAGGGAGGGGGGACAAAACAGAAGAGACTCATAAATATGGAGAACAAACTGAGGGTTACTGGAGGGGTTGTGGGAGGGGGGGATGGGCTAAATGGGTAAAGGGCACTAAGGAATCTACTCCTGAAATCATTGTTGCACTATATGCTAACCAATTTGGATGTAAATAAAAAAAAAAAAAAAAGAAAAAAAGAAACCCAAGTTGACAGTCTTCACCTGATATTATAAAGCTGCGTCTCTGCGTTCGGGCCCTCCCATCCCATTGTTTCCCCACCCCAAAACCAACACCTGATTTGGACCGTACTGAATTTACCATTCCCCAGTTTGGATACAAATTAGAATTGTTACCACTGTATCGGGCCCCCTTCCTTGTGCCCCTCAGCTCATCCTCCTTCCTGACATGCTGAGTATAACACAGGCAGCCTGCTGTAATCCCACTCTTTGAGAGCTTAAACTATTGCTTACCTGTCACTATTACACAAATGAAATTGGTGTTGAACAATTTGAAAGAAAAGATTTTGTCATTAATTATTCACTTGACAAGTATTTACTGAGTACCTAATATATACGAATACTGCATGATGTTGCATGTGCTAGAGATACAACAGGGAACAAGACCAAATCCCTGCCCTCATGGAGTTGACGTCCTAGTCCAGAAGAAACATGAAAAACAAACAAATGAATAGATATATAATATAAAATTATTGCTAAAAAGTAAGTGCTGTGAAGGAACATAAAGCAGGGAAAAGGAATAGAAGGTGACATCGCTAATCAAAATCACTAACGTGAAGGAAATGCAAATCAAAACCACAATGAGACATCACCTCATACCTGTTTGCATGGCTATTATCAAAAAGACAAGAGATAACAAGTACTGGCAAGAATGTGAAGAAAGAGAGCCTTGTGCACACTTGGTGGGAATTGGTGCAGCCACTGTGGAAAACAGTATGGAGAGTCCGCAAAAAATTAAAAATAGAGCAACCAAAACTGGGTAACTGAAGACATGAACGAGATGCTGGTGGTCATGGGGCCCTATAGACAGCCGCAGATGAACTGCTTCGACCCCATGAAGATGGGCTTTTGTGATGGGCTGAGCAGTGGGTGTGGTGGCTGAGGCACTTTCTGGCACCTTTTCCTCAGGAAAAGGATTAAAGTGTGGGGTCAGGAGTTGATGGTGGGATCAGGAAAACCATGATGCAGGGTGGCAGCACCTTGGGCACATTCATGGCCATCGGGATGGGCATCCAATGCTAATCAGGGCAGTGGTTGCCCACTACAGCTACTCCTTCCCATCAGTCCCAGCTCACATACTATAATAAAAGGTTTTGAGTAGTTAAATAAGAGCCACCATATGATCCACAAATTCTACTTCTGGATATTTATCTGAAGACAACAAAACCACTGATTTGAAAAGATAAATGTACCCCCATATTCATTGCAGCATTATTTATGATAGCCAAGATGCAGAAACAACCTAAGTGTCTATCAATGTATGACTGGATAAAGAAGATCCACATACACAATGGAATATTACTCAGCCATAAAAAGAAGGAAATCCTACCATTTACAATGACATGGATGGACTTCAAGAGCATTATGCTAAGTGAAATAAGTCAGATACAGAAAGACAAATACCATATGATCTCACTTATATGTGGAATCTAAAAATATATATATATAAATAAAAGAAACTCCTCCCCCCCAAAAAAAAACCAAGCTCATAGATACAGAGAATAGATTGGTGGTTGCCAGAGGTGGGGGTGGGGTGGGCAAATGAGTGAAGAAAGTCAAAAGGTTTAAACTTCCTGTTATAAAGTAAAGAAATCCTGAGGATTTAATGTAATAATGGTGACTATCATTAGTAACACTATAATGTATATTTGCAAGTTGCTGAGAGAGTAGATTTTTAAAGTGATAAAAAAAAATAGAAAAAAAATGACAGGAGGGAGCGCTGTTTTAGAAAGAATGATCAGGGAAGGCCTAGACTAGAGACATTTTGGAATCATCTGCACAGATGGTATTGAAAGTCATCGGACAAGTGAGATCATGTAAGGAAGAAATGTACTTAGTGAGGAGACGTCTGAGGGCTCAACCCTGAGGCATTCCAGCATGAGAGGTAGGAAATTGAAGAGGATTCAGGAAAGAAGGTCAAGAAGGAACAGCCACTGAGGTAGAAGGATAGGCAGAAGTCAAATTGAGAAAGTACTTCAAAAAGGAGGACAATCAACTTAGGCCAGAAATCAACTTTAGAATTTGACAATTAGAAGTTAATTGGTGATCAAGGACACAACAGTTTTGTTGAAATAGTGAGACCCTGATAGGAGTAAGTTCTAGAGAGAATGAGAGGAGAAGAAAGGGAGAGTGAATGTGCACACTACCTTTTCACTACATTGCTACGAAAGGAAGCAGAAGATAGGCAGTACCTAGAGAGGGCTGTGACTAAGAGAAGCTTTGATTTTTCTAAAATGGGAGAAAGAACATCACTTTTGTGTGCAGAGAACAAAGATACAGCAGAAAGAAAGCTGATGATGCAAGAGAGAGGGGTTATCGTACAGGCAAGTTGCGGTGAGATTCAGTGTGCATGCAGACCACATTTCCTCCAGTAAAAGCCTAACTTCCAGCCAAAGAGTTAAGGCATTGCAAAAGAAGGCAAACGGGCAATGGTAAATTAACCATTTTGGCAAGTGTGTATTTCATTTCTGCTCCATTTTGCTCTCTCATCATTAAGTTACTATGCATAATATAAGTGAAGTTATACTGATAGTAAGAATGTTGATATACAGAATTTTAGACAGTGACCCTTCAGTGAAATTAATGGTATCTGAATGAATTGTTTGTGGTTTCGAATCCTAGAACAACTTGAAATGTACACTCTTCAGTGTATGGTAAATAAACTGTCACATCCTTGCAATTAGACCCATATCATTAAAGTAATAGCAGCTTCCTTTTTGTAGCATGTCTGCTAATGGAGCTTTAGTTTTCTTGAGGAAAGCCTCAGAGAAAACCCAAATGGGAAAAGTATGACCCTACCAACAGAAAATACAACCTTTCCTGTTTGGATTTTTCTCTTTATAGTACTTCAGTTCTTAGTTCCCAGGCATAAATAGGGGTAGAAACTGACCTAAAGTCCAATGTACTTAAGAAAACAAATTCTACAGGATGAGGAATTTCGATGAGATAAATAAGAAACAAGATTTTCAGGACATCACAGTTGTGATCAGAAAGGGGAGCACTCTCAGTGAATATAAAACCTTAAGACCGATGTGATGGATTCCTGTCAGTGTAAAATTAGAGACTTTTAGATTTAGAGAAAGACAATAAAGATCATCTATTCCAACCACTTTATTTTACAGATGAATAAACTCAGTGACCGAGTGATTAAATTACTTAATACGAAGATGCAGAGGTGATTAGTGGCTGTGTTGGGTGAGTTTTAGAATTAACACAAAGAAAACTAAAATATAATAATGATGATAACATTTATTGAGTGCTTTCATATACCAGGCACCGTGCTAACTACTTTACAGTCATAACCTCAATTAAAATTTACAGCAACGGTTATACAGAACTATACGAGGTGGAAAGTAGGAGATTTCTTAACTGCTACTTAATTGACTTACCAAATTCACTACTTATCTCCGTTACTTTCTCTTTAAATAACTGATTGATGCAGGTGCCATGATGAATACTTGAGGCTGGTAAGTTTCTTTCAAAAATTTCTTTCTACTTATCTAATCTGTAATCTATCGGTAGGCATAATCTACATTGGTGTCAGTATCACCTGGGGACTTGTTTAAAAAAACATACCCAGACTCCAAGGCTTGATAGCAAGTGTCTCTCATCCTCTTTGGACTAGTGGCTACTCAAGACATGCTTGTCTTATGGTAAAAGGCAGGAGTTAAGAGAGCAAGACCAATTGTGCAAGCACAGTTCAAACTTCTGTTTATGTCACGTCCACTAACATCCCGTTAGCCAAAGCAAAACAAATGGTCAAGCCTAAGTTTAAGGGGTGAGAAAATATAGTCTTCTCCTTAAGGAGAGGGATGAGGGTGAATATTTCTTAAGCAGTGATCTAATCTACCATCTGAATTTAAAACTGGTATTTTCTTCTTTACAAAAACAATACTCAGTATGTTGTTAGCAAAAGCAGTGCAAATAGCTGACTCGGTACAGTATAATGAGTGATTTTATTTGTTGGTGTGTGTTAGGCGTTCAAGATGCAGAGATGGGTGAGACAGTCTCTGCCCTCAAGAAGCTCAGAGACAGATTTATAAGCAAATCAGAATTTAGTGTGATGAGGGCGTCTGGGTGGCTCAGTTGGTTAACTGTCTGACTTTTGATTTCATCTCCAGTCTCAGGTCACGATCTCACAAGCATGAGATTGAGCCTGAGTTGGGATCCACACTGGGCATGGAACCTACTTGGAATTCTCTCCCCTCCCCCCCGCCCCTCCTCTGCTCATGACCGTTATTTCTTTCTCTCTCTGAAAATAAATAAACATTAAAAAAATTAATGTGATGAATGCAGCAAAAGCATTTACAACTCTCTAGGGTTAGTGTTATTATTTTCATTTTATACATAAGAAACTGAGTCTAAGAAGGATTAAATGATAAATGTCCAATATCATATAACAATCAAAACTGAAATCCCAAGGTGCCTGAGTGGCTCAGTCAGTTAAATGTCTGACTCTTGATTTTGGCTCAGGTCATGATCTCACAGTTCATGATATCGAGATCCTTGTCAGGCTCTGTGCTGATTCTCTCTCTCTCCATCTCTTCCCCTTCCCTGCTCATGCTCTTTCTCTCAAAATAAATATACTTTTTTTAAAAAACCCAAAAAACTGAAATCCCACCTTTTTTTAGGGCAGAGGGTTAAAACCCTAAACTCTACCTGTCATTCCATACAACCTTCCTCAGAAAATGAGCACAAAAGTGATTCGTGTAATACCTCATGTGACGCCGGAATCCTTGTCTCCTTAAGACAGCAAAAAGCCAACATCTCAGTGAATTGAATCCCATGATAAAGGGTACAGAGTGGATTACATATGCTTTCCCCTGCTTTGTAAATCTGCCATTTCTACTATTTGTCTTAGATTCCCCATCAAACTAACCTTTCTGAGATAATAGAAATCTGAGATGCTTGAGGATACTTTGGTCAGTTTTAAAAATACCTGAGTCACAGGCCATAGGCTTTTAGTGGATGGAGTTTTTGTAAATATAAACTATTGTGATGATAAAGGGAAAAACTAAATGGACTACTGGGGCTTCTATTCCTGAGAAGTAAAAAGGATTATGGGCATCAATAAAGTATCCTGAGGGCTAGAGGGTATGTATAATTATGACTTTCAGCTCTGTTAGCCACCATAAGCTATTGCTATAATGTTCAATATCAATACTAGTATGTAATAACTGTTTTAGTATGAAATGGCTCTTCATATTTGTGCAGAAGAATATCCATGAGCTAATGTTTGCAGAACATTCACCATAACCCTGTTAAGGCAAATTATAGGTACCATGTTTTGTTACCATGTTAAGAGAGAGAGAGAGAGAGAGAGAGAGAGAGAGAGAGAGAGAGAGAGAGAAACTAGGGCACCGGTGTGGCTCAGTCAGTTAAGCATCCGATTCTTGGTTTCAACTCAGGTTACGATCTCCCGGTTTGTAGGTTCCAGCTCCTTGTTGGGCTCTGTGCTGACAGTAGAGAGCCTGCTTGGGATTCTCTCTCTCCTTCTCTCTTCGACCCTCCTCTACTCCTGTGCGCTCTCTCTCTCTCTCTCTCTCTCTCTCTCTCAAAAATAAAACAAAAAAGAAACTTAAAAGAAAAAAAAGAGAGATGGAAACCAGCTCTTCACTTGGGTAAAGTAACAAGTCACTGAAAGAATCCAGGACTTGAGTCTAGCAACTACTAGCTTGGATAGTAGACTTTTGGCTCTTGAAAACTTTTGGGGAATGTTAAGGGCACAAACACAAACCCAGCCACTAAGTCTTAATTTTATGTGACCTGTCAGAAACTAGCACATTTAATGCTTAGGCAAGAACCAGGATAATTACGAATGTTAGAAAGGATAAGGAAGCTTGAATCAGAACAATTTTTCTGTGCCATCATTTTATACTGGAGGATGTTTGTGTTGTGTTTGTTTCTTGCAGTGAGTTTCATGTTGGTTCTTTGGGGTCTGGATGTTGGTTCACTTCAGTTATAGTTAATGTAATAATAAATGCCAACATTTTATTGCTTCAATTTACCCTCTTCTTTCCCAATTCCCAAGCTTGTCAGCACCAGAGGGATCCCTTCCATGGATGCTTCGTTCTGAAAGTCCGTCTCAGTATTGAGAGTTTCTTACACAAACAGAAGTCCAGTGAAAGCTGCAGACATTGTTTCCCCTTCTTGATGAATGAGCTTTGGAGCTGAGTTGGACCTGTTCTTCAGGGAGTTCCCACTATTAAATCTGTTAGAAAACACTTCAGTAGACCTCTAATAGAATCTGGAAAATAGTGAGGAAAAAAAAATATACATCACTCTTAACTTCAGCTCTAGATACTCAAAAGAATTTCTTATTTACAGTGGGCAAATATCCTTAGAGAGTTTTAGGAGCTATTCCTGTCTGTGTACATTTGATATAGAAACGAGGGTTCAGGTTGCCTCTATCTCCTAAGAGAATATTTGATTACACAAAAAGGAGGTGAGGTGATGGCCTGAGGTTTTATAATGACTTGTTTATGAACATACGTGAGCAGGCCGCTGGTATAAAGAACTAGACCTATTAAGAATCAATATATTTTCTTTTCGTTATCTTTCTTTTTGTCTTATTCTTAAAAAGATAAGTGGATAAAAAGGCTTGTTGGCCCTCTTTATTTGGATCAGAAGTTAAACATTCCCTCAGCATGGGATAAATTATTGAGAAAGGGTAAATTAAAGAGTTAGAGCAATTTGAAATGAGAATGCTTTAGCCTGTCTTTATGTCAGTAATAGATATTACCTCATGGCAACACTTCAAATTTTCCTCAGCCTGCTTGTAAGGGCTGGAATTTATCAATTCAAGCATTTCCATGACAAAAAGTGGATGTCTCTATCTGAATTTCACATAGTTGCATCTAGCTGAAGGTAATTTTTCTGGCTCTTTATATGTATTTAAAAAATTTTTAAATGGCAAAAGTTTCCAAGGGCATTTCTACTTTTTTTTTTTTTAATCTTTTTTTGGTAAAACTACATGCTTCAATAGTCATTTGCCCAATGAAGTGATTATGTCCTTAATTATCCCCATGACTTTCAGGATTATGGTTTTAAAAATTACGTCCTACAGAAAAATCATGTAACTCACCCTAGCATCTTTTAGAAATTACACCCTTTCTTTAAAAAAAAAAAATCCTACCATTTTTCTCTCTTGTAAAGATTGAATAACTTGCGTACCCTTTTTGTTTTAAGGCACACTATTCAATTTCTTTCAGGCCATTGATTCAGTCATTATCCTCTATATAACTATGATTCAACTAAAATTATTATTATAACTTTTTGATAAAAATATCTTTCTTTTATTTTGAGAATTGGATAGATACATTAGTGTCTTTCTTTCTTGTGAGGGAGCCTTATTGCTGTTATGTAGGTTCCTATTTTATTTGGATATCTCTAGATTTAATTCAATTTAATTTATTTGGATATCTTTAGACTTTATGGTAATGGGACTTATCTTTCCTTTGGATTGACACCTGTTCTGTGCCTTTCTGTACTTTTTTCTACCTTTAGGAGGAGTTAAGTGATCAGGTGTGACACACATTTCTTTTGTCCTGTAATAGGGAAAGCAGAAATGATTATTTAATGAAGAAGTGTATAACAAATGAAAACTAGAGGTTGAGATGGATGAGCTACTTTTCAAAGCGCCTTCAGAATGCCAGTATCAGGGCCAGAACCCAACTTCTTCCTGTCTGATTTCAGATCCTAGATTTGCTTATTGGCTCTGTTGTCTCTCTTCATTGACCAGTCTGCGAGGCAAAACAATGACTGAGAAATAACAGGAGGCTAGTTTAGATCTTCCAGGACAGATTTGGCCCTGGGAACTCTATGTCCTTCCCCTAAGGTGTTGAAAGTTCATTGACACTCTGAAGGAAAGACATCAGAATTTTTCATCACTCATCCATTAATTAACACATTAATTTGCGTTACTGTTTACTATGCCAATTACTGTAGATATGCAGAGATAATTACAGATAACAGCTTCCATTTATTGAGCGAATTCTTTTCAGGGAACTTTGCATATCCTCTTTCTAATCCTCACAACGATCTTTCAAGAGAGGAGTTGTCTTCCTTTTGCAGATGTGTAAACTGAGACCCAGAGAGATGAAGTGACTTGTCCAAAGTTACACAAGTAAATGGCTGAACTGAGATTTTAACTCCAGTCTGTCTAACTCCACACTCATTCTCTTTCTATTATATCACATAGTCTGCTCATTAACTCTTTCTTCCAAGAATAAGACTTTGTCTCTGCCTTTTAAAGACTTACAGGTATGTAAAAGGTCATATATCAGATGGTTCCATTTATATGAAACGTGCAGAATAGGTAAATCTATAGAGACAAGAAGGAAAATTAAGGTTTGCTGAGGGTAAGGGAGTGCAGAGTGCAGAGTGACTGCTAATGGTATAGGGTTTCTTTTTGCAGTAATGAAAATGTTCTAAAATTGTTTGTGGTAATGGTTGCACAACTCTGTGACTATACTAAGAATCATTCAATTGCACACTTCAAATGGGTGAATTATATGATCTGTGAACTAATCTCAATAAAGCTGTTATTTTTTATAAGGTTAACAATATAGTATAGAAGACGGATTTATAAACAGCTAACAGGATACCAGGCAATAGGAAACAGTATGAACAATGCACTCTGGAAACTCAGGGGAAGGTGTAGTTGTTAGGTCCAGGGAGCTGGAAGATGGCTTTATGAAGTAGGTGCATTGGAGCTGAATCTGAGAGCAAAATTAGAATGGTAGTGGGCAACTGAGGGTAGAGGCTGAGAAGACAGCATGGGCAAAGTCACAGGTAGGTGCAAGGACAGGGTTCTGGGTGGCAGATCATGGGAAGTCATCCAGTTGGAAGTGTGTGAACAGTGAGTGGGGGGACACAGAAAGAAATGAGATCGGAAAGGGGTCTATGTGGAGGGTCTTGAATGCTATGCCAAGAAGTTAGGCTTTATCCTGTACACTCTGATCTTTTTCATGGTGGGAGAGAGTATATTTTACTTTAAAAAATTTTCCAGTTTATTGGGATATGATTGACAACATTGCATATATTTATAGTATACAAAGTGATGATTTGACATTCATATACTATGTGAAGTGATTACCACATATCCATCACCTCACATGGTTACTATTTTTTATTTGAGTGTGATAAGAATGCTTAAGATCTATTCTTTAGCAAATTTCAAGTGCATAATGCAGTATTATTAACTATAGGCACAGTGCTGGACTTGGATACCCAGACTTACTCATCTAATACCGGAAGGCTTATACTCTTTGATTGGTATCTCCCCATCTCCTCTACCTCCAAACCCCTGGTAACCCACCAATCTAGAGAGAGTATATTTTAAAATTGGATCTGAGTTGAGATTTTTCTACATCAGAATTCTACTTTCAGGAAAGAAACACCATACATTAAGCTAAATTAATGTTGCTAACTTGATTTTTCCTGATTTTGTTTTAATATGTATAGTATATAAGTATACATTTCTTTAGGTTTCATATTTGTATAAGTGTTTAAAGTATAAAGAATTTATATCTAGTTGTATGCTTTTATTAAAAAAATAAAATAATATGGATTATTTTAAAAATTTCAATGTAAAGGGAGTTCATAATTTAAATAAGTGAGAAATATTAGTCCAGGAGATAGAATATTAATCAGTGCCTCTTCCAAATTTGACCTGGGGAACCCCATTCTCTACAAGGGAAGACTCCTCTGAGTGTCCTGTTCTGCAGAGCTGAGAATCTGTACCTAAATCTCAGTACCACTACATTATAGTAGATTTTTTATTCAGTAACAAAATAAGAATATCATAGTTTGTTAATACAAACACAAAATCAGGAAAATCTGACCTGTTAAGAAACGAAAATTTAGATAGTTGAACCATTTTGAGTAGTCACTAGGCATGATCTTAATGTAGGATGGAACCTTTGATATAGATTTTATTTGATGACTTCAAACTTTCTTTAGAAATAGTATTGCTCTAATCCCTGCTATGAATAACATAGGAAATGAATGGCCAAATATCCAGCAACTTTTACCCCTTGTCTACTCATTTGATTTAACATTCTAACAGACTGATTTGGCAAAAAAAAGATTGGCTGATAATTTAACCCTTGAAAGAAAGAAAGAAAGAAAGAAAGAAAGAAAGAAAGAAAGAAAGAAAGAAAGAAGAGAGAAAGAAAATGGAAGGAAAAGGAAGGAAGGAAGGAAGGAAGGAAGGAAGGAAGGAAGGAAGGAAAAAAAGGAAGAAGAAGAATTTCACGGTATTTTAAATCACAGGCATTGGGAAGTAGTAATCTTTTTTCCTTTCTTTGTTTCAGAGAGACTACAATTGACATGACCTTGAATATAAACTCAGGGTCCATTTTCTGGTCAAAAAGATATAGGCACTTTGAAAGTTAAAAAAAATATACTAAGTTTTCCCCCATCTCCTTCTATGTTTCAACTCTGAACTGTTGTGTCATGATGCCTTTCAAAATAATGCAAGAAGCAAAGTTAGTATATTTTGTCAAAAAAGACCTTGTTAAAATTTGAAAATTTCTAGGTAACTATGTTTTTATTATCCTTTATAACTTAAAAATTAAAACATTAAAAAATTCAAATGTTTATATGTTCCCTATCGTCAACATTTAAATTAAAAGGTCATCACAAATTCAGTAAATAAATGGGTAAACGGAATGGAAGGAAGAGGTATTTTATAATTACTTCAGTTTTTACCCCCCAAAATTAAGTTTGTTATCCATACTCATTTCACTTGTTTCTCTTTTATTTTTATTGGTATATCTGTCTTTTTGTTACTCTTTACCTCCTTCATTTTCTATCTGCCTTTCTCCTTTTCCTTCTCGTCTCTCTCTCTCTCTCTCTCTCTTTCTCTCTCTCTCTCTCTCTCTCTCCCCCCATTTTTGCCTCTTCCTCACTCCCTTTTTCCCCTTTCCCCCTTAGTGGACCATACTTGGGACTAAAGGGTAATTTATAAAGATAATTTAGAACATATTTTGTGTATTGAGAATGATTTGATATTATTACTCTCTTAAAATGTGATGAATACAACTTTTTACGTTTTTTCTTCCTAAGAAAGCAAAGCAATTACTTAGTTTTCTTTTATGTATAACCATTTATGAGAATGTTGGACTTCAGTATAAGGGGTGACGGAATCAGGTGTGTGTAGGAATAATACCAGCACGCACTCACTGTAATTTTCTTTAGCTAAGGGAATTCTTTGGGGCTCTAAGCACCCATACCAAGGTGTTTTCTTTGCCTTCTCCCTCCTCCCTACTGTGGTCCTAGCATGTAGTGCTCATCTGCAGTTAGATTATATGAATTTAGTATGAGTTTTGTTTGCACATATAAACTAGTTCATTTTCCCTAATTCCAACATCAGTGTGCACATCTTTGCCTAACTGCTCCTGCATTCGAGAAATAATTAGAAATTGACAGCAGTGTTTGGGCATCCCTTTCTGATATTTCAACAACACTGAAGAGAAGTGGAAGCAGAGATTCCTCAATGTCTCATAGTAAGAATACCCTTCCTTTTTCTTCTAGGACTCCTAGCAATTGCTTCTTAATTATTTGAGACCTCAAATTGACTCACCAACACATTCTTATTAAAACTCTTGCCCATATAGGAAGTGAAATTATTATTTCTACTTATTGAGACTGAAGAACAGGAAATGAAATCATTATTGTGGTCACTGAGCAAATCAACCTGGGAGCCCGGAATGGGTCTCAGTAGTACTATAGGGCACTTGACCATTTAGTATCTAAAGGAGGCAAAAGGAGCATGTATAATTATTATCCTTCCAGTGAATTCTCTGAATGAAATTCTCTAATATCTTATGACCATGCTAATCACACTTTTACAACTACAAGTACTAGTTTTTATTTGATACTTTTCCAGGGGCATTTCTGCCAGAGAAGGGATCAAATCTTATTATAAAAAATATAATGATGGGGTGCCTGGTTGGCCTAGTTGGTTAAGCATCTGACTCTTGATTTCAGCTCAGGTCATGATCTCATGATTGGAAGATTGAGCCCCATGTCAGCTCCACACTGGTGTGGAACCTGCCTAAGATTCTTTCTCTCCCTCTCTCTTTGCCTCTCTCCCCTGCTTGCACTCTCTTAAAAAAAAAATCTATATATCTATATATCTATACATATATCTATATATATATCTATATATCTATATATATACACACACACACATATATACACGCATATATATACATATATATGTATATATATATACACACACATATATATAATGAAAAGTATAGATAGTAAAACTAATTGGAAATAACTAATAATTTAATTAGTGAGTGACTTAAAAGAGATAAAAGTATGTGTGGTTTGTGTTCTTGAAATCTATGCAGCTAGATATTTTTTGTTAAAAATAAATTTATTTTGAAAGAGTTTATTTATGGCAGTGGAAAAGTCAGAGTTCAGATAATCAGCATTATTAACAGTTTTATTTGATAAAAGTGAATATTGGTGTTATGGAAAGAGGATGTCAAGATAGTAATCTCCCATGGAACCATTTCCACTTTCTGCAATACATCAATAAAGAGTAGAATTGACAAAAATATACCAGCCACTAATAATACTCAAATTGTTAACATCGTGTGAGAAATATATTTATTTTATTTCTTTCCCATGGTCAGGCTCAAAGATTGAGGGTCTATGACTGGAAAATGGATTGCTGTGAGAATACTGACTTTCTGATTTAGTCAGAATATCTCCACCCCACCTATCTAAGTAAATTGGGTGGGTTTTTTTGTTTGTTTGATTTTAGGATTCAAATCTATTGGAATTTAATCCTTTTAGGAAGAGTGTCAGTTCTAGGGATGCTACTAGTTGGAGTTTCTGGTCCTTGCTATGGTGCCCTTCCTTCAAAAAGCCTCTGCTTCATTTGTCTTGGTTTCTTTTTCTTTTTGCCTTCCATTAAGTGACTCCCTCTCATGTGTTCTCATTCTAAATTCTAAGAAAGGAACACATTTTGGGTGAGGTGCCCATCTTTGTTTCAATTTGCTTAATTAATGGAGAAGAGGTAATGCAGTACAAATATAACAGCAGGGGTTGAAGGTGAAAGGCCAGTCACAAAGAAGAGGCAGGGACTCAGCAGGTTCCCTGAATGTGTCTACTTCAGGATTGCGGGTTTTCAATAACCCACTAATTAGAGACAAGGCATTGGTAGTTTATGAGAGAGTCTGTCTAAATTTAAAAGAGTCGCAATAATTGAATACCTAGGAGAACTGAAATTTGAGCAAGTTAAGAGCCCTATGCCTTAATATGGTCTGCAGTTAATAGGCCAAAAATAGCCTAACTCTACTTAAGTAAGGAGTGAATGGTGGAGGTTCCACTTCCGGCAGGATGGCTGAGAATTTTCCAGAATTGAGGAAGGCTATAAATCCTCAGATTTAGGAAACATAATGAGTCCCATGCCAAAAAACATAGGAGACAACATTATAGTGAGACTACAGAACACCAAAAATAGATTGTTAAAAGCAACTGGGGGAAAAAATTAAAATATATAAATCAGTTATAAAAGGTAACTCTTAAAATGCGGTATGTGTTTGGAATTTTAACTATGAATTCAATTTCTTTAAAATATATAAGGGTAATCTAGGCTAGCTATTCTTAGGTGAGCTTTGGTTATTTGTGTATTTCAAGGAATTTTTTGGTTTCATCCAAGTTGTAGAATTTATAGGCATAAACTTGTTCCCAATTTTTGTTTTAATGACTATACGATCTTTAGCAAGGATCTTTCACTCTTGATATTGGTAATTTATGTATTTTCTTTACCTGATCAGTCCAGCTAGAATTTATTAAGTGTATTAAATTTTGTTTAAAGAAGTCAAGGTTTTTTGGTTGTTGTCTCATTGATTTTTCTCTATTGCTTTTCTGTTTTCTATTTCATTAATTTCTGTTTGTATCCATTTTAAATCCTTTTTTATCCCTATTTTGGTCTTAATATACTGTTTCTACTTTCTTGAGGTACAGACTTTAGTCATGAATTTTGAGTCTTTTTACTTGACTAATATATTATACTATAAGCACTTAATACAAATATATGATACTCCTTAAGCACTCTTCAGCTGGATCCAACAGATTTTTAAATATCTTGTTTTCATTTTCACTCAGCTTAATTTCTGATTTCAATTATGATTTCTTCTTTGGCCTATGGGTTATTTAAAAGTGTGTTGTTTAGCTGCCAAACACTTGGAGATTTTCTGAATACATTTTTGTTGTTGATTTTTAATTTAATTCCATTGAAGTTAGAGTACATATATTACATTATTTCATTCTTTTTAAATTTATTAACTTTTTTACTTGTCCATAGTATGGTCTAATCTGGTGTTATGGGTTGACTTGTGTCCCCACAAAAGATAGTTCAGGTCCTAACCCTGGTACCTGTGAATGCAACCTTATTTGTAAAGAGGGTCTTTGCAGATCTAATAAGGTCATACTGGATTAGGGTGCCTGTCTTTCAATATCTGTGAGAGAATAAATTTCTGTCATTTTTAAGTTACTTAGTTTGTATAAATAAAGTGGTATTTTATTATGGTAACCCTAGGAAACTAATACATCTGGTAAATGTTCCATGTACGTTTGTAAAACATGTGTTTGCAGCTCTTGGTTTCAGCTCAGGTCATGATCTCATGGTTCATGAGTTCAAGCCCCAGATTGGGCTCTGTGCTGACAGTATGGAGTCTGCTTGGGATTCTCTCTGTCCCTCTCTCTCTGCCCATCCCTTGTTTGTGCTCTCTCTCTCAAAATAAATAAGCTAAACAAAAACAAACAAACAAACAAAAAATATCAGTTGCCAGCGTTAGGGAATGAATAGAGCACAGCTTTTCAGGCAATAAAAATACTATGTGTGATATTATAGTGATGGATACATGTCATTACACATTTGTCCAAATCTATCAAATGTACAACACCAAGAGTGAACCATAAGGTAAACTATGGACTTTGGGGGATTATGATGGGTCAGTGTAGGTTCATCCCTGGTGAAAAAAAAAAAAATGCGCTACTCTGATGAGTGATAATGGAGGAGGTTATATATGTGTGAGTGCAGGAGACATATGGGAAATCTCTGTACCTTCCTCTCAGTTTTGTTATAAACCTAAAACTGCTCTTTAAAAAGTCTTGGAACACCTGGGTGGCTCTGTTGGTTAAGCATCTGACTTCGGATCATGCCATGATCTCACAGTTCATGAGTTCAAGCCCCACATCTGGCTGCCTGCTGTCAGCACAGAAACTGCTTTGGATCTCTGTCTCCTCTTTCTCTGCCCCTCCCCCATTCACAAGTGTTCACACACACTCTCTCTCTCTCAAAAATAAACAAACATTTAAAAAATAAAATTAAAATTAAAAAGTCTTAAAAAATAAATCATGGCTTCTCTACACTGAATACTCTGATTGACTACCATAGCGCTCACTATTCAGAGGGATTCAGTTTTGCCAGAGGAACACAGGCCCCTTTTAGAATTGAGATTTGAACTTATTTTTTGGAGAAGTGTTTTCTAGAGCCTCCTTTCCTGCTTTCTGTTGTTCATTATTTTCCTCATTATCACCCTGTTCCTGATGGCCAACATCTAACAGCATAATAGTAAAGGAGTGATGTCATATATGTATCCTAAGACATTTGTCTTACTCTTCCTTGTGTTACATTCCTTTTTGTGCTTGAATCATCTACCCAGTTGTGAATTGTATCTTAACTTTTTTTAACGCTTATTTATTTATTTTGGCGGGGGAGGGAGAGCATGCATGCTGGAGTGTGGAGTGAGTCGTGCAGAGAGAGAGAGAGGGAGACAGAGAGAATCCCAAGCAGGCTCCACACTGTTAACACAGAGCCTGACGCAGGGTTTGAACTCACAAACCATGAGATCATGACCTGAGCGGAGATCAAGAGTCAGAGGCTTAATGGACTGAGCCACCCAGGGGCCCCTGATTTTGAATTATGTCTTAACTTTTTATTTATCTTCTTCAGCATTTATACCTGTCCTTAGAAAGGATTTCATAAATGCTTATTAAGTTGAATTGAATCTAGGCAACAGGGTAAAACAGACCCAACTAATCCACTCTAAATATTGCAATAATCTATCAGAGGGATTAAAATAGAAAAAAAAGATGCTATGAGCATGGGACCTCGGGATGCTCTGGCATAAGAAAGCATTTCCTGAAATGTGGCAGATTATCAGTACTGGCAAAGTGAGAAGGTAGGTATGTCGATTACAGGGTGAGAGGTGAGTACTACCCTGAGACTTAGGAGCAACAACATAGGCTGAGCTCCCATGTGCTGACTTAGCCTCAGGTGGTCCTCAGTAGAATCTGACAGGTGGAACCACATCACCCCCCCCCCCCCCACGCACACACACATACACACTCAACCTGGGGATCCAGGAAATATCGTAAACCCAGGAATTCAGTCTGTTGTTAATGTTGATCAGGAATCACATACAGAATGAGTTAGGAAGTACCAGAGTTCACAAAGCAAGTATGTTTCTGTCTCTTTTGTAGGCCTTTAAAAACGGAATTAACTGCCAATGGGAAAGAAAGAAATAAGCAAATATTTTAAGAGGGGAGGGGAAGGCTCTGATTCCTCTTTTTTTCTTACAGATTTTCTGTGGCTAGCAAAACTATTCTTACCAGTCCCTTGGTGTTGACAGCAAAATATCGCACAGTATCTGCCAGGTAGCTGTTGATCTGTAAATCATCCTCCTTTCCCAGATTTATTACATTTGGAAAGACCCTAAGGGGCAGCATCCTTCTTGAAGCTGAAAATAATTGCTCATCTTTGAAAAGGCAGAGAGAGGCCTGAGGCAAGGGATAATGGGAATAGAGACTAGCAGCAGCAGAAAAACGGGAGAGCAGTGGTTGGGGAGGGGAAGAGCTTGCATTTTAGAGGCAAATTGACAGTTTGCAAAGTAACATTTTCTTCAAAAATCCAACTGAAAGCATTCACAATTTTGCACATCCAGTCCTGTTGCCTGGTGTTCTGCAGCAGCAGAGATGGGAGATGATGACAAGGCTGTATGAATCTTGGGTGGAGGAAAGTTGTTCCCATGGTATGTCCCATGGGAGCATCTGCCTTCTCGGTGATGGCATTGCCTGTTTAAAAAAAAAAAAAAAATATATATATATATATATATATATAGTGTATATATATAGTGTGTGTATATATATATATAGTGTATATATATATAGTGTATATATATAGTGTATATATATGTAGTGTATATATATAGTGTGTGTATATATATATAGTGTATATATATATAGTGTATATATATAGTGTATATATATATAGTGTATATATATATATGTGTATATATATATAGTGTATATATATGTAGTGTATATATATATGTGTATATATATATATAGTGTGTGTGTATATATATATATATATATATATATATATATATATATATAGTGTGCGTGTGGGTATGTGTGCGCGTACTTCCAATCAAAACTGAAGCTGAGGAATTTTCCTGACAGGGTGAAAGTTGTAGCATGCATGGTCTACTAGATTTGATTTCTTTGTTCAGTGAAACATAAAGTCACTACTCTACCAACAAACTGGAACACCTAAGATATTCTCTGTTTCTCACTTTCCCGTGTGCTCTCGCCCCCCACCTCCCATGTCCATGAGTGCATACGCACACATCCACCTTATTACTTTAGAATCAGGTCTCTCTCTATATATAGTTATGGTGGAATGAATCTATTTTCTCTCTCCATCTCTCTCTCTCTTTCTCTCTCTCTTATTCTAATATTTCCTAGATTAATGGCTAACTTTCCACCCCCATTTGGCATTTTCAGGGCCACCCTAATAGAACAAAGGCTTTTTACCATTAAGGATATTTGGGAAAAAATGTGCCACGAGTCCTAAAGGAAATACAAAAAGGTCATTCCAAACAATTTTTTTGAGCAGGGATTAATTGCTTAAATCGGTGAAATAAGTGACAGTTTTGCACAATGGCTAATTTGAAGGAGACAAGAGGCACCTGGAAATACAGAGTTTGGTATAGTTGATAAAAACAAAAACAGTCTCCTTCATTTATAATTACAGCTTGCGTTAAAGGTTTCTTCCTAATGTGGAGATGTTGCCAAGGCAATAGCTTGGCAATCTTCTACATGGCTGCTTTTCACATTACCCCACACAGGCTTCACGGATATTAATCTTTATAACGCACCTATGTAGTCCAGAAAGGCAAAATACAGTTTTTAGTCTGTTTTTCAGGGTAGGGAAAGAACATTAGAAGACCAGGCTTTCTGGTCCCTTTTCTCCTTTCCAGGACATGCTGTCAGAACCAAGCCATGAATTTTGAAATGGCCTTAGTACCGCAGCCTAGGTCTGTGGGGAAAAGAGAACAGGAGACCTTAAGGACATGCAACAAACCAGATCAAGGACATGGCTGATGGTCAGAGCCAGAAGGTCTGCCACGGAGACAAGGTAGAAGCTAGGAGGCAGAAGCCCAAAAGGAAGCAGACCAAAAGTCACACTTAGCAAAGCCCAGGGCCAAAGCACAAGAAGGAGACAAAAGAGAAATCAATCTTGAGAGGAATGTCATGAGATCAGCATTCAGAAGCTGTTCTCATGACCACTGTTGGTAGCGTTTCCTTACCCTCAACTTGGGGCAGCTCCCTTGGAAAGCATCTACTAGGGCTGGGCTTTGGGGATGTGATGAATCTTGGAATCAAGGTGAGCTGTTTAGATTCTCCCAGTCTTTCATTGTGAGGAGATAGAATAAAGACAAGCTCTTTCTACCCAGGATGTCTCTGGAGTCACAAAGCTCATCCAAGTAGTATCACTGAAGCAGGGCCTCGTCTAGGGTCAAGGGGGGTGGGGTGAGTGAGCTGCCTAGGGTGTCAGCCTTAAGGAGGCATTCACTCTTAGGGTCATACAAATGCAGGTCACTGAGGCTCAGAAGGGCCTCTCCCACCCAAGGCCTAGCAGCACTGGACCTGATACCTGACAGTCTGCTTCCCTTTGGGCCACGAGTCCATTCTGAATCAGTCTGTGGAGCTCATGAAGTTTCTTGAAGCAAAATACTTGATTAATATTTAGCTACTCCCTGGTATTTAACAATGTAGGATGGATGAAAATAAACTCCTAAATTAATACAACAGAAAAATATTAGCACCATATTAAACACATTTTTCTCTTATCCTTTTGCTGACCAGAAAGTTCTAAGTACCTTCCAAAGAGTAATTGCTTCAAAAAGAACAGAGAGGAAGTTCCTGAGAGGCCCCAGCAAATGCTTGTTGGATGTATAGATGATGAATTGGAACTGAGGACAGGGAGCATGAGACTTACATGAACTCCATGAAAACACTCAGTATCCTTTATTTTAGTTCCATCTGGTTGTTCAAATAACAAGCTTATTTTTTTATACACTATTTTTTTTACCTTTTTCTAGAAGGTGTAAGAGGTATCTGCATTAAGGGCCCACAAGATTTTCCTCTGAAGCATTATTTAAATCACTTTAATTGACTCTGATCCCAACCAGGTAAGATGTTAAGGAAAGAACAAGAAAAAACAGAAATAGTATGAAACTTTACCCAACCATTTAAAAAAGGATTTCTTGGTTAATTTTGATTTGGGTTATGAATATCTCCCCCAAATCCACCTTCTAAATCAACATAGGAGTTTCTTCAGTTTTCCATTCAAGACATGATTTTTTTTTTTTTCTTTTTTTCCACCAGGCTCCACAGACTGGGCTGTCTCCTCTGCTTCTGAGGCTATTATCCGTCAGCAGGATTTAGAGTTGCTGACAGTGTGTTTCAATAATTCACAAGAAATGGGGCCCATTCTGAGCTCCTTGTTTTCTCAGTTGGCTCAGAGAAGCAGACAGATTAAAAACATGATTTTTTTTTTCAGTGAAATAAATCAAGAGAAATCAGAGACACCCTGGGAAGAACAACACTGAAGGAGTTAGCACTGCTAAACATGACCCCAGCAATGCACAAGTAGGAAAGCAGGCACACCAGTATCTGTGGCAAACTCTTGAATCTCACTTGCCTGGTGACTGCCATGAAGTTAAGCCTCCAAAATGTGGAGATGATTTATTCTGGCAGCTGAATGTACTGGCTTTCAAGTTTTAAGGAAGGGAAAGCTACGGACAAAATGAAATTCTAAATTCACACGCTCCCCATTTATGACCTGTGGCATTCGTTTGTTAATTATGTTGGTAAAATGTGTTGCTAGCAACGATTATACATTGTGTCCATACCTCTCTTCAAAAGATGTGTTTTATTTCTGAGTAGCCTTAGACAACAAGGCAGGAAAGAGAACGCCCCCTGGCTAAGACTTCCACTTCTCAGTGTCAAGGAGAAAGAGCCCCCCTGGGGACGTGCCATTGCTTCATGTTTCTTTAATATTAAATGTAACAAGTTCTGTGTCAGGTTTAAATCCCCATCCTGGCCTCATCCCAGAGGAGGCCCAGAGCCTGTCGGGGCTTATAGTGTCCTGACTTTGTTGATTGATTCTGTTCATTGAAATTCAGCAACAGAGGAAGGTGCCTCCTCTGTGCAGCCAGCTCCTCTCCCTAAGCAAACAGGACTGCGGCTCAAAGGCAATGTAAACCAAGATTTCCATAGCCAATTTCAATACTCACTTCCTCTCCAAAACCAGTAACTAGACCCACGCCAGAAGGAAGACACACCCGTCCAGATAAAGAATGTATTTATATGTAGGTTCATGCAGAAACCAAAGAAGGAAGGACAGGGTAGATGAGAAAATCCTATCCTGGACCTTACAACCGAGCTGAGAGGTATTTCATAGAGCCTAGCTGACCAATTTAGCTTGCTTGCACACACGTATGATGCGCTTTTAGAGTTTGGCACGCCTTGAGTTTTCAGTTTGATTTTGGCATTTGCCGTTTACACAGATTTTGCTTCCTTGTATTTTCCACACATCTCAATCCATTTGAAAAGGATAGACTAGTCCTACCAATTGAGTAAAAAATTATGGCTCTGAAGAGTATTATTTTCAATAGGATCTTAAAAACTTCACTATCTGGAAATCAGTTGACCTCTGATATATCCTTATATATCTATTAATGTCAGTATACATAGATATGTAGATAGTTCTACAAATAAAATATTAAGAATATTCATATGTGTTTTTCTTTAGGTAACTATATGTAACATCTAACCTTAGTTCCACTTGGCTTGGGCTATAAGTTAGCATCTAGTTTTTCATCTATTTGGTAAATGCACATTATAAATAAGTTTAAAGAATATAATTTGTCCTTTTGTTTTCTTTAAATTATAATTTGAGATTGGAGTAAATGGAGTGTATATCAATGGAAGTCCGTCCTTCCTTCCTTCTTTCCTTCCTTCCTTCCCTCCCTCCTTCTCTTTCTTTCTTTTTCTTTCTTTCTTTCTTTCTTTCTTTCTTTCTTTCTTTCTTTCTTTCTTTCCCCAAATATCTGTTATTCTCCAGATGACATACAAAGAAAGAAAGACCTTGAAGTGTCTGGTTGTGACTTCTCTAGACCTTTATATTCTGTCTTTGAGTTACAAGAAAAGAAAGAAAAAAAGAAAAGAAAAAGAAAAAACAAACAAAAAAACCACAGAAAAGAACTCCCAGTCTAACAGCAAAATTTCTCCCTCAAATAACACTGTATAGATTATCTTTGGTTATTTTGACAGGTGTTATACTCAGTCTTAAACTCATTCATTCAAAATCCAGCAACTATTTGTTGAGAACCTACCTACTACATGCCAGATAGGTAAGGTATCTGTCTTCATGGTATTTAGTTTTAATTGAGGGAGATGTTTAATAAATGAGAGACTATTTTTAAAAAGCAATAATTTCAGATGATGACACATGCTTATAGCGAATTCTATGGTGAACTTTCCAGATACCCTTTAGGTCTAATGTTCTTTGACAGTCCCATTGGGACTGCTGACAGCAGACAGCCCTCATTTCTCAGCCCCCTTTGAGAATTACCTTACCTAAAGAGAGTTACCTTACTCAAGGTTATGTTCCTTTTCTGGGGTAGTCCATATCCAATAACTCATCAACATAGAGGTATGATGGTTGGACACCCTCATGTTACCTCAGAGCAACTCTAAAATCGACACCAGCTTTCTGTAGGTCAGCTGCGTCTTTTGTTAATGCATCATGTCCCAACTTCTTCCTCTGCCCTATCCTATTTCCTTCCCTTCCATAGGCAAGAACCCAACAGCACTTCCTGATAAACTCCCTGCTCACTAATCTCTGCCTCAGTCTGCTTCTTGAGAGCCCTGACCTGCAATAGTTCATACCATCATGGGACCAAGGAAATAGACACTAAATTAGAATTTGGGGTCTGCGTCAGCTACTGTCTAGCTAGGAATAAAGACTCACTGGTAGCAGAAATGAATGCTATGCATTGGCCTAGTGGAGGTCTAACCAGCCAGCAGGAAAAACCAATGATAAGTCCCCAGTAAAGCACCAACCCTTCAAGATACCAGCCAGCCACTTGGTAGCAAGTTCACCACATTAGACCTCCTCTGGCCTGGAAGGGACAGCGTGTCATTTTTGACGGGGATAGAAATATATTCTGGGTTTGGGTTTGCCTCTCCTTCCCATGGAGCTTCAGCCACCACTACTATTTGAAGGCCTACAGAATATTTAATTCATCGGTATGGGATACTTTATACACTGCATCAGAGTTAGAGACACACTTGAAAGAAAAGGGGATGCAGGTGTTGGGTATGTGACTATAAGATCCACTGGTCCTATCACATCCTGGACCACCAGAGGCTACTGGCTTGGCAGAGCAGTGGAATGGTGCATTCAAGGCACAGCGGAGGCAACAGCTTTGAGATTATACTTTATGATGAGGTGGGGGGTAGTGTGTACTTTGAAATGAATTTCATATGGTGCTGCATTCCTAGTCAGTAGAATACATGGGTCCAGGAATTAAGGGTTGGAAGCAGGAGTGACCTGCTTACCATCATGTCCCGTTACCTGCTTGGGGAATTTGTCTTCCTCTGTCTCCTTGCATCTCTGGGTTCTATAGCTTTAGTAGTTCTGATTTTTAAAGAGGGAATGCCTTTATCACAATACACAGGATGAGTACTATTAAAGTATATGCTATAGCTGGTTGCTGGGCATTTGGGGTTCCTTGTGCCAAAGGACCAACATTCAGGGAAGGGGGTGACTTTTGGTATCAGGAGATTGGATGACTGTTATACAGTGGAGGTAGGAAAGAATATGTTGGCACCCAGGCGATTTATTTAGGGACCTCTTGGTAGTCCTTTGCCCAATTTTGACAGTATTAGGTAATTTCAGAAGCCACAGTCAGAGAAAAACATAGTTACTGGGAGTTCATACCCCTCAGGGATAAAGGACTTGTCATGCCACCAGGTAAGACATGGTGGAGGTGCTAGGTGATACTGGAGAAAATATAGTAACATATTTTATATAGTAATGGATACTAAATAAGACAATGAGTTTCATGTGTGAACCTAAGATAGGCTGCAGTAGCTAGGGCTGTATTTCATTCCACTAAACCTCTATAAGTTTTACCTGAATAAGAGATACACCAGCATCCTAAGAAAGCTATTTCCAGATTGTATATGAAACAGTGGATTTAGAGGGAGACTAGTGAATTCTGTGAGGTGCTACCCAGATCCTCATTTAGTACAAGAAAAACAAAAACAAAAATACTTCCTAAGCTCTTTGAAATATTACACTTTTTCAGCTTTCTCTGGGAACTGTCTCAACTGAGGAGAGCCGTGTGTCTCCTTGGTGCTCCTGGCAGCCAGTAACTGGTTGATGTGGGGATAGAAAAATGTGTCCCCTCTTGCTGAAACTTGATCTATCTCTAAAGGGCTATTGCAGCTTCAGAGCTCCCAGAGCTCCCTGTGGGGTTGGTTGAGACCTTTGCTGGCACTGGACTTGTAGCCCAACTTTTCCCTTTGTCCAAGTCTCTTATTTTCCTTCCCTACTTTGGATGTTGGTCAAAAGAACCTCTAATAAGCTTCCTGCAAGCAAAACCACTCCCCAGTCTCTGGTTCCTGGGGACCCCAACCTACAACTGTGCTATGTGTAATGGGATAAATTTCAGTATTAGGAGGGGGTGCTCTAATTAAGATGGCCAGATAAGGCTCCTCCACTCAGCTGATATTTGAGCTGATGTGTGAATGTGAGAAAAGACACAGAAAGAATCAAAGGAGTAGCATTCCAGATGGGGACCATGAAGACCTTGAGGTGAGAATGAGTTTGACATGTTCCAGAAAAAGAAGGAAGGCCAGTGTTAATGCAAGCATGGTTAATGAGAAAGAGGCTGGTAGAAAGAGTGGCTGGGTCATGGAATTTGAATTGTATTCTGCATTCGATGAGGAATTATTAGAAGTAATTTAAAAATGTCACTTCGACTTCTGTGTAGTGAATGACTTATAGGAGGTGAAGAGTAGAATAAGACAGAATAGTGAATCATGAGACTGATACTTACCCAGGAAAGAGATGGGGTATTTTGGAGGATGTAGTGACAGTGAAGTATGGTTGACTTTTAGTATATATTTTGAAAGGGAATCCAAAAGAAGTTGTGATGGGTTGTATGCAGGACAATGAAAAGAGAATAAAGATTACCCTTAGGACTGGCCTGAGCCACTGGGGCTAGGTCACTACCAGAAAAGACTAGTAGAGGAGTATGTTTGGAAGAGGGAACTGAAAGTAACCCAAGGTTGTATATTGGTTTGACATAATTGCAAATCTACTTGTTAATGACAAAAATGAAGAATTAAGAGTAAAGTTGTTTTGCTGTAAGAGTGAAGTCCATTGTGACAGAGTGTCATCATCCCATCTGTTGTTGGTGATAAGCTGTCAGTCGGTGGGTCAGCAGCTGGGGGGTGCTCCAGGGGGCTTATCGGTAAAACCATGAAGAAGCAACTACGGTAAGGGGACATTTGGACTATAAATACTGAGGGTTTGTGAGGATGATCTGAGAGGTGTTCATTAACTCCTGCCAGTAAAGACGACTCTTCGTTGCAATGGTGACAACCATGGAGTGGCCCTCAGAGATCTTCTTGCTGCACAACACCAACCCCCATGGCCCACATTCCATAGCGCGTGCTTTAGAAACAGGGGACTTTAGTGCTGGCAGCTGGACATCAGCTCTCCTGTGAAGGGTACACCTCAACTAAACTTGGTCTTTATTCCTTTCATCTTCCCTTGCCTGAAACAATATTGTGATTAATCCATCATTGGCTTGGAGCATGTTATTTCCTTATTGGCTTATTAAGGCATATTATCCTGTATGCTATTGGCTCATGGAACTCCCTCAGTGAACCTGTGTTAAATAAATTGCCGGTGAGGACAAACCCAGTCTCTGAGCATTAATTTGCCCCTGAAACAAAACACCTAAGGATGGGTACAAAGTTCCTGGAGAAAAGAAACAGATTCAAAGATTAGATTACTTCATTAAGTAGTGAATTCTACTCTGTTAACCTTTTCAGTCCCTGGGTGCCTCAGCCTCTTAGTTTCCCACTCTTTCCTAAGCACCTATGAGATTTGGCAGACCTCAATCTGTATTTATCTGTAAACTGGTTCATATTTCTCAGAGTTCTGCATTTTCAGCAACCTCCCGAGTGACACTCATGGTGTGGGTGTTTTGAACAGCAAGGTTCCAGTGAAAATAACACCGTTGGGTCAGACAGACCCAGTTTTGAATTATTTCCCAGCCAATTATTACTTGTAGAATATTGGGCAAGTTTAAATTCTCTCAGAACTCTAGTTTCTTGTAAAAACAGGAATAGTATACCTACCTCATAAAGTTTCGGGGAGAATTAAATGACGTCATGTCTCTTGAGCTTAAGGCAAGTAACCTAGTTCCTTACTCACAATAGAACTCACTAATTTAGTCTCCCACCTCCCCCCCCCAAAAAAAACAGCTGTATACTCACAAATTATATTAGATTAAACAAATCATTATAACACCTTTGGCATTCAGAGAATTAACATGTGCAGCTTTGACTATTGCTAAGTAACTCCACTGGTCCACATAATGTAATCGTTCCAGTTTTGCGGAGGTACACATTTGAATCCTGCACACTGAGAGGAGACTAGTTGACAGGAGTGAGTCACTTTCTTCTGGTGGAGCCTATCCAATGCCAGACATCCTCATCTCAGCTTGCCTTTATGGTTCTTGGCTCATCTTCCTGTGCACACACCTTCAGTGAAGCAAGAAAGTCTCTGTATCTTATGGAATTGCCCCTGCTAAACAAAGGAACAAACGGGGAAAAAGAAAACAGAAAACAAAACCAACTAGTGAACAGTGTTGACATGGAAGTGAAGAGAAAGTTAAAAAAACCTAAGAAATAGATGATACTTACACCGTATGAGAAATAGATATTTGGGATAAATTATGGGGAAGCTACATTGGCAGTGGCTTGGATCCATGCTATGAATATTTTTACCATGTGCTCCATGAGGAAATAAGGAAAGGCAATTCACAAACTATTTCAATAAATTTTCCAGACAGAATTCATACAGTTAGCTTTATAAATGAGTCTAGTCTTCTATTTATAGAATTATAAAAGTCTTAAGGGATCAATTAAAAGTTTTTAGTGATACTTGACTGAATTTTACAGGAAAAATTCTACACTATAAATGGTATCTGTGATTTGGGGAATTTGTAAATGTCTCAGGACATATATATTAAGAATGTCAGGGTCTGCTATGATTATTTTTACCACACAGTTCCTGTAAATTGCAAAATGCAAATTATTAACTACCAGGTTGGTAATCAAATCACATTGTAAAGAGAGAATTTGCATCTTTAATTTCCTATTTTACCATAAGGCTATGGCATTTGCCTATAGATAGTCAACATCATGTACACCAGGGGTTCACACTACCAAGTACACAGGCAAATAAGACATGAGTCCTGCCCTCTTTTGAGAAAGGGAAATATTGGTTCCATGATGTAAATATAACCCTGAGAATTGGAAGGGTAAATTATCGTGGGGAAAGAATATTGGGATCTATGACTGGCAGAAAGCCATAATATTGGTGCATTTAAATAGTTTCTTGTTAATCCCCTGGCAATCATCTAGGAAGAAAAAAGGGCTATATCATTTGTTATGATACTAAAAGCACAGAGCTAGCACTAAGAAGTCTGACATATCCCAGATGTGATCAACAAACTTAAGCACTTTTGATCTCTGTGAAGTCACTTAACTTTGATTGGATACTCCCTGTGGTAGGTAGGATTAACACATCTAAAGATAGATACATTTCCAAAAAAAGTGATTTTTACACTCACATCCATAGAAAATAACAGTCTCATTTTCATAAGGCTCCAAGCAATCTCAACCCTGTGTTCCTTTCATTTTAACTTTGTAATCTTTGTAGGAACAATGATCCCACATTCCATTGTTGTTTGAAGAGTCTGAGTTGAATTCTGTGGACAGTTAGGCTGTGTTACAAAAAGACTGGTATTTCCTGGGGCAGGTTAAGGGGAGTCAACCACAAGATCGATTAGAATTCAGCTGGGCACTAATTTCTTCATATTATCTTCTGAAATCCTAATTTAAAATGCAAATACTCCAGGGAGAGTAATACATTAAAGAACATTAAGGAATAAAGCTATCAAGAGAGATGCCAAGGTCTATTACCATCCTATGACTAATGACTCGAACAGAATGTCGCTCATTTTTAGAAATCTTTTCAAGACTTTTTAAGAATTCACTGGGAATTCTTATCAGTGGAGATTTCCTGGTCTCCTGAGAGGAAGTCCTATTGTTATTGCCCCAGTGAGGTAGGGAAGGAAAGTATAGTGTGGTATTCAAGGAGTTTTGTTTTTAATGTTTATTTATTTTTGAGAGAGAGAGAAAGACCATGAGCAGGGGAGGAACATAGAGAGATAGAGACACAGAATCAGGCTCCAGGCTCTGAGCTGTCAGCACAGAGCCCGCCACGGGACTCGAACTCACAGACCACAAGATCATGACCTGGGCCCAAGTCTCAGGTTAAGCCAGACGCTTAACCAACTGAGCCACCAAGACGCCCCTCAAGTAGTCTAATCGAAGGAGGGAAATAAACTTTTGTTGAGTGTCCCTCATATACCTGGCTCTGTTCTATGTGCTTTGAATTTTTTTTTTCAACGTTTATTTATTTTTGGGACAGAGAGAGACAGAGCATGAACGGGGGAGGGGCAGAGAGAGAGGGAGACACAGAATCGGAAACAGGCTCCAGGCTCTGAGCCATCAGCCCAGAGCCTGACGCGCGGCTCGAACTCACGGACCACGAGATCGTGACCTGGCTGAAGTTGGACGCTTAACCGACTGCGCCACCCAGGCGCCCCTGTTCTATGTGCTTTGAATATGCCATTTCATCAAATCTTTCTCTAGTGCCATTATGCCATTAATCACCATTTTATGGGTGGGAAAAATGAGGCTATGGGAGGTTAAGTAACTGTGATGAGGAGCTAATCAGTAGTAGAAGATCTTGGAGTTTAGCTTGACCTATCTCATTTCAAAGCTCATTAACTGAAGAAAAAGAGGAATCTTATCCATGGAATTTGTTCCATAGCATGTTGGTTCTCTTCCTTGCCACCCAGGTCTACTTGATTTTGACTCGTTTTACAGATGAGTTAGGAAGTTCCTTCAAGAGAAGAGATTTAGAGGCTGAAATGTGAAAACTAACTATTATGAGACCTATTACCAAGTAGGACTGAAGTAGTGATGGAAGAAAGACTTATTTCCAGTGTTCTATTCAGAAGAAGTGCCTCGTTTCTCTATTTTTAGAATGTTAAAAAATTATCTATGACAAAGTTGAACATAATCTTACTGTATGATATGCACTCCCAGGTATTTACCCAAATGAATTGAAAACTTACATCCCTATAAAAACATGCACACAAATGTTTACAGAAGCCTTATTCATAAGTGCCTAAATTGGAAGCAACCAAGTTATCATGGAGTAGGTGAATGGGTAAACAAATTGTGGAATATCCAAACAATATTTGTCAACAATCATTTTTTTTAAAAGTGCTCTCAAGTCGTGAAAATACATGGAAGGAACTTGGTGCATATTGCAAGTGAAAGAACCCAGTTTGAAAGGCTATATACTATATAATTCCAATTATATGACATCCTGAAAAAGGCAAAACTGTAGAGAGTAAAAATATCAGAGGCTGCCAGAAGTTCGAGGTGGGGGACAGTGGAGGAGGAAAGAGGTGAACAGGTGGCACACAGGGCATTTTTAGGGTAGGGAAACTATTCTTTGTGATATCGTAATGAAGGATACATGACATTATGCATATGTCAAAACCCATAAAACTGTACACCAGAGTGAAGCCTAATGTAAACTATGGGCTTTAGTTAATAATATTGTATCAATATTGCTTCATCAATTGTACTACACCAATGCAAGATAGTAATATTGGGCACATGGGGTGGAAGGGTGGGTGACTTGGAAAGGAGGTGTATGGGACTCTCTAGTACTTTCTGATCAATTTTTTCTAAACCTAAAACTGCTCTAAAAAGCCTGTTTATTTTAAAAAGTTATTCTCGGGGCGCCTGGGTGGCGCAGTTGGTTAAGCATCCGACTTCAGCTCAGGTCACGATCTCACGGTCCATGAGTTCGAGCCTCGCGTCGGGCTCTGGGCTGATAGCTCACAGCCTGGAGCCTGTTTCAGATTCTGTGTCTCCCTCTCTCTCTGCCCCTCCCCCGTTCATGCTCTGTCTCTCTCTGTCCCAAAAATAAATAAAAAACATTGAAAAAAAATTTAAAAATAAATAAATAAAAAAAATAAAAAGTTATTCTCTTAGCATCACACTCCCCAGTTCCATCCACGTTGCTACAAAGGGCCATATTTCATTCTTTCTCATTGCCACGTAGTACTCCATTGTCTATATAAACCACAATTTCTTTATCCATTCATCAGTTGATGGACATTTAGGCTGTTTCCACAATTTGGCTATTGTTGAGAGTGCTGCTATAAACATTGGGGTACAAGTGCCCCTATGCATCAGTACTCCTGTATTCCTTGGGTAAATTCCTAGCAGTGCTACTGCTGGGTCATAGGGTAGATCTATTTTTAATTTTTTGAGGAACCTCCACACTGTTTTCCAGAGTGGCTGCACCAGTTTGCATTCCCACCAACAGTTCAAGAGGGTTCCCATTTCTCCACATCCTCTCCAGCATCTATAGTCTCCTGATTTGTTCATTTTAGTCACTCTGACTGGCGTGAGGTGATATCTGAAATAAGCCATACAGAGAAAGACAGATACCATATGTTTTCATTCTTATGTAGATCCTGAGAAACTTAACAGAAACCCATGGGGGAGGGGAAGGAAAAAAAAAGAGGTTTGAGTGGGAGAGAACCAAAGCATAAGAGACTCTTAAAAACTGAGAACAAACTGAGGGTTGATGGGGGGTGGGAGGGAGGGTGGGGTAGGTGATGGGCATTGGAGAGGGCATCTTTTGGGATGAGCACTGGGTGTTGTATGAAAACCAATTTGACAATACATTTCATATATTAAAAAAATAAAATAAAATAAAATAAAATAAAATAGTCATTCTAGAACTACTACATTCTTCATATCTTATTAAAGTATAACAGATATAGGTAGAGAGAAAAGAAGAGGTAAGTAGTGTGAAGGAAGGAAAAAGGCAGATAAATATGAGAATTACAAAAAGATGCAGAAAATGAAATTTATGCCTCCAGGAAAAAAAGTTAAAAAATTTACGGAGCCATCATCCCCCCTCCATGTTCCTCTCTTTCCCCTTTCCCTTCCCCTTCCCCTTTCCTCCTCCTCCTCCTCCTCCTCCTCCTCCTCCTCCTCCTCCTCCTCCTCCTTCTCCTTCTTGGTGATGGGGTGGGGGGGGCATTGAGTAGGGGAAAAGGATTTCAGCAGGCTTAGAATGTGGGGTAATATGACAGCATGGAATCTTAAAAATCTATGCACTTTCCCCAAAAGTAGGCATTTGACTTAGGGCAGTTGGTAGGCTAGGATGTCTAGAACACTATATATATTTATGAGACCACTAAGCTTGAAATGTTTAAACTCTAACTTCTGAATGGTTGGGGGAAGAAGGTATTGAGTGTTGTGATACTGGAAAACTCATGGGCTGAATAATTGGGAGTAAATAGGGCATACTGAAGTTACTGGAAACCAGGGATAGTGGTGACAGGGAGACACTGAATGAGGTGAAGGAGCTTAAAAAGATGTTCTCTGAGCAAAGATATGTATTTTTTTCTATTGAGCTATAACACACACACACACACACACACACACACACACACACACACATATCCAGTTAATCTTAGGTGTGTAGTTTGTTGAATTTTCATTTATGAGCATACCTAAGGATCTCCAACCAAATCAAAATACAGAATACTTCCAGTATCTCAGAAGACTTCCTTTTGCTTCCTTCTAGTCAATATCTCTGTCCTCGGACTAATTACTCTGATTTGTATTACTAAAAATTTATTTTGCTTGCACACCTCACATAAATGGAATCATTCAATATGTAGTTATTTGTGTCTAGCTTCCTTCACCAGGCATTATGTCTGTGAGATTCATCCACATTGTTGCATATAATAGTGGTTTGTTCTTTTTAATTGCTACTTAGTATCCCGTTGTAGGAAAATACCCTAGTCCTTCTATCTTTGATGAAGATTTGGATTGTTTCCAGTGTTTTTCTTTAATGAATGAATTTGCTATGAATATTCTTGTACACATCTCCTGGTGGATGTATGCATCCATTCCTCTTGAGTGTATGTACACCTAGGAGTGGAATTACTGTGTCAAAGATACGGAAACAATTTTCCAAAGTGGTTATACAATTTAAATTTTTACTGGCGACATATGAAGATTCCAGTTGCCCCCCTTCTTCACCAACTTTTGCTATTACCTGTCTTTTAAATGTTAGACATCCTGATGAGTGTAGAGTGGTATTCATTTGGTTTAAATTTATATTTGCCTAATGAATAATGAAAATGAGCATTTTCCCCCAAATCATTATTGCCTGTTTGGATATCCACATTTATAAAGTTCTTATCAAGTCTTTTGTCCATGTAGTTGGTTTGTCCACCATTATACTTTTTACTATACAAATATATTTGTAGTTACTTATATATTCTAAATTTGATCCCTTTGTCAGATACTTGTGTTATAAACATCTTCTCTCAGTTTATGACTTGCCTTTTAATTCTTTCTTGGTATCTTTTGATTATTAGAAGTTCTTAATTGTGATAAAATTTAATCTATCAATCTTTTGTTTTATAATTTGTGTTTTTCTTGCACTGCTTTAATATAACCCTAAGTTCATAAATCTGTTATTCTGTTCTCTTCTGAAAAGCTTTATTTTTTTTTTATTTTTAGCTCTTATAATCCATATGTAATTAACTTTTGTATATTCTATTCATCCCCTTTCTGCAGAAAGATATTCAGTTAATTCAGAAATATTTATTAAAAATTCCAATCCTTTGCCCCCTAAGTTATAGTAGCGCTTCTGATGTAAATCAGATGATTGCACGTGTATGGACTTTTTTATTTATTCTACTTTGTTTCATTGCTTTGTCTATCTTTATGCCAGTAGTACATGACCTTAATTATGAAACTTTATAAAAAGTGTTTATATCTTGTCCTGGCTATTCTCGATATTTTGTCTTATCATATACATTTTTGAATCAGTTCTAATTAAGCTCTTCTTTCTTTAAAAATTTCTAATTTTTATATTTAATTTTACTTTTAATCAAAATTACTTATGTACATAGTTTAAATAGTCAAATAGCTCTATGAGGCTTTCAGTGAATAACAGTGGTCTCTTATTCTGCCTCTTTCTACCCCATTTCAATCCCATCTCAAGAAGCAGTCTCTCTCATCTTTTAGTTTTCTTTTGTATTTAATTTCATATTTCTCAATAATATGCTTCTAGTTTTATTACTTGATTTTCAGCTTTAGATATTATCTACCAGCTTCCTACTATGAAAGATAATTTAACTCTCACATTTTCTCAACATGATTTTTATAGATAGTATTCATCAATTACACTATTATTCTCTTATAACTATCATTCACAGCATTTTTATACCTTTTTGTTTTCCCTAGAATTAATAATCACCTTTTCTTCATTTTTAAATTTTATGTGGTGTTTACTACCATTAATTCATTCTTGAATTCCTTGCTAGAAATATAAATCTCCTCCGAATATATTAAATTATATCAGGTAACCTACTACATTGTATACATTTTTTTCTTGAAGACACCTCTTTTGTTACCTTCTGTCCTCCCCTCAAGTCTGGACTGGCTGATCTCTATACCTGCCACACAAATGTTGCCAAAAAATCTTCTTTAATGCTACTTTTGAGATTTCCTTTGCCTGTCTCTTATGTTGGACCTGTTGTTTCGCAGATCCCATCTTTTCATCTTTCTTGGTTTCTTCCGTTGTTTTGATGGAGCTTGCTAGGAAAGCGTTCATAGGAGATATGCTTTTTGAGAACCTGATGTCTTTATTCTAGTCTTGTAGTTAATAGATCATTTGACCAGGTTGCTAGAGTGAAAATCATTTCCCTCAGGAGTTTGATCTTCTAGATTCTGACGTTGTACTTTATTTTGCAGTTGCTATAATAACATGATGTAATCAGTGTCAGTTTGATTCCTGATCCTTGTATGTTTTTCACTCTCTGGAAGGTTTTATGATTTCCTTTTTGTCCTTCAGCTCCTAAAATTTCCTGACTAAAGGAATTGAAGTGGTTCTCTGCTCATGTATTGTGCTGGGCGTTTTGTGGGTTCCATCATTTGCAAGATAATGTTTAAAGTGCTGACACATTTTCAAATATTTCTATAATAATTTCTATCCTCTGTTTTATTTTTTTCTCTTTCAAAATATTCCATTAAAATGATTTTGGACCTCTGGATCGATTCTCTAATTTTGTTATCTTTCTTTTTATTTTCTATCTCTTAAACAGATATGTCATATTTTCTACTTGACTTAATAAATCATATCTTCTATTCCTTCAATTAAAATGTTTATTTCTACTGTTTTCCCTAACTCCCAAGAATTTGTTTTTGTTCAGAAATGTTGCTTTGTTATAGTCTTCTTTTCTTTTTTGGCAGATGCTATATCTTTTTCATTTCTCTGAGGATTATAAGAATTAAGTTTTTTTGTTTGTTTGAAGTTTTCTTGTTTCATCCAATGCCTCTTTTCTGGTTCTTGTTTGTTTGTCTATTTTGTTTTGGTCAACATCCTTTATATCACAGGTTTTCCTCATCTACAGTGTTATCATTGGCTGTGCGCTCATATTTTCAGTACCAAAAAAAGGCTGCTTATAAATTCTGAATGAGTGGATGGGTCAATCTACAATAATTTGGCTGAGGGATTTTCTCAGAGGACTTCCAGCTCTCAGTATCAGTGCATCTTCCTGGCCAGCTTCTGGGACTGAGTGGGAGAAGAGGCTGGGGCAGAGGTGGAGGAGGTTCACCTGTCAGAAGTTTCAAAGTTGGTCTATTCTCCCTGTTTTCGATACAGTTCTTTTGTATTATGTGGCAAGGTGAGGCTGGAGTCTCTCTGGTTCAGTGTCTCCAGTGAGCAAATCTTTTGTTTTCTTTCATGGTGGGAGAAGAGGTAGTCATTTGGCTGAACAGGCTTGGGGAAGAGATCTGTGAGGTTAACTGCTTCTTATTAGGATTATCAACTGAGCGTCTGGCTTTCTTCCTCACTTGAACCCCCACTTTCAGAGGTAATTGATACCCCAATTACCAAGGCTTTCTGTAGCTTTAGAACATACATCTGCTTATTTCTGAAGTTACCTTGAGGTTTTGCTACCTCAAACCACCTCCAAGCTTTTTCCAGTTTCCTAAGTTAGTAACCACTCACCCATTTGATTTTGAGCTTTCAATATTTTATTGTCATTTCTTTTTCTGTTCTCTTTACACTTGTGGATGTATATATCTTAATACCTTTACTGCCTTCTTAGTGAGGTTTCTGGAGGGAAAATAGTAAATACTTGTTCAGTCCACATTTTAACTAGAAGCTAGTTAGTCACTATTCAAAAATTTAAAGTCAGCTCTTGCCTGAAAACAGAGTGATCTACTCTGGATGTCTCTGAAACAGAAGTAAGAATTGCTACTTTTTCTAATGTTGTTCTAATAGCTTATTGATAAAGAAAAATGCCCCTTTTAGTATGTCCCTTTGGAGAATGTGATAGAATGCAATGGGAACCAAGGTGGATCATTGCCAAGGAGACATTTGGGGACTGGCTTTTCTGGTTGTATTTAGGATCAAATCCCCACAAAAAGGTGGCAACATTATAGCGTAAGACTGCTGTTATAGATTTGTTAGCTTGATTATTACAGGGCAAATACAAAAGAAATAACAGAATTTAATCAGTATTGAATATATGGTCTTTATTTAGAAATGATTATTGCATGCATTTGTTGTAAAGATGAGAAACCTAATTTGGAACATCAATGGAACATTCAGATTTTATTTACCAGAAGGTCTTCAAGCATGTGAGCATACTTTAAATATTCTCTACTTACAATTTGAGTCTTCATAGAATTATTTCCATATTTTACAGATAAATATCACTTGTGTTGCCACAAGTCATAAATGGTGATGCTGGATATTTCAAAAAAAATACAGTCTTGAGAAACCTAACACTAATTTGTGATAATGTCTTCTTTTTCCACATTGCTTTGTGCAGCTGGAAAATTAAGCTGTGTTTTTTTTTAAAGGAATGAAATAAATCTTGGCAATTGAGGCAGCTTAGTTACATGCTGCTCACGTGCCATCATTATTGACTTGCACAGCCTTGTCTCAGATAACTGCTTTATTAGCTCCCATCATCACGAATGAAGATTTATTTCACATCAATAGGGGACAGTCTTCCATTGGCAGATTAATTTTTTTTAATTTTTTTTATTTTATATATGAAATTTATTGTCAAATTGGTTTCCATACAACACCCAGTGCTCATCCCAAAAGGTGCCCTCCTCAATACCCATCACCCACCCTCTCCTCCCTCCCACCCCCCATCAACCCTCAGTTTGTTCTCAGTTTTTAACAGTCTCTTATGCTTTGGCTCTCTCCCCCTCTAACCTCTTTTTTTTTTTCCTTCCCCTCCCCCATGGGTTCCTGTTAAGTTTCTCAGGATCCACATAAGAGTGAAACCATATGGTATCTGTCTTTCTCTGTATGGCTTATTTCACTTAGCATCACACTCTCCAGTTCCATCCACGTTGCTACAAAAGGCCATATTTCATTTTTTCTCATTGCCACGTAGTATTCCATTGTGTATATAAACCACAATTTCTTTATCCATTCATCAGTTGATGGACATTTAGGCTCTTTCCACAATTTGGCTATTGTTGAGAGTGCTGCTATGAACATTGGGGTACAAGTGCCCCTATGCATCAGTACTCCTGTATCCCTTGGATAAATTCCTAGCAGTGCTATTGCTGGGTCATAGGGTAGGTCTATTTTTAATTTTCTGAGGAACCTCCATACTGCTTTCCAGAGCGGCTGCACCAATTTGCATTCCCACCAACAGTGCAAGAGGGTTCCCGTTTCTCCACATCCTCTCCAGCATCTATAGTCTCCTGATTTGTTCATTTTAGTCACTCTGACTGGCGTGAGGTGATACCTGAGTGTGGTTTTGATTTGTATTTCCCTGATAAGAAGCGACGCTGAACATCTTTTCATGTGCCTGTTGGCCATCCGGATGTCTTCTTTAGAGAAGTGTCTATTCATGTTTTCTGCCCATTTCTTCACTGGGTTATTTGTTTTTTGGGTGTGGAGTTTGGTGAGCTCTTTATAGATTTTGGATACTAGCCCTTTGTCTGATATGTCATTTGCAAATATCTTTTCCCATTCCGTTGGTTGCCTTTTGGTTTTGTTGGTTGTTTCCTTTGCTGTGCAGAAGCTTTTTATCTTCATAAGGTCCCAGTAATTCATTTTGCTTTTAATTCCCTTGCCTTTGGGGATGTGTCGAGTAAGAGATTGCTACGGCTGAGGTCAGAGAGGTCTTTTCCTGCTTTCTCCTCTAAGGTTTTGATGGTTTCCTGTCTCACATTCAGGTCCTTTATCCATTTTGAGTTTATTTTTGTGAATGGTGTGAGAAAGTGGTCTAGTTTCAACCTTCTGCATGTTGCTGTCCAGTTCTCCCAGCACCATTTGTTAAAGAGGCTGTCTTTTTTCCATTGGATGTTCTTTCCTGCTTTGTCAAAGATGAGTTGGCCATACGTTTGTGGGTCTAGTTCTGGGGTTTCTATTCTATTCCATTGGTCTATGTGTCTGTTTTTGTGCCAATACCATGCTGTCTTGATGATTACAGCTTTGTAGTAGAGGCTAAAGTCTGGGATTGTGATGCCTCCTGCTTTGGTCTTCTTCTTCAAAATTACTTTGGCTATTCGGGGACTTTTGTGATTCCATATGAATTTTAGGATTGCTTGTTCTAGTTTCGAGAAGAATGCTGGTGCAATTTTGATTGGGATTGCATTGAATGTGTAGATAGCTTTGGGTAGTATTGACATTTTGACAATATTTTTTCTTCCAATCCATGAGCAGGGAATGTCTTTCCATTTCTTTAAATCTTCTTCAATTACCTTCATAAGCTTTCTATAGTTTTCAGCATACAGATCCTTTACATCTTTGGTTAGATTTATTCCTAGGTATTTTATGCTTCTTGGTGCAATTGTGAATGGGATCAGTTTCTTTATTTGTCTTTCTGTTGCTTCGTTGTTAGTGTATAAGAATGCAACTGATTTCTGTACATTGATTTTGTATCCTGCAACTTTGCTGAATTCATGTATCAGTTCTAGCAGACTTTTGGTGGAGTCTATCGGATTTTCCATGTATAATATCATGTCATCTGCAAAAAGCGAAAGCTTGACTTCATCTTTGCCAATTTTGATGCCTTTGATTTCCTTTTGTTGTCTGATTGCTGATGCTAGAACTTCCAGCACTATGTTAAACAACAGTGGTGAGAGTGGGCATCCCTGTCGTGTTCCTGATCTCAGGGAAAAAGCTCTCAGTTTTTCCCCATTGAGGATGATGTTAGCTGTGGGCTTTTCATAAATGGCTTTTATGATCTTTAAGTATGTTCCTTCTATCCCGACTTTCTCAAGGGTTTTTATTAAGAAAGGGTGCTGGATTTTGTCAAAGGCCTTTTCTGCATCGATTGACAGGATCATACGGTTCTTCTCTTTTTTTTTTTTTTTTGTTAATGTGATGTATCACGTTGATTGATTTGTGAATGTTGAACCAGCCCTGCATCCCAGGAATGAATCCCACTTGATCATGGTGAATAATTCTTTTTATATGCCGTTGAATTCGATTTGCTAGTATCTTATTGAGAATTTTTGCATCCATATTCATCAGGGATATTGGCTTGTAGTTCTCTTTTTTTACTGGGTCTCTGTCTGGTTTAGGAATCAAAGTAATACTGGCTTCATAGAATGAGTCTGGAAGTTTTCCTTCCCTTTCTATTTCTTGGAATAGCTTGAGAAGGATAGGTATTATCTCTGCTTTAAACATCTGGTAGAACTCCCCTGGGAAGCCATCTGGTCCTGGACTCTTATTTGTTGGGAGATTTTTGATAACCGATTCAGTTTCTTTGCTGGTTATGGGTCTGTTCAAGCTTTCTATTTCCTCCTGATTGAGTTTTGGAAGAGTGTGGGTGTTCAGGAATTTGTCCATTTCTTCCAGGTTGTCCAATTTGTTGGCATATAATTTTTCATAGTATTCCCTGGTAATTGTTTGTATCTCTGAGGGACTGGTTGTAATAATTCCATTTTCATTCATGATTTTATCTATTTGGGTCATCTCCCTTTTCTTTTTGAGAAGCCTGGCTAGAGGTTTGTCAATTTTGTTTATTTTTTCAAAAAACCAACTCTTGGTTTCGTTGATATGCTCTACAGTTTTTTTAGATTCTATATTGTTTATTTCTGCTCTGATCTTTATTATTTCTCTTCTTCTGCTGGGTTTAGGCTGCCTTTGCTGTTCTGCTTCTAGTTCCTTTAGGTGTGCTGTTAGATTTTGTATTTGGGATTTTTCTTGTTTCTTGAGATAGGCCTGGATTGCAATGTATTTTCCTCTCAGGACTGCCTTCACTGCGTCCCAAAGCGTTTGGATTGTTGTATTTTCATTTTCGTTTGTTTCCATATATTTTTTTATTTCTTCTCTAATTGCCTGGTTGACCCACTCATTCGTTAGTAGGGTGTTCTTTAACCTCCATGCTTTTGGAGGTTTTCCAGACTTTTTTCTGTGGTTGATTTCAAGCTTCATAGCATTGTGGTCTGAAAGTATGCATGGTATAATTTCAATTCTTGTAAACTTATGAAGGGCTGTTTTGTGACCCAGTATATGATCTATCTTGGAGAATGTTCCATGTGCACTCGAGAAGAAAGTATATTCTGTTGCTTTGGGATGCAGAGTTCTAAATATATCTGTCAAGTCCATCTGATCCAATGTCTCATTCAGGGCCCTTGTTTCTTTATTGACCGTGTGTCTAGATGATCTATCCATTTCTGTAAGTGGGGTGTTAAAGTCCCCTGCAATTACCACATTCTTATCAATAAGGTTGCTTATGTTTATGAGTAATTGTTTTATATATTTGGGGGCTCCGGTATTCGGCGCATAGACATTTATAATTGTTAGCTCTTCCTGATGGATAGACCCTGTAACTATTATATAATGTCCTTCTTCATCTCTTGTTACAGCCTTTAATTTAAAGTCTAGTTTGTCTGATATAAGTATGGCTACTCCAGCTTTCTTTTGGCTTCCAGTAGCATGATAAACAGTTCTCCATCCCCTCACTCTCAATCTAAAGGTGTCCTCAGGTCTAAAATGAGTCTCTTGTAGACAGCAAATAGATGGGTCTTGTTTTTTTATCCATTCTGATACCCTATGTCTTTTGGTTGGCGCATTTAATCCATTTACATTCAGTGTTATTATAGAAAGATACGGGTTTAGAGTCATTGTGATGTCTGTATGTTTTATGCTTGTAGTGATGTCTCTGATACTTTGTCTCACAGGGTCCCCCTTAGGATCTCTTGTAGGGCTGGTTTAGTGGTGACAAATTCCTTCAGTTTTTGTTTGTTTGGGAAGACCTTTATCTCTCCTTCTATTCTAAATGACAGACTTGCTGGATAAAGGATTCTCGGCTGCATATTTTTTCTGTCTAGCACCCTGAAAATCTCGTGCCAATTCTTTCTGGCCTGCCAAGTTTCAAAAGAGAGATCAGTCACGAGTCTTATAGGTCTCCCTTTATATGTGAGGGCACGTTTACCCCTTGCTGCTTTCAGAATTTTCTCTTTATCCTTGTATTTTGCCAGTTTCACTATGATATGTCGTGCAGAAGATCGATTCAAGTTCCGTCTGAAGGGAGTTCTCTGTGCCTCTTGGATTTCAATGCCTTTTTCCTTCCCCAGTTCAGGGAAGTTCTCAGCTATTATTTCTTCAAGTACCCCTTCAGCACCTTTCCCTCTCTCTTCCTCCTCTGGGATACCAATTATGCGTATATTATTTCTTTTTAGTGTATCACTTAGTTCTCTAATTTTCCCCTCATACTCCTGGATTTTTTTATCTTTTTCTCAGCTTCCTTTTTTTCCATAACTTTATCTTCTAGTTCACCTATTCTCTCCTCTGCCTCTTCAATCCGAGCCGTGGTGGTTTCCATTTTGTTATGCATTTCGTTTAAAGCGTTTTTCAGCTCCTCGTGACTGTTCCTTAGGCCCTTGATCTCTGTAGCAAGAGATTCTCTGCTGTCCTGTATACTGTTCTCAAGCCCAGCGATTAATTTTATGACTATTATTCTAAATTCACTTTCTGTTATGTTATTTAAGTCCTTTTTGATCAGCTCATTAGCTGTTGTTATTTCCTGGAGATTCTTCTGAGGGGAATTCTTCCGCTTGGTCATTTTGGATAGTCCCTGGCGTGGTGAGGACCTGCAGGGCACTTCCCCTGTGCTGTGGTGTATAACTGGAGTTGGTGGGCGGGGCCGCAGTCAGACCTGATGTCTGCCCCCAGCCCACCGCTGGGGCCACAGTCAGACTGGTGTGTGCCTTCTCTTCCCCTCTCCTAGGGGCGGGATTCACTGTGGGGTGGTGTGGCTCGTCTGGGCTACTTGCACCCTGCCAGGCTTGTGATGCTGGGGATCTGGCGTATTAGCTGGGGTGGGTAGGCAAGGTGCACGGGGGCAGGAGGGGCAGGCTTAGATCGCTTCTCCTTAGGTGATCCACTTCAGGAGGGGCCCTGTGGCAGCGGGAGGGAGTCAGATCTGCTGCCGGAGGTTTGGCTCCGCAGAAGCACAGAGTTGGGTGTTTGCGAGGAGCGAGCAAGTTCCCTGGCAGGAACTGGTTCCCTTTGGGATTTTGGCTGGGGGATGGGCGGGGGAGATGGCGCTGGCGAGTGCCTTTGTTCCCCGCCAAACTGAGCTCTGTCGTCCAGGGGCTCAGCAGCTTTCCCTCCCTTTGTCCTCCAGCCTTCCCGCTTTCCGAGCAGAGCTGCTAACTTGTGTCCTCCCAGACGCTAAGTCGCGCTTGCTGTCGGAACACAGTCCGTCAGGCCCCTCCGCTTTTGCCAGCCAGACTCGGGGGCTCTGCTTGGCCGGCGAGCCGCCCCTCCGCCCCCGCTCCCTCCCGCCAGTCCGTGGAGCGCGCACCGCCTCGCCGCCCTTCCTACCCTCTTCCGTGGGCCTCTCGTCTGCGTTTGGCTCCGGCGACTCTGTTCTGCTAATCCTCTGGCGGTTTTCTGGGTTATTTAGGCAGGTGTAGGGGAATCTAAGTGATCAGCAGGACGCGCGGTGAGCCCAGCGTCCTCCTACACCGCCATCTTCCCTCCTTCCATTGGCAGATTTAGATGCTACCATGATCAATATTACACAGTTAGAAAAATTACAAGATAGGAAGAAACTGTGGAAAGTATGTTTGAGACTAGTAAACTAATAGCGGCAGATGGAAAAGTCCTGTAAGGGGACTTCAGAAACTTGAGATTTTTCAGACTATCAAAATGCTTAGAGAATTTAAAGGTGCCAAATGTGGAGGGGCACCTGGGTGGCTCAGTTGGTTAAGTGTCCAACTTTGGCTCAGGTCATGATCTCACGGTTCACGACTTCAAGCCCCATGTTGGGCTTTGTGCTCGCAGCTCACAGCCGGGACCCTTCTTAGACAGTTTCTGTGTCTCCCTCTCTCCTGCCCCTCCCCTCTTGCACTCTGTCTCTCTTTCAAAAATAAATAAACATTAAAAAAAAGATTTTTAAAATAAAGGTGTAGAATGTGGAGAGTAGCTGAATGGGAATTATTTCAGACACATGACCCTGTTCTAGGAGTTTGTGAGTAAAAAAAGAAAATGAATGGAATTGTACTTAATTAGAGGGAAGGAGATATATGAAGAGTATTGAGTGAGTTGGGGAAATGCCTGGACACCAAAGGATGTCTTGAGTGTTGTGAATGTACAGTGAGCATTTTTAAAAAATGTAGAGTGAACTTTTCAATGAATGACAACTAAAGTTGTAGCGAAAAGTTGACAAAGTACTGTAGAATTTAGATTTTTAGAGTGATTCTAGCTGATTCTCTAGAGTGAATCTAGAGATTTACATTAGAGCTGTTACAGTGACTCTAGCTGATTCTCAAGCTATGACCCATGTGGTGCTGTTCCTAAGCAAAATGTCACATTTACAAAAGCATAGCATTTATAAATAGGCAGTCGAAGCTTTAATATGGTTCTCAAACATATCTGAGGAAGTCTAAGTATGTGATTCAAATCTTTTATTACTGAAGTCCTTTTCCAATCTGGAGTACCCAGCTCCCAGATGGTTATGTATGCAGGTCTGCCGACACATACCTTTGTTGAGCAAGGTATCTATTAAACAAGAATAGAACCTGTTCTGGGCTATTATAAGTAGGATTTTGAGAAAGATACTGGTATAAATATTGTTCAAGTAGCCTCTAGATCATAGAAGCCTGGACATCATTTGCTATGAATCTAACTTTGAGGAGAAAGTGAGCCACCTATGTTCCTTGGCCTTCCCACAAATAGTTCAGAATTCTTTTGGTTGCCACATCATATCCTGTATCTTTGTGATCGAAGCTTTACTGACGTGGCTAGACTGTTACTAAGAGAGCTGTTTTGACCCAAGTCCTTCTCCTTGAGTTATTATCTGCTCAGGAAGGAGACTAGATGGAGCAGTTAAAGGAGAGAAATGCTTTTTTAAGGAGCCATAAATCCCTGTTGTATATGTCCATGTAAACCCCAATACAATGGGGGAAAAATGATCAGGTTGTACTTTTTTATCAATAAGGTGCCTACTAGCTAGTGCTAATTTAATCGGTGAAATCTGCACTAAAGCTTGTGATTAGAAACATTCCTGTAAAAATCAGTACATTTCAAACAAATCAATTGATTTAATAGCTCAGCCTAAGTAAATGTTATCCTTGATAAGTTCTCTTTGTGAGAAAATTTTAAGTTTGCTTATCACAACAGACTAAAGGACAGATCCATTTCATTTTTATATTAAAAAATATTTTTCCAAATCCAATCCCATAAAGTCATATGTGATTAAAACAAAATTTGGATGAAAATTCCACATCAAAAATTTTACCCTTTATTTTAATTTTTCACCCTTGAAAAATCTTAGAATAGATTTATGACTCTTTATAAAACCAAATAAGAAGAATAAAGGACATGTGATATGCCAGGCTTTGCCTTAAGTCCTTTGAGAAGAACAAAGGTGGTTCCTGGCTTCTTAAAATCTTGTAGAGGAAAATTGTGAAAGACTAAATGTTTAACATCATAAGTAATACTGTAAGACAACAATGGCAAAGAATATACAAGGTCAATTGTCAATACAAGTCAGGCATTAAAATTCCTTTGGGAATCAGTAATTCAGCTATTTGGCTAAAGAAGAGGATTTTTGAAAAACAGTACAGGAGACGAGGCTAGAAAGATAAATTGGGTGAAAATTATGGACTTTAGATGCCAGGCTAAGGTTACAGAACTTGATTTTATAGGGAAACCATTGAAAATTTTAATTCTAATCTTAAGTGCCGAAATGACAAAATCAGAGCAGCATGTTGGGGAGACGAGTATCTCAGTTACATGCAGACTGGACAGAGAAACTTGAGATACTGAGATGGACAAAAAGGCTGTTGCTCTTCTTCAGACTATCTAGGTCACTCTACGGATACAAAATAGACCTCCTACCACACAAAATTTGATTTGGGTAGCTAGACTGATGGTGCCACACACACACTAAGAGAGTATAAGAAAGGTTTACTATGCACACAGTGAGGTTTCTAGGGAGGCAAGGCAAACTCCCAAGCAGGTCTACAAGGGGCTTGTGGGGACAGAAGTGGTGACCAGCTTGAGTTCTTCTGGTGGCGGGAATATATGAAGTGAGTGTTCCCTCCTGTGTGCCAAGGCTTGTGTGCTTTGAACTTCCTGCTGGTGCCAAAGGAGGAAGCACCCAGACGTTCTTAACAGCTTGTGCAGATATGGAGCAGAAGGAGGAGGGGAACGATGTGGCCTTGAAAGCTGTTAACAATCAGAAATCCAAACTGGATTCAGACTCTTTATTGCAGACGCATGGAGTGGTAAGAGTGATAAAATGCTGAAAGAGGGTGGTTCGTTAGTGTTATAAATGAACTAGTAGCCTCCACCTGATAGAACCTGCATTGTGGAGGCAAGTCTCTGGAAGGATGTATTTTAATAAGTCCGTGGTTATAAAATATTCAATTTACAGGCCCACTGAGGGCTTTTGGAATGTCAAAGAGGTCTCTGGGGCTTTGAAATAAATATCCCAGCAACCCTTTGACCTTTTGTTCATTGCATTTAAAAAATGTAATATATTGGTTATGTTTTGGAGAAAGATTTTTTTTTTAAAGACGCAAAGCTAAATGGAGATTGTACACATCTGAGATCAGAACTGTAGGTTCTGTTGTTCAATAAATCAGTCAATTGTCAATATGTGTGTGCAGTAAAAATCATCTAGGAAACTTGCTTGAAAAGTCCATTACTGCCCTCAACCCTGGGGATTCTGGATGAAAGGTCCTGGGTGAATCTCAAGAATGTGCCTCATGACAAATGTTTCTGATGCAGGGGCTTACATGCCTCATTTAAGAAACACTGCTTCACTGTATGCCCAGTACTGCACCAGATATTTCCAAGGCTTCGGGCAAAGTCTAACACAATCCCAATCAATGAGAAGTTGACTGCTTTGCGGGCTCTTTCCTGGCCCAACCCATCTTTTAAACTTCTGAACCTATGGGGTTTGCGAAAGCAAAAATAAAAGCCCAAACTGCAATTCTGTTTAGTTACTGTTTAGGATTTAGCAGTGCTTGAGTCTTTACTATGACAAAGAGCTTTCTGTGCTGTTTCTAATTTAACTTTCACAAAGTCCACTAATTACCACACTTTCGTGTAGGCAGTTTAGGTTCAGTAAGATTAAGCCACTCACCTAAGTAATACAACCGCTAAGTGTAAAGCCAGGTTTCAAACCTGGTTTTGTCTAAATCAAACTTGTATTATGAGCCGTGACATTCTATTACTGTAGGAGCCTGGTGCACGCTTTGCAGCCTCACTTTGAATGATGATGGGGATCCCCTGGCACTCAGGGGGAAAATGAGGCAGCTGCCCATTTAGTTTTCTTATATATTGACAGTGGAATAACAAATGTTGGTCTGATGTCAGAAGAGTCTGTCTCCCGGAATAGAACCTTCTTCATTGGCTGACATCTCAGCCCTTCCATGGACTTCTGGAAGACCTGAGGTTTGTAGGTGGCTTCCCTGTTAACACAATTTGTCTGGTTTAGAATAGAACTTTTAGAACCAGACATTTTTAAGAGGCTGTGAGGCTCTAGGGTGGTTGGAGGAGAGTGAGCTACGGAGAGGGGACGTGACTTGGGACTAGAGAGCTATGTAGGGCTCAGATCATACAGGACTTTCGGGGTCATGGTCATAAATTTAGCTTTTATTCTCAGTACAGGGAGTTGGTGGTCACATTTTATATCTTAAAAATAGTCTTTTGGTGGCTGAGTGAAGAATGGATAAGAGGGAACGGAGTTGAAGAGGGGAGATGTGCAAACAAAACTCCATTTGCCTAAGATCATTAGTAACCCATTTAGGGCTGAGGATTTTTGTGGGGAGGGGTAGGGGCGGGTAAAAGAAGATGGATTATGGGCATCCCAGAAGACCATTTCTAATTAGATATTTGAATAAAATGTTTCTTCTCTCACATCTCTTGCCTTGATCTTGGTTGTCCCTCTTCCTCTCTGGTGCTTAGCCTTTTTGCCTCCTGCCTCCCCTTTCCTGAATATTTGTGGGCCTCACTCCCTCTTTGTCTATCTTCACCCCTTCTTATGCAGAGCAGTTTCACCCCTGTCCTGCTATCTGCAGTTTCAATCTGTGTGACTACTTTAGTGAGCAGGCTGGATGCTAGGGTATAATCCAGAAACAACTTTTGCTCCTGTTGACATCCTATTCACATGCTGTGGTGTCTCCTCCCTTTCCTCCGTCAATGGCAACCACAGATTCCTACCAAAGTAATAAGATGGGATTCTCTCAGCCATAGTGCAGATCTACCAGGATTAATGAAAAATCATGATGTGGACAGAGAAACCAAGAGGTAAAGGCCACTGAAAGCCACTCGAAAATAAGGGACTGGTGGGGTACTAGAAAGACAAAATTCCTTCTGCAAATGAAACTGACGAACCAGAGGAGATTCCTACAAAAGTAGGCTCTGCTCAGCTTCAGATGCTTCCTTATTAATGAGGTTGACCTTTATATGAATATACACATCGCTTAAGTGTGTTGATCTGTTAATGGCTTTTGATTTGGGGAAAACCACTTTCATCATTTACTCTGTTTAGGGGACTTTAATTTCCTTCTCTTTGACATCCTACTTCCCTCCACCCATGGGTTTCAGGTCTTTTTCTTAGGATTAATAAGTGAAGAGAAGAGCTTAATGGTGAACAAGATGCCTGCAGATCTCTGAGCAGATTTCTCCCTTTCTCTGAGGATGATTCAGAAAACAGGCTGGGCAGTGAGCATCACCACAAGCTCACTGCCTGGGTCAGTAGTTCAGGAAGAGAAATGAGGGCAAGAGTTGTCTTTATAGTGTGGAGGCATATCCTTGGTCACTCATACACTCTCACGCGCTCTATCAAGTGAGATAGGAGCCAGTCTCATGAGGAGGAGAAGTCTCAGGTGAGGCACAAGTGGATTCTTGCAATACCAGCCAAACAATGTGATTCTGAAGATGTAATGAAATAACTTTGTTAACTGTAGAGTGTTATATTAAATGTCACTGGATTTACTTTTAATTTTCTGAGCTGCTGGTTTACACGACTTAAAACTATTAATGTAATTGAGCACTTAGTTATGTAATTGAGTACATAAAATGACAATTTTAGATCATTGCTTAGAAATTATTGAAATGTATACTTTAGGGTTAGTGACAATTTCACGGCTATGTATCTGAGCCTTTCATAAGCATGAGTACCTTAAATGCATGGGTGTATGTGTAGTGTAATTTTCGTCTTGCTGTTTGTGAAGAGCAAAGGGACTTGAAAAGCTTTCCAAATTAAACACTGTAATTACGGAGTTTTTAAAAAACTGACTTTAGGGGTGCCTGGGTGGCTCAGTCGGTTAAGTGTCTGACTTCAGCTCAGGTCATGATCTCACAGTTCGTGGGTTCGAGCCCCGTGTCGGGCTCTGTGCTGACAGCTCAGAGCCTGGAGCCTGCTTCAGATTCTGTGTCTCCCGCTCTCTCTGCCCTCCCCCCACTCAGGCTATGTCTGTGTCTCTCAAAAATAAAATAAATAAACATTTTTTTTTAAAAGTTGACATAATTTATATTAATGAAATCTATTATTTAGCAGACACAATCCAAAGAAATTCTCTAGTTTAAATTTGTTAAACATTAAATTTATTAAGTACTAACTTGGATTTTAAAAATCCTGTTAATTTGGGGGTGCCTGGGTGGCTCAGTCAGTTGAGTGACCAACTTCAGCTCAGGTCATGATCTCACAGCTTGTGAGTTCGAGCCCCGCATCAGGCTCTGTGCTGACAGCTCAGAGCCTGGAGCCTGTTTCAGATTCTGTGTCTCCATCTCTCTCAGCTCCTTACTCACAATCTGTCTATCTCTCTCTCTCAAAAATAAATAAACATTAAAAAAAATCCTATTAATTGAATTTTTAAAGTACTTTTCATTTATTTGGGGGTGCCTGGGTGGCCCAGTCAGTTAAGTGTCTGACTGTTGATTTTGGCTCAGGTTGTGAGATTGAGCCCCATGTTGGGCTCCTCACAAGCATGGAGCCTGCTTGGAATTTTCTTTCTCTCCCTCTCTCTCTGCCCCTCCCATGTTTTCATTCTCTCTCTGTCTCTCAAAATAAATAAACTTAAAAAAAAATTTTTTTATTTACTTGTGTATGGCAGTTGAGTTCAGACTGGAACATTTCTTCATCTGAGGGAATGGTTCGCTAAGTGCCTTATCCTCATATCCTATAATATGTACACCAAGTTTTGGAGCTAGATGTATATTTAATTTTCTGGATAGTTGAAAACCTAAGAAGCCAAAGGAAAGAAACTTTAGAAGATTAGGAAGTTATTAGGTATTTTACATTTTAAAAGTTCTTTTATTGTGGAAGAGTTAATTAGAAGTTCCTATAACAAGGGTTCTACTCCATGCAAGTATTTTGTATACCATTACATTATCTGCTTATAGAAAATCTTGGGGTAATGATCCTTTAGCATAGAAACTTTAGGCAGAGCTATAAGAATTAGAAATGAAGATTAACAGTCTCTGACATGGAGGTAATGAGGAAATTTTCCCAGTCACCAAAAACTCAGTTTACAGACAATATTTTTCAAGAATTCCCTGTAACATAAAATGAATGACATCTATATAAAATTTCCACTCTTTTTACATTATTAACCAATTAATTTTTAAAAAATCATTAAGCCTGATAGAACTAATCATACACAGTGTTAAATGATTATAAGGATTATCATTGATGTGTATTTTTTGTTCTGAAAAATTATTTTTCTTTCTGGAAAAACTAGTGATTTATTTCTGGCTTTACAATTGCTGTTCAGTGTTTTAAGGGTATAATTTCAAAAATCTAGATATTCTTTACGTGTTTCTGTTATTCAACTTACTCTTATAAGCCTAGCAGATATGAATTATTTTTATAGGCCTTTGAAAAATGTTTGGTTCCATTTATCTTCCAAATATCTTGGCTAAATTAACTGTCTTCAAATATTTGAAATTTGCCGATACATTTTATGTATGCTATTTCCTTTTAAGTACTTCAGATAGCTTAATTAACAAACAAAACCTTTCCAGAAAAGTAAATAACTCACAAAGAAATGAACTAACTTTATAAATAGAATGAGCCATAAGTTACTTTAAATATTCAAGTGCTGTTTATAAACTTAAGATTAAAATCACAGGTATCAATTAATTAATTACACTCTCTAAATAGAAATCACAGTCTACCGGGGTGCCTGGGTGGCTCAGTCAGTTAAGCATCCAACTTCAGCTCAGGTCATGATCTCACGGTCCGTGAGTTTGAGCCCTGCGTCGGGCTCTGGGCTGACAGCTCAGAGCCTGGAGCCTGTTTCAGATTCTGTGTCTCCCTCTCTCTGCCCCTCCCCTGTTCATGCTCTGTCTCTGTCTCAAAAATAAGTAAACATTAAAAAATAAATTAAAAAATAAAAATAAAAAAATAAACTGACTTCAAAATAGAAATACCTTTTATTTTCTTCTGATTAGAAAAATTTAAAAGCCTATAAAAATATCCAGTAATTCAGACAAGTGTAAGGAGAAAGTCAACAATCATCTATAATTCCACGGTAAAGAGATTACTCCTGTTAACACACAAACATATGGAATAATGTATAAAATAAATCACGGGCATTTTACCATTTTAATAAACATAAATCCTACACAATTTTTTAGAATTTATTTTATAATTTATTTTTTATGATTATAATTTTATAAAATTTATAATTTGATTATAATTTTATAATTATTATTTTATAATTTTATAAAATTTATAATTTTATAATTTTATATGATATAATTTTATAATGTTTATGATTATAATTTTATAGTTAGAATTATGATTTTATATTTTTTATAATTTATTTTTTATGATTATAATTTTATAATTATAATTATGATTATAATTTTATAATTATATATTATAATAATTTCAACTCTAAAGACCACCATTTTCTTTGTCCAGATTCCCCTATATTAACATTTACCACTTTTACTACTCCATTTATCTCTATCCACCACACACACTCACATACGTATATATCTCTGTCATCATTAGTCTCTTTCTGAGGCATTTGAGGGAAAGTTGCAAACATGATACTTCATCAATTCTAGACTCTCCAGGGTGTATTTTCCACCTCTACCCACAAAGAAGGAAACTTTCCTATGTTTCCATCATATAAGTTTCTTAATTAGAAAATTAATATTGATGCCACCGCAGACCCCATTTGCATTTCCTCAAGTGTTCCCCAAATCTCCTTTTTCTTCTGATGCAAGACCCAATTAGGAATTATGTGTTGCATTTAATTGTTATATCTCTTTAATATCCTTCTCTCTGGAACATTTCCTCACTCTTTTCCTGTATTCTGTGGCCTTACCATTTTAAATTCTGTGTCTGTAATTAAATCTGTAATTACAAATCTGTAATCTGTGTCTGTAATTAAATCGTTCTGTATAATGTCCCTCAACCTAGGTCTTTCCAGTGATTCCTCCTGCCCAGATTCAGGCCATGCGTTCTTGGCGGCAATACTTCAGGAAGGTTCTAGCAGAGTTTTTCACAGGGCATCACACAACAGATAGTATGTTGTTGACCCACCCCACCACAGTGATGTAAACCTACATCACCCCATGTGGCAGGCAGACTACTGGCTCCCAAAGAAGTCCTAGCCCTAACTCTAGGAGCTTATGAATTCATTGCTTTAAATGGCAAAAGGACTTTGAGATGGGAAGATTAGCCTGGTGGATAATGCAGGTAGTTCCAATCTAATCCTATAAATCCTTTATAAAGGCCAGAGCCTTTGTTAAGACCAGAGAGAATCAGAGAGATGGCAGTGTGAGGTAGACTCAGTCCACCACTGCTGGCTTTGAAAATGGAGGAAAGAGGCTCTAAGCCAAAGAATGCCAGCAGCCTGTAAAAGCTGAAAAGGCAAAGAAATGGATTGACCCCTAGAGCTTCCAGAAAGGAGCACAACCCAGTAACACCTTCATTTTAGCCTAGTGACCCCTGTGTCAAACTTCTGACCTACAGAACTGTAAAGGCAATAAATTAGTATTCTTTATGCCACCAAATTTGTAGTAATTTGTTACAGCAGCAACTGAAAATGAATATACTTGGTTAAAACATTATTCTTGGTTGAAAGCCACTGATTGGGCTTCTCTGAGCATAAGAGGGCATTATGAGAACATCATGGTTCTCACAGATTTGATCTGAGGCTTGAGAACAGGGTTTAGCAATGGTCAGAAACCAAGGGAGCTCTGAAATGCCAAGAGATGGGGAAGGCAAAATAGTAACAGTTTCATTCTCTGACCTTACTCCACCAAACCTATGCACAAAGGGGAATGACACTTTTCCAAAGAATTAGGAAGGAGGGGGGGCGGATAAAAAAAGAACAGATATGCATTTACCAAAGGAGGTTTGTTTAGATTTTATTTCAAAGACTTCAGAGAGGTTCTGGGGAGCCTGAAACATTTTGTAACTTTACTCGGTAAAAATGAAGTTTTCAACCCACCTTCTCTCGAGATGTGTGTATTACAATTTCCCAGTTTTTAAATGTAGCTTCTGATTTTTTTCTTGAACTCAAGTTCCACATTAAAACTCCGTATCAGTAGCAATCCTTATTCCTTTTGAATTACCCTCCTCTCCCTCCCTTTCTTCCCTTCAGTTTCCTCCCTCCCTCCCTCCCTCCCTCCCTTCCTTCCTTCCTTCCTTCCTTCCTTCCTTCCTTTCTCTCTTTCTCACCTTTATTACTTCCTTTTTTTTGGCTTTCTTACTTTTCTTCTGATCTCTTCTCAGTCTTTATGAAAGATAATGCACATCCCTTGGAAGTTCCCCAAGCAGATTTTCCTGCCACATCTTGTACTACTGCCTGAGTCATCCCCTCCCGCTCTATGCCTGTCAAACCTCACTTACGCTTCACCACCAAGGTTAATTCTCTAACATTTCTCTAAGTCCCCAGAGTCCCCAGGTCTCTTAACATTCTTCTTAAAGGCATTACTGTATCTTCCGTATTTCTCAATAACTGTAGTGCTATGTTGACATTACGTCTCTCTCTTCTTTTTATTCTATCAGACCCTAAGCTCCTTTTTGGAAGTGACTTTCAGTGGGTTTGTATTGTGTCTGGCCCGTGGTTGATATTGATTGAGTGAATGAAAGAGACTGCCAACGACCCTTTCTGAAATCTGCTAAGGTTGTTATATCCTCCTAGCAATCTCCATATGCAGTTCATTATATGAATTGTAAGATGTGTTTTATAGAAGAAGAAAGTGTTTCCATTTATGTAAACCCTGTCCCAAGCAACAGGTCTAAGCAAAGAGTCACAGAAAACAAAGTGGGAGAGAGGGAGGCAAATGATTCTGAAGTTGGTTACATTTTTTCAATAGAATTCCATTTCTTTGGGATTCTTTAAAGGGCAAATACATTTAATATTCCCCAATGCCCCCATCCCCCACTCCGCCAACCCCGCCTTTAAGAATCACTTCTGTAGGAACCAGGGTGGCTGGTGCAAGTATGCTGTTAACCTCATTTTCTGTTGTGCTGTGGAGACATGGGAATAGGGACTGTGAGTCCTCATTCAGTTTTTAATGTGGAACTGTTCCTTCTAGAAGAATCTGAGCACAGGAACTCTGACAGATAAGGGCTTCAAGAAACACAGAGAAGAGTGGTCACAAGACCATCGAGAACTTACAAAACAGAATTAACCTGTTAGTTTCATGACTGCTCATAGAGGTATAGAATAACATAAAATTTTAGAGCTGGAAGGGACTGTCACAAGTATTCACAACAGATCTCTAACCTGTGAGTTATAATGGATCACTCATTGACCTTCTTGAGGGGCTGCGTATTCCTCTCACCTTGCTCTCCTGACACTGCCCACACAGGAGCCTCCAGTGAATCGCTATTTTAATTTTTTTTAAAGTTTATTTATTTTTGAGACAGAGAGAGACAGAGCATGAACAGGGGAGGGGCAGAGAGAGAGGGAGACACAGAATCTGAAACAGGCTCCAGGCTCTGAGCTGTCAGCACAGAGCCCGACGCGGGGCTCGAACTCACGGACTGTGAGATCATGACCTGAGCCGAAGTTGGACGCTTAACCGACCAAGCCACCCAGGCGCCCCACTGTTTTAAAAGCTGGAGCAGTAGAGTCCTGCAGCAGCCTGTGCCGCACAAGCCTGACAGAAGATCCAAAAGAGGAAAACAAGGGAGCCCTAAGGACAGCCCATCCCCAGTCTTAAGGGCATTCATTTGCATATCATATATCCCTTGTTTTATTCCAAAAATTATTTCAGGTTGTATCTGAAAACATATATACAACGCTGCAGGATAACTATACAGAAATCAGAAGAAAGGAAAACTAAGGAAAATAAAACCAGAGGCAAGATTAATACACGAAATACTTGAAATAACATAGCCTAAAGTGGGTTTCAGATTTGGCTCCCGAGCTTCCTACCTGCCAGAGAAAATGAAACATAATTGATTACAATGTTCAGAATGTCTAAAAATGAAAACAAACCATTTTTTCAGAGATGCATAGATCTTCCTGATACTGACAGCTGGCAGAAACCTCTCCTGTGACTTCTCAAGGAGATCAGCATTCTCAACGATATTTCTGCATTAAATAGAATGGCAAGTTTAGAATGACTTCCTCTTGTTACTTCCCTGTATGTAAGCCAAAGGCATAATGCTGAAGCATATTGTAAATGAGGGACCGAAGCAATTCAATGTAAAGCAATTTTGTTTCTGTTTAGTTCTTTTAGATTCAGGGGGAAGGAGCAGACTCTATAGCTTAACAGTAATCTTCCTTGAGCAATATTTCTTAAAGGTAACCCTTTATTTTATTTTATTTATTTATTTTTAAACATTTTTTTTAATATTTATTTATTTTTGAGACAGAGAGAGACAGAGCATGAATGGGGGAGGGTCAGAGAGAGGGAGACACAGAATCTGAAGCAGGCTCCAGGCTCTGAGCTGTCAGCACAGAGCCCGACGTGGGGCTCGAACTCACGGACCGTGAGATCATGACCTGAGCCGAAGTCGGACGCCCAACCGACTGAGCCACCCAGGCGCCCCGGTAACCCTTTAAAAAAAAAATGTGCCACGAAGAAATCACAGTATATTGTCTGTTTTGAACCCAATCTCCAGGTTACTGATAAGAGGAAGTTCCCTAAATGTAGTTAGAGAATAAGCTAAGAGCAGGGCAGACTTGACCTCTCCTTATGAAATGTTACGAATATTAAGGGGTCTGACCAGGGAGTGAGGCTGTCTGGGTGGCTGGCAGCCTCACCTTCACACAGGGGTTGGGTAGAGAATGTGTCCTTAGACAGGGCCAAGCTTTCCCCCCAGAAAGTAGTGAATTCTTTCACTTCACCATACAGACAGACAATCTAGAAGTATGGGATAATACATGCCCACAGAATTTTTAGCATGGAAAATCTTACGTTCAGGTGGTCTTAATCATCTGAAGTATCCATTAGAAAATCAAATTTAAAGTCTAACTTAAAGAACTAATGTAGGACACCGTTAATAAAAACGGTGATTAAAATTCAGAGTTTCTGAACTCAAAATGGTGGGTTTGGGAATGTTTGACGTTCATTTGTTCTTTCTGTTAGTAGGAACAGTTGTCTGGTTTGTGACCCTAGACTATGTCATCAATTCCCAGCACTGATGGAATGGCTTCGGGCATACCTATGCTCCCATTGGAAATTTAGAAGCCATGAAGTTATGCAAAAGCAACCAGGGCCTAAGGTGCTAAGATCCCAGAGTAAAGGGAACAGCCTAGGGGTGCATTGACTTCTGTGTCCGCTTTTCTCCTTGGGCGTTTGCTGATTCTCGGTCTGGAGCAAGAGATGGGAATCTGGGCAGAGAACTGCAGCCAAGAGGCAGCTGATTAAGTGGTTGAAAATAGTAACTCCTGGGGGAAATATAAATGTGGAGAGATAGCTAGGTGAAGAAAAAGTAATACAGAGGCACATGAAAGTCACTAATTATATATCAATGTTCAGCCACTGGACTGACACTTGTGTCCTGCTCTGGGCACAGAAGTCAATCTCCCCAGAGAAGTCAATCAACCCACTGCTGATGGGTGACCCACAAGGGATTGCAACCTCTGCCCTCAGTATGTAGTTTGGGGGGTGGATGAGAGGCTCACCGCCCCCCACCCCCAAATCGTATGCTTAATGTAGCCCAGGATGGGAATGCCACCACCATACCCTGTCCCAAGATGGTATGATTCTTCTGGTGTCTAGGCTCCAGAAGGGGCCAGGAGGAAGCTGAAGTCCTGGGATAGGGCAGGAAGGGGAGGATGGAAGTGGCCTGAGGCACCAGGGGGTGGGAGAGTGGGTGTCTGAAAGCCCACCTGAGGGAGATGAGTTGAAATGTGACCTCTCTGTGGGCCAAAGCGCCAAACACACATGGTCTATTGTCTCATGAGACTTCATTTTAAAAATGCAAATTCAAAGACAAAATGAACAATTTCAAGATGATGACCTCAGAACGTTAAACCCCAGGCACAAGGGGCTGTGAGCATGGGGCTCTGTGGGGGCTGCCTTGGTGACATGCTCATGAAGCTGGCCCTGTTTGGAAGCGTGTTAAAGGTCATGGAGCCCAGGCATCATCTGTTGTTTCGGTCATTTCCTTGTGCCAAGTTCTTCCCTGCTTCAGCCTTTGGTTTTTGATGCATTATGCTTCCACCCTAACTGCAGCATTCTTTTTCTTGCTAGTAATTAGCTTTAACAATTCCCTATGTCCAAAATCTTCCACAGGAAAAGTGGAATGAATGTACTGCCAGTTTTCAGGGACAGTGCATTGCTATACTTAATTTATTTTTTTTCTTTTTATTTATTTATTTATTTTTTTAAATTTTATTTTTTATTTTTTTTTTCAACGTTTATTTATTTTTGGGACAGAGAGAGACAGAGCATGAACGGGGGAGGGGCAGAGAGAGAGGGAGACACAGAATCGGAAACAGGCTCCAGGCTCTGAGCCATCAGCCCAGAGCCCGACGCGGGGCTCGAACTCTCGGACCGCGAGATCGTGACCTGGCTGAAGCCGGACGCTTAACCGACTGCGCCACCCAGGCGCCCCTATTTTTTATTTTTTAAAACTTACATCCAAATTAGTTAGCATATAGTGAAACAATGATTTTGGGAGTAGATTCCTTAATGCTTCTTACCCATTTAGCCCATCCCGCCTCCCACAACCCCTCCAGTAACCCTCAGTTTGTTCTCTATATTTATGAGTCTCTTCTGTTTTGTCCCCCTCCCTGTTTTTATATTATTTTTGTTTCCCTTCCCTTATGTTCATCTGTTTTGTCTCTTAAAGTCCTCATATGAGTGAAGTCATATGATTTTTGTCTTTCTCTGACTGACTAATTTCACTTAGCATAATCCCCTCCAGTTCCAGCCACGTAGTTGCAAATGGCAAGATTTCATTCATTTTGATTGCCGAGTAATACTCCATTGTATGTATATATATATATATATATATATATATATATATATATATATATCACATCTTCTTTATCCATTCATCCATCGATGGACATTTGGGCTCTTTCCATACTTTGGGTATTGTTGATAGTGCTGCTATAAATATGGGGGTGCGCGTGTCCCTTCGAAACAGCACACCTGTATCCCGTGGATAAATGCCTAGTAGTGCAATTGCTGGGTCATAGGGTAGTTCTATTTTTAGTTTTTTGAGGAAACCCCATACTGTTTTCCAGAGTGGCTGCACCAGCTTGCATTCCCAGCTATACTTAATTTAAACAGAAGCAACAACAAAACCATTTTTGTTGATTTTAACTGGGCTGGGTTAATTTTTGTGTCTATGACCCCCCATCCTTTCTTTATTTTGATCATCAAAGGCACTATTTCATTCTCCAAGGGACCTCTTCTGACATACTAGTTTTCATGGTTTATTTTGAGTGGAAAATTAGAATCTCACACTGGTTTGCAAGTCAGGGTATGATGAATGAGAACATTGTAGGTTGAACGTCTACTTGGAAAAATACATTTTAAACTTCCAAAGAGGTGGATGTGATTGTTTCACTTGGCTGTTTTTATTTTGTTTTTAAGATTTCTGATAAACAGTGGAGCCCAAAACCAAATAATTCTACTAAAAACATTTTGGACTAAGATGGACTAATTCCTATAAAGTCCCTCTTCTACAAACTTGTATGATATTCTTGCTTGAATCTTGAAATGTATAATTTCTCATGGCACAGCTGAGACACTTTGTTTCCTGGCTCTAAAGCAAAATATAATCTTAACATGTGTCCAGTACCTCTTAAAATATACTGTGACTCATCCCCCAAACTTCAGGGGCCATATTCCTGCTGTAAATTTGATGTCCAAAAACAAATTTAAGCCTCCGGGGATGTAAGCTCGATTAGAGTTGAGCCCTATTTATAATAAGCAATCTCCAGTTGTTTTCCTTATCTTTCTGAGAGATTTCTGGCTCATTCAAGAAAACTGGGATGGAAGTATTTGTGAGGAACCCAGCAGTGCAGGCAATGGATGGGGAAAAGAAGCCTTTGAGGATGGAATGGACCCATTGAGGGCCAGCAAGATTGGACATGAAGCATATTCAACTGGTCAGAGTAGTTTTCTGCATGCTTAACCAATTGTAGAAGTCATTCTCTAGCTCCCAATTTCTCCATCCTAAGAACCTCCAAAAACCACTTTGTTTCTCCTGTGGCGTGCATGGGTTGGGGGCAATAGCTGAAATAATGTGGTATTGGGAAGTCATGGTGATAGGAGAAGGAAGGGGTTTTGAAAAGGTCGGTTGGTATGCCCCAATTCGGTGTGATGCTGAAGGCTTTATTGGCTTAAGAGAGATGATTGTTCGGTATACTGATAGCTTGAATATGGCCATACAAACTGGTATATGCTACAAATAAGCCCCACCCACCAAGAGCTGGTTTGCCAATATGGCACTGTCTTATTTCAAGCTCATACTACTTTCTAGATGTTCTCTGTATCCCTCTGGTTGCTTGTGGCACTTTCTTTGGCCCTTATCTTCGGTTATCACTAATATTTATGTACCTGCTTCAATTCCTGATCACATGGGCCATAATATCTAGCATAGAGTAGATACTTAACAAATGTATGCTATATCAGTGGATCCATAAAAGGCACACTGTTCACACTCACTTTAAAATTAAGAAAAGATACATCTTCACCAGCAGCATTTTTTTTCATTCCTTCACTCACTTTTTTAATGCTTAATATGCATCTATCATATAACAATGTACTATGTATGCCCTGTGGGATTTAGCAAATAGTAAGGCATGCTCCTTTTCTTCAGGAAGCTCATTTTCTGGGCAAGACATATCTAAATAATCACACTACACTTCCATCTATATACATATTTCCCCACTATCCGAAAGTTGAGGCTTCCTATGAAACCTTTCCTAAGTCGAAGTGGCGTAAAGCAAAGAATCAGTTACCACTAATGTATATGAAACCATCTTTGAGCATTCTTACATCCAAAAAATAACCCCTCTTAGGCTCTTCTGATACCTTTGTGGTAGGGTCCCCTCCCTAAGGAAAAGAAAATTTCAAGGCAACCTGGCTGTATGCTTACGTGACATCCTTCACGACCTTGTAACATCAGACGGCATATTTGTGTGTTACCTTATATGGGAGACAAAGAAATAGAAAATGTATAAAAAATTATGCCACGTGGCATTCAGGGCTCAGTTCTTCGGGTACGAACCCAAACTGAGCTACCCCGGCACGAATAAAGTTGCTTCCTGGAAAATAAAGCTTCGGTGTCACGGCTCTCCGTGCGAGAATCCTGCTACACCTTAGGACACATCTTGCTAACGGATGCACAAAATAAATTGAGATAAAGCGCAGATGCTCACAGACACACGCTAAAGCTGTAACAGCCTGATACAAAGATGCTGAGTGTATTTCCCCGAGGAAGCAGCTTGGCGGAGCTGCTCAGAGTGCGTGCTGCCTCCGTAAGGCCTTGCTGCAAAACAAATGCTGAATGCTATTTTCACTTTTTTGTCTTTTTTCCTAAAAGTGAAATTCCTCTTTGGATTTTTTGGGGGCTATTGAAAACAGGTAGTAAGGTAATCTTTTATAAAAGAGAAATAGCTAACACAAACTCTTGAAAAGCAAGGAATACCTGTATTAATTATAAAATATGAATAGAGATAGCAATGTTCAATTTTGAGAATGAGCGTGTTAAGACTATTAGTGTGTTTTTACAATGAGTGTGTTCAGAATTGTTTGCAATAACCCAAAACTTGAAACATTATAAATGCTCAGTAAGGGACTAATTCAGTAGATTATGAAATACCAATAAAATGGAATAGTATGCAGCCACTAGAACTAGGTAGACTTATATATCCTGATATGGAAAGAATCTTGAAGATGTATTTTTCAAAGGAAGAAAAGCACAGTGAAAATTTGCATGTATACGATAATCCTTTTTTTATTAAAAGGACATATATATATTGTATGTACACAAGAATGCTATTATATATATACAAAAATTTTTTAAAGATAACCCAAATCTCTTTAGAAGATATTGTGGAGAGGTAGAATTTTTGTATTTTTGTTTTTATATATTTCAACTCTATGTTGTAAATTTAAATGGAGACTATGGGACATTTTGCTTTCTTCTTCAAAATTTTCTGTGACAAATAATTCCAAAATATTCTTTAGAAAACTATTAGTATGTGTTTAAGTTTATATAACATTTGGTAATATTTATCAAAAATATTTATCAAAAAAAAAGCACCTACCGTTTGTTCCAGTATTTTGACTACCAGGTATGTATCCTACCAATATTCCCAAAGAAGAGCACAAGATTTATATAGAAGGATGCTTGGTGCATCACCTATACTAATGAAAACCTGGGGTAAAATGCCCATCAGCTGGAGAGAGATTAAACAAATTATGGTACATCTAAGCAATGGCGTATCAGACAGTGGTGAAAAATAATGAAATCAATAAAAACAAAAATGCTCATGGTTGCAAAGCAGTATATTATACTCTCATTATAATAACAAAATATGTTCATATGCGCAATGGAGTTATATCCAGTGAGGGGTTTGGTCTTGAAACAAAGTCCTAGCAACTATAGACAAACCCGCATCTGTGAACATGAGAACCACACTCAGCTCCGTGAGATGTTCATCCTCCACAGGCCTGAAAACTTAGCTCCCCCTACGGTCAGCAGAATCATGGCTTGCATCCCAAGCTCATTCAGGACAGTGTGCTCATTGAGTGGAATAGTGGTGCCAGAACTCCTCTGTTTACATTGCTCTCTTTTTGTATGTTTCTGTCTGTTTCTATATGTTTTCTATGTGTGCATGAGGAAGTTATAATGCAACTCCAATACGTAAACATGTATACATTGAGAAAGATCTAAAGGGCCACACATCACGGTATCAGCAGTTTATTCTGAAGGGAAAAAGGTAGAGTAGAAGAAGAGAATATTTTTTCTTTGTGCCATTTGTATCGTTTGAATTTTTGAGTTTGTATTATTTTATACTTTAAATATCTAAAATGAAAATGTTTAAATTGGTAAGGTTAACACAAATTCAAGGTTGTATGAGGGGGTACAAAGCAAGAAGAAAGTTTGGATTTGATCCTGTAGATAATGAGAAGCACACGGAGATTTTTAACCTGAAGGGTGACGTGATTCAGTCTGGATTTTTGGGAACATAACATAAAGGGTTGAGAACTATAGGTGGCACTGGTGAGAGGTAGACTAAGTTTAATGGATTAGTTCTCTTCTAGTCTTTATATAATAGAAGGGTTTATCTAGTTTTGGGTAGAAATAACCTGCACCAGGAGTTTGTAGGGTATGGTACTCAAGTGTTTACATGTCTATACAGCAAGACAGATAGTTTAGACACTAAGTCTGTCCTTTCAGCTCTAATGTCATTCCCATCTTGTATCCTGCAAGCCCTTAAGTGTTCACAGGTGTCTTGGGGAGGGGGAAATTCAGTCTGCTTCTGAGTCATATGGATGGACCAACAGTGGTTAAGGTTAGAAGGCTCTTAGTAGAGGCTGGCCTTTGTGGAAGTACAGAGATGGAAGCTTCCTGTTCCTAAGGTAGTCAAGAGTGTCAGGCAGCCATTTAGAATTTGTCATTTGTGGGTGGTTTGGATTGTACTCGGTGGCAATGACTTCCAGCCAACTGACCAGGTCCCTTTGAGTTATAACGATTTCAGTGCCTTCACCTGGTGACGTTCATGTGGTACTAATCTCCTCCAGGGCAGGTTCAGATGAAAATCATCATGTGAACATAAGGTGGATGAAAGCCCAGTGGGGTATTTGAAGATACTTGAAGCACCTCATGTGGAGTGAGGTGACCCAGAAACCCTCCAAAAGAAGAGGAGTCAGACAGGGAAATGAAGCACCATTTGTATATTAATTTGACTCCAGAATTCTGTCTACTCTTGTTGGTAAACACTGAATGCTATCCAGTAATGTGCAGTGGGGCTGGGTGAGATCCTCTGTGTTGGCAGAGCCCTGTCCTGACCTCAACAAGCCTTTGAGGGAAGGTCACTTCCAATTGATTGCTCAGTTGAGATATCATCCGCCTGTAATACATCTGAGGTCCACATTGATACCATCCATACAGATTATTTCTTTGAATATATACCCAGCCAGTTTAAAGAACTGGCCTTCCCAGGAAGGATGGGTTAAGACCAGTTCTAGTGTCTTGCACATCACAGAAATTAGACAATTATCCTCTTCTGTTTCGAACTCAAATCCAGGGCCAATCTGCTGGTTCCATGTCTTTATACATTTGTGGTAACTTTATTTTGGACATTTTGTTATCCTCTCTGCCCAATGACCTTGATTGGTACCACCCTAGATAGGTCTTTCCAAATCAGTCATTCATTCATTCATTCATTCATTCGTCCATTCATTCATCTTTTCAACAAGTACGATATTCATTGAGTGCTAATGTGGATTAGACACTATGTGAGGCATTAGAAATATAAGTATGAGCAAAGAGAGTCATGGTCTTTGCCCTAATGTTGCTTAACGCCTAGAGGAGGATTGAGATATTAAACAAAGAGTAATGACATAAACATAAAGCCACAACTGTGATAAGGCACTGATGGAGTGGTACAGGAGAGGTTATATACAAGAAGAACCATCTGGTCAGGAACACCTGGGAAGGCTTCACTGGGGCAGTGAGTTTGCTGTGCTCTTCCTTCAGGGGTAGAAAAGCATGGCTTCTGGCCAAGTTGATCTACTTCTTATCAGAAGGTGAAGCAACATCTCCCAAGTCATTCTAAAAGAGAGAGAGAGAGAGAAATAAAGGAGTCCTTTTATACCATAGTTCTAATTCAGTGAGGCTTATTCAGCCATATTCATGTATCTGAGGGCTACTCAAATGACTCTAAAGGACAAAAAGAATAACTAGGAAACAAACAGATATATTTATTATATTTATGTAATATCACTGAAGTGTATAGTCCCTTGATGACAACTGAATCTGTGGGGCTAAAAAGTCAACCATTTTCCACCTACTGTGGACACTTGTTTTTCCTGGGAATGTTTTGTTCAGTAGCCAGCCTATTAGAGCTTGTTTCTAATTTTTCAAGGTCCTTTAGGATTTTGATCAGCAATTATTTCTTTTCTCCACATAGAGACATACTGTAAACTGTCTCCGACTAGAACTGATTCAGTTATTTAATTATAATGCTGAAGGAACTTTGAGAGGTAAATATAGTTGTCACATGATAAATTACACTTTCTGGAACTCCCAGGTTGGAATTTCCAGCCGTAAGCATGGGTGCCATTTGGCATTTCTGAATGGAGAGTCTGACGAACAAGCTCCCTGCTCAGAAACCAGGAGTGCCCGTTGTCTGGCACTAGTTATTAGCAGTTGTGGGACTGTGCCCCACCAGGGAGGTGTTGCAAACTTCTCTTCGGAAATCCCCCAGCTAAGAGAAGACGCATGAATCACAGTGTCAGGAACTAAATAGTCAGGCACCTTGATTTTCAGGAAAATTTATCCGGTTCAAAAAAATCACAAAAATAAACAAATATTATCTAGTTAGAAAGAGGTACAGGGATGTGTAGATGTGGAGAGTTTGAAATGGATACAAACACACATACAGTAACTCCCTGTTTACCCAAGAAACCATAAAAATGAAGACTTCCAGGGCAAATGGATTGAAAGGAGTACAGTTTGAAATGTTAACATTTTTTGTAAGTCATTAGGTGCTGTGTAAGAATCACAATGCATTGGACTCACAAATTAAATAGGATTGACTGGGAGTAAAAACAACAAAATTAAGCAATATAGTGTTCAACTGTTGCTAAGAAACTGATCAAATCTAACATGTAGGGGTAATTAAAGATAATCCCCAAATAATGGAGCTTATTAATGTTGAAAACAGGAAGAGACAGTCCAATTGTATGTATTTAAAATACATATATCTTATACTTAAATTGTGTGGTAATTTTTTATATTCATTATTCGTTGTGAACGTCATTACAATTCCTTCTTTACATGTTAATATATGAGTTTATTTCTCATTTCTGATTATAAACAAAACATGTTTATCGTGAATAAATCAAAGAACTAGAAGGAAGACAGAGAAATTCACAGAGAAATCCCAACTGGGATCATTATTGCTAAGGATTTTGTCAACATCCTTGCAGACACTTTTATGTAAATATCAGCGGGTAGCAGTATAATAATTTTGTATTTGCTGCAAGGTTAAGACATCGTAGTGTATGCATAGTCGATCTCTTCTCCTCCTACTCCTGGAAAGGAAATTTTGTTCATTTAGCATTTTCTTCTTTCCCCACCTTATTATTCAGATTATGGTAATCACTGAAGCAAGAACCAAAAGAAGAGGAAAAAGGGACAAAGAAAAAAATGAGTGGTTGGTCAATTTGGGGGCAGAGTTTGTGATTGAGACTAGGAAAAGGCTGCTGGGGACAGAGAGCCGTCAGGAGCTGTTACAGTGTTAGAGAACAAGATGGAAAAGGTGGGGCACAGAGGGTATTTTAGGATGTAGTGCTCTGGGTTGGGAATTATATGTTCCTTAATAATTTCTGAAAGTTAAGAGCCAAGAGTGAAATTATTTTGTAATGCCTTTTGGTAACTGGGCTGTTTCTATGAAGGCAACACTGCGGAAGTGGACCACAGCAGGATCTGGGATTTATGTGATTTACACATGAATGGGATTATATCAACTACACTGCTTTCTAATTCTTTTCTTTCAAAAATTATGTCATGGAGCTCCTATTCAAGCCAACAAATATAAATCTCCATGATTCTTTTCAGCAGATGTATAGGTTCTCTTGTTTGTATGAATATTGAGGTTGTTTCTACTTTCAATGAACATTTTTGTATATCTTTGTCTATTGATGTGGTTATCTCATTGGAATAGATTGTTAAGTATAAAATTTTCTGTACAAAATGATACATAGTTTAAGTTTTATTGCATAATGTCAATGAAAAATCCTGCTAATTCATATTCCCACCATCAGCTGTAAAAGTCCCATAGCCACACACAATCTCATTCTTATCATTTATCAGTTGGCGAGGATGACTGCAATATCTGAGGCATGCATATGAAGAAGCTGAAACCCAGGGAAGTTAGGAGACTCTCATCTAACGTGTTAGAACTGAGATAGTTCCAGATTGTTGGCCTCTCTAGAGGTGTCCTGTGGCTGGAAGAGGCAAATGACAATAATGTCTGTTGGCCACATGGAAACTAAAGCTGCCCAGAAGGGAAAGAAAGATACTTAAAACTGGCAAGTGAAACTATTTTCAGTTCAACGCATCTGTGTAACAGGGACGCATACACGGTGGTGGTAAGCCGATGTGTATAAAAGTACTTTGTAAATCACTAGAGATTGAGGCACCATTTGGGAAAACAGCTACCCCTTCATCTGGATACTTAGGATTATGTGTGTTTCACTAATAGAAAAGAATTATAAACACTGTGGTTTGACCTTGCATTTGAGTGTCATTTTTATCTTCGGCAAACTGATAGCAACATTCCCAGTAAATGAAGTATTTATTACAAAACATGCTGACAGGGTCAGTGCCAATGTGGGCCACTTTTCCTTGTGATGTCCAGACGATTAAAAGACAGAATGTCCAATTCTGTATGTCTTGTAGCAAATGTGCTGTGGACAGTATCTTCCTCTGTAAAGCCATGTCCCCAGCTTGCCTCTGACCTTGGCCCAGGAGCCCTGCTGACTCTATGCTTATTTATGCTCATTTCGTCTCTAGAAAAGCTGGTTCAGACAGCCTTCTCTTGAGTTTATTTTACTAGCTCAGGTCCTGCTGGACTCTTAAGGATTTGAGACACTAGAACAGCTGTGTTTAACCTCCTTTGTTAGTCCTTGCCCAAGAAACCCATCTGAATTGGCAATGCTTCTCATAACACAAATGACACCAAATTACAAATGGAGAAAGTGTCTGGGTTAAAATAAACCGTCACCAGACAAAAGCTTTCTCCTTCCATTTTCTTCTTTCTGTAAGAAAAACAGAGAAATGGCGTTGATCTTATTCTTAGACGAGATTTGTTGTTCTAATCTTTTTAAAAGCACTTATCTCAGAATTTCTGGTCACCAGTAAGAGGGGGGAACAGTTATTTGCTTGTAGTAATAAGATCCAAATCTAATTTTGCAGCTCTCTCTTCTATTTTGGAACAGAATAGTGCAGAGAAGGTGGATTGAGGACTTCACAATTGGAGCATGTCTTGTGTTGCCTGGTTACTGAGACTCTCTGGGGATTAGATTGTCGGGATATTCAGATGCACAGAAAAGCAAACAAACAAAACTCCTACCTCTCTGGTCTTTCCTCGGTGAGGACAGGACAGCCTCTAAGGTTGGAAACCTAGGTGACGGAGGGAAATCGTTTCTGTTAGCAGAGGATGATGAATAGTAATTATTTTCAACAATGTCTTCCCCCAAAGGTAGTCTCACCATTTGAGAGACATGGTCAATGTGAAGTGCCTACATTCCATATGGTGAGTTTCATATTGCTTTAATTCTGGGAACCTTCAGGTGATCATACACAGGCCTACTTTTCTTCAAAAGTTGCCTTGTGCAATCTGCAAAATAAGAGAAGAGGGTCTTTGTAACTCACTGGGCTTGAAAGAAGTAAAATAGGACCAGGCTTTCAAGTATCTCTAAGGAAGGCACTGTAGAACCTGTGTTGGAAAAGGATCTGAAGACCCAGGAGTGACTAGCAGGTCAGAAATGTAGCCAGGCTCTGGTTCTCTTCCATCAACTACTTTAAACTGTCTAAGCTTCTGCCAAATGATGTTCTTAGCTCAGCATCGTCATTCCCCTTTTCTGTATTCTCTCCTTCATCACAGGAGAGACATTCAGAATGCCATTTTCCCGAATGCTTTTCCAGTTGAATTCTGGGTTAGACCTCCCAGTGATAGGAACTTAGGTGAGATTTGGAAGGCAGAAGAGGAGAAAGTAGTTTTCTCTTACGACAGCCATGGGTAGGGAGCTGTGATCATCACCGATGGCTTCCCTCGGCTTTGGAGTGTTTTTAGACAGGCAGCTAAGGACATCAGTGGTGGCTTCCCTGTGATCACTTCAGGTCTCCCAGAATGGCCTCTTGACCTTTGTTCCTCTAACGCTTCCAGTGGTATATGAAATTCTAATTTTCTATATTAAATATCTCTCCACTCAAAATACATAGAATCGCTTCTTCCTCCCTGAATAATCCCGAATGACACAAAGACTTATGCACAAAGGCCCGATACTTTGGTCATCTATGTTGATGAACCTAAATTTTGATTAGCACCAAATTATAGGTGAACATATGGCTTATGGACATAAAAAATACACATATGGTATGATTTATCTTAATAATGTTCAAAAGGAGACTAATTTGTGGTGTTAGAAGTAAGGGTAGTATTTGGGGAGGATCAAGGGGGTGGTCATTGGGTGGGCCCTGAGAAAGACTTGTTTGATTTCTTCATCAAGGCTTAGTTGGCTGAGTTATTTTCTGTAATAATTCTTGAGCAAGATAATCATAATTTATGCATATTCTTTTGAGATGTTAAACTTTAATAGAAAGTTTATCTAAAAATTTAAGCTGATAGGATATTTTTCTGTTATTGTTGTTTTTGTTTTGTTTTTTTAGAGAGAGCACAGGGGTTGGGGGAGAGGCAGAAGGAGAGAGAGAGAGAGGGAGAATTCCAAGCAGGCTCCATGCTCAGTGAGGAGTCTGATGTAGGGCTCGACACCACAATCCTGGGATCATGACCTGAGCTGAAGTCAACTGTCAGGGGCTCAACCTACTGAGCCACCCAGGTACCCCAGGAAATTTTGGCTTTTAATTTCAAGCCTAAAATGACAATTTAATCACTGAGATCAGTCTTACTCTCTGATACAACTGAGGCAGTAAAAAAAAAAAAAAGTGTCTTTTAAAAAAAATTTTTTTAAACGTTTATTTCTGAGAGATAGAGAGACAGAGCATGAGAGGGGGAGGGGCAGAGAGAGAGGGAGACACAGAATCTGAAGCAGGCTCCAGGCTCTGAGCTGTCAGCACAGAGCCCTATGCAGGGCTCAAACTCACAAACCGTGAGATCATGACCTGAGCCGAAGTCAGTCGCTCAACAGACTGAGCCACCCAGGTGCCCCAAAAACCAGTATCTTGCTCAAAGTCTGCCATCAAGTACAGTTTTCTATCCATTTATAATCTGGTTTAATGTGAGGATTAAAAAAAATTTGTAAATTATCTTTTCCTCCATTTTTCAATTATAGTCAAATAGAAATCAACTTTACATAAAAATAGATAAGAGACATCATTCAAGCTGGTTTGTCATCTCAGGCATTACTTAAAAGTGTAAGTCCAGTGAAAAGTTCTATGGGTAACATTGGTAGAGAATGTGCCAAACTTGCCAAGGTATTTAGAATTTAGGAGTAGGAGGCAGAGAAGCTGTTTCAACAATAGACCCTTGTAAATTGGATGTCGCTCTAAATCAAGCAAAAAACACATACTGTAAAATGTCACCAAGAAAGGTAAATTGGATACTGCTTGAAAACCCATACTAATTTTGTCCATTTCCCACAGCTTTTGCTACCATTGTGCCATCTAGATAGCCATCTCTTAAGGGGCCATCCTTGCCCAGAGAATATGAGCTGACCTGTAAATGCCCACCAAGTGAGCCCTGTACTGCAAGGACTTCCACCAAAGGAAGTTTACTTCCTGGGAGCTGGGGATGTCATAGTTAACAAAAGATGAGAAGGTTATTTCTACAGAGTTCTTCCCCCCTTTGCCCTCTCATGAGGGCCTAAATCTTAATATATTCTAGGGCATTCTGGTTTCATTGCAATACACATATGGCTTTGAAATCTTTTCATTCATTCTTTTTGAGAAATCAGCAATAGTGTATGCTTTTGAGATTTTTTGCATCCAGCCCAATTCAGAAAAGACTACGTCTCGTAATCTATTCGTTCAACATACGTTTATTGAACTTCCATTGAATACATGGCATTGGGCTAGGGGCTGAGGTCACATGATAAATAAGATACAGTCTCTGCCCCCAAGAAGTTCATGATTGGTTGCAAAACAGTCATATAAAATAATAATTTAGTTGCAGGAATGAATTTTGGTACTGGTTAAAGCATATCATTTAAGCTGTAACTATGAATTTTAAATTCTATTTTCTTGATAGCTCTTTGCCGGTCACCTTACAGTATGAGGCTTGCTGTTATTTTGGATAAAAGTTTTTTTGAAAATTCATCCTGCCTGACTTCATTTAAATGTACTAAACTTGGGTAGAGTTTGGGGGCATTTTAAGTTCAGATGAGAAGAATATGCCTATAGGAAGTAGGCTGGGATTTCTTGCTTAAAAATGATACTAATGAGGGGATCCTGGGTGGCTCAGTCAGTTAAGTGTCTGACTCTTGATTTCAGCTCAGGTCGTGGTCTTGCAGTCGTGAAGTTGAGCCCTGTATCACGTTCCACACTGAGCATGCAGCCTGCCTAAGATTCTCTTTCTCTCCCTCTGGTGCTCTCCCCCACTTCTGCTTTCTCTCTCTCTCTGTCTCTCTAAAAAAAAAAAAAAAAAAAGAAAGAAAGAAAGAAAAGACAAAAAAATAAGAAGAACAAGAACAATAAAAGTATTGAAGAAGTCAGGAGAGTAGGGAATTTTGTGGCAAAAAAACTTCTATATAGTGACTTGTAAACTAAGTTTGAGAAGATTCTAAGACATACTAATGTTGTGTTAAAATAAAGGTAAAATATGGTGTCAGGTATATTTAATTGTCACTTGTCCATCATCAGACAATACTACAGGGCAAACAACTCAGAGCATGGAAACATAAGGGTAGTTTTTCTAGACCATGAATTTCTATATCTTCTCAGGGCAAAGAAATTCTATCTCAATACATGAGATACCTGCTTGCAGTTATTCCTGATTTGTTCAGGGAGATAAATTATCTGCCAAATGTGACCAGAGACTTGAATCAGAAGCGATTATCAGTCACTCAAGATGTTGTTGACCTAATTTTTATTGCCCAAGGGTTTGAGTGAATCAGTATTTGGTTAAAAAGTTTACTGCAGGATTCTCCTTCAGCCCTGATGGAAATTTCTGGTGATGAGTACCCAAAAGGCCATGGATCACAGGTAATGTGACTTGGGCCAGATGATGGAAGTATAGGGAATGAGGCTGAAGTAGATAGTACCTGGGCTGAGTTCAGGGGCAGCCTCTGCTTAGCTGTGACTAATCATTGCCTATGGGAACGCAGGCCAAGTACATTCAAGAGAAGCTACTCTAAAAGGAAGCTGGAAATCTGCATATTTTGGAGGGGGGTTCCTAATTTTTAATTGTAGTTAGTTAATGCAAAAACTAGAAAAAGAAAAGGAAAAGACGGTGCTCCCAGCTACACTATGGAAGGATATGAAAGCTGTTTGCTCCCATGGAAACAAAAAGAAAAACCATACAAAACTTAAACCATACTTTTCTATGGGGCTACCAAAAAGCAGTGGACACAGGGAAGCCTTGATGAGCAGAACTGGCTCAACAATTCTCCCTCCAAACCCAAATTTGGCTGAAAAGGTAACTGTAAAGAAGAGGATGGTAAGCAAAAAGGAAGTAATATATTACCTTATGTTCCTGTGGTAATTGGATTCCAGGACCCTGATGAGTTGGATCTAAAGGTGAACCCAAAATACCTTCGACTGCAGCTGACCTTTCTCCCAGCTTAAATATTAACAAGATCAAAAGGTAGTGGTAAGGAAGGTTGGGTTGTGGTCAACATCAGTTTTCATCAGAGAAATGCAAATTGAAACCACAATGAGATACCATTTCACTAAACCACTAAAATGGTTAAAATGAAAAGTATGACATCAAACGTTGGCAAGAATGTGGAACAGCTGGAAGTCTTACTGCTGGGGGAGTGTAAAATGGAATAACTACTCTGAAACATTCATCGGCAGTTTCTTTTTTTTTTTTTTAGTTTATTTTATTTATTTTGAGAGAAGGAGCATGCACACATACAAGAGGGGAGGGGCAGAGAGAGAAGGAGAGAGAGAACCCGAAGCAGGCTCCACGCTGTCACCACAGAGCATGATGTGGGTCTCAGTCCCTCATCACGAACCGTGAGATCATGACCTGAGCTGAAATCAAGAGTCAAACACTTGGGGTACCTCGGTGGCTCAGTCAGTTAAGCACCCAACTCTTGGTTTTGACTCAGGTCATGATCTCACGGTTCGTGAGTTCAAACCTCACATCGGGCTCTGTGCTGACATCATAGAGCCTACTTCGAATTCTGTCTGTCTCTCTCTCTCTCTGCTACTCCCCTGCTCGTGCTCTCTCTGTCTCAGAAGTAAATAAACATTAAAAAAAAATAATTGAACACTTAAGTGAGTCATTGGCAGTTTCTTATAGTGTTATGTATACCTCTATCCATGATAAAGCAATTCCATTCCTATGCATATACTCAAGAGAAATAAAAAAATTGTGTCCTCCCAGAGACTTCTACAACACTGTTCTTTCTAGCAACTTTGATAGTAGTCTAAAATACTCCTGAAAATAATGGAAGTCATTTCCATCAAATGCCCATCAACAAAAGAACATATAAGTAAATTGTGATATCCACACAGTGGAATAAAAAGGAATAAACTACTGACATATGCACCGACAATATGAATGAATCTTGAAAACATTATATTGAGTGAAAGAAGCCAGACGCTAAGTAGTACATACCTGCAAATTTTATTTATATGAAGTTCAAGAATACCCAAAACCAATGTATAATGATATAAATAGTAATAATGGTTGCTTTTACAAGGAAAGGTCAATTCTTGACCAGAAAAGAAAACAAGAAAACTTTCTGCAGTAATGGAAATTTCAATATTCAGTGTGCTTGAGGTGTATGCATTTCCCTTTGTAAAATTGTATCATAATGAAAAATAAAAAAACTAAAATAATAACAATCATAATGGCATGTGGGCCAAATAGAACAGTTTCATGACCTGTTTCCACCTGTGACTTCCGTCTGGTAGATGAAAGAGCCCTCCCTGCAGGCACCAACCCAAGAATTCACGGAAGGAAGAGTGGCCAGTAACCCCTCCTCTGGGCTTAGGAAGATCTCCTTATTGTTTTGGCTACTAAGAGATGGCCAGAGTTTTGCAGCAAGAAGATGGATATGAGTGATCACAGTTTCTGGGTCCCTCTCTACCCTCAGCCTGGGGTTATCACATCCCCACAGTTGTGACCTGGACTTGAGTATGAAGCTCTGTTGCTCTCATCAAAGGCTTAATTTCTGGGTTATGATGCTCTCGTGAGCTGCCTGTTCCTGTGTTTAGCTATTCTAGGATGCTGCCCCAAGTCCACCATATTTATCCTGAAATACTTTGCTTGAATCAGAGCCAAGCTCCTCTCCAAATCAGGAGATCTTAACCTGAGTCTGACCTCTAACGGATTTCTGGACAGAATTCCAGAACTTGAAAGGGAAAATGGCATTTTTATCTTTACTACTCAGTGATGAAAGTTTGCATTTCCTTTCATTATGAATGTAAGCATCAAACTACAATAATATTAACAGTAATCATCACGATTAGAAATCAGAGGTAATTTACGTTACATTATTTATAGCTGTGGCAGATATCTCAAAATAGGGTCAATTGGTGTCCAAAGGTGCTAGGGGATAATCCATTCCTTGCCTTTCCCGGCTCCTAGAAGCTCCCTACATTCCTTATCTTGGGGCTTCCTTTCTCTATCTTCAGGGCATTTTTGTCCTTCTTAAAACATCACTCCAACTTTCCCTTCCACTTCCCTCTTCCACTTGTATAGACTCTTGTGATTACATCAGACCCATTTTGGTAATCCAGTATAATCTCTCCATGTTAAGATTAGCTGGTTAGCAACTTTAATTGTCCTTCGTCATGTAACAGAATGTATTCTTAGGTTCTGGGAATTAGAGGAGGGCATCTTTGTGGGGCATTATTCTGCCTATCATAAGGTTCACAGGTTTCATCAGACAGCCCAAGGTGTCCATGACATAAAAAGTCTAACGCTGTGTCTACACCCTGGTCCGACCCATGTTTGCCTGGTGCTGGCTGTCCTGCTGAATTGTGCCAGCCTCACTCTGGCTACCTCTGCGATCAACCTGGACAGAAACCCTGTGAGAGGCGCATCCTCTTTCTGGCCTGACCAGCTCTTTGGTCTTCGACATCGGCTCATTATCCCCCTCTCTGCCTGACATAGGAACTCCTCCTCCATATGCCTCCAGTTCATTATTTGTCCCAAATTGTGGCTCTCATCCTGTTTTTGAGTCATTTACTTTTCTATTTCTCTAGTTGGACCATGAGCTCCTTTAGAACATGACTGAATCTCTTTCACTGTATGTCTCCATCCTGTATCCTAACTGTATCCAAACCATCATAAGAAGTTATGTTCTGTGGTATGAATACATGAACCAGAACTTCATAAAAGGAAAAATAGAAACTAGAGGAATTTAAGAAACATACTACAACTAAATCTAAGGTCAAAAACAAAAGATATTTATAAAAATGCTTATAGTTCTGGGCTGACTTTATAATACATTTCACTGTGGGTTGTCCTAGAGCCCAGATTTGTTACCTAATTCTAGACTGTGCCCAAATCAAATCTTGGGAATCCTGGGGTCTGAGAGAGGGAATTACATGGACTTTAATGCAAAGGGTCCCAGCCAAAGTCTCTGGGAGCCATTTTACAGTGGGTAACACCAGGCGCTGGCCCAGCTTCCCCCTCAATTTTGTTATGGCCAAGGCAAGACCCTATCCTGGACCTGTGGATATTACAGGGACAGGGGACATGGATATGCCTCCTTCATTGGCATAAAACAAACTGGAAACACCTATAAGCTCTCAGAAATCCCAGAACATGGAACAAAGAAGGGACTGAAAGTCTAAAGTAGGATAGGCTAGATTTTGGAACTTTCTGTTGTTACTGGAATGTGAAGTCTTAACCTTTGCATCTGGGCATTATGCCCTAGATTAAGTACAGGGATAGCCTAGTTTTATAGAAAACCTTTACAGTTGAAAATAGTTATTAAAATGAGAAGGTCAGCACATGGTCCTTCGAACTAGAGCCTTAAATGAGAGTTCAGTAATACCCTCAAGTTTCATTGCCACTAAGCTTCATGAGAATATAACAGCCTTGAAGATACACCGTCCTATATTTCTTTGCCTGATAACTTTAATTGCTATTTTCCTCAATAAAATTGTATGCAGTGCTGAACTGTCAATGATCTTTGGTCTAAAAGTCAAGATCCCTGGATCTATCCATAGTTTTCCCTGTAGCCAGCAATATGATGCTAGCAAATTATTTAATGTCATTTGAAGAGCTTTTTAAAAATTGAGGTGTCTAGGGCCCCAGGAACACACTTTTTGCATCAGACATGTCATTGAATATCACTGTATATTGAACAAATGCCTGATGATTCTTACCATCAGAAGGCCACTGGAATAAGTAACTACATTCTGGTAGTGGATGTGTTCACCTCCCAAAAGAAAAGCACCAGGACTCTTTGTGCTTAAAGTAACAAGGCACCAAGGGGTCGACTTTGATTTTGCTTCCGTTGGTAAACAACTAGGTAGTACAAACAGCATTTTCTTGCAATAGTCTCTTTAATAAATGGCAAATGTTTTTCTTCTGGCAATCAATACTGGGGATTCGTTTGCTTTCTATCTTGCAGAGATCTGGAATAAAATTACATTTGAAGTCTTCCTTCACAAAAACAAGTTTACCAAATATCTATCCTTCCAGCAAACCACTGAGATTTAAATTGCACCTTAATATTATTCTTCCATCTTCCAGTTTGGCCAGAAGATTTTTGTGGGAATAAAAATATGAAACCTGAGGGAAGGGGTGAGGTGGGAGGGAAGCAATTTCACAGCTTCAGCAGACAAGAATTGGCATGCTAACCCATATTTGCAGTGTTTCGTCCTGCTCACTAAAGTTAAACCAGAAAACAGTTTCTTCTGGTCACTTTTATATCCTTCTTGTTTTTGTCCCTCTTGTGCTGGAAGTCTGAACCCAGAGAATAGACTTAATTTCTGTGCTGTTGATTGAAAAAGCAAAAGTTGGGGCACCTGAGTGGCTCAGTCGGTTGGGCGTCCGACTTCGGCTCAGGTCATGATCTCACACTCTGTGAGTTCGAGCCCCGCGTCAGGCTCTGTGCTGACAGCTTGGAGCCTGGAGCCTGCTTCCGATTCTGTGTCTCCCTCTCTCTCTGCCCCTCCCCTGCTCATGCTCTGTCTCTCTGTCTCAAAAATAAATAAAAACATTAAAAAAAAAAAAGAAAAAGCAAAAGTATGCCAAGTGCTATAGGTACTTTTATCTAAGAAGACTGATTGCATCTTTTTTTTTTCCTGCTGAAGAAATAAGGAAAAACAAGAGAAATATGTGAAATGAACTTATCTAAGTCTACACCATGATCACACATGTGCATTTGCGTGCATATACCCACAAACATAAACTAAGCTCAAGTTAGCATCCTCCAGGTTACAATGGGAGGCCAGGAGCATTCCCTATATACTCTGGCAAGTGAGTACATAAGGATGCAGGGGAATGGCTGGCAAATTGCCTTATGTTCTTTTCTCTGATATTAGCCTGGCTGGTGTGTGGAGACCCTTGGATAGTGCTGTTACAGGTACTGAACTCAAGCCCTGTGAAGCCTGTCAGGCTGATGGATGGAAGTGCTCTCAAAAGTCTGTCAACCCTGCCTGTCAAACACCTGCCAAGCATCTTCAAATGGAAGACATGCCAGGCTGACTCAACAAAAAACTTAGCATCACCCGGTGGGAAAGGCTGCTGGAGGAAGTGAAGGAAGACAGAAGAGGGGAAATAGCTTTGGTTTTACGTGGGAAGAATCTGACTTGTTAGGTCTGATTTCTGGGAACAGTCAAGGCAGGTTTTCTTGGTGTCATCGTAATCACCTTCTGTGCAAAGTGGGGGGGGGGGGAGGCAGTAAGTGGCAACAATTAATTTGCATTATCAATGGATTTTTATTATTATTTTTTTCTTTCTAGGAATGCTTCTGACTCACAAAGCATGTTATATAGCCATCTGTTTTCCCTTAAAGATGAATTCTGTTACATTTATTCATTTCTGTCTCCTAGAAGATGTATCAACGTTGCCAATATTGGGCATCTGTGTGTGTGAGGGAGAGTGGAGAGGGAGTGGGGGGAGCATTTGGTGGTTTACTTTTTTATACAGGTTAAGTGTTGTGTCACTTGAGGGAACCCTTGGAAGTTCTCTTGCTTTCTGGTCTCCAAACTCCAGTGTCCATTCTCACACAGGACGAGATGCTGTGTAGAAATCTGAGCCAAAACTTAACTTACCCTGGGGGCTTAGATGGGAAAGAACTTTCCGAAGGTGGTTCTGAGGGATTCATGCAAATGAAAACTCTGAAGGAGGTCTGGGTTCTTTTCTGGTTTGGCACTGTTTTTAGAAGGCACTTCACTTATCCACTCAGTTTTTATTTTATTTTATTTTTTATTTTTCTCAAAAAATGTAGTGTGCTCTCCCTCTTTTTGAAAAAAAAAAAAGAGGCAAAAAATTAACACAATCATGTTCTGCTTTTCTACTCTCTGGTTTCTCCTTTTTGCTTACTTCCTACCCTCTAATAGAAGACAAATATTCTCACCTCCTTTATCCATGTATTCAACAGTTTCAGCTAATGTCTGAGCAGGCAAAATTTTGTATATGTGTAGTTGGGGGAAGTGGACATGCCCGTTGAGGATCTGGCTTACAGTGTCTGCTCGAAGACTGTCCTCTAGAGTTAAGTTGCGTCTGAAGCCAGGAGAGGAAGACACCTGTTTGGGAAGTGCTAAAATAAGCGGCTTATAACTCAGTCCTTTCATCTTTTAGTTTTGGCCCCCAAGGACACTGGGCCCTCCCATTTTCTGTACATGCCTGACCAATGAACTCCCAGATCAGAGCGGGCAACAGAGGAGTAACATGGGATCTATGTACGTACCAAGCTTTGGGGTGCCTGCCAGGCCACAATCCTGAGACCACCGACTCCACTCCCCGCTCCCAACAAAACGTAGCATCGCGTTCTGTGCAGAATAAGGACTGAACAGTGTTTGTTGAGTCCGTGACAAAATGGATGAAAAAAATGAATCACCTTGTTTATAGTGCCTCTGCCCCACTGCATTTAGTCTGGGTGAAGACGAGCCAGGAGACCTCTCTGACAAGAAATGAAAACCAGCAGTCATTTTTTTTTTTTATGTTATAGAGAACAAACAAGGGGACCTGAGGCAAAGCCCTCATGCAAAGCCCCTGAGCTCCCTGGGCGCTGATAATGATGAGGGTTAGAGGTAATGTCAGTGGCCCAGAGCCCCGAGAAAGGAGGCTTCTTGGGATCCTGGGGCTCTTCAGCTCATTAGCTTGGACAACCTTCACAGCAGGATTAGTGGTCAAGAAGGCAGTGGGTCAGAGGAGCAGAAATTCTCAGTTCCACTCAGGATTTGGTGATATGGTTTACGGAAGAGCCATCTTTGTAAATGGTGAAAGGGTAAAGAATGGTTGTTACTAGAGATTTTGTGGGCTCACCCTGAGAAATGGATTTGAGCTCTGGCTGTGGAGATAGGGCTGAATGGAGGTTTCATTTCCAAAAACATGAATTCAAGTTTTGTAATAGCATGCAGTGTTCTAATGCCTAACCTTTGGATGCTGCCACTTGGATCTTTCCTGACCTGTTACGTCTTGTTGAAGATAGGCGCCTTCAGGAATTATCTATCTGGTAGCTCCTTGCCTACTTACAAACTTCCATGGGCACATAGTTGCTTCTGTAATTTCTGTAGGAAATCCACAAGCCATATGACAATTAGCACCTCACTGTTCTTTATAGAGATTAGCAATGTGGAAACACTATTATTTTTACCATTTGAGTCCAAAGAGGCATCTGAGAATCTATAATAGGATACACTAAATGTAACACAACAGAGGAGCAATTCGTCTTTCAAGGACATATTTGCTTATCAACTCTCTGGAGGGGCTGTGAGGAAAGCCTCTGTGTTTTGGACCTTTATTTTCTCCAGCTAAGCACATTTTTGTGTGCTTAGAGTAGCTCACCCACTTGTGCTCATTTAAGTTTTAAATTTAAATTTTAAAATTAAATTTTAGCATTTAAAACTTGTCCTAAAGCTTCTGTACTCCTTGAAATGTTTTCAGAAAACCATGTTCTATATCTTTTCACTTTGGTTGGCTCTGCCAGAGCTTGTTTGAAACCATAATAAACCATATATGTGATCTCTGTTTCTTATTCGCACACTGTCATATTTCTCCATTTAGGCTAACCTTTGTTTCTGTCCCAGGTAGGCAAAGAAGTTTCTTTGCTTTTGCCATGATCTAGGACGCATGTTCTGTACATGGCAGATAACAATATTGGTATCCAACCGATCAACAAGATAAGGGGTCAAATTTAAGTTGACAGAGAAAAAATGAGACATGAAGTCCTGAACGGTGTGTGAAAAAAAGGGCACAGAGTTACCTGAGTGAACTATATTCTGTTTAAAGGTCCTTGTTCAAATGTAACAGAGAACAGCAGTGACTCAGTGCATTAGCATTACCATCTGATGGATATTTGGCCATTTCCTGCTTTGGGCTCTCTGTCCAGCTCCTAGAGGACATATGCCCCCCAGACTTCAAGTTCCCATTAGAAGGGAAGTACATCTCTAAAAAAAAAATACAGCTTCCAGAAATATAATGTAACTAAATAAAATCCAGTACTGAAGGCAGGAAAAAAGGCCAGCCTCCTGATGCTTAGTTGAAATAGCTCCTACAGCACACGGGACACATTTTGTTCAGTTCTTCCATGGAAGACAGATTGGAAAAATGAGAAGCAGTTGAGTTTGAGAAATTAATTATTGTTTTTGTCAAATGCCTTAACGCTTTAAATGTAGGATTAGATGGACATCATCTGGGGACCAGGAGCTGAGAGGCAGCATGGACAGAGGAGGAAACAAAAGCAAAATGTTCTTGAGTCAGTCATTTGATCAGTTCTCCCGGACAAAGGACAATCTTGTGTCGTAAGCATTCAGGGTTATAAGTGCAAGATGTGTTCATTCTACATTCTCATGTACACCAGGGGCATAATCTGACCCAGGTGTAACCCAACCTGGGAATAAAAAAAGGTGCTTATAACAGGAATTAATTATACTTGTCTGGAATTTTTCCCCTCATTCCTGTTGTGGGATTTAATTAATCCTTAGGCAGAGGTCAGACACTTCAAGGCAAATGCCATAGAAGGGCAAAGAATTATCTTAATATGGGTTACAGTTAGATACAGGCAGTTTTCACTTTATTACTATTATCAATTGTTTAAAGAACTCTACTGAATGATTTCATTGTATGCGTGCCTTGAGGCTTTCTAGAACAATTTGGAAAGTACATTATCAAATAAACCACAAGATTATTAAAATGACTCTAAACAGCATGAACCCAATTTTCAGCAGACATTGTAATACCCATATTTACTCATATTTCATCCACTTATATGATTATCCACACACCATATTTTGAGGACAAAATTTATTAAAATTTGTTCCCACCTAATTATCTCACCTCCTCCTTAACCCCCCTTTCCTTTTTCCTGTACTTTATTTCTATGGAGCAACTTTCTGGCTTCTAGCAAAAGCCCAAAGGAGAACCTAAGAATTAGAGGCTGAGTGATCTAGATGAAAGTACCAGAATCCCTCCTTCACATGCTTTCCTTTTAGTACATCTACTTTTTTCCATCAAGGAATACCTTTTGAAGAAAATAGAGTGGGTTTGCTGTCACCGCGGTCGGCAGAGGATTAAATTCAAAGTTTCTTCCTACTGCTCTTTGATTGCTTGATTCTTACCTGTTTCTGCCCCCATGTTCCCTGAAGCATTCGAAGTTGGGCTGGAACCTCTGGTAACTGCCAGTGAGCAAGGTTAGAAAGGGGCAAAATGAATAGCAGCTTCTCTGTGGGGGCATCTGCATCTGGCTCCAACCCACCGTGGTCCTAGTGGGTACAGGAGCAGATCTGAGTTGATTTGCCTGGAAAGGTTGCCTGGTAACACGTTTTGGACCTAACATACTAAAGTAATAAATACGAAATTTGAAAGAAAAGGACATTTGCAGTCATGTTGAATCACTTCATAAATGCATTTTCTTCTGGGGCGCCTGGGTGGCTCAGTCGGTTGAGCGGCTGACTTCGGCTCAGGTCATGATCTCACGGTCCGTGAGTTCGAGCCCTGCATCGGGCTCTGTGCTGACAGCTCAGAGCCTGGAGCCTGTTTCAGATTCTGTGTCTCCCTCTCTCTGACCCTCCCCCGTTCATGCTCTGTCTCTCTCTGTCTCAAAAATAAATAAACGTTAAAAAATTTTAAAAAATGCATTTTCTTCTTCTTTTCTAAGTTTTCTTGCTTTTTCGTCTCTCTCTCATATTAATCATCATAGGTATATTTCAAATCAAGATCTCTATCACAGTCTCTTCCTCATGTCTAGACAAAATGTTGGATATGGGAGGATGGTTATGTAGCAGGATTCTCACACATAGAGTTGTGACACTGGGGCTTTTTTTTTTTCCAGGAAGCAACTTTATTTGTGCTGGCACGGCTCAGTTGGGTTTGTACCCAAAGAACTGAGCCCCGAACACCACATGGTGTATTTTTTTAATAAATGTTCTACTTTTTTGTCTCCCATATATGGTAACATACAAACATGCAGTCTGATTAAGTGGTCTCATGTTACAAGGTGGTGAGGGAGGTTGTCACATACGCAGTTTTGCCTTGAGGTGTTGCCTTGAGGTGTTTTTGTTTTTTGTTTTTCTTTCCTTACGGAGAGATCCCTATCACGGTTTGTCATAAGAACACAAAATAACTAGCCTGGCTACATTGCTGGAATAGAAAGAGTGCTAGATTGGTAGCCAGACCACCGTGTTCAAGTTCCTGCTTTGCTACTACAAATAACTGCACAGTTTATTCAGTTGTGAATGGGTATAATGCGATACTTAAGATCTCTATTTCACAATGAAATGAGACAAATGTTGTATAAAATTTAACAAGGGAATACATACTATATAACATAGTGTTTCAACTATACTTAAATTAAAAATAAACAAAAAATGCATGCTACAGAAACGTGAAGTATAGTTCATGGTAAAGAGCAGTGTCATAACTTGATCTTGTGTTTGCTTGTTTGTTTTTGTTTGTTTCTTCTATTTACCAAACAAATAATAATAGCCAATATTTGTCTCAAGCACTGTGGTAAGTGGTTTGCATGTATTTATTTATGTAATTATTGGGTATTATTACCATCTCCATTTCACAGATGAGGAAACAAGGACACAGAGAGCTAAAGCCAAGTTGCCCAGGGTCACAGAGGTGGTAATGGGGGCCTGCAGTGAGTTGCATTTTGTCTGCTACAAACATATCTCCAAGCCCTAACCCCCTCGTACCTGTGCAGGTGACCTAAATTGGAAAAGAGTCTTTGCAGATAGTTACCCTATTTAAAAAAGGGCCTTTCTGTTAAGTTGAGGATCTTGAAACAAGGTACTTCTGGATTAGGGTGGGCCCCTAAATCCAGTGTGAGTGTCTTTATAAGAGATAGAATGGACATACAGACACATGGAGACATATGTGAACTTGGGGGCAGAGATTGGAGTGGCCCTAGAAATGTCCAGGGCCACCAGAAGCTGGAAGAGGCAAGGAAGGATCCTTCCCTACTGCCTCTGCTGACACCTTGATTTAGGACTTGTAGGGTACAGAACTATGAAAAAGTCTGTCATTTTAAGCCACCCAGTTTGAGGTAATTTGTTATGGTAATTTGCGGGAAACTATGAACAGGGCCCTAAGATTCAAACAGTGGGAGCATGATTCCAGAATATGAGCACTTGATTCTTTTCTTTTCTTTTACTTTTTTAAAAAAATATAAGTAAATTATCCAAGTGGATGTGATATGGTTATTTTGGTGAAATGAAATGGTTAATTGTGGGAGTGTGCTCCTGTGCAAGTTGAGATGTTAAAATCATTGTTATATGAGCATGGGGCTGTAGGAACTCTTAGTTTTTGAAAATGTCTGGTCCAGAGTAGCCTAGGATAAATTTTAAAAGATAAAAATAAGAATACCTTTCAAAATGAGAACATAGTGTATCAACACCGAACAAAGATAAAGTTCCTTAACAAACCCAATAAAAGCAGAACACAAGAACTTTCTACCTAATGAGCTGAGATTGTCAGTTTTAGATCAGTGTTGTCTCATGTACTTAGAAGAGAAACACTATCTGTTTCTTTTTTTTTTTTTTTTTTTTTTTTTTTTTTTTTTTAAATTTTTTTTTCAACGTTTATTTATTTTGGGGACAGAGAGAGACAGAGCATGAATGGGGGAGGGGCAGAGAGAGAGGGAGACACAGAATCGGAAACAGGCTCCAGGCTCTGAGCCATCAGCCCAGAGCCCGACGCGGGGCTCGAACTCACGGACCGCAAGATCGTGACCTGGCTGAAGTCGGACGCTTAACCGACTGCGCCACCCAGGCGCCCCAACACTATCTGTTTCTTAGAGGTATTGGGTTTCCTGAGCCGGACTAAAACTTTTCTGAACCATCTAGCATTTCCTAGCCACGGTTAACATATTCTTATTCATGTATAAATTTGTGTTCTGTAAAATATTCTCTCCACTTCCACTCATTTGTAAATACACTGTTACAAGGACTTTAAAACTTTAATTCTTTGGAAGATGTGGTGTATATATATACAATGGAGTATTACTGGGCAATCAAAAAGAATAAAATCTTGCCATTTGCAACTACGTGGCTGGAACTGGAGGGGATCATGCTAAGTGAAATTTATCATAGAAAGACAAAAATCATATGACTTCACTCATATGAGGACTTTAAGAGACAAAACAGATGAACATAAGAGAAGGGAAACAAAAATAATATAAAAACGGGGAGGGGGACAAAACAGAAGAGACTCATAAATATAGAGAACAAACTGAGGGTTATGGGAGGGGTTGTGGGAGGGGGGATGGGCTACATGGGTAAGGGGCTAACGAAGCTACTCTTGAAATCATTGTTGCACTATATGCTAACTAATTTGGATATAAATTTAAAAAATAAAAAAATTAAATTAAAAAAAATTTAATTCTTTGGAGGTTGAGGAAACCTCTGGGTGAAGGCTGCTGCCTCTTCTCTTGCTGGGCCTCTTGGGCATCAGCCTTGCACAATGACATCCCAGCTAGATAGCTCAGGAATCAGCTGTTCCACATGCCTCCCTTACCTTTCCCTGAGACCAAAGATCCTCAGGAGATGAGGAAGTAATGAGGAAGTAAACACCACAGCTGGGACCCCAATCCATCTTTGGAAGCATCTAGAGCAGCTACCAAGCTTTGTTTTTTTATGCTCAGTAAAACTGAGTTTATTTGAGCGAATTCTCTACCTCCAGCTCTGATATCTCTTCTAAGCTCTGATCCCACATTTGTGACTATTGGTCCTAAATCTCCCCCTTGGTTTTCTGCCAGGTCTGTTGGATTCATATGTCCTTAGTGTAGTGTCTCCTTCTCCCTTCCCAACTGGACCCAAACCTGGGCCTTCCTTGAATTATTCATGCTGTTAAGGGTAACACCATTCTCCTTGGAATTAAGGCTCACAGGTTTTCTATCATCTTTGATTCTGATCCCCATTGGGATTAGATGAATGTGCTTCCAATCAATTACCAGGGCTGTTAATTATACTACTCCATAACATCTCTCATTTCCAAATCGTTCTCTCCATTTCCACTGCCATTACCTGCCAAGGTCAAGTTATGACAGTCTCCTGCCTAAGATTAGGGCAACAGCCTTTTGCTTGGGGCCCAAATGTTTTTTTTCCCACTTCATATATCACACCTCTGCAGTCATGATTTGCTTATGCTCTAAAATTTCCCACTTCTCTCTCTCATCTACAAGATAAGTTTTACATTTCTTAGCTGGTTTCTGATGTCCCTTTACAGTTTGGTCTCAGAATGCCTTTTCATACTGGTCCCTGCTACTGCCCTCCCTTTGCACAGCCAGACTTCAGTATCTCCTCTGTCTGCAATTCAGAAAGTGAGCTATTCACTGCTCATTTCCCTGACTCCTTTTACTCCGTGTCCACAGCATGTAGAATCAGGTCTCCCCTTTTCTGCATGTTTGAATTTTATCCCACACAAACATCTCTCAGATGCTACCTCTCCTCTCCCAGGATTCCAGCACCACTACCCAAGGTAGAGGTAAAGTGCTAGATGCCAAGAACGCAGACAAAACAAGAACATTTTATTGAGTTTTTTCTAACAGTGAGGAGGCAGACAACTGAATCTGGAGTGATATGAAATTAGATGCTTTGGGTGCTGCATGAAGGCCATCTGACCTCAGGTTGGTGGAGAGGAAACAAGGAGAACAAATGTGGGGCTTCAGACAAGAGCTGGTAACAAGGCAGGCATTCAGCTGCTCTGATGCCCCAGCTGCCGAGCCCCGTTTCTGGGGTCTCCGCAGGATCCAGCCTGACAGGAGGTCTGTTTCAGCACTTTGGCCCACATCCATTTGGATTGGTCAGCGTTCGCCATTTTATTTATTAAATATTTTACATTCCCAACACCCACCCCCGCCAGCCTGTTTCACTCACAACCAGTGCAGGGTTGGGATTGGCAGAGATGGTGGCAGAAAGAATAAAACTCCCTTTGACCAGGGCTTCATCCAACACTTCCCAACGTGGTTACTCTTTTAGGGCTGATGCCCTGCTCTGGAGCGGCTGCTTCGTGATCACAGAAATCCCGTGCTGTGTCCTTTCCCCAGAAAGTGTTTCTTATCCTCATCATTTCTCATTATTCTGCCATTTCCAACATTTCTGCATTTCTTCTTGTTTCTTGTGCGTTCAAGACCCTGTTTTAGGCTTCCAGTTCTCGGACGTACCATCAACAAGGGCAGTGAAGTCATTGAGTCTCACATATTTGACCCATGACTTAATTATGTTTTCAGCAGGAAGGCACTCACCTCTTTTCTTCCAGAAAACAGAATTTCTTTCTGATGCCACGTCTTGCTCCAGTCATTGGCATTCCCCCTCTGTGTCCTCTCCACCAAGCCTGGACTCCTAACGTCCAAGCAAATCCAGAGACCGGGCTGAAATCACTAAAAGAGTTACTGTTTGAGTTGACAGTCTCACTATTGTCCGCTGAAACATTACCGGTAAGTTCAGGTGGCAGCTGGAGAACACAGCTGAGAAAAGGTTTCCATTATCAGAGGCCTCAGTGATAGGTTTTCATTATCAGGGTTCGGAGGGGCTGGAAACACAAACAGGTTGAGTCTTGGTGAGGTCAAACATCAACTGATTCTCTCAGCACACTGTCAACACCATGGGCTTGCCAAGTTTCTTGTACAAAACGCTGCTGTTTTTCTCTAAAACAGTTTATGTGCTCAGCAGTAAAGCCGAGGCAAACTCACAGTTCATTTTTATGCCATATTTGGGGACTCGACCTGTGTGATCCAGAGGCCTGGATGGTTGGGCACAAACCTTTCATTGGTTAAAGCCCTACATGTCTTGTAAGTTCAACCAGGTCCCGCAGCCCCTTCCCCCACCCCAGCTAACTCTTGAGCTTTGCTAATTAGCTGTGCTGATCATTATTTCCCACTGGCTTGTAAGGCAGGCCTGGGACTCCTGGTCTCTGGCTTGCTGGTACCTGATCATTTCACAGAGCATTTTTGGCTAGGCGAAAACAAATTCAACACAACAAAACAACACCCAAACTCAAGGAAGCATAGGGTAAAATGTGGCATGTGTGCAATCAGCCCCTATGTCTTAGGGGTGTTGCAAATTGAGTTCCTGTCTTGTTTTCATGTCACTTTTGAAGCTTTTTTGCTCCAGTCTGTATTCATCTAGTTCGGCTTCCTCCTTGAGGTTGGAGCTAAAGCTCCCAGCTCTCACTTGTAGCTGTTCCAGAGATGTTTCTCCTGTGTTATCTATCTATCTATCTATTTTTATCCTTTGTTTGGCTTCAGAATTCTCTCATAGTTCTCTTGGTCTATGCCTTATTGTATTTGTAGGGTACCTGGTATTTACTATAAGCAACTAACTTTATAACGAATACTATGTACAGTAGTGGGGTCGTCTGTTCCCTTTTATTTGCAGTTGCAGCTAAGAGTAACACCTAATAAATTAAGCATTTCTAGCAGAATAGCCTGCTTTCACATCATTTTGTCAAAATGACTCTCCATGAATGAGGTAATCAAGGCAGGTTTTTGTAGACCACCTGTTTGCTGTCACTGCTTCCTAGAAGCATCTTTTTTATTCTTGATCCTTAGATATCAAAATACTTTAATAATTTGGAGCTATCCTAAGATATTTAAAGTACTTTTTGTTCTGGAATTTAAATCCCCGAGTTAAATTTTTCTGTATTGAAGTATAATGCACATATAACATTATATTAGTTTCAGGTGTACAACATGACTTAATATTTGTATATATTACAAAATGACCACCACAATAAATCAGTCATCGTACATAGTTACAAATGTTTTTTTCTTGTAATGAGAATTTTTAAGATCCACTCTCTTGGAAACTTTCAATTATGCAACAGAGTTATTATGAACTATAGTCACATGCTGTGCATTACATCTCCAGGATATATATATATATATATATATATATATATATATATATATATATGTATATATGTATATCTATCTATCTCCAGGATATATATATATATATATACAGGATATATATGCCATATATGGTGCTGAACATTCACATCTGGAGTAGAGAAAGGGCATCCATCGTTTGCTTCACCAGAGAACCCACACCGTTAGTTTTACTCTGTCACTGCTCCTCCCCAAACCAATCTTGATGGCCAGAGGGATGTGTGGGCTGTAGCCATCCAAGCTGTTAATTTGTCTGCATAACTTAAAGGGCTTAGCATCTTTAATCAAACTGACAGAATTTAATTGGCTTTGTGTAAGTCTGGTAATGAAGTGATAACATTTGGGGCCCTAAATGTTTAAGGAGAAAGAAATACCATCGGTTCAAGAGTAACAACACATTTCCATGGTAGTGGCAGACTGCCAGAATTGGCCTGCCAGGCCACACAATTTAGAGGCTTTATGGTATTGTATTATCGAAGGTCCACTAAGTCAAGAGCAGGGTGTGTCAAATTGATCACAAAGGTCTCAGGAGGTGCTCGAGAGAAGTATAGATTCCTAGACCCTCTCTTAGTGATTCTAATTCAGTAGGTCGAGTGAGACTGGATATAAAATAGAAAAATCTGCATTTCTAATGAAATCTCTGGGTGATTCTTATGATCAAGCAAGCCCAGGGAACAATGTTGCAAAGAAAGTAACTGAATTACTCTGTGGTAGAAAGAATAAGAACACATCAAGATCCAGGGAGAGCTTTAGCACAGATACTCATTAGTAGGTGCAAAATCCGCAGGAGGCTTCCACTCCCTGGGTGGTAGTCCCTCTCCACACACGTACTAGTTTCAGCCCAGTTTGGTCTAAGAATTTTGACATCTCCTTAGGCTTAAATCAAAGCTTTGGGATAATTGTTCAGACTTTCAGATTCTTCCCCTTTCCTTGGAACTCTCTCTAAGGTTGTTTGGGTAATGGGGGGAGGGGGCAGGGGGCAGGTGGTGGTTCAAATAAACCTCAGGGCATGGGGAGAAGGTGACCCCTGGCCTGGTGCTGAACTTGACTGAGTGCTGGCTGTCCCCTGCTAAAGGGAATTGGGCCCGTTTTGTTGTTGGTGTCTGTGGCCAATTGTCACAGACTATGAGTCTGGAGTTCTTGCTTGTCCAGCAAGAGAGTGGATGCAGAATTGAATAGAAGAGAGGCTAATGTCCAGGAGGAGACAGGACCCCCTGAACAGGAGTTTTGCCTCCGTATTTATTGAGCTCACAAGATATTACCCACGTGGTGAAAGAGAAGAAAACAAGATTTTACACACGTGAATGTGGAGAAAACACTGAGACAGTAATCATTAACTTGTGTGTGTAAGAAGCAAAGGGTCTGGGTGACAAGTGGAGTTTGTGATCAAGGTACATTGGTGCCAGATGGAAAGTAATTTCCTGCAGGTGACATAACAAATTACTCATGATCCCATTACAATATATCGCTAGCTGACCTTGAGTGCTTTGGCCCACTATGGTGGCTCTCCGCCCTAAGCTTTTTCCAATCCATTTATGTAAGTAGAACCCATTTCCCCACAGCCAATGACCTCCCGATTTTTCTTTCTTGACTGGCTCTGGCCCAGGTCTTCTCCTTGCTGACTTTCCTGCTCTTGGCTTTCCCTCACATGTAGATAGCTCCAAGTCTTTCCACATTTGGCATGCGGCCCCTGGCCACGATAGCTTCTGTAGGTTTATCTGTCCTACCTTTACTTCAGCCCCATGATGTCAGGCCCTAAAGTTCCCACCCTATTGTCTGTGCTACACAGAAGCTGCAGGAGGTTTAGAAACAACATCAGACCCATTTTCTGCTTGGGCATGCTGTCTACCTTCTTCACTGTGATGGTTTCTGTGAGGGAAAGGGGTAGGAAGCAGAAGCCCCTCTACCCCCACTGTTTCTCGTAGCCTGTCCAGGGGACCTTCTGGTTTTACACTGAATTGCCAGGGTGGGAATATCAAGTTATGACTTCCCATCATCTCCTCCCACGCTCATCCCCGCACCCCTCCCACCCCCACAGTCTCTCAGATTGATAAGGGTATGGTCTTTCTGTGACTTCCTCCTCCTGTTTTCCCAGGCCTTTTGTATACAAAACAATGATTTTATCCTCCCAATCAGCTTCTTAATTAAATGGGGCAAAATTAATTTAGGAACTCCTTTCCCTTTGACAATACCCAGCTCTCTAGCTGATGGTCTTGCTGCAAAAATCCTAACTGGATGATCAGAGGGCTATTTGTCAACTTTTCTGTAACTCCTGCACTAGCCCCCTCTGCCCACCAGTCCCGCCTTTGCCCCTGGGGGCATCGTCTGGCCCAAAGATGGAGGTCATACAGTCAGAAAAATCTGGTAAAAGTTTAAAAATATTGACCATCCCGATGGAATAAAAAGTTTTGCTTTTTCAGTTTTCCATCTCAAATAGGCAACTTTTACTTCCCACAATCTTCATTTGATACCAGTTTCGGAAACACTCTGATACCAGATTCTTTAATATGTCCTTTTTTTCCTCCCCCAAGAAAATGTTTTACATGTGAAATCACAATAAAGATGATCTGAGTTGTTTGTTTTTTGTTTTTTGTTTTTTTTTCTCAACAGGGATGAGTTGTGAAAAGAACACTGAATTTGGCATCAGATCGCTTAGGTCCAAATCCATGCCCTTTGACTTCTGGGCTTCAGTTATAACATCTCTGTTTTGGGATAATGAGGAACTTCTTGGGGGCGGTTGTGAAAATTATTGGAAAGGGCGGTGTGGATATTCTTGGAAAACTTTAACTCATGTTGGAGGAGATTTTTTAAATTATATAAAAAAAATAAGTTCTAGTGTATGTATGGCTGTAAAGTACCAAGTCCACGGGTACAAGTAAAGATAATTTCTGGGAGTAACCCTAGGTTTTCTCTGCTCTATATTAGCTTCCTGGTGCCAAATTATGGGCATCTTCAAGACCCTCATGTTTTTCTTTAACTGCCTGGAAACACCCTTCCTGGGGAGGTCCCAGATCTCAGCTCTTCGTGACCTTTTCATTAAATAACAGTTGCCTCTCTGGGGCACTTGGGTGGCTCAGTCGGTTAGGCATCCGACTTGGGCTCAGGTCATGATCTCACGGTTCGTGAGTTTGAGCTCCGCTTTGGGCTCTGTGCTGACAGCTCGGAGCCTGGAGCCTGCTTCGGATTCTGTGTCTTCCTCTCCCTCTGCCCCTCCCCCGCTCGTGCTCTGTCTTTCCCTGTCTCTCAAAAATAAGTAAATGTTAAAAAAAAAATTTTAATTAAAAAAATAAGTAACAGTTACCTCTCTATGGACCATTTGTTGGCCAAAAATAGGTTCATTCAGTAGATCAGGTATTTTAGGAATCTTAGCTCCAGCAAAAGGTCAGGAATTATTGGCTCATGTAGCCTGCTTCCCCCACCCCCCACCCCCTGCCCTGTGCCTAACCAATCTCTCCACATCTCTACTCTGTTTCCCTACAGTCAGACACCCTCCTTGTAATTGCCTCCATGAGTTTCATCCAGGTTTACACCGGTAGGCCTGCAACCCCAGGTGAAAGAGAGTTTCTCACGTCTGGTAGCTACAAAGAATGTCCACATTTTCCTGACGTGTGTCTCCTTCCCAACTCTAAGCCAATTACTGTGGCCAAGGAGAAAGAATGGAAAATGATGATTTAACTAGCCTGGAGTAGCAGCAGTGTATGCACTGGCGGAGAGTCCTGAGAGGAAAATCAAGGTGCTGTTACACAAGTGGGGGATGAACATCAAACAGGCAAAAATAACAGATGCCACCACATTGGCTAATGTATAGTGGAACCTGGGCCAGTGTCTTGCGTTTGCCAGGATATTCAGCCTTTGGACCCCTTAGAAGTGTATGAGTCTCCATAGGCAATTTCTGCCTCATTGGAGATAGACAGAGGAAGTGTTTTGAGGTCTATAAGCCCCAGTTTCCCCAGGTGTATAGGTAGAAATACTTTGCTGACAAGAGTGGAAGGTATTCATTGTTACTCATTGCTATTCACTATACTTTCTTACTCATCATTATGTCTAGCCACTAGCAGATGCTTGGTACATGAATGAAGCTCACTCATTACATGTTTGTGGAGTGAATGGATAAATAAGTGAATATATGTTTAATGTAAGGATTTGAGATGTGTTGTCATAAATTTTTCAGGCCCCCTCGTTTCATTTACTTTAAATTGCATAAGGTTTTGTGTTGATGTATTCTGTCCCATGCTGAACACCTTTATGGTTATGTAATCTAGTGTTCTGGAAAAATTAAAGCATTGAAATGGTTCACCACTGAGAGACATGCAATTGAAGGAAAAAATCTCGAAGGTTACAACAAAACTCCCATGTTGGGAATAATATTATCATTTGATCTAGCCAATAGTGCTATGGTTTAGTTATTAATATCATTGGTTTCGATTTTAAATGTGCAAGATACTAACTTAACAGAGCTTATTGTAAAACATCAACACCAAATATACGTTTGCACAAAGCACCACCCCTCTTAAACTGAATTTGCTTTCTTAGATTTCAAATTGATATTAAATTAAGGATAGATCACTTTTAACTTCCAGATTGCCTAAATATATCCTGTAGCAAGTTGACTGTATCAGTTATATATTGCCGCATAATAATCTATTCTAAAATTTAGTTGCTTAAAACACAATATATTTTGCTCATAAATCTGCAATTGTGTCAAGGCTCAGCAGGGATAACTCCTCTGCTCCAAATGGGGGTCAGCTCGCGTAGCTTGACTGAGGGCTGGGGGGTCCACTTTCATGGTAGCTCATTCACACAGATGTGAAGTTGGTGCTCCCTGTTAGCTAGAAGGCTAGCCAAGACTATGGGCCAGGGACCTCGGTTCTTTTCATGTGGGTCTCTTTCTGTGCTGTTTGGGTTTCCTTGTAATGTGGTTTTTGGGTCTCAAGTATGAGCCTCCTGACAGACAAGAAGTGAAATCTCAGTATCTTTAAGACCTAGGTATGAAATTAGCATAGTACCTCTTTCTCTGAATTCTGTTAGTTAAGCAGTCATAAAGCTCCAGACTTATGGAGAGGTGATATAAACCTATCTTTCCATAAGAATGTCAAAAAATTTTATGTGCATGCTTTATAAATACCACAGTGAACTGAATTTGACTCTTGTCCATGTGAATCAAGTTTCACTGATACATTGAATTGCGATAATATCAATTTTGTAAGAATATCAGAACTAGTTCAGCTTCTTAGAATATGAGACCTCTTCCCTTTGATTCAAGAAATCTGGCTCCAGGGAGGCATGGGTGGCTCAGTCAGTTGAGAGTCCAACTGTTGATTTCAGCTCAGGTCATGATCCCAGGGTTGTGGGATCGAGCCCCACATCAGGTTCCATACTGAGCATGGAGCCTGCTTAAGACTGACTCTCTCGGGGCGCCTGGGTGGCTCAGTCGGTTAAGCGGCCGACTTCGGCTCAGGTCAGGATCCCGCGGTCCGTGGGTTCGAGCCCCGCATCAGGCTCTGTGCTGACCGCTCAGAGCCTGGAGCCTGTTTCAGATTCTGTGTCTCCCTCTCTCTCTGCCCCTCCCCCGTTCATGCTCTGTCTCTCTCTGTCTCAAAAATGAATAAACGTTAAAAAAAAATTAAAAAAAAAAAAAAGACTGACTCTCTCTCTCTCTCTCTTTCCCTCCCACCTCTTCCTCTGCCTCTCTCCCCTGCTAGTGCTTTCTCTCTCTCTCTTAAAAAAAAAAAGAAAAAAGAAAGAAAAGAAATCTGGCTCTTGTTCCCGTTCTCCAATGAAACCATTCCCAAGATGTGTAAGTTTCCCTTTGGGAGCTGTGTTGATGAATGCTCACAGGTCAAGGTGGCCCTGATCACTGTACTCAGCTGGAATTTGGCTCATGGCTATAACACCCTTCACTGCAGCTAACGTGAGAGCTCAGCTTGCCAAGAGACTTGTCAGCCAAGTAATGCCTACTCTTGTATGAAAAATAGCCCCTAACTTGGAACGCTTCAGTTCTTACCAGAAAATTGTTCAAAACAATTCAAATGTGAACTCTTTATGGTACCTCTTTACTTGAGTTATTAAGGGTGTGGTTGGGGAAGCATAAAGTAAACAGGTGAACAGCTTCCTGAGAAAACAGTGGGACAGTGGGACTATTCAGAGCATTCCCAGGAAACATAGCCCTTTAGGTAATGTTGGATCTCCTCCTGGGAAAAGATTTCAGAGATCATATAATCTGTACTTCTCCTGCCAGGGAATTATGCCAAGGTCAGGAGTACCACACAGACATAAGAATGGGACATAAGGGTAGGAGAGAATAGGGGTATATTTCTTCATACAACCAGAAAAGTTTAATGTGTCTTCCTAGTATATATTCATCTATCAGGCAAAGCTGTGCAATGGATTTTAGAAATACTTTCTGGGGACCCAGTATGATCTAGGATATAACAGAAAGAAATGTACGTTTTTATTCTACTTTTCTTGCTATTTCTCTACTGAGAAGATTCCCTCTGGGGGCTTCCTCATGTTGAGAAAAAGCAGTTCTGGTCACTGTATTTGGTTAGCATGTGGTATCCAGACCCTGGAAATACTGCGGTCCTAGGGGGAGATGGGAAGGGTAATGTGACTATTGTCACTGACCTTTGTCTACTCCAAGATTTATGCAATGGAGGAGGAGTGAAATTCTGGAGATTCTTTCCCAAATGGAACCTTTCGTTTGCCAAAAATACTTGTTATTCTGGACATTGAGTAGGTAAAGTTTTTCTACATATATATAGGGAAGCACTCTCAGTATGTATAAACTGCCACCCCCCAAATTTGGCCAAGATCAGATAATGCAGATGTTTATTTCTTACCCACTCTTTTCTCATGGTCGGATGCTCCCCTGGGACATTCTATTCTTTGAGCACAAATGTATGCCAACATCCCTAAAAAAACCTGTTTGTTTCTTTGTGTGATGGTGGTGGAATGTCGCACCCTCTTAAAAGTTGTAACACAACTTTGTTATAGTTCCCTTTCAAGAAATACCCCCAGCCAGTTTGTCAAGGAAACTGGAAAGAAATCAAGGTTGAGACTATTGTTAATGGGTTTTTAATTAATAAGTCTGAGAAACCTATCATTATGAGGAATTGGTTCTTGGAGTCATACCAAATTTATTCAAAAACAGGAAGTAAATAGTCTTACTACCTTTGAAACATAAATTGTCCCAGTATCTTCGAACTTGAATATACTTTGAATCTACCTCCAAAGATTTCTTATATAAATGAATTTGTTGTATCTGCTTTTAACCTTATGCATTTCTTGTGCTAATGCATTTCTATTTCAACCTGCTAACTATTATTCTTTTAAATGTCCGATTTCACAATGCAGTACATAAAGGAGGGCTGTACATTTCATTACTATTTTGAAAGTTGTAAGTGGCATTTGCCTATGACACCTGTTGGTTTGGTCCCGGGGTTTTCTTCTTCCTTGTGTTAATATGGACACATAAGACCCAGAAGTTGCATCTTCAGGTTAGTTGGTCAGTCTTCTCAGACAGAGGGGGACCTTTCTCTTCTCACTGGGACATAAATTTCTACATTATTTTTGTTTCAACTCTTATTTCAAACATCTGTCCTATGCTTCAAGGCTTTAGACTTTTTTTTCCAGTTTTCCCTAGAAGACCACTCCCTACTATGTTTTTCAAATCTTCTTTTTCATTTTATCTAGAACATGAGATGAGAGTTTTGCCTTCTTCATGACTAGTCTTTCCATATCCTGGTCTTTCTTTTGTTTATCCTGGTTGTCTTACAATTACTTTTTATGAATCCTGAGTTGGGCCCTCTGTCTCTTTCTTATAGCAAGGAGGTATAGACTGATGAGTAGCCCGTAGACATGGGATTGGGGATGACATATTTATACTTAAGAAATTTACATGATCAGACTGGGGGTGTCTTTTGGATTAAACCACAGGTGCTATATATCAGGCAAGTGTGAATTCTTTCCAGGAAGCTTGCTTTTATTGTCTATAGAGAGGGGATGCTGAGGTAAAGGTCCCAATGATGAAGATGGATACCTAGAAAGGATAAAATAAAAGCACTGTATTCCATGGTTATGAAAATCTGGAGAGGAAAAGACTAGTCATCAGAGAAAGAACTTGAACTAGGGTGGAGGTCAAGGGTGAGGTGAGGTCATAGTGTTCTGATCATAAAACCTGGAAGATGGAGCAAATTGATACTAATGGCACAGAAAGGGATTAACACTTAAAAAAATTAAAAATATTAAAAAATTTTTAAATTAAAAAATTAAGGAATTTAAAAAAAAATAAGAAAGGAATTACCATTAGACTCCCACAAAGGAGAGTGCATCTGGAGTCGCACAGGAAAGAGTATCTCTGGAATGGGAACAAGAGAGAGGTTGAAGTTAGAGAAAGCCAGGCTTGGGAGTATACTCCGCTGACCCAGCAACCGGCCGCACGCCTATAACGTAAGCCTCCAGGTAGTTCATCACCTTGAAACAGCAAGGGCTCCAAGAGAAAGTAAAGTAACAGAGCAAACAAGTCAACGTTTGAAGTTGAGTTTTAAGTCCCGACAATGCTCTTCACAGCTGGCTAGTCTCTATAGAAAAGGAAAATTGGGGAGCGCAGTGATTCAGGGGGTCCTAGGCAGATACTATTCATTATTCTTCTTTCATTTCTGCTTCATTTTGCTGTGTTCTCTAATGTTGAATCATCTATAATAATCAGAGGAGTTCTCGCACTTTTCTCCTGTCCCCCACTTTGAGACACCGTAAAGATAAAATGACCCACAATACCTAGAAATACCTAGAAGTGTTCTTCAAGCAGAGAAGCACAAAAGCTGACTACGCCCCATCTGAACTGGGATTGGCTTCCTAGGATGCTCTGTTGCCTTTAGTTCTCACGTTCTGGTTATAGTAAGATAAAGTAGACCCTGAGTGTAACATCATTTTTGGGTGGTATATTTTTCCACAAACATTTCCTGAGCCTGCACGAGGCAGTTGGACCTGGACCAAATAATAGAGCTACAAGATGAAGGAAGACCTGAGTAGGGCTGCAGGGGAGGCTGGTGGAGCCTGAAGTCACTGTGATTTTCGGGGCTTTCTTTAAGAAAAAAACACCTCATGTTACACATAAACTGAAGTATCAAAGAGAAATTTTATTCAGAAGGACGAAAGGAATTCCAAGAAATTCCAAATTTTAAAAATCTGACATATACCTCAAGTATCAAAAAATCCAGAGGGGAGAAAACCAACATAGCATTTTTGTTAACTAACTGCATAACAAACTTCTCATACATTTCCCCCTACATGTTTTGGCTGTATGCTCTTTGGTCACCTTCATATGGCAATAATTTTTATGACCATTTTTCATAGAGAGACAGAAATGTAATTCAGTCTTTCCTCTAGCATAGTTCATTAAACTTGGTTTTTTATTACTGATGATTTCGACTCAGTGTGATTAAAGCCTGAATTACTCACTAACAATTTTATATATTTAAAGACTGGGAGAAAGCTTGGTACATCTCAAACCTCGTTTCACCCACCCTCACAGTCCCAGTGCCTAAGACGGCAGGCCGACTGTTCTTATTGTGATTCGGTCTCTGGCCTCCTTGGTCCTGGGTGTCATGGCACAGGGTGAGTCAGCCCTATGGGCAGTAGGAGTATTCCTGGAAACCAGTCCTGCATCAGGACAGCCAGTGCCACTTATCTCCACATGGAAGTATTTATGAACCATATGAATATATTTGATTAAATCCAAATAGGTGTCTCTCTAACTCAGCTCTCCGCCGTGAATCCCCAAATCCCCTCAGCTCCCCCAAACTACTGAATATGCAAAGTAAGTGGGGTGGGGGGGGGCAGTCAGCGCGGCAAGAGACAGTTAACTTATTACAACTAAAATCGATTACATCTGCAAGTTTGCAAAGATATATGTCCTCACGAACACATGAGGCTCATGGCCTTTGCAAATAAGGTGCCCTGATGCCTAAATTGTATTAACCTCCGTGTCAATCCATCCTGAGAAGGCAGGGAGCTAACTTGAGTGGGCGAACAAAGACTTCACAGCGTTATCAAACTTGGACCTGAGTCTTGAAAGATAAGGAGACCTTTTTCAGGTCAATGGGAATGGCCAGGCCTACTAAGAGGTGCCAGTAAAAGAGACAAAGAGGCGATGGAAACAGTGAAAGCAGGAAAATCAGGTGAGAATGGTGCCTTTGAAGAGTCCTAAGAGAACATTTCAATAAGGGATGACTAAATGCTACAGTGGGTCTGAGCAGACAAGAACATGAAGGAGTCTATTGGATTTGGCAATTAGAAACCACGTGGTGACCTTTGCTACAGCAGTCTCAGTGATGTGGTGGGAGTCAAGGCCTGATTTCAATGGGCTGAGAAATGACTAGATAATGAGGAAGCAGACATCCCCTGATTCTATTCTTTCAAGAAGTGTTCCTGTGAAGGGAAGAGGACAGTTATAAGAAAACTTAGAGGTGAGGGAATCTTCATCAGTATTACCTTGTAATTAAAGAAGAGTGTGACCAAACATGTTAAAAATGCCCTGTAAGGCATTTTTGCCATGGTAAGTAGGGATTATTTTCCCTGGTCTGGGCAGAGGGCATGTGGTCTCCATCTGTTCATCATCTCACCCACCTGCCTCTCAGGACTCTCGACTTCTCTGGACTAGCTTATGGACATCAGCCAACTGAGCAAGTGGACAAGTGGGCAAGTCCTCAGAGGAGTCTCCGTGTGCTCATCTCAATATTCCAGGTGGTAATACCTGCCCCACCTCAGCCCTGCCTTGTGACCCCACGAATCAAAAGTACTGCTGTTTATATTCTGTTCTCTTCTGCTCTCCCATTGTCTGATCGTGCCCCTTCACCCAATTCACTATCTCTGTGCCTCCACACCCCTTCTTTTCATGATATGAAACATTTCCCATGCCATTACTATTCTTCAAAGATAGAGCTTTGAAATGGCTGCATCGTATTCTGTAACATGGATTAACCGTTATTTGTCCTAAATCTCTTATTGGCTAATCAGTTTGCTTGATGTGCTCTTCCTAATTTCAATCAGTAGATGATTGTTCAGTTATCTCAATTTCTGTGAACAGTAGTGGCTTATTTCTTGATGATAAATTCCAGAAAATTTCAAGAAATAGAATCACTTCTACAAAGATATGAATGTTTTTATGGCTTTCGATACATATCGCCAAAATACTTTACTGGTTTCTCAAGTGTTGGATGATAGAGAAGTCCTGAGGGACCAGAAGCATTTACATTTGGTGAAACTCATTTGAACAACACGGTAACATGGAAAACCTGAAGCAGTCATGTGATACATTTGGGTAAAAACCTGGAATTTTGGTTGTTTTGGCCCATATTTTGAATTTACTCAGTAACGGAGAGCTGACTTCCACATTTTCCACTTAATGTGAAGATTGTTAAGGTTAAATTAAATTCCTTCAGACTTGCAGTTGGATTTCTCTGGTTCCCAGACTGTGGGTACTCCCATGACTGGTCAGCTCGGGGTGAAAAACACTTCCTGGCAGTCAGCAGGCACATTATGCTGGGATCTAGAAACATGAGAAGCAACAAGAGGAAGGCTTTGTCCATGAAATAAACAAACTGGGATGGTAGACGCATAAGGGGCAGCCAGCCCAGAACAATAAGCCTAACCTCAGGGAGAGGCTGAAAGACCTACCTCTTGCCTAGCACCCCAGGAGATCCTGAATCCTGACCCCTTCCTGGTCATTCCGTAATCCCCAAGCTCTAGGATCTTGCTGAATAGCCTGAGGACAAGTGAGGTGTTAAAACAGAACTAGACCTTTCCAGAAGCTTCCTTATAGGAAGTTTTGCCACATTTCTGGGAATATGTGAGAAGCTTGGGCCACAGAATGCCTGGTGATCCATGAATATAAATACATCACTAGGGGAAATCCAGCTTTATATTTTTAAACAAAAGCCTCTTTTAAAAATGTCTCGGTTTTCAAAATGTTACCTTTTCCAAATTACACTTATATACTGGCATCAAACAAGAAAGTTCTTTGATAAAATCCTGTCTATTTCTGGAAGAGTGGAGATGAGAAAGATGTGGGTGGGGGCCCTGTTTGGTCACAGCTTCTTAGCTACTGAACTTTGATCATTCGGGGGAGAAGGGGTAAGACCATTATGCCACCAATTCATGGCCTCAAACTGAAACTTGCTAATAAGTCATGTCTCCTCTACTTCATTAATGGTCAGCAAAATGATTGAAACTCTGGCCAAGAGGGCCAGCTATCAGGACAGAGTGTTAAATAACAGCTGACATTGTCAACTATAAATAGCACTTTGGATTTAAATGAATGACTCAGACTTGATTTCCTATGCTTCCTCAGATAATACTGTACATGGGAGGGGTCTTTTAAAATGTTTTTCTTTTATGTGAAAGAAGGGTTTTATTGCAACCATCTGGGCAGTGAGCTCAGACCCAGCTCTGTGGGAGTTGGGTGTACCCATATTTCCACCTCCAAGGCCCCGGAGCCACTTGGCACTGTTGGCCTCCTAAGCACATCTATGCACTTGACTCTCCAATCCAGGCCACCAAAGACCAAGAGGATGGTTCAGGAAGTTATGTTAGTTTTATATCGTTTCCAGAAACTTCTCCCTTTGTACTCTTCCCATAGTTCTCCTTCATAAGCTGGGAGCAGTTACAGGCTAACTAGTCAATGATGAACGACACAAGCTAAACAACCCAGGATGCTCCTGGGCAGAGATGATGAATAGTGGAACTAAATGGATCTTTCTAGAATATGTCATATGCATGGTGAATTTATGCATATGTTGGCCAAACCAACTAGATAATTTTTCGTAAAGTCTACAATAAAACATACGTTTGTTTTTCATTAGAGTTGAGTGGTTTTTCATTGAATGTATTAATTAATATTGTTTGATCATATTGCTTGATTTGCTTTTCCTAATTTCAATCAGTATCACTATATGTCAGGCCAATGGAGAATGTTTAAGCTATGCGATCTCAAGGTGTTGCCACTGTCAGATACTTACCCCTCGAGTTTCTGTTTTATGTGCAAGCTTCTCCTCCCCTGAGATATTTTCCCACCCCACAGTCAATCACCATATCCCATTATACTGAGGAAAGATATTATCTGTCTATACTCCCTGCCTGGTTGTTGGTGGCTTAGGTACATTTTACCCATGAGAGCAGAGAAGGGAGCCTGGGGAAAATTATGTGAGCCAGCTTTCCAGAGGGATTGCAGGCAGGCCAACAATACCTGTTTTGAACCCAACTACCAGTGCCAAGTGGGACGGCACAGGAAGGGTATACCACATTGAGAAATCTACTGGAGTAGACACCGAGTAGAATGATTCGTGATGAGGTTCCCGGTTTAGACCAGGAGGGTTCAAGAACACAACAGCTTTATGGCCGTGTCATAGGCCTCAGGCACAAGTGCGGGAAGGGCATATTAAGAGTGGACACAAAGCATACACAGCTGTTGGAGGCACTAGAATTTCGAATCAGAGCCCCTAAAACATTTTACTAAGAGTTTCCAACCGATATAGACCCCAGTGTGAATAAATTGGACTCTTCACACAGATGTGCAAGGAGTGTAGTAGGCCTGCAGACTTTAGGGTGCATTAGTAGCATCAATAACTCCACCTATTCCTGGTCTTACCATTAGGCTGAGGTCAGACAGGCCAGTGAGCTATGAGAAGCCTTTGCGAGGCCCAGAGGCTCTTTGTATGGTGACTGGGAGCTTCCTAGGAAGGAAAAAAACCCCTCTGACCTTACCTCTTTCCAAACCTTGTTCTCTGCTTTCACTCTCACCTAAGACATTTGTCATCAGACTCTTCCAGCTCCTGAGCTCCAATTTTAAGACTTCTAGAAATCCCTCAGACATGTCCACTGATTGGCCTGTCTCTGCAAATGAGGCCATTGCTTGCCTGTTAGAGTTCGGGGCCACTCTTGCCCTGACCACCCACACCAGCCCCCGCATGAAGACCCTGCTGCTGACACCACCTTGTTCGAATGTCATTTGTGAATCTCTGCCAACATTACAGAGGTAGAGCTTGAGCTGTGTGCAGCGAGCACAGCCCCTCCCTGGAGGCTGCCCCCTCCCCCCTTAAGGAAAAATAGTGGACGGTTATGCAAATAGGAATGGAGAACATATTATGTGCCCAGGAAGGGCGCACCCCAAAGAAGGAGAAATGGCACCCACTTGTTACACGGAATAGCTGTGCTTTCAACTATCTTTCTCCATTTGAATAAAGGCAGGTGTAATGGCTTCTCAGGGAAGAGAAAAGAGAGAGGCGTCAGGGAGAGAATGGTGCAACAGGTAGGGCAGGGGATAACCCCTGGTCCTGTTATCGCAGAGGTGTCCCAGAAAATGACAATGCTAGAAAAATGTAAATAAGGCAGCTTGTACTCTATGGCTCAAGGTGGAAATAGGGTGAATGATGGGGTTCTTGTTCAAAAACTGACTGGTGGTGGGTTACAAGCTTGTAAGTCATGCAGTCTTTGAACAGGTTGGAGGGTGGATAGGTTACTTCCAGGGATTTTATTCATTCCCCGAATTATTTTCTTAGTGGGTCTGTGATAAACTGCTGAATTATAGTGCCAGGCAGGAGCTGCAAAGCAGCCTGAGTGATGATAAATGAACATGAGGGAAGACACAGCAAAGGGCAGCATGTGAATGTTCTGGCACCAGAATTAGAGCTTGCAACCCAGATCCTATTATTCTGTCAGTTTTTACAAATCCATGGCTACCTCGTGTAGTCGACACCTTGGAATTTCCCTTAATTATAAGCTTTCAAGTGATTCTGATTATTTAAAGTAAAAAATTAACTCCTAATTTGTTAAACTCTTTATGAATATATTGGTAATCAGAGTTCTACCTGAGCACATATGACAATATTATCAAAGTCTAAAAGTGACTTGGGGGATTAAGATTATAATGAATCAATTAAATTAAGGTTATGGTTCTCTTGGATATATGATCCCCTTACGAAGTTTCCTTACTTGAAGATAGAATTAAGAGCACTTAGAAACTGATTAGATAAGAAGGATGATGGTAACTATGAGATTTTAAATACAAATGGCCAAAGAAATAGTTTTCGTTAATGGAAATAGGAAAGACCCCAAGAATTACAGGCTTGACAGAAAGCTGATTTATTACATATCAAGTATGAGATATTGGTAAGACGCCAAATGAGAAAGAGTACCTTGGAAGTAGGTGTAACCTGGAGACAATTTTTGGAATTAGTCTTATGATAGAAGCAAAGGAAGCAGATGCAATAAAGAAGGAAGAGATGGTGAGGGAACAGAGGTGGATGAGAAAAGAGCATCTGGAAAACCCAACTCTATGGGGATCAGCTGAAGACAAAGGCCCTGGAAGAGGAAGCAAAGGAAGAAACTGAAGAGAGAACCAGCAGAGCACATTTATGGAGGCCAAAGGGAGAATGTGATAACGGGGTTTACAAGCCCAAGATGGCCGAAGGTCTGTTACCTCTCTGACTTCATTCCCTAGGACCCTCCCCTCAGCTCTCTCCAGTGCACTGGCCTCCTTGCCAGTCCTTGAACACTCAGACATACTCCCTGGAACATACTCCCTCAGATGTCCACATGGTTTCCTCTCTCACCTCCTTCAAGTCTGCGGAATCGTCACCTTCTCAGGGATATCTACTTGACCACACTTTGGACACTGAAACCTCCCGACATTCACCTCCCTGACTGCCTTGCCCTGCTCTCTTTCCTTTTTTTCTTTAAGACTGGTTAATATAACAATTTACTTACTAATTTGTCTATATAATAATAATTTGTTATTTATGTTTTTGATCTCTGCCCCCACAGTCTAATAAGACGTAACCTCCACAAGGGCAGCAATCTTTGTTTTATTAACCTATCCTAAGTGCCTAGAACAGTGCTTGGTATAGAGAAATACTCTGTGACTATTTGTTGAAGGAAAGAATGAACACTGTTGAACAGTGCTGGGAAGTCAAGGAGAATGGGACAAGGAGAATGGGCCAGGTCACTGGATGGATGTCTTTGAAAGGCCTCAGCAGCCCTCGTGAGACTAGTTTGGGGAGAGTAATTGGGGGCTGGGTAAGTGGGACAGGGTGGTCGAAGTGGAAGAAGCAAGATTCAGAGAGCAAATTAGCATACAGGCATAATATTTAAAACTTCAGAACTGTAAGTAACTGTCAGCTCTCGATGCTGGTATTAAAAGACAAATCTAAGGCACACATGTGGTTGGAAGTCACAGTGGGATGGCCTGTGTTTATTTGCAATAACACAGGGGGTGGGATGTGACCTGCAGTGTAGCCAAGTCCACGCAATAATGAGCTATTCTATAAGGGAGGTACACAGAGTGTTCAAGTAGGACCTATTTTAAGACAATTCAATTTTTGCAAAATCCAAACCTACACGTCACATGCGTTAAGGGTGATGGATTTTAGACAGAGATAAAAGAGGAAGGGGAAGCAGGAAATGGGGAATGCAGCTAGGGCTGAACACAAAGCACAGGAAGAAGACACCCCCTGCTGAGGGAAGGCGACAGTCTGGGCCTGTCCCAGAGAAAACAACCCTGTCCAAGGGGCCACAGGGAAGGAGAAGGCACAGGGAGGAGGCCGTTCTCGGAAGTTGAGACTGCCAGAGGAGAACAACAAGCTCAATTATAGAAAGATCTGCAGGAAGAGAATCTGCTGGAGGAGGGAGTAATTGGAATTTGAGACAGTGAATAAGCCAGAAATCAAGGAGTCAAAGAGGATAGGGAAAGAGAAAACCCTGAGGGCAGCCAAAGGAGGAGTTAGAGCCATTTCAAGAACATGCTCTAATAGGAGAATATGCAAGGCCACAGGGGAAGCTAAGAGAGGAACTGGAGAAACAAAACAAAACAAAAATAAATAAAAGACAGGGAGTGAAAAATCTGAGTACCTTTTGTACGAGAAACTGGAAAGTGTTGAAGTGTGTGTGGGATTTGTTTGATAATGGGTCATTAATTCATGATGGTGTGCAATATATTTGCATATGTAACATAGAAATGCCTTGTGAAGGTCACATCAAAACAGGTGGCACCTAGGAAGGGGAAAAGGATGCCTGAGGTGATATTTGACTGTGGACGACCTGGAAAGTAGGTCCACTAGAGTCCATTACCTGGTGGACATTGGACACTTTGGGGAAAATTTTATAACTATTTTCCTATCTGGAACATAAAGCCTGAGTGCCAGGGCTAAACCAGCTTACTGCTTGTCTTGGTGAAAAACTATCCCTTTTGGTTGACATCAAGAGTAGTCGCACTGGGGTATTCAGCAATTGTGGGGGTGGCCCCCCTGTGTCTTAGGCCTTGGCAGGAGGTTTTTCTTAACAACCGTCACAAAAGAACAACAGTTAACATTTATTATGGGTTCCATTTCATGCACTGTGCTAAGATAGTAGATCGTCGTTATTTGCAGATTTGATATTTCCCTACTCACTAAAACTTATCTGTGACTCCAAATTTTTTGGAGGCTTTTGTAGTCATCCGTAGACAAGTGCAGAGAAAACTTTGAGGCCCCTGACATGTATGTGTGTTCCTAGCTGAGGTCAAATAGGGTAGAGCTGTCATACTGTAAGCAAGTGTCCTTTTGCTGTCGGTCTAGCTCCACATTTTCACATTTTTTGTGTGTGCTTTTTGTTGGTAATTTTTCTGTTTGAAATAGCCCCCAAGTGTAATGATGAAGCACTGTCTAGTGTTCCTCTGCATGAGAAGGGAATGCTGTTGGCCATGAGTTTAATGTTAAGGAATCAATAATATATACAAAGTAAGGTGTCTTTAAACAGAAATGCACATAAAACAAGGTTATTAATTGTTCAGTGGACAAAAATGTGACCAGAGGCTCACAGGAACCGAACTCTGTATTTTCCCAAGGAGCCGTGGCTCAGTATTTGCTACTTAAATGTTTGTGGGTGATTTTATAGAACAGAACTACCACAAATAATAAGAATTGATTGGACATTACTTTACTTACAGTCATAGTTCCAGAAAGCAATGCTATAAAGGTCACATTTTACAAAAGTTCCGGCCTAGATGAATTTTAGTCCCAGGAAGGTTAAATACTGTGTTCAGAGCCGTGGTACCAGGCAAGGAAGTGGAACCCAGCTCTGAACCTGTCTCCAGCTCACGGAGATTGTGCTACTCTGGTGTGAAGGTGAAAGTCGAGGTGGATTCTATGTAATGTAGGGACACAAACCAACCCCAGGAGTCTCCTAGAAATTGTTTCACGGGAATTTAAAGTAGAACTGGAATTAGTGAAACCACAAGTAGGTGAAGAACAAGGAAATTATTATTTGTTATTGCTACTATGACCTTAGTTTGTATTCCCGAATGTTATGGCCTGGGGAAACTTGGAGCTACACTTTGAAGAGGGTGAAACGCTACAGAAGTATGTGGTATGCTAGGAAAACACTGAACTGGAAGCAGGAAGTTCTAGTCCTGGTCCTAATGCTGCCGGGAACTTGTCAGACTTAAGAAAGTCCTCTTCATAGCCCAATACCTTTGCTGCTACACCTGCAAAATGAAAATGTTGGTGGATGATTCCCCCTGCTCTTAGTTTTCATGATATGAAAACTATATAGCCCTGGATGGCTTTTAACTAGAAGACTGTAAGTCCTATTTTGCCTGGAAATAGGCGTGGTTTCTACCTTTTGTCCTGGTATATTATTAATAGCATTTTTTACTCTCCAAAGTGTTCCAGTTTGCACAATAAATTATACAGTCTTGTGCTTAACCAGTATTTATTCCTTGCGTTTTCTTGGCTGGGTCAGATGCAAGAAAGTCCCTGCCCTTGTCTTAGTGGAGACCAGCCAGGGTTACTTTGTCCAGACTCAATAGTTTCTTAGTATCTGGTTATTGACTTACTAGGCTCCCACCTGATGCCAGGTTCCAGGTCCATCTAACCTCGCTCTTGCCTCCACCTTGGGTCTTTAATATGAAGTGTCATGCTGCCTAAGCCAGGAAAAATTCTGTTTTGCCTTTTGGCACCCCCCTTCCCAAATGATATCAGCTGAACTGTGAAAAAGAAGTCTTTGATATAGAGAAAAAAGTACCACCAATTCAAGGCCATAGTACGTCACAGTACAGTTAGGCATTCCTTGTCATGTTAGATTTGGTGACTTTTTAAAAAATCAAGTTACTTATAAGTATAGTATAATTATATCAATGTTGACTGAATACGAAACAAATTAATAAAAAATTATAGAACTTGAAAAGCTAGATTGAGAAGCAAAAGGTTGAAACAAAGTCTTTTGAGTCTTTCTAAATGTACCGTTTCATCTTCTTATTCCAACATAACAAAGTTACATGAATCACAATGCAAAAATGAATCCTCACTTTTAAACAAAACATTATATGCTCCTTTACCCATTCAAATTCTGTAGAAATAAAGCATAAAAAATAAAGTAAGAGTTATACATTGTTCATATTCCTTTTAGTGGGTTAAAATGTATTATGCAATTTTATTATATACACTATTAATTTGCTTAGCAAGGCGTTTCTTCCCACAGAGTGAAATACAAACTTTAGCACAGGCCAGATTAAATAATGCTAAATAACCCTAAACTTTCTGAATGTAGTTTGGCAAATTATATGATCACTTAGTCTAATTCTTTAATCTGTGTTTCTGGTTCAAACTCTCCTTTTCTAACTTTCTGGGTAACTTTCAGCTATTCAACCCGTGAGGCGGAATACATTAATGATTAAACAAACATCACCAGATTGGCATCTCAATAGAAATACTGTGTTTTCATGCTGCTCACAGGTTAGAAATAAACAATTTCTCAGTGGCAGTTGCTTATTTTCCGGAAAGACCTATAGTTCAGAAAGAAGCATGGGAGAGAACTTGAAACTGGTTGCAAACCCAACCCACTAACAGTGTCTGCTATTAAAACCTTTTGGGACACTGTCGCGATGGGTTACTGGCTAAAAGATCATATTCCTTGTAATTTGCCAGCCAGACACTTAAACGGAAGACTGTGTCCTTGATGCTCTGACACAAAGATGTCAAAGTAGCCCCATGCCCCGCCACAGAGCTCTGTGGACAGGAAATGGCCTGAGGGAGGCCCAACGCCTGGCAGGGGCTCTGCTGGTCTACGCCCTTAAAAGGAAGAAACCACCAGTAGCTTTTATCAGGTTCAGTTCAGAGTTTAAAATATCATTCCCCGTCTTTGCCCAAAAGGGGCAATCTGATCTTGTGAGCAAACAGTGAAAGGCATTTTGTATTTAAACACATACACCCACATCACGTACACACACACGCACACACTCACAATCCCATTTGTTGTTGGTTTCAGTGTTACTGTTTCACAATTATCTTCATTTGAAATGCTAAATGCTGTTAGGACCTTTTACTTTGTTGCTGAGACATGCATTAAGCAAAATTCTTTTATGATGTTGGGCATTTGTGCTTGATTTGTTTTCTGTTAATGATCCCATTTGATTATGAAAAATGTAAGAAAAAAACGGTGTCTCTGCCTGGTGTCTGGTGCAAGATACTTGACTTTTAAATGTTGCCAAAAGAAAAGGGAGTGTATTGCTATTTGCTGAGCCTGGAAGTATGGAATTTGCTATATAAGTTTGCTGAACCCATTGGTACTGCTCCCTACTTGCTACCCATTCTCCTTCCCAGCCACTTTCTCATTCTTTGAAAATGTCACCAACTTGTACCTCATTTTGGGCATGACGATGTGCGTCATCTTTCTCTCTTCTCGAATGTTTGGGGTAAAATAAAAGTTCTATGGTGACCAGTTCATATCTTGAGCCATTAGCAAAGACTGACCAGCGCAGGTCCAGAGATACCGCTCATGTTTAAGACCAAGACACAAAATCAAGGTAGGGGAAAATCCAGGCTCAGAGCCAAGAAGGCCACCCACAGCCTTGATGTGACGAGGTCAGTTGTGAGTTACAGCCCATAGACCCTGCTCTAGGGTCGGGGATGTTTTTATGATCAAGTCTTGGATTTTCTACTATGAGCAGGTGTCTTTGGGCCCACCTCAGGTGAGCATTCCTGGTGGGGATAGGGGGCCACAGGGGGTCGCTGCCACTGGCTGGAGTAGAACAGGTGTGAGGAAACTTTAAGAGTTTTTGCCCTCCTAACTTTTATTTTCTCATGGTTAGAAACATGTAAGTAATTCTGTTTAATGGAAATCAGGAAAGGAAAAAAGGTGACTATGAAGCGTTTCATGCTGTGTGTGGACCATAAGACTCACATAAATGTGAGAGGATGCTAGGAACTGAGAACACCCTACCCTGTACAAGGGAAAAACAAAAGCGAGTCCTCTAAACCATTCCTGATGGATCCCAATATATTTATAGTAACAAAAATAAAAAGAGTGTCCTTCTGGAATCACAAAATTGACAGATTAATCAAAACATGGATTCTGCACATACTGTACGATGTCATTAAATGGGGCGGAGAATGGGGAGAGAATTCACCAAATGAGTTTAGGGAGTTGACAAGATAATTTTCCTGATGGGAAGGAAATTATCAAGGTGAGAGGCCTCCAGGGAAAGAAGCGTATTTTGACCAGGTTTCTTGTTCTTCTGTGGTCTGGCCTTGAAAAGACAGATCATAGAGTAGAAAAAAGGAGAGAGAGACCCACACACATGGGAAATAGCTCTTTTTCAGAATAGGAGGATATATTTCTGAGATTGCATAGGTGAAAAAAATGAAACCTAAAATAGCCTTCTAGTAGGAAGACAGAAGAGGAAACGGTGGAGAGAATTTCATCCCTAGCTACTGGAGGTCCTGAGTCAGGATCAGGACCTGGGACATGACTGTGATCAGCAAGTGTATGTAATGAATCAAAGGTGCCCCAGGAGGGGAAAGACTTAGTCCTCTTGCAGTAAGTGATGACTGATAATCATTGAAATGTGATAAAGAGATTACATTATATTTAAAGTATGCCTTCACATTTTATTCTGTATTATATTGTGCCTTATATTTTTGAAATAATTTAATTATAAAAATGAAATTGGGGGCGCCTGGGTGGCGTAGTCGGTTAAGTGTCCGACTTCAGCCAGGTCACGATCTCGCGGTCCGGGAGTTCGAGCCCCGCGTCAGGCTCTGGGCTGATGGCTCGGAGCCTGGAGCCTGTTTCCGATTCTGTGTCTCCCTCTCTCTCTGCCCCTCCCCCGTTCATGCTCTGTCTCTCTCTGACCCAAAAATAAATAAACGTTGAAAAAAAAAATTAAAAAAAAAATGAAATTGCTTTTGATAACACAATTTTTAAAAGTTTATTTGTTTTGAGAGACAGACAGAGGGAGGGTGTGGCAGGGGTGGGGGTGGGGGATAGAGACAGAATCCCAAGCAGGCTCTGTACTGTCGGCGTAGTTAGGCAGGGCTGGAACTCACAAACTGAGATCATGAGCTGAGCCCAGATCAAGAGTTGGACGTTTAACCAACTGAACCACCCAGGTGCCCCATCAATAGCATTTTTTTTTTAATTTTAAAAGCATAACTAGCTGTTTTTCTTCTACCACTTTTTCCTAATTAAGGAAAGACTGTCTGCAGACCGTTTCTCCCTGGAGTTTTTAGGGGGTGGCATGCACTATAATCTCAGATTGAGTGCACAAATAATCAGCCCCCATAAGACTGGCCTTGAACATCTATACCTATTAAGTGACGGCAAATGTTAAACCTTAGGAAAAACAAATACTCCCTTGGATCATCATAAGGGAAAGAATACAAGCTTTGGAGCCAGAGACAGCTGGGCTCAAATCCCAGCTGCAGAATAACAAGCTGTGTCCCTGTAACCTCTGCAAGCTTAGTTTCCCATCTGGATTGGCTGTAATTCCTAATAAGCTGTACTGTTGGAGGATTTAGATATAATATATTCAAAGTGCTAACATAGTGGCACACAGGGCTTTAGGGCCTCAGTAAGGGCTCATTACTCTTTTACAGGATACTCTAAGATCATTCATATTTTAGAACTATGGAGACTAGCTAGATAATGTGCAGTATCTAAACCTTTTAATCATCTAAATATGAAATCATAACATGGCATTCTTGAGAATGGTTTTTAGAAATACTAAGAGCTACCAAATTTCTATTTAAGCTAGTAATATTTTTGCCCTCACCTCGAGTGACCAACTGTCCTGGCTTTTGCCCTGAACTGAAGGAGTCATTGGGATGTGGACCTTTTAGTACTAAAATTGCAGGTGAACCGCCATGAATCAGTCACCCCAGCCTTACTTCACAGGTATTTGGCCCTTCCACTGTAACCGGGATTCTCCAAATGGGGTCCTTGGGCCCGTAGCTTGACCTGGAAACTTGTTAGAAATGCAAATCTTCGGGAACCAACCCAGACCTACTGAATTGAAAGTCTAAGGATGGGGCCCAGCAATCTGTGGTCGCCTAAGTCCTCCAGGTGATTTTGATACCTGTAGTATGCTAAGATTTGAGAAACATTGGTCCATAATATGTCACTTATACCAGATGAAGACATTTTATAGAGAAGACTAGAAAGAAGCAATGTATTAGGACTATTTCCATTTCTTTCAGAAACATGAGTGAAAATTTTCATAGCTGGTAGTTCCTGTTATTAAAATTCCCCAAGTTCTCCGAGGAATAAGAAATGAGCAAGGAGAAAAGGTACCACAGCCAGTACAACAGTTCAGCTCAGGAAGGAAGTTGCATCCTGTAAAAGGTTTCAATCTTGTGAGGGAAGTTTGCTAAGGAGGGTGGAATTAGGCCAACTAAAATGCAGGTTATAGTTACCTATCTCCCCGATCTTTGCAAGATGTCACTCAGTCAGTACCCAGGAGTGGGGCTAGGGCAGAAACTGTGTGGGTAGGGCCAGATAATATCTCTGGAAGCTTCCAGGAGGCTTCCAAACACCCAAGAACCTCCCAAACTAATGCCATTTTAGTCCCTCCAACAACCACACGAGTCAGGTCCTCAGGAAGGCTCAGGTTACTTTTGCAAAGCAAACCAGGGGAATTTGCATAATCTTTGGTCACTATGTATGACTTCAAATATTTGAATGTCTAGGACAGGATTGTGCAACAATTACTTTTATCCCATAATATTGGGATCTTCATAACAAGCCTGTCAGCAGCTAACAGAGTTTTCTCAGGGAAAGGCTACCTCTTTCTGTAGGGGATGGGGAAGTGTAAAACAAACAGCCGATAAATATCATAATGATGAGTGTGGATGGTTAGCAGAACAAGTAGAAGGTCTTTAAACTCTAGTTTTCACCCCTATTCCAATGGGACTGTTAGCAAATGACCAAGGTGATATGACTGCATTATTTTTCATGGATTGCCTTGATTTTTGCATAAACATATGACATAAGTACATATTATGAAATTTGCCACACATCCTAATTTTTCCTCCAATCTGAGGCCTGATCATGTCCTTCTTTCCTAAGAAGGATGGTTTCTTTTTGACCAGGGATGAAATCAACTATGGCTTCCTCAATTTGGTACCTTTCCCCTCCATTGCACTGTGAGGTCCTAGGGGTCAGTCCTTTCTTTGTTAATCCTAAGAAAGGCAAGTGCCGAAGCTGTTGTTGGAGGGCTGCTAGCTTTTGTCTCAGTTGAAAGCATATGTCTTTTCTGTTATGCTATTGAAATGTTGGAAATATCTGACTCAGAAATATGATGTCACCAGCTTTACACCTACTTATGACTTGTAGTTCTTTCTGTTGGATTCTGGTGAGCTAAGCAGTGTTCCACGCGGGCAGTAGTCAATGTCACTACTGTCCCAGCAAGTCAGTTTATTAGCAATTTTGAAGGCAGTCATTAGGTAGATGGTGGGTAACCTTCCTACAGTCTCACGTTATTTTCCATTAATTACTAAAGAAAAATAGATGTTGGAGTTTCTTCATGATGGAATAAGCTAAATCATATTAAAAATACTACAGATTGAAGATATTCACACCTTGTTACTCTAAAAATATGGGAATGGCGTCTTAACTTTGTTTCACATCCTCAACCCTGGTGGCGGTTCAAAAGTTATGGCAGATATAATCCCTATGCCTTTTTAGGAAGGATGGGTAAACATTGAGTTATCGACTTTTAAGGCTAGGAGGTATGACTACAGAGGGTGGAATTTGGGACTTTATAACCATTTCCTGTTTCTGTTCAATTCTACTTTTCCTGACCTTCAAACTAGTGGGAGAGAAGGAAGGGTCACATCTTTGTGACTCTTTCTAAAGAATAGGGTTGATTTTTAGACACAAAAATGGACTCACACTAGTGGGAGAGAAGGAAGGGTCACACCTTTGTGACTCTTTCTAAAGAATAGGGTTGATTTTTAGACACAAGAATGGACTTCTGAGGGTGCCTGAGGTGGATTGAGAGCACAGAAGAAAGTAGATGGTGTGTCCCTCTCCTAAGTACTAGACTCTTCTCCATGATTGATTCAAGGTGCATCACCCTCCAGAATTCAACAATATGAAGTTGTTTTTCTGTTATTTCTCTTCTCCTTGATCTGGGGTCAATGCAGGAGGAAATCAAAAGGTGAACAAAAGGCAGGTAATTCAAAGCTGAGCAAGTTCATGCTGAGAAGGGTAGCATCACCATAGTCTATACCCAAGAAAAGGGACCAAAATGCCCTAACTGATGCTCAGCTGGAACCACTATCAATTCCTATCATTGTTAGCTTAACCAAGCTCTAGCTTCCAGGAATCAAGCAGAACCCTTCCTGGATCTGTCTTAATGAGTATTTGCCCCTGTAAGGCTCCACCCAAGACTTTGTCACAACCTGAGTTATAGCCTTTTGTAAATTCTGCGACCAAGGGTCCCTGTAAGGTGTGTCTTCTGACTTGGCCTAAGCACAGGGCCTAAAAGTAGAATTGCCAAGATCAGCTTGCTGAGTCTGACTACTTACTGACTCCAATGTCACACAGCAGTTTGGCACTTTTACTTACAAAGGGAAAGAGAGTCGTGCTGCACATCAGTGACAAATGTTCAGCTCTCGTCTGTCAGCTATGTGTTTGCTTGTTTGTTTTTGCGCTCTTTCTACATGAGAAGACATTTAATCATGGGCCCACTGGGCAAACAGCATTTTCTGGCTTCTGAAGGCTGAGACTTTTAGCTCTTTTATCAAAACAAATGTGAAAGAATTGAAAAACAAAATTCAAATGATATTGAATTGCTTCAAATCTAAAGATATTTTATCCCTTTCTTACTGTCTTTAAGTAATATTGTACACAAAGTGAAGCCACAATAATAACTTTTAAGTCTAAAAGGTTTAACTTATTTTGTATGTTCAAGTTTCTACTTTGCGGCTCCTTTCAAGAGCCTAATTATTATGATCTAATCACGTGATTTAAAAATTACATGCTGCTGAAAACAATTACATCAGATGCTTTCAATGGGGTAAATATGCTCAAAGATTTAAGATATGAAGACCAAATCTACAGAAGATACCAACTCAGTGAGACTTCTTATTTGCACAAATTTAATTGCCAAAACCTATGAGATATTATAAGTATAGAATTAAAATTTTGCAATGAGAGATTAAAAGATGGAAGAGATATATTTATATTCATAGTAAAAACAAGTCATAAAAGTTACATTGTGACTAAGAGAAGAAGAAAAGTTGTGCGTGGGGAGCACAGTTGTTAAATGCTTACTAGGTATAAAGAGATGTAAATACTTTATCTCATTTAACTGTTTGACCAGTGGGTCAAACCAGTGGGTATTAATATTCCCACTTTGATTTTCAGGTAATTGAAGTTGAGGAAGTTGGGAACTGAAACAGAACAGATAGAGAGATGGAGATAAAACCATCAGTTATATTACTGATAAAAATGACTATGGGGCACATGGGTGGCTCAATAGGTTAAGCATCAGACCCCTGATTTCAGCTGAGGTCATGATCTCATGGTTCATGGGTTCAAGCCCTGCATTGGGCTCTGTGCTGACAATGTGGAGCCTGCGTGGGATTCTCTCTCCCTCTCTCTCTGTTCCTCCCTCACTTGTGCTCTCTCTCTCTCTCTCTCTCTCTCTCAAAATGAATAAATAAACTTAAAAAAAAAAAAAGACTGCAAAGCATGGCTCTGCGTGGTGGCCAAATGGGCTTGCTTTAGTCCACAGACAATTAGAAATTCATGCCCTCCTGGTTCCTGACTCAGCAGGACCATCCCAGAGCCTTCCTTCTCCAGGGATAGATACTGCTCTGGAAAGTTTACCACAAAAATGAGAAGCCAGTGAGTGCACTGGAGATAGGCTGGGGGAAGGGGAAATCAAATTGTGGGGCCAAGTGCATTGGATTGTTTCTCCAATCTTCCATATCAGAGAGTTTGTTCCTTTTCCTCTGAGGAGAAGGTCAGTGAAGGAGATAGAAGCAAGGACGTTCTTCTCATCCTTTTCCTCCTAGAAAGTGGGTGGAATCTCTCATCTAAGGAAACACAAGGAATGAAAAATTGTTGCTTCTTCAAGCAAACTCTTTCACCATACTGTTTCCAGGGATTGAGGCCCATGCACTGCTACTGAATTGTGCCTGGGGAGAACACTGTAGATTCTTCTCTCTATTCTAAGCGTGGCAGTGTGGCTTGGTGGTTAAAGGCATGGAGTATTGAATCACTGACCTGGGTTTGAATGCCGGTTCTACTGGGCGTAGGGCCTTAAGCAAATTTCTTTGTCTCTCCAAGCCTCATTTTTCTCAGTCAAAAATAAAAATAGTTATCTCCTCAGGGGGTGGTTGTGAGGACAGTGACTAACACTTAGTATGTATTTTATATGTTAGTCAGCTACTGTCCTGAACGTAATTTCTTCTAAGCAAAGCCTCTAGCAAGCACCTAATGAACCAATTGCAAGGCCTAGTTTAAGCTCTGAGAGGTTATTGCTTGCAGTATTTCACTCTGTGGTAGATAGGAAGAAATGAGGTAACAAGTTTAGACCTGGGAAGGCATAGGAAAGGTGAGCTGTGTTTGCCAAACAACCCTGCCAACATGTTCCTTCCACATTCCCTCTCTTCCATATCATAGTTTTTTCTTCTTTCCCTGTTCTCCTCACCTCTGCCTATCCCTTCACTCTCCTTCCCTCCCCTCTCCCCCATCCTTCCCTGCTCTTTTGCCTCCCTTTCCCTTTCCGGAACCCGAATTCCGGACTTGGTAACCATTAATCTCACCCAATACAGTAAAGCAAACAAACGTCCTCCATTGTTCCTTCCTGATTTAATTATTGTAGGACCAGAATGTAACCTCTTCCTCTGGGAAAAACAAAACAAAACACACACAGATACATAAAAATTCAGAGACAAAATTTTGGGCTAGTTTCATTGTTTTCAAGAGAAGGAAAGGAGGAGACTCATGTGGAAGAGACACTGGGAGGCACTGTGTGGTTGAGCCTGGCAGAGGCTCGAGGTGTTAGTTAGGTCTTAATTTGAATCCAGACTCAAAAACCATTACTTTCAAAAAGCCTTGAGAGTTTGGGCCCACAAAAGTCTATGTGAAGAGTGACTAGTTGAGAAAGAATTTATGATTTTCCAGGATTAAAGAAGAGTAAAATTTCAACTGATACCTTTTCTGTCCTACTGTAGGATATCTTTGTTCTGTCATAGTCTTGGACCAACCCAAGCTACTTACAAGAGTAGACATTTATAATTTCTTGCCTCGCCAGCAATTCGACTCTAGAAAGGGAGCTCAAAGCAGCTGAGGGAATGTTACTCTTCACCACAGCAGGCTTTTAGGTCTGCTTCTGAGTTAAATCAATGCCTTCTAGAAGACTCCTTGTAACTATTAAGCATGACTATTAAAAAATAATTTATCCTTGGGGTGCCTGGGTGGCTCAGTCAGTTAAGTGTCGGACTCCAGCTCCGGTCATGATCTCATGGCATGTGAATTCAAGCCCCACATCCAGCTCTGTACTGACAGCACAGAGCACGGAGCCTAGAGGCTGCTTCAGATTCTGTGTCTCCCTCCCTCTCTGCCCCTCCCCCTCTCATGCTCTGTCTCTGTCTTTCTTTCTCTCAGAACTAAATAAACATTAAAAAATTTAATAAATTTTAGGAAAAAAAGTTATCCTTCACCATCAAATGCAGAAACAGTATGTCAATTTCATTATCATACAAGCATAAGTGACCCAACATAGCCTCCTCATTTCTTTGGAAATCATGTCCTATCTAGTCTGTTAGGGATATAAGTGTGAAAAAGAAGAAGAGAGCAATTGCTGTTTAATTGCCTGGCTGCCAGGAACAGAAGGGACTGAACTAACATTTAATGAGCACCTGCTGTATGCCACCTGTTTTGCATAGCTTATCTCAGCTGATCCTCACAAGCACTTTATGATGTAGATACGTCTTATTCCCATTTTAAATGGGGGACATCGTGGCTCACAGCGTTTTGTCAAAATACTATAGCTAGACAAGCAGAAAGTGAAGGGGCCAGAATGTTAACACGTATCTCATTGATGCCAAAGTCCTTGAGCTCCCCAGTGTCAAATGGTGCTCGTCAAAGCAGAGTGGAGTGTGGGCTCCAGTCCTGAGCTGGATTTCCCAGAACAATGAACACCTTCCCGTAATTCATAGTAAAAGTCTTTCCATTTACTGTGGTTGAACTATTTGCAAAATTATCAAGCTGGGCTCAGTTGTCCTATATGTACATGTGCTGGTGCAGCTGAGAAGATGAACAGGTTACTGAGGTTCTTTCCGCCCAGATTATTACTGAAGTCTGTTCCTTCATTTGCAGCTCAAATCCTGCATTCCAAGTCTCAGACCAAGCTTGGGTTTCCCTCCCTTAGCAGCTGCCCTTTTGCTTGAAGTGAGATGATCCCAGATCTGGTTGCTGTGCGTAGTTCCCTAGTCATGCTTCTTCTTTTTTTTTTAATGTTTATTTATTTCTGAGACAGAGAGAGACAGAGCACGCGTGGGGGAGGGGCAGAGAGAGACAGAGACACAGAATCTGAAGCAGGCTCCAGGCTCTGAGCTGTCAGCACAGAGCCCGATGCGGGGCTCGAACTCACAAACCGTGAGATCGTGACCTGAGCCGAAGTCGGTCGCTCAACTGACTGAGCCACCCAGGCGCCCCCCCTAGTCATTCTCCTTACCCACAGGCACATATAGCTGTTGGAAGTCCTATATCCAGGAGTCCTGAGTGTTTGGAGTCTTACTTATTACCTCTTCAGTAACATCATTCAGGAAATCCTCAGTGTATTCATTCCTAGGGCTGCTGTGACAAATTACCCCAACCTGGGTGACTTAAAACAATAGAAATTCATTCTAAGTTCTACAGGCAAGAAGTTCAAAATCAAGGTATTAACAGGGTTGTGTTCCCTCTGGAGGCTCTAGAGAAGATCCTTCCTTACCTCTTCCTAGTTTCTGGCAATCCTTGGTTTGCAGCTACGTCAAACTAATCCCTTCCTCTTCTTCATGTCTCTGTGTCTCTGTCTTTCCTCTTATAAGCACATCAGTCTTTGAATTCAGTGCCCATTGTAATCCCGTATGACCTGATCTCAACGAAATACTTCTGCAAAGACCCCATTTGTGAATAAGATCACATTCTGAGGTTCCAGGCACATCTAAATTTTTTTTGGAAGGGAAGATACTTTTCAACCTACTGTACTCAGGGACCTTTCTGACACTCACTGCCCAGATTTACCGTACAGGTTCACCTGGTGGTATTAAGGTATCAACAGCAAAGCTTTGGTTTGTCTTGGATTCCAGACTAGTTCAAAAAGACCCTGGGCACCATATTAATATAAAGTGCTATTTCTTACTGTGGAGATTACAACAGAACATTTGCTGGGCTCCTGCTTGTTATAAAACAGGTGATAGGCTTAACTTGCTTTGAAGGCTAGAACATATTTTACAATATCTGATATATGGTCCATTACACTTTAAAGCAATAGAAAAAATACCCTAAAGATGCTGAAAATAATGCATAAAGCTCATATGGCAGTCAAAGAAGAAAGACATCAATTTAAAAGATGATAGAAATAGCGTTTTAAAAATTGCCTTGACCAAAAAAAAAAAAAAAGGTGATGAATTATAAATTGTGCTTGCCAAAGTACAGCTCTCATAGACCACCATGTATATGGTATTTTTTCCAAGTTGAAAATGAATCAGGGGGTTGAAGTCGCATGAAAGGAAGGTTTTTTAAAAAAAATTCAGTTACATCTAAATTGTAGCAGTTTCCACCCACCCTCGTATACAATGCCAATGGAAATTCTGACAAGCTGGTCAACACATGTCTAAAGGCGGAATCAAGGTTTTATACTACACAGCTGAGTTATGTTGGAGAGAAAGCAAGGACACTTTGCTTATTATCCTCCATTAGCCAAGCTAGATTTATAGCTCCAAACAGCAGTCACGAAAACCTGGAGAGCAGACCGGGAGCTTGGATTGATGCAAATCACTTCAGTTCAAATAAACCTTAAGAAGCTTGCTGGATATAATTGTTATAATAGCCTTAAAAATATAGCTTCACCAAATGTTTTTTATCTGAAAAGAAGTGAGCCAGACTGGAAACAATCTGGAACACCCTACTTTTGCTATATTTACCTTTTCCCATAAGAATGGGAGGGCTCTGAATGGGGATGTACAGGGAACTGGAGAGAATATGTCCCTCTCTGAATCTAGAGATTTGCAAAGAAGTGGGAGATGCAAATATTGCTAAACAGGCAAAGGGCATGAACACTGTAAAGCCTGTTTCAAAACTGTGCATGCTTTTGGACTATTGGGCTTGTCTAGCAAGCTAGATTAATGCCTTAAACAATGTCTGTCAGGAAGCACATAGATTAGTTAACAGCATGGACCTGAGAACCACACAGACTTGTGAATAAGTTCCTCCTATGTCTCTCTGAGTAAAGAAATCAATTTCTCTGCCTTTCATCATATTGAAATCAGGGCTTGTGTGAGTATTATATGAAGTTATTATGTGGCTCAAATAAGAGAACATATGCAAAATGAATGGCACATAGTAATTCTTCAATGAATGTTAGCATTTGCTAGAAACTCTTTCCTCAATTGTTTTATTCTACTTTTGTAATATACAGAGGCTACTCTCAAAAGACTCCGTTGACTCAAATGCAATGTAAAAATCTCTTTTCAGTGGGATTTGTACAGCAAAATGCATAGGCACGTTGCCCAGAGGTTTGTGTTCCTGGCGTTGAGGTGCACTGAACTGTTATGTAATGGAAAGCGCAACGAATCCAGAGTTAGCAGATCTGCACTGGAGTCCTGCTGCCACTAAGAAGTCAGCTCTACCTCTCTGGGCCCATTCCTCATCAGCAAATGGAGCCCTTCCAGCTCCAGAATGCTAGGTCTGAAGCTGTAGCTAATATGACAGGTGAGAGGGCATAGACTTGAAATGAGAACAGAGTGTCAGTAGGGTTGGGATATGCGCAGATAGTAAAGTTTAAGAAAAAAAGGGGGGAGGCAAAAGAAGAGGAGAACCAAATGGTCATCCCCATGAGGGATGAAGAAAACAAACAGATGAGGGAAAAAGTGGGAGAAGGGGAAGGAGAGTGGAAAGAAGGAACAAGACAGAGGGTAGAGTAAGAATGTCTGTTCTGCTTGGTTATGGAAGTGCTTCGCGGTAGCTGGATCCTTATAACCTGACTGAGAGCTCAGGGTTGGGGCTGACAGTAGGCGACCAGCCAGTCTGAGGTGTCCTTGTGAGGTAGGTATGCTTGTACCTTTCCTTTCCAGGAATTAGGATGTGGAGATACCAAGTTTGTCCAAAGGGATAAGTGTGGGATCAGATCAAAAAGAGGAGAACTGTTTGAAACGTTCTTAGAAAAGGAAATGGAAAACAGATGGGAGGAAATTGTCACAGAAATAATCCAAAGAAACTTGCCTGAAATGAAGAACATAAGAATTTGGACAAAAGGGTTGTTCAAGCCCACAGCAGCACAATAAAATGAAAGAGACAGCAAAGCTCACGGCATCCTGAAATTGCATGACATTCATGAACAATGAAACATATTTAAGTTTCCAAGAGGAAAAAAACAGATCACATGGTAGGTTGGGAATTAGAATGCCATTAGTCTTTCAAGGATAACATTGAAAGCTGGAAAACACTACAACAATGCCTTCTCTTCTATAAGAGACTAATTTCTGACCTACAGTTCTATACCCAAACACTCATTTAAGCATTTTCAGATGTAGTCAGTCTCAAACTTTACTCTCCAGTTTCTTAGGAAGAAACAAGATAATGCTCTACCTTATTAAAAAAAAAAAAGGAAGGAAGGAAGGAGGGAGGGAGGGAAGGAAGGAAGGAAGGAAGGAAGGAAGGAAGGGAGGAAGGAAGGGGGGAAAGAAGGAGGGAAGGGAGGTAGGTAGGAAGGAAAGAAAGAAACATTCAGGAAATGCAGGCTGGATCATAAGAGAGAAGAAAAGGGAATTACCAGTCTGTTGGTGAGGGTAAATCCTCAAGAGTCCTAGAAACAGTGAAGATTGGAACAGGAAGACAAAGAACTGAAGGAAGGTTGTGGGAAGGAGAAACTGAAACTGATATCACCTGATGCATCTGATCACATTGAGTGGCTATTTGCAGTTCAAGTGGAGATTTGGAAAAGGAATTAATGAAAAATAAATAGAAAATGGAATAAATACAAAGCAAAAAAATAACACACGAGAGGGGGAAGAGTTGTCTAAGAAAAGAATGTGAACATATTGATTACATGGCTCAGGTCTGAACATTTTTCATTGTATTATAATAATATAAGCATTAAATGCTTGTTTAAACACAAATTGTGCTGTGACTATTTGGGGAGGATAAATGAGGGGAAAGCATGTGTGTTGAGGGCGGCTTAGGAGAACTAAATTCCACATTCCAATTTGGGAATTCAATATATAGTTTCTAAATGTTGGAAAATATCCAGAAATAGATAGAAGCATATTATAAAAGTAGATGTCGAAGACCAAACAGAGATAAAAGAGTAATGGGGACCCTTGGGGAGCTGGAATCTGGGAAGAAATTACTGCTTTTTCCATTGTTACTGTTTTGAACCTTGTAATTTTATTTGAGTTTTTAAATCATATGCATTGATCACTATAATGAATATAAAATATAAATTTCAAGTGTATTTGGAATGTAGAGAAAAACATGTCTCACTGTGATGACAGATGTGAAAACTCAGAAAATCCCTAACAGATGAACATTATGTCTTCACTTTACCAGAGAAATTGTGCAAGTTGACATAGTTACCCAATGACAGAGCCAGGGACCAAACCCAGTCTTTCTGATTTCATATTCAGGCTTCTTCACAATACCTTCCTGCTTCTCATTATATTTTACCTTAAATTTGCCACATTGCTTTAAAAATCACCCACACAGTGGCAACTAAAACAAAAAAAAACCCTGAATATACAAAATTACATTCTTCATTAGTCACGTCTGAGCTAACTGAACAGAATCTAATGTTATCTTAGGTCTCATTTGTATCCTCGGTTTGGCGACACTCTGAGGAACAGAGATGAACGTTCAGGTGAATAGTAGGTACAGCTTTGGGGTCTAAAGCTTTTCCTATCAGATAAATGCTTCCATTTAGACCATCCCAACACACAAGGAATAGATTTTGTTGCCCTACAAATGTTCTTAATCTGATTCAGTGCACCTGGGAAATAACATTTCTATTTGCTCTCAAGCCATGATTGCAGTAAACCTTAATGATGTACCAGATGTGGGGTTTGACAATACTATTTTGAGTGTCCCCTATGCTATTGGAGCACTTACCCAGAAGTGCTTACCCAGAAGCTGTGAACTTTGATGAACACTTGGTTCTCTTGTATTTGATAGAGCCATTGATAATACTGCCTCCTTCCGCAAGCACAAGGCTTCACTAGCCTTCTCCTTGATAACCAGATATCTTTGGTTTCCTTCAGCCCTAGTTCCTGGAAGTGTCATAATAATGTCTGCAATTTGCAGAATGCAATGGCAGCCCCAGTAAAATAAGCAAAATCTAATTATGTCAAAATTGGACCTTGCCTGAAGTAGGATGATTGGTTTTCATTCTGTGTATTATATGAGCACCTACAACGGTGGTAAATGTCAAGATGTTTCTTGGAAAACTTTACAAAAAAGAAGAGTTAGTAGGGGAAATTTAGACTGACTTACTATGTATCTGATCAATTTGATCTTTCTAGTCTAAGTCCTTGGGTTTTAGGTTTATGAACCTTTGGAATTTTCTGCAAAATGTGCGCGAGTGTGCATCTTGAAAAAAGATGTTCCATAATTTTCACCAAGATTGTAAAAGAGGTTCATAACCCCTGAAACTAAAGAATCATTGTTTTACGCAAAGAAATGAAATCCACGTGCCATTCTTTAATTAGATTCTTCTTGGTGGAAATATAAGGATTTTTAAAATAGGTACTAGTGAATTTTCAAGAGATAGTACTAATTATGCCCTTTATTATTATTTTCTTAATTCTTTTCTATTTCTGGAATTATGAATCTTGAAGTTCATCTACGGCAAATTTCATGTCCTCTCTCACCTCTCCCCCCCAAAATTTCTTTTTTTTTTTCTAGCGTTTGAGGATTCATGTGAGATCACCAATAAAAAGTACTTTTTCTTGTGGCTTCCTAATTAAACTTTCTACTTCTTTCTCTGGGCTGCATACTGGACATATTTAATAGAAGAGTGAAAATCTCAAGCGTTATATTATTTGGTGATGTCATCAATGTCACCCTTCTCATCTCCTTGTCTCATTGTCTCCTTGTCTCATTGTCTCCTTGTCTCATTGTCTCCTTGTCTCATTGACAGGAAGGAGCTTTTGTGCCATCTTTGCTAGAGCTCTCAAAAAACATTTTCCTTGCAGCAACTATAGAAATATAAAGGGTCAACTCAGTGATAGGTGTGTGGCCTGGCATCTTGCACTTCCTTTTTAATATCCAAGTGATTTCATCATTGTTAAATATAATTTCTAATAACCTGGAAGCATGACATAGCAGATGGGCCGCCGCACTGTGGAATCACTCTTTTGCTTTTCCGGGTCCAGAAACTAAATTTTAATAGAGCATCCAGGCTTATTCGTTTCTTAGATATCAACTCATGCTAACCAAATTAGTGGAACAGTAAAGTATAAATTAGATGCAAGTGTAATTATTTGTCAAAAGCGGAACATATCTATCAGTGTCTATTACACTTCTGTCTACTGCTTTTTATACCCACTTCCAGGAGTCTGGGAAACAAAAACAACTAATATTGAGACCTGGGTGTAGAATTACAACAGAGGAGACTGGCTATGCAAAAATGAACATTCTTGCCTCCACCAAAAACAGCTCTCAGAGAGGAGTGGTTTTATAATTGGCTTGGTGACTCTTGGGCCAGATCTCCTACTTTTGTAAACTGGGTCTGCGTTTTCTTGCAGTAACCTCTTAGGTGAGATATTTAGCCTTTTTGGGTTTCGTGTGCCTCAACGTTTAGTAGAACAACAGTATCTATTTCATAAGTTTGAAATAGATAATGAATGTAATGAACTTAGCATATGTTGGTAGATAGCTAATAAATTACATCCATAGACCCCTCTTTTCCCTCTAACCCTTATGTGTTTTCCTTTCCTTTCTTCCCTTCATTCTTGATAGACTACATCAATCTTTCCCTTAAAAATGAGAGATAAAAAAGTATCTGAGAAATACTTAGTGTTGTTTTAAACATATGGTTTGAAAATTTTACATAAATGACATTGTGCTCCAGATCTCATTCTGTTTCATACATTTCTCGTGTTACTACGTGTGAATTTAGTTTATTGCCTCTGACAGTTACATAGAATTCTATCATGTCTATAAACCATATTTTATGTATCTATTCACTTAGTGATGGATACAGGTGGCTTCCATTTCTTTGCTACTCCCAAACACTCCCTGATAAATCAAGTACGTAGTTCCTTATGAATGTGTACACATTTCTTCTGAGGTACATTTCCAGGGGCAAAATTGCTGGGTCATAAATACATATGCTTACAGATGGTGGACCTGGAAGGACAGCACATACTTTTTTTAAAAAGTTTCTAATTTCAGTATAGTTAACATACATTGTTTCATTAGTTTCAGGTGTACAACATAGTGATTCAACAATTCTATACATTGCTCAGTGCTCATGGTGATACGTGTATTCTTTAATCCCCATCACCTAATTCACTCATCTCCCAGCCCACCTCCCCTCAACCATCAGTGTGTCCTCTATAGTTAAGAGTCTGTTTCTTGATTTGTCTCTCTGTTTTCCCCCTTTGCTCGTTTGTTTTTTAAATTCCACATGAGTGAAATCATATGATATTTGTTTTCTTTGACTAACTTATTTCACTTAGCATTATACTCTATAGCTCCATCCGTGTTGTTATAAATGGCAAGATTTCATTCTTTTCAATGGCTGAGTAATATTCTATTGTGTGTATATATCACCTCTTCTTTATTCATGTACCTATGGAGGGATACTTGGGCTGTTTCCATAATTTGGCTATTGTAAATAATACTGCTATAAACAGAGGGGCGCATGTATCCTTTCAAATTAGTGTTTTTGCATTTTTTGGGTAAATGCCCAGTAGTGCAACTACTGGATCATAGGGTAGTTCTCTTTTTAATTTTTTGAGGAACCTCTATGCTGTTTTCCACAGTGGCTGCACCAGTTTGCATTCCCACCAATGGTGCACAAGGATTCCTTTTTCTCCACATCCTTGCCAACACTTGCCGTTTCTTGCGTTTTTATTTTAGCCATTCTGACAGGTGTGAGGTCAGAATATCTCATTGTGGTATTGATTTGCATTTTGATAAGTGATGTTGAGCATCTTTTCTTGTGTCTGTTGGCCATCTGACCATCCGTATGTCTTCTTTGGAGAAAATGTCTGTTCATGTCTTCTGCCAGTTTTTTAAGTGTATTATTTGGTTTTTCGGGTGTTGAGTTGTGTAAGTTCTTTATGTATTTTGGATAATAACCCTTTATTCATTATGTCATTTGCAAATATCTTATTCCATTTAGTGGGATAGTTTTTAGCTTTGTTGATTATTTCCTTTGTTGTACACAAACACAGGATAATCAACAGCTTTGTTGATTATTTCCTTTGTTGTGTGTGTGGGTTTTTTTGTTTTGTTTTGTTTTTTTGTTTGTTTGTTTTTTCTTTATGTAGTCCCAAATAGTTTATTTTTGCTTTTATTTCCCTTGCCTCAGGAGACATACCTAGAAAGATGGACGTATGGCCAATGTCAGAGAAATTACTACCTGTGTTCCCTTCTAGGATTTTTATGGTTCCAGGTTTTATATTTAGGTTTTTAATCCATTTTGAGTTTATTTTTGTATATGGCATACGAAAGTGGTCCAGTTTCATTCTTTTGCATGTAGCTGTCCTGTTTTCCCAGCACCATTTGTTGAAGAGACTGTCTTTTTCCCATTGCATATTCTTAGGATAGCACATACTTTTATATGTATTTTCCAGGAGAGTAGGGAGGGGAATGGAATTGGAGATGGAAATGAAGGGAAAAGTAATAAAACGAATCAAGGATTTTTCTCAGCTGGATGCTAAAAGTGGGCCTTGGACTAATGACAAACAACTCAGTCCTGTGTGTCTGAGATCCTTAAAAATGATATAAAAAAAAAACAAACTGTGGCTTAATGCATTATCAGTATACATGCAATGCCTACTACAATGGCTTAGCATCCTCCTCTGTGCTCCAGAGCCAGGATGCCAGCCTTATACTACCTTATTAAGATGCTACAGAAAATCATTAGATGATGTTTGTGAGACCCTTAAAACTCTTGAGACTCAGGCTCTTTATGAACAACAAAGACTTGTTACTCTACATTGACACCTGTCAGAATTTTAATAATAGATCTCTTTGTTAATCAACATTGAAGATAATTATTCCCAATTAGCCTATCAATGTGTCTTAGAAGTATATTGTTTTGACAATTTCATCCAATCAAAGATTGGAAGGGGATTCAGTTATAAAATAAATAACTCATGGGAATAAAAAGTACAGCATAGGAAATATACTCAATAATACCAGAGTAACTTTGTATAGTGGCCGAGGGTAACTACACTTACCATGGTGAGCATTTTGTAACAGATATAATATTATATGTCAACTACGCTTCAATTAATTTCTTTTAATTACACTCATAGATGGCTATGACATTAAAAAAAAAAAAAAAAGGAATGGAAGCTCATTCAAGTAACCGTCTCTGCCAAAACATTGGAACACTTAAGCCTTTCATTTTCAATAGCACTTTCTGGTTTTTCATAGGTCCAGTGCTAAATGACAAGTATGACAGCTTTTCAGATCTGGATAAGGTAATTATTTCTTCCGTAATGAGGAGAGAGAGACCTGGAAATGTGGCTGCAATGATTTTCTTCAGAACTAATAATAAGAGAACTGAGTAAAATAGAGGAATCTTCTCTGTTCCATGTCCACAGGCTGCTCAGCCCTTTAATTCAGAATAGGATTATTTTAACATTAATAGTTTAGGACATAATAGACAAGTTAATTAAATTAGCTCACTTTGCTCAAGCTATTATAATGTGGATCCATTGTTACTTTTGGTAAAGCATATCACTGTAACTCTTTTACAATTTAGAAGCCAGGAGTATGCAACAGAACAGTACATTTAGAAGTAAACACCAGCACAGAATTTTTAAAACCTCTCCATTTTATTGAATTGAGTTTTACTTAATTTTTTCTCTTCTTTTATCTTCATCATTTTTGGATCTAAAATATTTGTATTCCTCAAATCTGACCTGTATGTGTTCTGTTTATAATATTTAATAATAATTATTGTATTGTATTATTGTATAATAATATTTTATAATAATTATTGTATTGTAGTCCATACAATAATTATCCCATGTATTCCAGATAAAGGACGTTTAATGGCTTTTATTAAATGTAGGTTGCAAAGAGTTAATTTTATGCATCAATACCATTCTTATTCAGATATCTTTATCCAAGAAAGGCAACGCTTCACTTGTAAAACCTTTATTGAGCGTTAACTGTACTTATACCAGAGGTGAGGAAGGGGACTGGGGACAACAATTTGTGGTTAAATCCAATCTTTTAATCCGGCTGTTGGGAGTTGCTTGTGAAATCCCTGTCCTCAGAGCTTTGCCTCCTTTTAACTCTAATTAATTGTATAGTCATTGATTTAGGGAGCTGGAAGATTCACCTCCCCATATAAGGCAGTTCCTGAATTAGAATCCTTTGAAAGGGATGTTTGACACCTCACATAGCTGCAACCTTTTTAGTAGCAGGTCATCACTGGGATAAAAGCACCGGTTACATCTGATGTCACCTCTGTTCCCCCTGGAGCGTTTGCTTCCATATCCACTATTGTTTATTTGTAGTATAGCCTCATTTTCCAAATCTAATCTAGCCTGATCCCCTTTTCTGTGGCAAAGAAAATGTAACTTGTAAAATAACGTCTCCATCACGACCTTCAAAGAGTATCTTCTGGGCTTGAAAGCATACTGGAGGTCCTCTGTGTTGGTTCACACAGCTCGACAGGAAGTCTGCACTAAATTTACCTCCCTGTTACACCAGGAAATACATCCCAGAACATTCATCAAATTGTCGCCTGCCTTGTGTCATTTAACCCTAAAGAAGAGACTGTACTGTTCAGAATAGAGACACCTTAATTCTATAGTTAAAAGTTGGAATTTGACACAAAAATCGACTTTTTCTCTAACAGTTGTGGTGAATGTTGAGAGAAGGTACAGTTTTGTATTTTGTTTTTTAAAATATGATCCAGCTATTCTCTGTAAGCGAAGCATTGACAATCACCCACTCGCTTGGCCAGCACTCCGCTTTGGGTCATCTGAAGTTGATTACCACCGTCCTTGGAGGGTGGTGTGAAATGCCAATGAAATCGTGAACTAATTCAATGACATGCCTGTTGTTCCAGTCATTTAGGCTAGTGGTTTTCTGAACAGGAAGCATTTCACGTATTCCCAACCATACTAACTGGGAAAATGTAAGGATTAGACCCTTTGTTGTTTATCTCTACATCTCAGCTGTCGTACCAGGACGCAAGACCCCCAGGGTCTTTTGATCACGAGGGAACTTGTGACCATTCAGAGAAGGCTAAATTAACTATTGTTAGGTCACAGGGGTTTGGAAGCTAGAGCAGATTTGGTGGCATTTGTGGTATTGCCTCTGTAGAACTGACAGCCTATAGGTGGAGCTGCGAGTGAATGAATGACCTTCTAGGTCCAGTCCTCAAGCTGACTTGGTATTAGCACAGTCTGCAGGCACTCACGGTCCCTCAGCTCCAGGTCAGCCTGCAATGCTGGCGAGGGGCCTGGGCTATTAGAAAGCTGCTGGCTCATCCTGAAGGCCTTATTTCCCTATTCCCAAGCACAGATAAACAAGGGAGAGGCTCCTTGCCTTGAGAGTGTTAAGTAAGTACTTGAGTGCTAACAGAAGCTGCCATTTCCTGGATTTGGTAGAGATGGGCAAGAAAGGCTACTCTGGAATGTAAGACACCAAAGACTCAGCACCTGATGAGGATAAGAAACGGGCCAAGTCACAGGAAGACAAATACTTCATGACAATCACTAATGTGAAGTATCTAAAATAGTGAAATTCACAGAATCAAAGAGTGGAATGGTGGTTGCCAGGCGGCAGGCAGAGGGGAAGCGGGGAGTCGCTAGTCAGCGGGTGTAAAGTTTCACTGAAGCAAAATGAATAAGCTCTAGAGACCCGCACACCAATACTGTGCATTTAAACATTTGTTAAGAAGGCCGATCTCGTGTGAAGTGTTGTTGCCACAGTAAAATAATATTCAAAGCATAGAACAGCAGAGCCAGATTTGTCTATGCTTATTTTGTATCCTTATCAACCAGTCGTGAAGCATGACCCCGGCCGGAGGAACAGCCAATAAGAAAAAAGATGGTTCACTTTTCAGAATAAGAATTCTCTGCCTTCAGAGAAGGCTGGTTGCCTCTTTAGCCCACATCCCTATTGTGAAATGCTTTTCTCGTCTACAGAATACTGTGGTTTACAGTTTACCTGCACCTTGTTATTGTTTCTCTCCCTAATAACCCACATTTATAATTTCTTCTAGAAGGGCTGCATTGATGGAGATGGAGTGTAACACCTGAAATAATAGGATTTTACAGGAAATAATGTAAATGAAGCCTTTGCCCTTAATGACCCATAATGAAATGCTCTTGTTACCAAGCTCTGCAGGCGAACCCAGTGCAGGTTGCCATGGAAACGCCCAGCTGCGCCTCCACACTGTTGCTTAATGATCAGTGTGATGTCAGGCTCTTGACATAACCACAAGCTTAGACAAATCTTTCCAGCCACAGTGACAGTCCACTCGGGATTTCAGTATGTCTGGGTGAGGGCTCCTGTGTCCAGGTATAATTAAAATACATTCAGACCTATGATTGGAAATGCTTTCAGCAGAGAATTAGGTCACCTTTTAAATTCTCCATTCACTTTCATTTCTCCACGCGAGTGCCCAGTTGGAAGCAAGCCAGAAACAGGGTAGCCACAGCGCATTACTGAAGATGACGCTTCACATTCCTGTGTCCAGGCTTACCCTTTACCCTTTGCGTGGGTGGGTGAGTGGCTGGTCCACGCTGGTCCACGCCAAAAACAAAACAAAACAAAACAAAACAAAAAAAACACCACGAAGACCTTTTTGTCCCTTTTCCCCATGTTCCCTGCATTTACCTTCCACCACGACTGAGCCTGAAATTCTATTACTCATTACTTTGATTTAGACAACAAAGTCAGGCCCTTTTACCCCAAATGTAATTCTCAAAACCTATTATCTAGAAGGAAAAGACAGACCCTAGGGAATCTGTCTTTTCCTTCCCTCCTTTTATTTCTTTCTCCCTTCCCCCTTTTCGCTCTCTCTTAAAACTGTTTATTAGGTGCCTGTTATCTGCCGGGCAGTTACCAGAAACACAGGATGAATAAGGTTCAAGCCTGTCCTCTAGAAGCCCACAGGTTATTAGACAGGGACATGGCATGTAAGCAATGCATAAACTGAAGAGACAGAGGTGTGCACAAGGCCCAGATGGAGACATGTACCTGAGAGAGAACAGGACAGGCTGCGAGATGAGGTGATGTTTGGGCTAATTTTGAAAGGAAATCAGTGGGACTAAAGTGAGGTAGAGAGACACTGTGAGAAAAGAGTGAAGGTATGGAATGATCTTGGATGTTTGTGGAATTGCAAGCAATTCAGAATGGCTAGAGCTTTGGCCATTTGACTATACCTTGCAGGCAAATAGAAGCTCCTTAGGGTTTTAGGGAGAGAAGGCAGAGAATTGCAACTGCCATTTAGGAAGATTATCCTTCCAGAAAAGAAAAGCATGAACTGGGGAAAACATGGGGGCAATTAGGAAGTTATTGAAACACTGAGACTATAGAAGATATCTATTGCATTCTGTCTTGGTTTAATATATATATATATATATATATATATATATATATATAATAGCATCTGTCTTTTATATATATATATATTATATATATATATGTATATATATATATATATATATATATAATATATATATACACACACACACACAATAGCATCTGTCTAACATCTGTCTTTTGGAAGAGAAGTGCCCTGCCCTCAGCCCCTGGCCCACCCTCACAGGAGAAGTGGATGTACGACCAAAACCCAGCCTATTATAGTACCTTGTCACTGTTTGCTGTGATTGGTCCAAGGATGTCCGCATGATCCAAGCAGCACCAATGAGATTTCACCCACAAAATTTCACATATAGACTTCTGGACATAGGATTATTATTTTCTTTCTTTCTTTTTTCTTCAAGATGAAAGGATGTAGCTTTTGGCTTCCAGAAACCATCTTTCCTGATACCTGGAGAGGGCTCTCTGATCATTAGGCCAATAGATAGATAAAAATGCACTAAGAGATGGGGAAACAGAGATTTGTTGATATTGTTTGAGCCGCTAGAATCTAGGACAGAGACCCAGCTGTGTCTAAAGTCAATATACCAACGAAATTTCCAGTTACACACGCCAGTAAATTTCTTTAGGCTTGAGCCAGCTTGAGTTAGTTTTTTTGTTACTTGTAACTGAATGTTTCTTGAGGAACCAGGTAAAAATGATGAAAACCTGAATAGAAGCTGGAGAGGCTGGAGAAGGTGGTTTCAGTGAAATTTCAGTAAAGTTAACTCAAGGATTGGAGAAGTGGGCTGAGTGAGACATGCTGACAGAGGCACCTACAAAGTCCTTGGGACACAGAGTTTGGACCCATTAGCCATGGACCTCCAACTCCTGAACAACCAGGGTTGTGAAGTTTCTGCTTTGGCAAATGGGTTGGTGAATAACATTTCTTCTTTTGATGGAGACTACTGTCACCTGTGGAGTGGCCAGATTTATAGGAAGGTTAATGTTAATGTTGAGTTGATTCTGTCTTCATGTCTCTCACTGGCAATGGTTCTATTTGCCAGGTCCTTACAGAATATATTTAGTGTCTCCTTTGGAAAATCCTTCTCATATGTTAGTAAGACATTTGCATGTCTCTTACATCTTTACAGTCTCGACATCCTGTCTCGGGTTCCTTTCCATTGTGCTTCATGGGACATGGTTTGGGTGGTTTTTAAAGTAGTGCTTATCAGTATGTAAAGTTATCTTGTCAACTATTTGTTTATCTCCTGTTTTCATTACACAGTCATCTCCATATGAATAGGGACCTTGTGTGTTTTGCCCCTCATTTATCCCAAGCACCAAAATCAGTGACTTAAACAAAGTTGGCACTCAATAAACATTTCCGGGTGTATAGTTTCTAGTTCATCAATGGATGTCTCATTTGTGTATGTCCCAACTAATAGGCAGTGTCCAATGCAAAGTACAATACTCTGATATCAGTAGAAACTGGAATGGAGGGGGTGGTTGCCAATTTTATCTGAATCCATATATGCATATAATGAACCCCAACACTTCACTGGTTTGGCGGGAACTACATCGTATCATTACCCTACGTCAGTCATCTAAAACCATTAAGTCTTTTTAATTAAACAGTTGCTAAGCCATATCTTTCCATTCTATAGTGGCGTTGCTAGTTTATTATATTTTTTGGTCCTTAGTTGAGAACTTCACATATATCCCTGCTAAAATTTAGCCCAATGAATGTCTGCATGTTTTTTTTCTTGTGATTCTGTTGTACAATATTTAGTCTCCAGGCTTTCTATGATTAGCATAACTAATGAGTCTGACTCTAGGCTCCAGAGGTGGCTTCCTGCATCATTTATGTTGCTATCTCCAAATCCTAGCTCATGACCCGTGACCAGAGCATACGCAGTTAAATGTTTACTGGACAAACTCGAAGACATACCTTCACTATTTTTCAAGCTTTAATTAAAATGTAAGAAAGGTTAGATATTTTACCTGTCTTCTAGAAACATCTTTCTTTTGGTATCTATCTCTCAATGTCTATTAATCCAAATATATGTGGATCCAGCTCATTTTTCTCCTTTTTTGTCATAAAGTTTCATGGTGTTTTGCTGTTATCAAGATACACTGCACTTACACTATAGAAACAATTTCGATGAAAAAATAGTTTAGACTGACATAGCTTGATATTAAGGAACCTATACTGGCTTCTGGTGATTGCCAATTCCCTCTTCTGTAGGTGCCTCATTCTCCTCTTTGGGAAGAATGTCCTGCGAGCCCTCTTGTGGACACTGATTGGGGGGTAAGAATTTATAAAAGTTAATTGTGAAACTGCATTGACCTTTCAGGTTTCTGCAGCAGATCAGAATTCATGGGGGGAAGTTGGAGTAGAGAAACAGCTACAAAAATGCCAGAGGGTGTATGTATGAGTATATATGTACATATATGTATGTGTGTGTGTGTGTGTGTGTGTGTGTGTGTGTGTGTATATATACATATATATGGTTTTTAATGTTTATTTATTTTTGAGGGAGAGAGAGTTGACGGGGGACAGGGTGGTAGACAGAGAAAGAAAAGGAGACAGAGGATCCCAAGCGGCTCTGTGCTGACAGCAGAGTCCGATGTGGGAGTCGAACTCAGGAATCAGGAATCGTAAGTTCATAAGACCTGAGCTGAAGTTCGACGCTTAACCATCTAAGCCACCCAGGCACTCCCCCCGCCCCCCACACCACCCCCCCCCCCCGTCAAGGGGGCATATTTTTAAAGCCTATTATTAAACTATAGAAATTTTCATTTTGTTTAGAAAAAAATCACACATGCGTGTCTATTCAAAATGTACCCACTGATGATTATAATCAAGGATGTTCAAGATGGTGCCTCTGTCCTTTCTTTAATATGAAGATTATTTCTGGCAGACCGCTCATCCTAGGATTGGGCAAGAGGATCTGAACAGAGAAGGCAGGAAGTAGGGATGGGAGCTTACTGTGTTCCACACCCCTGTCCACGGCTCTATTTGAGTTGAGTACGTTGGTTACATAAGCACCACTTTTTCTCTGTGTCGAGGTAATGATTCTGGAACACTATGAAGGACTTTTCTTAGATTTCAATGTCCTTTAAAACCAAAGAGCATATGGCACTAAACCAAGCCAATAGCCCCTTTCAACATAAAACAGCGTGATCTTTCTGTATCGAGTACTTTCATCTAAAATCCACTGGCATGAAGAGTCACATTTCCTTGAAATGTACAGGGCATTTATTAACAGCCACAGTATCTCCTACATGATTTATGGCTGCCTTTTCTCTGTGGGTTTTGGAAAGAAGAAGGGAATTCAGATTGGGCTGTGTATGGGCCAATTCAATAGGCTTGTAACATCATTTTGTTAAAGCTAATTTGAGGAGGTTGTTACGTTCCTCAAATCTGTGATGGTTAGTATACATCTCTGCCATCATATTCCTACTCTCTATAGGCTGTAAATTAGGAATGGATAAAAACGCAGACAGATTACAAAGATGTGTTTTTCTCATATAGGGATGTTTTAGGCACTCTTAAGTGCTTTACTGAAAAACATTCCCCAAACTTTATTTTTAGCTTTGTAAGGCATGAGAGAGTTTCTTGCCCCTCATCCGCCTACCCTCTATCTCTCCCCCTCTTTATTTCTCTTTAGAAAATTCTCAGAAAAGTACGAACATCTTAGGGTCACAATATCATTATAAAGTAAATTGCTACTAAAAAAAGTTAAGTGGTAACGTGACAGTCTTAAAGGGTTCCTGCTCTGTCCTATATGTTGAATCAATTGCTGGAAAATAAGCTATAGAATAGCTTTTATTGTTTTATTATTATTATTTTTTAATGTTCTATTTTTATTTTATTTTTGAGAGAGAGTGAGACAGAGCATGAGTGTGGGAGGGGCAGAGAGAGTGGGAGACACAGAATCTGAAGCAGGCTCCAGGCTCTGAGCTGTCAGCACAGAGCCCAATGTGGGGCTTGAACCCACGAACCATGAGGTCATGACCTGAGCCGAAGTCGGACACTTAACCGACTGAGCCATCCAGGCACCCCTAGGAGAGCTTTTAATTAATGTAATATTTCACAGCCCTTCTGGGGACAGAGACTGAGTTTGGCTAATTCTCATAGTATGGTCCTTAATTGTACCAAGTGCCTCAGTGCCTACTATTTGAATAAAAAATGATGAATAATAATAATAGCCCCATTAACATTTGTTAACTGATGTGTTTATGGATTCAGCAAAGTCCCTCTTGGTTCATTACTTAATTTCACTGCTTCCCCATTTCTCCACCAGATGGCAGAAGAAGGGCCTGATTATTGAGTTTGAGATATCTTTGATTCTTAGATATTAAATATGAGATGGTATGCAGAGGTAGGAAAGAATGCTCAAATATGTGGCTATAATTTTATTTTTATTATGCTTCCTACATGGAAATGTCTTGAAATAAAGAAAGGATTGTGAAGAACTTAGGTGTTAGGTTGGAGGTTAAAAGTTAAGCAAGAGATTATAGACCAAGGAATGTGTTGATATTCTTTCTGGTATCCTTATAAAGTAGGCAACAGGGCCAAGGAAATTACTCAGTGAAGATTTTTCACTAATCTTGCCTCTGCACTTGGAAATGTAAGTAGAAAAGACGTATGGATATAAGATATCTCCTGGCCTTACAGCGGTTGCATTCTCTACTCCTATATAGCATTCATTTTGAGGATAAACCCTTAAAATTCATCTCACAAGATAGTTAGAATGTAGAAGGAAATAAAAAGGGTTAGCCAGGGACCAAGGGCCATCAGCAGACAAAAGGAAGGGTTTGAATCCTTACAACTGATAAATGTTTAATATCTTGGCACTTGCAAGTATTGCCCAAGTTTATTTACCAGTTCTTAAACAAACTGTGGAAAATATTGTATTATCCCCCTACAGAAGAATCTAAACTGGAGATTTGAAAAGGACAGTGTTTCAATCAAAAACCAACTTTATTGAACCCCACTCTCGTTGGCCTGTCCTATCCACGTTTGAAAACCAAAGCATTGCTCATGACTTACATAGTCTGTCTTTTGAGATAAATAGCCATTAGATTACAGTTTAGACAAAAAGGAAGTGAGTTGAAAGAGATTGTTTTGAGAATATTCTTTTTGGGTAACAACCTGTATGCTAGAAATGTGAAATTAACTTCAAGGCAGTGGTTCTAAGATTTTTAAATCCATATGTGAGAAGAGTATTTTAAGAAACACACACATATTTATGATATTTTATTGCTCAGCCACTGTTTTCTGAGGCTTTGGCTTTAACCTTTTCTAGTCACCATGGCAACAAGGACACAAATACATCCATACCATGAGCTGGATCTATGAGGAAGAATTTCCAACTGTATACATAGTATGAATATTTGACCTACGCATTACAAAGAGAATTTAATGTAATTTTAAATACAGTAAGTTGTCTGAGTGAGTCATAAACTGGAAATAGTGTACATGGTAGGAAAATGTAGTCTCATAAATGAACCAAGGGAAAACAGCGTTGGATTTCTCCTCTCTAGAAACTCCATCTTGCCTTCCCACATCTCCCTTTCTGATGTAAAGAATGTCATGGGAAACTTGAAGAAAATCATCCTAAGACTTAATTTTTCTCCTTTTCAAAATCCAAGCCTAAAATAAATGATTTCTTTTTAGGCAAATTGTAAACCTGTAATCGGAGACATTGGTCTTGCAAAAACACTGCAACTCCAATTACTGGCTGTAAATTGCTTTCCTAAAAATCCTTCTAAAATATTCACTCCGCATTCTGAAAGAGGAAAATAGATGCTGAAATTTCACCCCTTTAAGCTTCAACTACTGGCTAAGGGGCTCCTCACACAAAATCCCATGAAAACAGGGATGGGCGCATAGCCTTACAATGGAATAAATTCTATCCTGGACTTTGTATTCAAAGTCTTAGGAAGAAACAGATAAGGATAATATCAGCAGGGAGGTGCATGCAGCATAGCGGGGGTGGGGGTGTGGGGGTGTGGGGGTGTGGGGAGGTGGGGGTGTGGGGGGGGTGGCGGTTTCTGGGGTAGGGGTGAAGAGCCACATGAGAGAGGCAGGGAGGTGTGAATGCCAGAGACACAAAGGGAAGCCCCAGCAGGGGGCCTTGAACTGATGCTTAATAAATGCTTTTTGATTTGACTGAATGATCAAAGTGTGTTGTGTCAGGCCCCCTAGTACTATTGCCTACAAATGCCTTTGGCAACCCACATCTTGGTTGATTTCAGGGAATAGGACTGTCCAAAGAGATGCCTTCCCCCGCCCCCCTGCCCCCCAGCTCTATGTGAATGAGAAGTGACACTTCCTGCTTTCGCCACATTTCTCCATAGGAAGCCTGTATTGAGCACTTGCCCTGTGAAGAGCAGTCTCGAGTGTATTTTTGAGATTCTGTGGAGGTTGCTGCAACTCAGCACCTCAGTTTTCTGATGTGCTGAGTTGCAGCAACCCCTACAGAACAAATTAATAATAAGTAATAACATTTATGTACAAAGTCTGACTCATAACATTGTGCGATGCTTAAGAAAAGATTTTATGCAGCCATGGTAAAAATTTCAGGTCCTTTTCATCCTTCAAGGAAGTGGCATAGCTGAGTGGAAAGAATGTTGGCTTGTGAGGCCAGAGAAGCAAATCCAAGTCCCAGCTGGGCGGAGACCAGCTGTGAGACCTGACAAAGCTTCTCGGCCCCTCTGGCGTTCAGTTGTCTCAACAGCAAAGTTAACATGCTAGTCTAGAAGATTGTCTATCTAATATTTCATTATTCTAGACAGAACTGAAAAAGACATTGAGAGCCCAGGTCAGTTGTACTTTGGACTTTCTTTGTGAGCCCTCTAGACCTCTTGAAAAAGGGGAGAGGCATTTATATTCAAATTTTCCAGTTGGGTTTGAGAAATCAGAATAAAAGCCCGGAAACATAGCCCTGGGGTGGGAAGGAGAGCAAAGCAATTGATATACAGCAAATGCCCACCCTATCTCCACTCCTGACCTGTCCGGGCCACACATCCCTCTCCAGAGGAATCATGTGGCATGGCCAGCAAACAAAGAACCGGGTGCAAAAAAGACCATGGGGGTGGAGGAGGGGAGAAAAAAAAACAACACAGGATTTTCTGGGCCCATGGTAAATAGGATTTCTTTGATACTGAAGGGAAAAGGATAGGCATTACTGTTGGTTACTCGTCTGGCTTTTGAGACTTTCGACACTCACATAACTTTTTCAATTAAAAAAAGAGGAAGTATACACATTGACATATATATGCGTATAGGCATGTACAAATCCCATCCCACACGAGAATCCCACCAAAGGGCTCATCTCCTCCCCCGCGGCCCCCAGCTCTTACTCTTACTTGTACATCTTACTCTTTGTCGTTCACCGTAAGGTATAAACCCAGTGAACTACAGAGATTTGAAATGTGCAGAACTCTCTTCTAGATGTTCTTCTTGTTGTGAACACTCCTCTCACCCTGCCCTCTGCCCTGTGCTCCCACCCCTACAAGAAGGACAGAATTTGAGAATTCTGACTAGTTTGAGAAACTGTAAACACCTCAACTTTTTGTACATTTGCTACCGTTTCCATGCCAGAGTTTTCTGTAAGAAGCTTTTCTTTTTTTTTTAGTTTGTTTCTTTATTTAGAGGCAGAGGGAGAGAAGAAGCATGAGCCAGGGAAGGGCAGAGAGAAAATCCCAAGCAGGCTCCACGCTGTCAGTGCAGAGCCCCTGTGGGACTTGAACTCATAAGCCATGAGATCATGACCTGAGCTGAAATCAAGAGTCGGATGCTTAAATGATTGGGCCACCAGGTGCTCCTCCATGACAGATTTTTCTTTTCAGGAGATAAGAACATTTCTAAAAGATCAAAATTAAGTCCTTTTGAAGGATCAAAAAGGACGGTGGCTCTGGGAAAGTATTAAAACAGAACAACCCTGTGTATACCTAAAATTGTACCATTTATGAAATTCCTAAGCACCTCAAATCTGCTGAGGTTAAAACCCAACCTTCTCCTTGTGTGTTTCCTTCTTTTGGCACAGAAACACAAATATCTTTTTAACTGTTTGGCGAGACAATAAAATTTGGATTCATTGAAGGAGATCATTGCTAAGTGGGGTATTTTATGCTGAAGAGGTGATCACTATTCTGGCATAGAACAGAGAAGCTATATCTATATCTATATATGTGTATATATAAATACAATTATGTATACTTAAATTATTATATATTAATATGTTATTTTATATATATATATATATATATATATATATATATATATATATGTATATCTGCATTCAGGCAAAATTCCTCTTTTCCTTCCCCATATTATTCTCCAGTTATTCACACAAGGATTTTTACCAACCTATCAGTCTATTTGCCAATTCTTTATATAATCTCAACATCAGTTTTGGTTCTCTTCCTAGAAACTGTTGTGGAAGGTGATGTGATGGATACTAATTCATATCTGAAAAGGATATTCCTCTTCAGCCAAGACAGACAGGATCTGATACTTTGAGGAGATCTGGTTCGTAATGTACAGGGAGCTACCACCACCACCGCCACACACACACACACACACACACACACACACACACACACACACATTAATAGCAACAACAAAAACAACTCCTCTCTTCAGTCCTCCTCTCATGTTTCTCTTCCTGATCTGCCACCAGTGCAATTAGAGATAATGTAAGAAAATAGGATAAAATATGAATGGGAGAAAGTTCTCATTCTTTATCATATCCTTATATAAAACAGCCCATCATCAATTATGAATAACTGTGAATGAGTTTACCATAGTCTCTGGCCCTGACCAAAAGAAAAAAAAAAAAAGGCAGATAACTTGTTCTGGACCACTTCATACCTGAAAGGGATGTGGGAATGTTAGGAGAAAAGATTGTGAGAGTGGAGAGCATGGAGAGAAGGAGAGAGAAGGGGGTTGAAGAAAACTTCACGGTATCATATGGAGTCTAACAGGATGGGCTCCTTCACTGAATGCTTGTTTTTTATGCCTGAGTCAGTTACTTAATCTCTATGATCCTCAGTTTATTCACCTGTAAAAAAAGAATAAAATATCTACATGACCGAATTGTCTTAAGGATTATGTTAAATTATAAGTAGAAAGCATATCATACAATTCCCTTAAAATAATTTATTGTCATTAATTTATAATTTCCCAGGGATAACAATTATGCCCATATAATCATGGAAGAAGTCTGAAGCATCTCTTGTTTGAGGGCTGGAAAAGAATTTCTTATTCTAAAAAAATTGAATATCTGGAGGATAACTATCCACAGAACAACGTGTAATATAAATGCCCAACAATAGAGAAACAAAAGGTAAATTATGGCAGGTTTATGCTACAAGGGACATCTCTGGATATATATACTATGCAAACAATAACCATAGGGAGCTGGAATGGCTGTACTAATATCAGACAACATAGACTTTAAGACAAGGAATATTCTTAGAGAAAAAAAGGTAATGACAGTAGTAGTAATAGTCATCTTCATAATGATAGAGGGAAACAGGGAGATATAACAATTATAAATGTAAAGCTCCTCATGACCAAGCCACAGAGTACATGTAGCAATAACTGACAAGATGATAGTAGAAATAGACAAATCAACAATTACGGTTGGAGATTTAAATACTCCTCTCCCCATAATTGATAGAATGAGAAAGAAAATCAGTAAGGAGGATTTGAACAATATTAAACAAGTTGGTCTAGTTGACATATATAAACATACTTCCGCAAGGTGCACATTCTTTTCAGGTGCATGTAGAAAATTTCTCAGTATATATCCTAGGCTAACTCCATAAAACAGATAATAACGAATAGGACTGAAACCATACAAAGTATATGCTCTTACTCCAATGGACCTAAATTAAAAATCAGTAACAAAAAGAAATTTGGAAAATCCTCAAATATTTGGAAATTTAGTAGCATATTTCTAAATAGCCCATGTGTCAAAAAAGAAATCACAACAGAAATTAGAAAATATTGTGACCTAATTAAAAAATGAGAGCAGACAAAATCAAAATTTATGGAATGCAGCTAAAATAGTGCTTAAAGGGGGGCTTATAGCAAGTTTCAATGATATGAGGCCAGGAAAAGAAGAGCAAACCAAATTCAAAGGGAGTAGAAAGAAGGAAATAATAAAGATCTGAATGGAAATCAGTAAAATGAAAAATGCAACGTAATAGAGAATTTCAGTTACATTAAAATTTGGTTCCTTGAAAACATCAACAAAATTGATAAACCTCTACCTAGCCTGACCAAGGAAAAAGGTAAAAGCAGACAGAAACTCCAAAAATCAAGGATAAAAAAGACACAATAACACAGGCCATAAAGAGATTAAAATAGTTATAAGGGAATATTATAAATAACTTTATGCTAACAGATTAGATAATTTAAATGAAATGAATTGATAAATTAATAGAAAAATTCCTAGAAATACACAAATTACTAAAACAGACTCATAAAGAAATTGCAACCGAATATATGTATATATTAAGTAAAGAAATTGAATTAATATATAATACTCTTTCCACATAGGAAAGCCAAGTCCCAAATGATTCTACTCATAAAATCTATCAAGCATTTAAAGGAAAAAATAACATAAATTCTATACAAACCCAGAAAATAGGGGAGGTAATACTTTTTCTATTGATATGATGGTATCAGAAGAAAAATAAATAAATAAAACTATGGAATAATAATCCCGATGAATATAAATACAAAAATCCTTAGCAGAACATTGACAAAGCAAATCCATCAACGTATGGAAAGGATTATAAACAATGAAAAAGTGGGATTTGCAAGAATAAATCAAAAATCAATCAATGTAATACACAATATTAAGAGGATAAAGGGCAAAACCCAACTCAACAGATGCAGAAAAAGAATTGGAAGGAAAATCCCAACACATGTTAAAAACTCCCAACAAATTAGAAAGAAAAGAGAACTGCATTAACTTAATAAAGGGTATCTATTTAAAAAAAAACCTCACAGTTGATATCACACTTAGTGGTGAAAGATTAAATTCTTTCTTTTTTAGATTGGAGAAATTTATTGTATTAAAGGCTCTAGCCAGCGAAGTAAGGCAAGAACATGATACTAAATGCATATGGATTAGAAAGGAAGAAGTAAAATGTTTTATTCACAGACAAAATGATCTTTTGTGTAGAAAATTCTAAGGACCCTAAGAAAAAGACTAATAGAACTATTAATAGAGTTTAGCAAGGTCATAGGATACTACCTAAATATACAAATAGCAATGTATTCCTATATACCAGCACCAAACAATCTAAAACTGTAATTAATAAAAAAATGCCATTCACAATAACATCAAAAAGAACAAAATACTTAGGCATAATTTTGTTAAAGATAAGACCTCTCTATATATTGAAAATTATATTATATTACTGAACAAAATGAAAGAAGACCTAAATAAGTGAGAAAGGTACTATGTTCATGGATTGGAAAATTTGACATTGTTAAGATATCAAGTTTTCCCAAATTGATACGGAGGCTGAAAATAGTCCCTACCAAAATCCTAGCTGGTTTCCTTTATTAATTGTCCATAAGCTGATCCTAGGATGTATATGTAAATGCAAACAACATAGAATAGTCAAAATAATTTTGAGAAAGAGGAATAAAGTTGACTCACACAGCCCGGTTTCAAAACTCAACACAAAGTAATAGCAGGCAAGATGGTGTGATATTGGCATAATGATAGACATAAAGATCAATAGTGCAGAATAGTCCAAAAATAAGCCCTACATATATATGGTCAATTTATTTTCAACAAATGTGCCTAGGTAATTCAATGGGGAGAGATAATCTTTTCAACAAATGGAGCTCCATCCATTTGCAAAAAAAACCCAAACAACCCCCCCCCCAAAACTAACCCAAATTTTAAATCAATTATCATAGATGTGAATATAAGAGCTATAACTTTGTTTAGAAGAATACACAGGAGAAAAGTGTTTGTGATTTGGGGTTAGTAAATATTTCTTGCATAATGACATCAAAAGCACATCCATCAGAAAGTTGATAAATTTGACTTCATCAAAATAAAAAATTTTTGGTCTTCACAAGATACCACTAAGAAAATAAAAAGACAAGATAGAGATTGGGAGAAAATATTTACAAAACATTATCAGATACAGGACTTTTATATAGAAAAAATACATTTTACCATTCAATAATAAGAAGACAAATAACCCTCATAAAAATGAGCAAATAGGAAAGAAAAAAATTAAATTAAGAAAATGAGCAAATGCAATGCACCTCAATGTTTATAGCAGCATTATCAACAATAGCCAAATTATGCAAAGAGCCCAAATGTCCACCGACTGATGAATGGATAAAGAAGATGTGGTATATATATACACAATGAAATATTACTCAGTGATCAAAAAGAATGAAATCTTGCCATTTGCAACAACGTGGAACTAGAGTACTAGAGTATATTATGCTAAATGAAATAAGTCAGTCAGGGAAAGACAAATTTCATAGGATTTCACTCATATGTGGAATTTAAGATATAAAACAGATGAACATAAGGCAGCAAAAATTATATAAACACAGAGCGGGAAACAAAGCATAAGAGACTCTTAAATACAGAGAACAAACTGAGGGTTTCTGGCAGGGTGTTGGGGGGAGGGGCTAAAAGAGTGAGGGGCATTAAGGTGGACACTTGTTGGGATACGCACTGAGTGTTATATGTAAGTGATGAATCACTGAATTCTATTCCTGAAATTATTATTGTACTATATGTTAACTAACTTGGATTTAAATTTAAAAAAGAAAAGATGAGCCAATGATTTGAATTTACATTTCTCCAAAGAAGATATGCAAGTGGCTAATAAATATATGAAATGATGTTCAATGGCATTAGGCATTAGGAAATGCAAGTTAAAACCACAAGATACCACCTCATGCCTGCTAGAATGGCTAACCTCAAGAAGACTAACCTCCACAAGAGGATGTGGAGGAAGTGCAACCCTCAGACATTGCTGGTGGAAACAAAATGGTGCAACCACCTTGGGAAACCAAAAGTTTCTTAAAAAGTTAAATATGACCTTACCAAACATCGGTTCCACTCCTAGATATCTACCCAAGAGAAATGAGAACATATGTCTACATAAAAACTTATGCATGAATGGTCATAGTAGCATTACTCACAATAGCAAGAAAAATGGCAATGTCCACTAACTGGTGAATGCATTAAAAATGTGGTAAATCTTGACAATGGAATACTGCACAATAATAAAAAGGAATGGATTACTGATACATGCAACAGCATGGCTGAACATCAAAAACATAATGCTAAATGAAAGAAGCCAGACACATTGGACTATGATGACTATATCTGTAAATAATTTCTAAAAAAGACGATACTGCCTGGGATTAAGGAAAGAGCAGGGATAGACTGCCAATAGTTCAAAGGAATTTTTTTAGTTGATGGACATGTGCTAAAACTGGATTGTTTCTGAATTCTTATAGCATCTTTTTTTTTTCATAATCACCCAAACCTGGAAATAACCAAGATATTTGACACTGGGTGAATAGATAAACAAACTATGGTACATCCATGCAGTGGAATATTATTCAGCCATAATAAGAAATGTGCTAACAAAGCACACAAAGACATGGATGTATTTTAAATGCATGGAGCTTTATAAAAAGAGACAGCCTGAAAGTACTCTATACTGTATGATTCCAACTATATAATATTCTGACAAGGCATCATTATAGAGATAGTAAAATGATGAGTTGTCACCAAAGGCTCAGGGGTGTGGTGGTGGGGGGGTAGTGTTGAATATATGCAGTACAAGGGATATTTTAGGGTGGTGAAACTATTCTGTATGATACTGAAATTGTGGATATAGCACTATCCACTTGTCCAAATCCATTGAAATTTATAGCGTGAAGAATGAAACTTAGTTTGTGTAAAAGTTTAAGAAAGCATTTATATGTCAAAGGATACCAGGGAGGAATGTAGACTATCATAAGAGAATTGCACTGTGTTACAGCGTATGAAACAACCTCACCAAGGGAGGTGGGGAAAAGGTGTTGACCTAAGTAATATAGAGAATGAACAGCGTCCGTAAGATTTAAGAGCAAAAGAAACTGTACACAAGCATTGTACTCTAGTTGGTAAGGTTGTTCCCCGTTAAAGGATGGGTTAATAATTCTGAAACTACTATACATATATACTGGAACTGAACAAGCAAGGCTTCATACTGTTAGAATGGAAACTGACAAATAAGCAAGTGGAGGAGATCACAATGATCCATGTGATAATGGACTGGGGTTGGAGATGCCAATATGAACTCATGTTTAGCTTAATATAGATAAAGGCAATTATATATAAAAATATTTTTAGAGATGTGTAAATACATGGTTAATATATACGCATATATTCCCTTGTTCTGTCAGCTGGGATTTCCCAGGAGCACCAACACTCCATAGCAACAAGCACACCTATCACCCAGATCTTGGTTTCTAAATACCATTCTCCAATAAGAAGAGCCAGGACTCTTTGGAGAAATGGCTGACTCTAGGGCTGCACCAGGAAATAAGCTTGGAGCATTTTATAGTGCCAGGAAGTGTTCAAAAACCAGAAACCCAAACAAAGTAAACAAAATCCCATAATGAGGGAGATACTGCAAAGAGATTCAGGAGCCAACTGAAAGAGTTCTAAAGCTGGAACAATTTGGGCAAAAACTCGAAGTAACATTGGATTGTAGTCCAAAGTATGAAATAAATGCCCATGTGTCCATACTGATGTAAATAATTGAGTAAGTAATAATTGAAATGGAGGAGAAATATCTCCCACACGTAAGAATTCCAAATAACTTATGTAGATACCCCGTCCTCAAGGAAGTGAGGCATAACTCCTCATTCCTTAAGTGAGGCTGTGCAGTCTGCACATAGTGCCTTCCTTAAGAAGCGTACAGTGTGAAAAGGAGGAACAAAAAAAATAACTTTACAGTACAGAAGGCTGACAAACACTACCTCAGTCAGGTGATCAAGATGAACAGCAACAATAAGTCATGTTGATAGAATGCACCCTTAATATGATATGATGCAAATGGTATTTTTACCTCTATGGTCCTTGTCTGAAAAATCAGACAAATTCCAACTAAGGGACAGCCTGCAAAACGTCTGACCAGTATTTTTCAAAGCTGTCAAGGCCATCAAAGACAAGGAAAATGTGAAAAACTGTCACGGCTAATGGAGGCCTCAGGAGAAATAATGAGAAAATGCAATGTGGTATCCTGGATGGGACCCTGGAACATAAAAAGGACATAAGGTAAAAACTAAGGAAAACTCACTCAATATAGACCTTATTTAATAATAATGTTTCAATGTTGACTCCTTAAATCGCAACAAATATATGAAAGTTAATAACAGAGAAAACTGGGTTTGGGGAAATGGAAACTCTCTGAGCTACCTTTACAAGTGTTCTATAAATCTAAAACTGTCTAAAAAATGGAGTTTCCTAAAAAGATGAAAATTCTCTCTTTTCTGCAATATTACAAGACTGATCAGAGAAGATCTATATAGAAAGTCTGAGATAAAATTAACTGATATCACACAGATATGTTCCAGAAAAATGTGTACTATTTGGCTCTGTGCTGGCTTAGTGCTAAAGTGGCAGCCAGAAAAGGTTTAGCCAGCACTATCATTGTTACATATTTGGCAGAAATATCCATGATTAGCAGCTGAAAAAACATGACATGGAACTCTTGAACAGAACCGAAGAGGAAAATGCAAACTCTCTCCACTCAGTTTTCTGGATACAGCTGATATCTCCTATGGAACAAATAGCTGGATTTTTCTTCTCAAAGCCTGCAAGATTTGTTTCTTTTAGGAAAATCTAGCTTTTATGACCATACCACACCTTCTAGTGCTCAAAGCCTCAACTCATTTGATACGTAAAAGGACTCTGTAAAGTGAGCTGTGTGGTTACTAACTAGAGAAAGAAACACGTTCAGAGATGATAAGTGATTTGCTCCAAATACATATTTCAAAAGTAATGGGGTTGGAACTTAAACCTGGTCTTGCAAATTAAAATCTAACACCCTTTCTACCGCTAAATGTTTTGAGAAAGTCTTGGTCCTGTTCTATGACATGTCAGCAGACAGCAGGCATCTAGGCTTTCACGGTCTCTGCTTCCTGTTTGAGTCTGATCAGACTTTTCTGTCTCTGATTCCTGCCCAGCTGGTGAGACATTGCTCTATGTTTTAAGCGATTCTTCTTCCACGCTGTAATTCAGCTTTTTTTTTTTAAATTATCTTTTTTTTTTTTGTGATAACGTTGAAATTCTCCTCTATTAGCAAGTTCTGATTTTATAACACAGTGTTATCAACTATAGTTACCATGTTTTACTTTAGATCTTCAGACCTTATTCGTCTTACAGCTGAAAATTCTGCTTTAAACTTCTTACTCACCTGCCTGATGCTGAGACCCTGGGCCCTGTTGCTGTCCCTGTTTTGCCTTGGTCCTGACCAGGAGTGACACATGGTAGAGTACTAGACTGTTATAGACGACCCAAATGCTATTTTAAATAGGCTCCCTGAACTATTTTTAAAGGTTCACTGAAAAATGAAGTACTTGAGAATTCTAAGTTATTATGAACATCTAATTCTACTTCATCTCTCTTCTCAGGGAGGTAGGTCTTAATATGTGTCATTTGTCTTGAAGGTGATGAGGAATTGGGTTATTATTTTCAATCTCACAGTAATATTTCACTGACTTCTAAAAATACCTACTATTAAAATGGTATAGAAACTAATTCTTTAGCTGAATCAGTCTTTAATAGAAGAGAGGAATAATACTCTACATTGGATGAGCAAGCTTTTCTTCAGAATAGGACCTTGAGCTTGAATAATCTAACCTGTTGAGGTACAATGGGATACTAGGAGATGTATTTAGTTCCTATCCTTGTTGAGGGTATTGGCAAAGAGATTCGCATTTCACACCATGGTGTGAGGGGCCTGGGGAAATGGAGCTAATGACATTTGAAGTCAGTCTTTTAAATCTATGTATGAAATGAGATTTCATATTGGGTCACTGCAGTCCATGAAAATTCATTTCATTTACGTTGCCTGAGTACTGTTTTCCTTGTGTAGTACTTTGTCAAATCTCATTGCCTTTTGCTGCTAATTCTGAACTTGAACCTGTGCCCTCTCAAAAGACATAGAGCTTTATACTACAGGAGGTTGCAGAGTCCATGGTGTTGTGTCCCTGTGACCATCACTGAATGGCAATGTTCTCTTGCCTCAAGAGGCCGCCAGGTAGCCTTGGAAGAGCATGCTGGGAAGGATGAAGATTTAGAAGAAGGGATTAGGGAGAAGGGTCCAGCTACTGGTGCTGAGGAGAAGTGTAGTTTGGAAGATAGGACACTGCTTCAGAGAGTATAGAAATAAGCCCCAGACATGGGGAAAGGGGGATCAGAGGTAGGAAAAATGTGTTGAAGGGTAGGGAACTCAAGAAAAAAGAGTAGGGAAACCATGAGAGACAGGCAGAGACAGGCAGTGAAGACTGCGGTCTGAAGGGATACTCAGAATTCCACTCAGGCAGAAAACATAAAAAATTTCTTAGCAAGTCGCAGGGCTTCATCTCTCATATCAAAGTTCAAAAATAACCTTCTGGTCTCTGACCCGTCCTTGTGGCTAGGGAATGAAGAGGTGGGCAGGCAAGATCAAGGCAAGACTCAGTGCAAGACTGTCTAGAAAGTAAAAGAGGAGTTACCCGGGGGTAACTCTGGGGGTAAGAGAATGAGGAATTCGTGTTTCATGGGTACAGAGTTTCGGTTTGGGATGATGAACAGGTTCTGGAGAAGGATAGTAGTGACAGTTGTACAACAATGTGATTGAACTTACAATGGACTGTGCACTTCAAAATGGTTCAAATGGGAAATCTCATGTCATGTATATTTTACCATGATAAATGAATTTTTTGAGAACAAACTGAGGGCTGCTGGAGGCAAGGTGGGTAGGGGGGTGGGTTAAATGAGCGATGGGTATTAAGGAGGACACTTCCCGCAATAAGCACTGGGTGTTATAAGTAAGTGATGAATCACTAAATTCTACTGAAACTAATATTACCCTAGAGGTTAACTAACTAAAATTTAAATAAAAACTAGAAATATTAAAAAAATGAATTCTTTAAGAAAAAAAAAATTTGAAAAAGAGAGACAATGGTAGCATCAGGTTCCCGGTGCAGAAACTTGGGCACAAGGGATGAGGAAGAAGCCCATTTTTCAGAGCTGGCCCAAGAAGTGGAGACTGGTTCTTGGGTAGGAGACAGAAAGGCCTGGGCTTATGTAGCCTCATTTACAGAGGGAGAGGAAGCCTGAAGAGGCTGGATATTGAGCAAGACTAATCCATGTTGGTTTTCATGTGATCTCACTTTCCTGACCTAGAATCCGTGTTAGGGAGGACAACAAGATACACCAGCCCTGAGGAAAACCAGCCCCCACTGAAGGAAATAACGTGACAACGAAAGGAGTGGAAACAGGATATAGAGTTCCTAATATTTTAGGCCGACTCATTAACTGGTAGACAATTCTTCCTTTTAAAGAACTCTATGCCTTTTCTCTAATGAATTCATGCCCCCACAGAGCCATAAAGGATGAGAATTTGGCCCAAATGTACACTTAAATTGGATCGCCTTGTAAGAATGCTTTAAAAAAATAAAAAATGCAGCCACCTGTGACCTATTAAGACTGTTAATGTACTCATTGACATAAATACCTGAAGGGTTTCTACAGCAGCTGGAACATGGCTGAAAGACCTTTTGTGTCTGCTTTTTAATGTACTTCCAAAGTGACTTCATAAAATTGCAACCACTCCCACCAGTGGGACTGAGGTTTTGTTTAACTCCCTGAGACTTCTTCCACCACTATTGATACGAGTGATTATTAATGCTGCCTACTCTGTCTTGAAGGTAAAAATCAAACCACAAATAAATTACTTATTGAGAGACAAGGCTTAAACGAGTCAAAACCTACATGTGCCTGGCCACAATGCTCACAAAATGGCATTTTTCTAGCTCTACCCTTGCTCACTCTGTAGAATCTTCAACCCCCTAAAATTCTTCCCTTTTGGGTCCTAGCAAGACCCAAGTTCTTCCCACGTGGCACCACTCAAGGGTTCAAAAAACTAAATTTCTTGGCCCTGATGGGGCCCCAGCATGTTTAGCCTTCCATGGTGCTGCATCTGTCTCTCCTGTGCCTCGGGTGAGGGGTTGGCCTCCATTGCTCAGAGAGAAGCAGATTGTTGCAGATGTCCACAACAAGGCTCATGGTGACCAAGGCAGAGGGAACTGATGTCTGGGCCACTGCATGTAGTTGCAACAGATCCTATACGTTCTCAGAACTGCCCTTCTGTTCTATCCCCACTCCATTGCCATTGAGCTTTGTTCATGTTCTTTCAGCCAATAAATGTGTATTGAATAACTGTTACATGCCGACCACATGCTCATGGTGAACAATTATGTGCAAAACAAGCACCATGACAAATTAGTAAATGTGTAACTCTCTGTATGAAATGCTAAGAAGTAAATAATTGAGGTGTTATAATGAAGATCAAGAACTGGGGTCACCTGTGTGGCTCAGTAGGTTAATTTGATTTCAGGTCATGGTCTCATGGTTGATTTTCCACTGTTGATTTCAGGTCATGGTCTCATGGTTGTGAGATCCAGCCCCACTTTGGGCTTTGCACTGGGTGTCGAGCCTGCTTGAGAATGTCTCTCCCTCTCCCTCTGCCCCACCACCCCCTTGCGCTCTCTCTCTTAAAAAAAAAAAAAAAAAAAAAAAAAAAGAGTTGAAGCATGGTCCATTCCATGACCTAAAGTAAGCTTAGAGTGAGCGTGACTGGAGCTGAGTGAGAGAGGCAGCAGGAGGTAGGATTGGAGCAGTAAGGAATGGCTGGGCTACATTTGGGGTTGTGAATATACTGGGGTAGCCCTTAAAGAACAGAGCAATGGGATAGTTGTCTTTACATTTTGCAAAGGTCACCTTGACTGCTCTGTGGGGAGTTGGTAGTCATTTAGCAGTTTAAATAGCAATAGGAGGGAACAGAGTGCAAAGAGGCAGTGATTTGTAGTCATCCAGGTGAGAGACAACGGTGGCTTGAAGGAGGACGGTGACACTGGGGATGGCTATAAGGAAATGGAAGATGTATTCTGGAAGGATTTGCTAATGGACTCAATATGGGGGTGTGGTAAAAGAGAAGAAGAATCGAGACCAACTACCAAGTTTCTGGGCTAAACAGCTGGATAAATATGGGTGCGTTTATTAAAATGAGGAGGATGAAGAATAGACTTCAGAGGGGAAAATCAGAAGAGTCTGCAACATATTTAGTTTGATGTGCTTATGAGTCTCTCAAGTGGAATATTTGCATATACTCATTTGTTTATTTAACAAATATTTTTGAGTCACTGTTGTGCATAGGAACTGGGCCAGATTCTGGGGTAAAGCAGTAAACAAAACAGGGATGGTCCTGACTTCAAGAAATTTATGAGCGGGGCGCCTGGGTGGCGCAGTCGGTTAAGCGTCCGACTTCAGCCAGGTCACGATCTCGCGGTCCAGGAGTTCGAGCCCCGCGTCGGGCTCTGGGCTGATGGCTCGGAGCCTGGAGCCTGTTTCCGATTCTGTGTCTCCCTCTCTCTCTGCCCCTCCCCCGTTCATGCTCTGTCTCTCTCTGTCCCCAAAATAAATAAAAAACGTTAAAAAAAAAAAAAGAAATTTATGAGCAAGTAGGACAGACACTGGACAAGAACTAAGCATGATGTGGGTACTGATCAGCAAGATTTAGGGGGGAAGAACGAGGGAAGCTTATGCTCCGGGTGGCTAGCAAAGACTTCCTAAGGAAATGAGATTTAAACTCAGCTCTGCAACATAAATGAAATTAGCTCAGGACAGAGGTGGAGGAAGAGTTTCAGGCAGAACATGTGCTCAGCATGTGTAGTGGCCTGGAGGCAAAAGAGATTAGGTCTTTCCAGGAAAGAGTCTTGTAGTACTAATTCTTTCCCCAGAGATTCTCCGTCCTCATAAAAACAGCCCGTAGTGTGCTGGTTCCACTTATCCTCCAGACATGCCAGAGTGACCATAGGGTCCCCACAGCTTGCACCCAAGCCAGGACTCCTGCTGTACTATAGCTAAAAGATCTAAGCTCATTCTTGCAATCAATAATTTCTGGAGCTCCTAACTATGGATCGTGGAGCTCTCGATGAAACTCTTGCCTTTAAGAAAGGACTTCTTACTTAGTAGAGGAGTGAAAAGTGTTATATTAAAATTATGTAGGGAACTATGGGAAAAATGAACAAGGAGTGACTCACTCTCTGGGGCCACAGAGAAGATGCCACTGAGAAAGAAGAGAAAGAATGAAATGGGAACACGGACATTGGGATGAGCACATGGAAAACATATGTGAAAGAAAGAATGAATTATGTGCTGGGGAAATGGCAAGCAATTTGGGGAAACAAACCATTCTTACGAACTTGATGTATACAATGAACATAAATAGTTTCCTCTCATGAATACATTATCTTCTTCCTTACCACTCAGTAGACTTCTTTGCAGTTAGCAATAGCTGTGATTTCATAACTGCCAAGCTTCTCCAAAGAGAGAGCCTAGTACTGAAGACTAATGAAAGGATCCAATGCTGGTGGTCACATGAGTAAAGGAAGGAGGTACCTCCCCCACCCCCACCACCACCAGGAGCTAAGCTGAAGACCACAAAGCCTTACTCGCCCTTACAACACTTCAGTCCCTTCATGGGTATTAAATAGGATAGAGACCCTCTCCTTATCAGGAAAGACAACTCATTCGCTTGGCAATTCCCCGGTCCCCATTCCCACAGAAAGACACCTGGGCTTTTGTGGCTCTCCCTATTCCTGACCTCCTGTCCCTAGTACTCCTACTAGAGCATGTATGATTTGGAGACTTTCAAGCACAGCTTCCTCCCAGAATTGACTGGGAAAATCAATTTGCTTGTGGCTGTTTCTTAATTAACATGGCATTGCATAAAAACAGGTTTAGAAATCTCAATAACTCAAGCTTGTTAGAAAATGAAGATGAGGGGGAAAAAAGTGGGAGTGGGGAGAGCCCTAGAAGGAGGAAATGAATCTCTGTGAGAAACGATTTCCCAGTGAGTCCCTCTATTCATCACAGCTTTCCGACGTCAGCCTCTGGGACCACAGCTGGGTGATAATTAGGAACGAAGCAATCTTTTTGAAAGGAGAACAAGATGGAACATTATTAGGTGAAGTGGTTTTTTTTTTCTTTCTTTTTTTAAACCCAAGAAATGTGCTGCAGTTCCTTAATAGCTCTGAAAGGCAAGAACATTCAGCCTGAAGACAGTGCGTGAGGAGCAGCAGGAAACTCACACATGGGCTTTCTCATATTTGTCCTAGGAAGCATCTAGTCACCTAGTCACATAAAATTAAAACACTCCAGGAGTTGGCAGAGGTTGGGAGTAAGGAAAGAGAGGTGAATAGGTGGAGCACAGGAAAATTTGGGCAAGTGAATCTATTCTGTATGATACCATAATGGTGGATATGAGACATCACGCATTTGTCAAAATCCATAGGATGTACAATACAAATACTGAACCCTAATGTAAGCCATGAGCTTTAGTTATTCTCATGTATTACTATTGGTTCATCAGTTACAACAAATGTGCCACACTAATGGAAAATGTTACTAATGGGAAACTAACTGGAGAAAGTATACGGGAACCCTCTGCACTTTCTGTGCAATTTTTCTGAAAACCAAAACCTGCTCTGAGAAATAAAGTATTTTCACTGAAAAGCTTAAAATACTCTGAAAGTGAATCACTGAATCTGATCTCTTTGACTGCATTCAATGTTCTAGATCACTTATTGAATTTCTAGTATGTGCTATTTCCTATTTTAGGCACTCAGGATTCAACATTTAATGACACAAAATCCCTGCCCTCTTGGTGTTTTATTCTGGTTGGGAGACAGATAATAAATTAACTCATAAAAGCTCAAATAATGTCAGACAGTAAGCTCTGGAGGAACATGAGTCACCACCACACAATTGCAGGGCAGGCAGAAGCAGCCCTGCTTTAGATGCAGTGGTCCGGGGAGTGCCTTCTCCGAAGGGACATTTGAAGGGAGCCCTACGGAAGAGAGAGAGGAGCCATGTGGGCTACGCACAGAGGAGTCCTGGGAAAAGAGGAAACAGCAAGGGTGTGATGGAGACTGGGGTGGTTGGAGCATAGTGAGGAGAAGCTTAATAGGCAAAGAGGCCAAGGTGATGGCTAAAGGGCCAGATCATAAAAGGTCTTGTAAGGCACCGTAAGGACTTCAGATTTTATTGCAAGCATGATGAAAAGCCATGGGGAGAGCAAACGAAATGTCCATTGATGGGCCACTGGATAAGCAAAATGTGGTATATATGCAATGGAGTATTATTCAGTCTTAAAGAGAAAGGCAACTCAGACACATGCTACAACATGGATGAACCCTGATGATACCACACTAAGTAAAATAAGCCAGTCATAAGAAGACAAAAGCAGTGTGATTCCACTTACATGAAGTCCCTAGAGTAGTCAAATTCATAGAGACAGAAAGTAGAAGGGTGGTTGCTAGGGGCTGGGAGGAGAGGGCAGTGGAGACTTGTTTCATAAAGATACAGTTTCAGTTTTGCAAGATGGAGAGTCCTAGAGATTGGCTGCACAACAATGTGGATGTACTTAACAGTACCCAGTTTTTCGAACCAGGTCACAACTTCTGTCTGGCTGACAACAATTCTGCCACGATGATTGTTAGATGCCTCCTGAGCTCAAAGATGTTAAAATATAAAGAATAAAGTGTAACTGTTCCCTAAGGCTGCTATAATGAATTGTCACAAACTTGATGGCTTGAAGCCACACAAATTTCTACTCTTACAGTTCTGGAGGCCAGAAGTCCAAATGGTCTCACTGAGTTGAAAGGAAAGCCACATTCTTTCAGAGGCTCTAGGGGAGAATTCATTTCCTTGCTTTTCCAGCTCTCAGAGCTGCAGTCCCTGCATTCGTTGGCTAGTGGCCCTCTCCTCCATCTTCAAAGCCAGCAGCATAGCATCTTTCTTCTGCCATCACATTGCCTTCTGTCTCTGTAGTCAAATCTTCCTTTGCCTCCCTCTTATATAGGCACTCATGGTTACATTTAGGGCCCACCTGAACACCCTGATCAGTCTTCCCATATGAAGATCCTAAATTTCATCACATTTGCAAAGTCCTTTCTGCCAATTAAAGTAACGTCTACAGACGCCAAGGACTTGTGCCAGGATATCTCTGAAAGACACTATTCAGCCTATCACAGAATCTCAGATGAACCACGTAGATGCTATTTTAAGCCACAGTCTGGATGAGATGATCAAGAGGGTGGATGTGGATAAAGAAGACTCTGAGGACTTGTCCCGGTGGACTGCAACATTGAGAAATCAGGAAAAGGAAAGGAGGAGGGAGAGTCTCAGAGGAGTCTGAGGAAGAGCAACCTGTGAAGTCTGGGACAATTATGGGCAATTATGTGTCCCTGTAGCCAATTAAAGGAGTTTTTTTTTAAGTAGGGAATTATCACTCAACGTGCTGCTGAGTAAGATGAAGATGTGGCATTGACTCCTGGAGTTGATGCCTTGGATATGAGCAGTTTGAGAGGAGTGATGTGCACAGGTCTGGTTGCTTGGAGTGGGCTTACTAGGGAGTGAGTGCAAGGGGAGGAGGGAGAACAAGGAAACAGCACTCAAGTTTTTCTATAAAGAGGAATGGGGCAATAGTGAGAAAGTTGATGGTTTTTCTGGGGGGGGGGGGGAGAGTACCAGAAGGGGAGAGACAGAGAAAGGGGGACAGAGGATTTGAAGTGGGCTGCCGGAAGGCTGACACCAGTGAGCCCAATGTGGGGCTCAAACTCATGAACCATGAGATCATGACCTGAGCCGAAGTTCGATGCTCAACTGACTGAGCCACCAGCGTGCTCCAGAGGTTGATGTTGTTCTATGCCTTCATAATGGAAGGGGAAGAGCAAGGAAATTGAGTGGGAGATAGAGTGATTATGAGTGGACCAAGGATCCTAACCCTAGTGAGGCAGTAAGTTGAGGACATGAAGGAGGTGATGAACAGTGGTGGTAAAGTCAATAAAGTAGATGTTCTTGTGTATGAAGAATCATCAAAGTTGTGGTACCAGAAGGAGTATGCTGATCAGTGTCAAGGTCATTGTGCCACAAATTAATTTTGTGTTTCCAGTCACCTAGGACAAAGAAGCCTATATTGAATTCTAATTGTATTCAAATGATAAATGGAAAACAAATCATAATGACAAAGGCATTCCTCTGATTTCCTTTTTTCTCAACCGTATAGTGTGTGTTTCTTTTCTCCAAGTGAAATTACTAAAAGCTCCGGGGATGATTATTATGAACTCTTCTAAGCTATCATTAGCTAACCCTTTGCTAATTTTACATGGCTCTTTTAATATAAAAATTGAAGGAATTCTGAAGGAATCTCTAAGGCAAATTGTCTTCCGCGTAACGATTACACGACAACGAGTAATCAAATATACATTATTATCCTGGTGATTTTGAGAAAGAGATAACAAGAATACCAATTACTTACTGAGATTCTATTTATGTCTGTCATTTTGCTAGTATAATTCTAGCCTGTGCAACAGCGTTACAAGTAGGTATCATCCTCATTTCACAAATGAAAAATCAGAGACGCAGGCAACACGACTAAGACCACATAGTTAAGAAGTGACAGAACTCAGGAATCTGAATCTTGATTACTATGATTCCTAGACTATGATTCCGAGACCCTTCTCATTCCTCTCCTCTCCTCTTGGATTTCTTCTGTATACTGTCTAGTATCACCTGTTCGGTAAACTGTGACATCGTTCTCCAGTGGTTTAGCATTTTTATTGTGGGAGGACAGGTCAGAAGTTTGCCGAAGAAGTTTGTATTTCTTCATTTTTTCCCTCATTCACTCATTTCCATAACGGCTCTTGCTATAGATTGGGCACAGAATAGTGCTTTTCCACCAATATTACCATGTTGTGCTGTCTCGCGTATAACCAATGCAGCTGTGATTTTTTTAAAAATTTTTTTAACGTTTATTTATTTAAAAAAAATTTTTTTTCAGCGTTTATTTATTTTTGGGACAGAGAGAGACAGAGCATGAACGGGGGAGGGGCAGAGAGAGAGGGAGACACAGAATCGGAAACAGGCTCCAGGCTCTGAGCCATCAGCCCAGAGCCTGACGCGGGGCTCGAACTCACGGACCGCGAGATCGTGACCTGGCTGAAGTCGGACGCTTAAGCAACTGCGCCCCCCAGGCGCCCCATGTTTATTTATTTTTGAGAGAGAGAGAGACAGAGCATGAACGGGGGAGGGTCAGAGAGAGAGGGAGACACAGGATCTGAAACAGGCTCCAGGCTCTAAGCAGTCAGCACAGAGCCCGACGCGGGGCTTGAACTCACAGACCGCGAGATCATGACCTGAGCCAAAGTCGGATGCTCAACCGACTGAGCCACCCAGGCGCCCCAGCTGTGATTTTTTTAATGGCTGAGGAAAGGGGGACACTCAGTCCTGCCACCTTATTTTCAAAATTTCAGCAGACACAAAACAATTAATATCATCTGCCTTTCAATCAACTTCTTTTATCAAGTTATACTGAAAGATCATAGTGCTACCTGATAAATGGTCATATTTTTAGAATGAAAAAGATACATTCTAAAAATAAATAGGCTATTAATGGTTCTCTTCCTCCTACATACACCCACACTGACATTGCAGAACTTGTTTTCCAGTATCTTTCCCTTTGGTTTCAACTAACATTCTGCTGGTAATATGATCTCATGGTTTATTTCTCTCCTCCTATCACTCGCTTTCCAGCATGACTACAATGCAGTCATTCTTGAAAAATGTGGTTGTCAAGTAATAGGTGTCCTGGCTTCATGTTGTTATTTTACTTGGCAGAAATATAATGATTCTTTGATATCTAAATAATTGTTTTCATCAAAATTATATTTAGAAAAAAATTAAAATTACATTAGTCTACATATTTGAGAATCAGAATAGTTTATGTCAAATCAACTCTCCCTCTGATAACGTCACTGAAAGCTGCACAAATACAAAAATGTAGCAATTTGAAGGCACTAGAGAACAATCAAGGGGGAAAAAGGGTTGGGGATAAATATTCCGGAAGGAAAGAAAATGCAATGAGACTATTTGACATTCTCTGTTGCTTTCCCCCTTGAGACATTTTGCCATTGCACAACGGTGAAAAGTGAAAAGTTTTAGAAGGCAACCATAACGACACACAAAAGAGGTGAATAGCCTAGCAAACTTTTGTGGATATCATGGTGCTGGGGAGGCACAAATGGGAGTTCACGTCCCAACCAAGGATGAGCGGCAATGACGACCATTCTACTCTTTGAATTGAGACCCATGAAGAACTACATGTGGAAAGTAAAGACAGACTAGAAATAGACAAGCCCTCAAAAAATACTAAAATTCCACCTTGATTTCTCCCAATACCCATTGAATCAAGGTTACATGCTCCTACTCCAATTGCCTGCCAGAAGAAAAGTAAACATTTTATGGAAGAAAATAATATCACGAGAGCCTCTACAGTTTTTCATAGTTAATACCAGTTACTCAATTGAAAATTACTGGACATGCCTGAAGACTAAAATAAAATAATAGAAATGGATCCACAGGCAACCCAGATAATGGAGTTATCTGAAAGAGACTTCAGATTAACTGTAATCAGTACTTTTTTTTTTTATTTTTTTTTTAACATTTATTTATTTTTGAGACAGAGGGAGACAGAGCATGAACAGGGGAGGGTCAGAGAGAGGGAGACACAGAATCTGAAACAGGCTCCAGGCTCTGAGCTGTCAGCACAGAGCCCGACGCGGGGCTCGAACTCACAGCCCTCACGGACCGCGAGATCATGGCCTGAGCTGAAGTCGGCCGCTTAACCGACTGAGCCACCCAGGCGCCCCTGTAATCAGTACTTTTGAAAAAACTGATACAAGCTGGAGAATAGGAAACTGGAATCCTTAAATAAAGAATCTGATATGTATTGTGAAATTAAAAAATAAGGTATTTTAGATTAATAATTCAATAGATGGACTTAATAGAAAATTAGAACAGAAGAAGAAATTAGTGAACTGGAAAATGGGTAAGTGAAGGAAAATTCAGACTGAACCACAGAAAGAAAAGAAGACCAAAAATACAGAGAGTGTGTAAGGGTATATAAATACCAAAATACAGGTATAAAAAGAAAAAGAAAAAAATGCTAACACTTGTGATAGGGTTTACAAAAATAGAGGAGAGAGAAATGGGAAATAGCACAGGAGCAATATTTGAAGAAATAATGACTGAGAATTTCCAAAACCTGATGAAACATATCAACCCATGTTCAAAAACTTCTAAGAATCCTAAAATTATTAAACACAAAAAAAAAAAAACCCATCCGAGGTAGAATGTATCCAAACTGCTATAGATAAAAGCAAAAACTAACATAATTTAAATGTAGATGGGGAAAAAAAGACATTACTTTCAAAGTCAATTCAAAGTCAAAAAAAGACATTACTTTCAAAGTCAATGTCAATTACAAATTGCTTCTCAACAGAAATGATAGAAGTCAGAGGACAATTGGGTAGCATCTAAACAGTGCTGAAATAAAATAACTGGCAATCTAGCATACTATATTTGAGTGAAAATATTACTCAAAAATGAACGGAAAATACACTCGGGGCACCTGGGTGGCGCAGTCGGTTAAGCGTCCGACTTCAGCCAGGTCACGATCTCGCGGTCCGTGATTTCGAGGCCCGCGTCAGGCTCTGGGCTGATGGCTCGGAGCCTGGAGCCTGTTTCCGATTCTGTGTCTACCTCTCTCTCTGCCCCTCCCCCGTTCATGCTCTGTCTCTCTCTGTCCCAAAAATAAATTAAAAAACGTTGAAAAAAAAAATGAACGGAAAATAAAGATTGTTTTCATACAAACAAAAGCTTAGAGAATTAAGTACCAGCATAAGTACACAATAATAAATATTTAAAATAATTCTTCAGGAAGAAGAAAAATGTTTTGAAATGAAATCAAAGCAGTGCACAAAGATGGGAAGAACACTGGAAAGGGTAAATATGTGAGCAAATATAGTGACTTGTATAAAACAACAAAATGAAGCAATAATATAAAGATAATATCTTGTGGGGTTGAAAATACAGGCAGAATTGATGTATATGCAAACAACACAAAAGACAGTAGGGAGTAAATGAATTTAAAATAGTCTAAGTTTCTTTCATCATCTGGGAAATGCTAATTTTTATTATAGACTAATAAGTTTAATGTGCATATTGCAAATCTCTAATCACTTGAATGGTAACTAACAAATTATTGGGGGAAATAAAATAATAAAAATATTTGATTACTCGGGAAAAAAAGGTATGAGATGAGAAATTAAGAAATGGTGGATCAGTTTAAAAAATAATGTAATGCTAAAAGCAGCTTAGTGGCTACAGCAGAATAAACCTAAAGAAAGACACAAAAAGTCATAAAGGCATATTGCAATTGAATTTCAGAACATCACTGTTCAAGGAAAATCTTAAAAGCAGCAAGAGGAAAAAGACATTATGTAACGAGGGTCAGATATAAGAATTATAGCAGAATTCTTTTCAGTATCTATACAAGCCTTAGTGGACCATGGATTGAAACACCAGGAGAAAAAAACGAAAAATCTAAGTAGAACTCTACACCCAGGAAAAAGTCTTTGAAGAATTAAGGGAAAATAAAGACTTTTTTTTTAAAGAAAAGTTGAGAGAATTCATTGCCAGGGGTCCTATAGTATAAGAAAGAGAAGTGAAAGACATGGTATTATGTGAAAATTTAGATCTACATTAAAAAATGAAAAGTGTCAGAAATAATTACTGTTTATTCTATTTAAGAGACAAGTGATTATTTAAAGCAAAATTAATAGCAGTGTATTGTGGGGTTGATAATATGTAGAAGAAAAATTGACCATAGCAATAACACAGAAGATGGGAAGAAGAAGTGCTCTGACAGTGTGGAGCTGGCTTGGGATTCTCTCTCTCTCTCTCTCTCTCTCTCTCTCTCTCTCTCTCACTACCCTACCCTGCTCTCTCTCTCAAAATACACAAATAAGTGTTAAAAAAAAAAAAAGAAAATATTGAAGCAAATTACCTCTGAACACGTTTTATATTGTAGAGTTTATAATATATTTGGAAAGAATTGTGAAATTTGAAGTATGTGAGGGATATATGAAAATGCAATGAGAGGCTCAATCAGTTAAGTGTCTGACTGCTGATTTCAGCTCAGGTCAGGTTTGTGAGTTCAAGGCCCACATCAGGCTCTGAGCTAATAGCTCAGAGTCTGCTTAGGATTCTCTCTCTCTCTCTCTCTCTCTCTCTCTCTCAAATAAGTAAATAAATATTAAAAAAAAAAGAAAGAAAGAAAATGAAAGGGTATTACCTAAAGTGAGTGTTATCTCCCCTGAGCTAGGCATAGGCCTTCCACTGTCAGAGAAAGAGTTTCTCTGGGCAGCAGGTATAATAGTTCTGGGCTTTAAAGACTCTCCACCTTCAAGGCACACATCTGATATTAACTATTAAGTAAAAATTGTTCTTGTCCTTTTCAGGGGTAAACTCTAGCCTCATTGATCTCCTTGCTCTTTCTCAAATAAGCTGCACAGATTCTTGCTTAAGGCCTTTGCACTGGCTGAACCCTCCATCCAGAACATACTTTTGCACGGCTCACTCCCTTGCCTCCCTAAGTCCTTGCTCAAATGTCAACTTCCCATTGAAAGCTTCTCTGAGCCATGTATCACCTTCCCTGATGGTTTTTCTACCCTAGCACCCTCGTTCTTCTAGTCAGCCCTTACTTAATTTTCTACCCCCGTAAAAATGGAACTTCTAGAAGGACAAGAACTGTGCCTGATTTGCTCACGCTATATCCCTAGTACCTAGAATGATGCCTGCCACATAGTAGGCTACACACTATTCCTACCATCTGGAAGGCTCCTTCTTACCATCCAGGTTTCAGATTAGATACCACCTCCTCTGAGAAGGCCACACTATTTGAAGTACCCCCCTTCCATCCTACTGATCTTTCTCCCAATAACACCCTTTCACATTTTCGCCACATGTTAATGCATATCTGAAATTATCTTACTATCCATTTACTTCTCTGTTGTCAATTTCCTGGGCTGTAATATAGAGGACAGAGTACTTCTCCACCTTGTTCACAGCTGATCCCCAAACCTAAAAGAAAACACTGCCTGCCACATAGTAAGTCCTCAATAAATATTTGATGAATGACTGAATGGACTCGAGTCTTTTGTGCTTTTTGTTACTTTTGCTATGGTGCTCATACTAACCAACCTCTAAATCTTTATGCCTTTTTGCTCTGAGTAATCTGACCTGTAGTTTCTGTATGAAACATAGCCTCATTTGTTAGCCCAGTGTCCTCCACTTTTGTAAAACACTTCAATCTTAACATAAACAGCAACAATAACAAAACTCCAATTTGAGAATTTTATCCAGCTACCTTGGCGCTAATAAAGATAAGTTTCTCCTGTTTAATCTCCTGCTGTTCCACCCACAGACATCCTACGTCTGGGTCTTTTACCCTTCTGAGCTGAATATACTCAGCAGCAAAAGTAAAATCCCTTAATCTTCCATTTTGGGGCCCATGTTTGAAATGGATTAAAGAGTCAAACAAAATTAGTTTCCAAACCTTCAATTTTCCAGGCCCATGGGCCTTCTCCTTCTTACTCCGAAATGAAGGTGGCTTTGAGCCATCTGTTACTTTCTGTGAAACATTTCTCTCAGCTGTCATTGCTGATTATTCTATTTCTTTTTTTATATAGGAGAAAGAGAAAGAGGAGAGGAGAGGAGAGGAGAGGAGAGGAGAGGAGAGGAGAGGAGAAGAAAGGGAAGGGAAGGGAAGGGAAGGGAAGGGAAGGGAAGGGAAGGAAAGGAAAGGAAAGGAAAGGAAAGGAAAGGAAAGGAAAAAGAAAAGAACCAAACACATACACACACGTGCACACACACATGCGCACGCACAAAACCCACCCTCTCCTGGCCACCCGCATGCACAGCTTTGTTTACTGGTCCTATAGTGTCCTTGGGAGACCCTGCCAAGAAGAAGCTCCATTCAGCTGACAACAGCCATTTCTCATTAAAACCCCAATTGAAGCAAGACCCAGAGTGGAAAATTGCAAAACAGGAAGCTTGCAAATTGCATCAAAGCGATGTTATTAGAGATGCGTGTAAAAGACCCTTTATGATGCTGGTTCTTGGGATGAGACCTCGACTTCTATAGGGGAAAATTAGGGTTTTGTGTGCCGGGCTTCTGTGGGATCTGGCTCCTGTTCATAGAGTTACATAGATTCTGAAGAAGTTTGTGCCTACTGGCCGGAACTCCGGTTGTTTTAAGAGGTAAAAACGCTGAGTAAAGGTAGAGTGACCATGTGTCCTCATCTGCCAGCAGAAACAGTCTCATATTATGCCTATTGTCCTAAGGTAATTATTAAGCATACCTCTTTTCCCTCTCAAAGCCTCTCTGTTTAAATAATCAATCATCATGCCATCCTAACGAAAGATCAGTGTGGCTGATGAAGCAATAAACGCCTCTTATTCTCATCCGTGCTGGATTGCAGACTTGTTTGGATGGCAAAGAGAAATCTTGCCAAGTTTCAACGGTGTGCAACCACATCTATTGATTGACCTTTGGCTGGCTGGGATCTTGCATAACCCATTTCTGACTGTTTGAATCCAGACTTCCCAGCTTTGGTGTCTCAAAATCTGAAGGCAACCAATCCCAGAGAAGCAGTGACACTTTGCCTCATGAGCCACCCAGAAAACTAAACGTAGACTCTCTGCTCTTTGGTTATTTTCTCCTCTGGGATTATTATTGAGCTCTATGCTGTCCAACACGGTGGCCCCTAGCCATGGATGGCTACTGAATGCTTGACATGGACTAGTTCAAGTCCATGTAAGTTGGAGTCAAGTTGTAAGTACAAAATGCACAGTGGAATTTGGAGACTTAGGACAAAAAAAGTAAAATATCTTGTTAATAATTTTTATATTGATTACATATTTAAATATTGATATTTAGGTAAATTAGGTTAAATAAAATATATTATTAATGTTAATTTCACTTGTTTCACTTTTACTTTTGTAATACAGCTACCAGAAATTTAAAATTACCTGTGTGGCTTGCATTATTTTTCTATTAGGCAACACTGATCTAGCCGTTTTAATTTCTACCCAGGGAGACCTGCTAAACTGGAACAAAGAAAAAGATTCAGTTTATTTCAGACTGCTATTTGGCAGGTTTTGTTTTCCTTGTATCAGGTGTTTACTAACACTTCCAGACTTAAGTGAGGTGACAAATATTAATTATCTACCATAGGTAGATAACTCAAGAACTCAGTAAATGATAATGAACTTCTCCTTTCCTAGAGCAAATGTTTTAATCTCTCTTCAACGATCATAGTGTTTGCTACTTAAAGCACATCCTTCCTGTATAATCAGTAAGGAAAAAGCTGCTTAGCATGAATTCATCTTGTCAATCATTCATTCATACTCCCTTACTTCGGTCTCTATTACTAGCAGCATTTTTAGGTGATTTGTCTTATTTGTACCTATTTTTATGTGGGTGGCATGTGAAATACACATATGTTCTAAAAGTTGCTGAAATTATCAAGTCGGCTAAGCTGTGAGTGTTAAATATAATTCATAGTCAGGGTTTAGTTGGAATATAGTGAACTGAAGAGCATAAATAAGATGTAAGTTTTATTTCAGAAAGATAATGGTGACTTTCAGAAGAAACGGGAAATCCTTTAAATTTGTACTCAGTGAAATAGGACCTGTGTAGCAGGTCCAATCAAACAGGTTATTGTCAACAGGTCAGAGATTTCGGATTTTATTCTAACTGAAATAGAAAGCCAACTTAATTTAAGAAAGGTCCAACTTATTTAAGAAGATCACTCTGGCTAGTATATAGATAATGAACAAAACATATAATTATGAAAAAGGAGAGATTGGCTAGGAGGCTATTGTGATGGTCCAGACAGGAGATGATGACGGCTTGGAATATACACTACAATAAAAATAATTTAGGGGGGAAAATCATGAAAAGAAAATCCCATGCTTGTGGGTGGCACCGACACATAATCAGAGATAACACTGAGTAATATTTCTTTCCAGTAATTTTTCTACATAGAAGGCTTGGCCTGGTTGCATTTATACTTTATGTGTAATTTAGAACAGAGCTTTCAAAACTTAATTTTATAGGATTTCTTTTCATGTTATAAAATGCTTTATAAATATAACCTTTCATATCTGCGTAACATTTTGTCAACAGCTGGCTTTGGCTACACAACTATCTCCTACTAGTGGTTATTTTAGGTTGCACACAACATTATGCTATTTTAAGTTACATTAAGATTTTATTAGCATATTCTCAGTGGTGAATGCCAAAAGTATAATTACTAGGCCAGAGGTGACAAACATAGAATGATTAAGTGTTAGGAATTAATAAAGCCAAAATTAATATATTTTACTTTTGCTACAAATGAAAGTGCTAAAGGCTGTAGTTTTGTCTAAGATATAAATAGTGTCTGTCAATGTAATGACTCTAGCTAATCAAATGAATAACTAAACTTTTATAGACACTGCATATCCAAAATCTGAATTAAGAGCCAGCAGCCACTTGAGTGATGTTTCAGGACACTAACTGACTTTATATTTGAGGCACTAGATTCAAACACCAGGAGCTAAAATCTTGACACAAGGGGCAGAAGCTTTCTCCTTTTACCTCCTACTTTCCCCCTTTCCCCTTTCATTTCCTTAACTTAAAGAGAAATTGTTAGTAGACACCAAACAACTCACAAAACTCATGTGTCTTGTTTTTCTGATTACATCTTTTGCATTTGTTCATTTTCAGAGTATTCTGACATTTTGCAGTTGACATGTGCCTGTACCCATGACTGTTCCTGTGTACGAGGCAGAGGCTCCCTGGTTATTGCACAACAAGGTATTTTAAGAAGTTTTTTTAAAATGTTTTTATTTATTTTTTAGAGAGAGACAGAGTGAGTGGGAGAGGAGCAGAGAGAGAGAGAGAGAGAGAGAGATGCAGAATCCGAAGCAGGCTCCAGGCTCTGAGCTGTCAGCACACGGTCCGACGCGGGGCTCGAACCCACAAGTCCTGAGATCATGACCTGAGCCGAAGTTGGACGTTCAACCGACTGAGCCACCCAGGCGCCCCATTCTCACAGCAAGGTATTTCAAAGACCTGTCAAATTTTAGGATGAGATTTCTCTTCTATAAAAAGATGAATGATCCAAAATTGCTTACCATTTCTACCATGACAAGTGGCTGATAGTAAGCTAGCTGTTCTTTAAAAACATGAACACACATATTGTAGTGAGGAATGAAAAAGTAATTGCTTTTGAGGAAGTATGAGCTACATAGAGAAAATTTGCAAAAAAAAGATACTTGAAAATGCTCCCTAATTACATTACATGATCTTGATGCCAAGAACAGTATAGACAATCTATTTTTTAGAAATTGATCTGCACTATTATAAATACTGAAGACAATTTTCTAATCTGTTAAAAATCTTTTGGACAGAGTAGAATTTTAAACCCACGTTCTAAAAAATAAAAAGTGTAGCACCTTTCAATCTGGGGTAAAAATGGATTGATAGCAGGGAAGGGAGATCCCAGCAACCTGTGCTGGTAATGAGGCGATCTGGAGACCCAGGGAATTATTCCCATTCTTTTGATCCTAAGAGTGTCCCCCCCCCGCCATGATCATCCTAATTGTCTAGACCATAAACGTGAGCTAATAAGAAAGGTATGTAAAATTCAGGGTGGCCAACAATTATTTTATGCCAAACAGAACTTTAGTTAATAAATAAAAATAAAATCTATAAACATCTACCTCATTTGCATTTGAAAACACAAACCCCTTTAGTGGTCATTGTCTATGTGTAAATCTGTTACTGATTCTACTGTGATGTGAGAGTTGGCATGAAGTAAGTCCTTTTTATCAACCACAATTCCATCCGCAAAGCAACAGGAGTGCTCAACTCCAGTCATACCCATTTTCATATTCAGTTAGCATCAGTATTCTTCTGAAGAACTTTTATTTGCTTAGTTCTTTCTTCTTATTCATAAGTACACTGGATAAACAAAAATTCATCTCTGCATAAGCAAAATTGGCATTAATCTACCTTTCTGTCTGATCATCGTCTTCCAACATTAGCTATACATTGCTATAGTCTTTTCAGGCAAAAATGCTTATTTTGCTGTAATTGTTTTGTATACATTTAAGCAAAGACTACTAGAATATTAGTGCTTGAATCCCATTGTGCTTTATTTGGACGAGGACACATCTATTTCTCCTGTTTTTATAGTACAGATGAAAAAGCAGAAGTACTCTAGTGATAGAGTTTACCCAGGCTTCACAATGAATGGATAGCAGATATCTTAAATGGAACCCAGTTGCTATGTCATTCAGACTTTCCTCATGTATAATGCCTTTCGCAGGATTTGTAATATATTGTCTTATTTAATTGCTTTTAAAATTTAATTCTGTACAGAAGAGGGACTATTGGTTCAAACACAGGCGTAAAAAAAATCAGTTATGAATGGCTGTTGTCTGTTATAAAACAGCCTTTTTAATAACCTTGATTCAAGGTGTGACAAACATTATCATAAAGAGTAGGCTTATTTATAGTCATTTATTACAGTGAGAAAGTCCTGGCATCAAATATGATTTATATGGATTTTCCTGAGCAGGAGGGAGTTGGTTTAATTGCAAAAGTTTCTATTTTAAAACACACAAGAGTTTTCTATTCTCTGGTTTTGAACATGAAAGTCTCATTGTCTACTGCTCTTCCTGCCTATACTTGATTTTATTAAATGTTTCATAATAAGGGCAGAGATTTCAGATTAGAAAGGTACAAGGGTCTCACAATGATTTGAAGAGACGGAATTGTAGCAATTTTATATCAACCCATCCTTAAACATTATAATCTTCTAAATTTTTTTTAATGTTTACTTATGCTTTAGAGAGAGAGAGAGAGACAGAGCATGAGCAGGGGAGCGGTAGAGAGAGAGGGAGACACCAAATCTCAAGCAGGCTCCAGGCTCTGAGCTAATAACTCAGAGCCTGATGCAGGGCTTGAACCCGCGAACTGCGAGATCGCGACCTGAGCCAAAGCCAGACATTTAACCAACTGAGCCACCCACATGCCACTATAATCTTCTGTATTAAGTGATTTCATGTTTTTGAGCAAAGGCCCAACTCTAGCGCTGTCTCAGAGGAATCAAAAGAACACATTTGTATTAGGACTAAGACCTTGGCCTCATGAAACTACGTCAAGCTGTATAGCTGGACTGCACATTTGAGTATACAGCACCGAGTATCCACATTTCCATCAGGAGCTATTTGCTCAACACAGGGTGCCTGCAAGTATCCTGGGGACTGTGCATAATGCACCGGAGGCACAAATTTCTTCTGAACGTCAGTTCTAACTCGTGAAGAAGGCTCGTTTAAATGGCATCAGATAAATCAGAAACAGACTCAAGCCAGTACAAAACCAGCTACAGAGACTTCTCTGCTTCATATTTATTTTTCAAAGAGATGCTAGTTTTGTTTTTGTTTTTTTTTTTTTTGAAAATCAAAGGTCCTTCTTAATGTGAGCATCCTGCTATCCCGGCTTCCTCCCTCACGGCATCTTTACCCCAAACTTATGTCCCTGCTTTAATGTTTTCTCAGTCTTGTCATGCTTCATCACATTGCTCATTCTCTATTCACGACATCCTTTTGGACTGGAATTCCTATGGCTCCTGCTTCTCCAACTCTGACCGGCAAATGTCTGTTCATTCTACAACTCAACCTTCAGGTAATCATGAAGGCCTTTCTAGAGCATTTTTACTCTCTGTGCCTCCCTGAGAATGGATCCCTTCCTGTGTATTAACCTGCTAGGGCTGCCGTGACAAAAAGTACCCCAGCCTGAGGGCCTTAAACAACTGGAACTGATTGTCTCATGGCTCTGGAGGCAGAAGTCCAGAATCAAGGTGTCAGCAAGGCCGCCTCCCTCTGAGGTCTGTGCGGGGTAGATCTGTCCCAGGCCTCTCTCCTTGGTTTATAAATGGCCGTTTTCTCCTGTCTCATCACAGTGCCTTCCCTCCACATGTGTCCAAATTTCCCCTTCTTACAAGATAATAGTCCTATTGGATTAAGGTCTATCCTAATGACCTCACTTTAACTTGATTACCCCTGTAAAGACTCTATCTCTAAATAAGGTTACATTCTAGGGTGACATTCTAAGGTTACATTCTAGTCTTACCTTGGGGTTAAGGCTTCAACATATGAATTTGGGCGGATACAATTCAACCTATAATATCCTCTTTTATTCCTTTCTCCCCATTTATGTTGTAATTATTTCTTGCACTACTCTGTTTTTCTCCTACCTGACATCTCCCACAAGGTCACAAGACTTCACAGAGTGGGAACCACATTTGATTTTTCTGTGTACCCGTGACCTAGTGTAATTCCTAGCACATGAGCCTGCTTACTAAAGTCACCTGGTTGGCTTGCTGATATCAGGAATGATAAATCAACAAAGACCCAAATGATAGTAGTAAATAGCCTCTCATTTAATTTATAGAAAAAAAACTATGGAAATAAATGTGCGAAATTCCACATTTACCTTTTTTATAGGTCCATCTCTCTCGCCAGACTATGAAATCTTTGAGGACAGAAATCATGTTTTATTCTTGATTGTAATAGAAATCATTAATTAGTGGCTTATCTAATATCCTAATAAAGCTATTCCTCCTTTTCACAAATAGAAACTAAATTTTGTTTTGGGGAGGCAATGCATCTCTGGCTGCCTTGCAGGTAAGTGAGACTATGTGATGGAGTTTTGGCCGAGATATGTGGAAGTATGGATGGGACTTCCAGGAAAAAAGGGGAGTAACTGGCCTATTTTTTTTTTCTTTTGCTGTTTCTCTTTTTCCTACCACAATACAGAGGTGAAGCAACTGTCCTGCGACAAGGTAAATAGCACGGAGTAAGAATGGCTAAGCAAAAGGATAGAAAATATCTTTATGTCACCTCAATCTAGAAAGCTGTGTTCTTAGTATAAGATTCCAAATTCACATGTATATTCTCTCAGCTTGAACAAATGATTGTTGCCATTGTTGCCTTTGAGGGGTTAGCCACAACTCTATTTGCTTTAGTGCCGTCTTGCTGGCTGGCTGTTTTTAATCTCTTTTTCTTTGGTGTTTTGCTTTACTATATGTTCAGATATAAACATTTCTCTTGTTTATCATACTTGTGACTCATTTGCCTTTTTGGAAACGGGTATGAAAGTCTTTCAGCAATGAGAGAATATTCTCACCCATTAGCTCTTCAGGTAATGCTTTTTTCTCCGTTATCTTGATGATTGCCCTCTGAAACTGTCATTAATGTACCTCAGACATTCCTACTGTATCTTCTATGTCTTTGAACTCTTTTTCATATTTTCTATCTCTTCATTCCTCTGGACTATATTCTGTATAGCTTCTTTAGCTATATCTCCGAACTGACGACTTCTTTATCTGTGTCTATCTCATCTGCTGTTTATATTGCCTTATTAATTTCAATTTATATATTCATGACTTCTAGAATTCTTGAAGATTTCTAGTAATTCTTTTGCAAATATATTTGGTTATCCTTTTTAAAATTTCTTATTCTTTTTCGTATCCTCAAGCTTTCTTTTATTTCTCAAAACATGAAATATACTTTTTTCTTTTTTAAATTAAAAAAAATTAATGTTTATTTTTGAGAGGGAGAGAGAGAAGCAGAGCACAGGCAAGGGAGGGAAAGAGAGAGAGAGAGGGAGACACAGAATCCAATCCTAGCTCCGAGCTGTCAGCATAGAGCCCGAGGCAGGGCTCAAACTCATGAACCATGAGATCATGACCTGAGCCAAAGTTGGATACTTACCCTACTGAGCCATCCAGGTGCCCTTAAATATAGTTTTAAAAAAGTTGTTAGTGATAACTCCAATATACGAAGTCTTTGCAAGTCTGAATCTCCTGTTTATTGTTTCTGCTGGTTTTACTCATGGTGTCTTGGTTCCTGTTTGTCTTGTGAACTTTGACTGTAGGCTGATCATTTTTCTTGTAACAATATCTGTAGGAATTCTTAGAGGCCTCAGTTGAATTTCTTCTGAGGCTTTGGATGTTTTTACTTATATAATATGCTTAGGGGCACCATTAACCTGCATCCACATTAGAGTTGACCCTTGAACAATGTGTGTGGGGGGAGGGTAGGGGTGCTGACTTACTGGCATGGTTGAAAATCTGTGTATAACTTTTGACTTCCCCCAAACTTAACTACTCATAGCCTACTGCTGACTGGAAGCCTTACTGGTAACACAAACACTTGATTAACACATATTTTGTATATCATATGTACTATATGCTGTATTCTTACAATGAAACAAGCTGAAGAAAAGAAAGGAAGAGAAAATACATTTATAGTACTGTATGTATATTTATGGGAAAAAAAATCCATGTGTAAGTGGACCCACATAACCTGGGTTGTCCAAGGGTCAGCCGTGTATTTATTTTTATTTTTGTCTTTTTTTTATGTAAATTCAAGTTAGTTAACATACAATGTCATCTTGGTTTCAGGAGTAGAACCCAGTGATTCATCTCTTCCATATGGCACCCAGTGCTCCTCCTAAAAGTGCCCTCCTTAATGCAGCATGAGCTATGTATTTTTGACTTGATGTTTTTTGAAACACAAAGATATCATGAATTAGATGTCAAACCCACATGAAGTCAGGCTGTGGTTTTAACTCTTAGGAGAGATTACCCTCATCTCCTACCATGCACCCAAGTGAATTGTCCCTTCGAGGGACACTGTCACACTGAAGCTATGGTCCTTTCAATGCCAGCTTTATGTTGGGTGTCTTCTATTGGCTTTGGCTCCTTGTACAAACATTAAGTCTTACTTCCTGGCTCCTGCACCTCACCAAGCAGTAGCTCAAATTGTCCAGGCTTCAGTAGAAAACCTCAGAAAGAAAGATAAGTTTGGCCATCTCTTGCTCCACAGGGTCCTTGCTTTCACTTTGTCTTTTGACCCTTGAGTCGCCCTTCTTTATGTACAAGCTGCTGTACCCTGTGTTTTCTCCAGCATTCTGATTGTTTCAAGCAGGGCATCATCCAAGTTTACCTATCTGTCATACTACCAGAAATAGAAATAAAAATAATTGTTTACACTGGCGAAAAATTTGAAAATAAACTGAATATCTACCACTAAAAAAATTGGAGGTATAGGGGCGCCTAGGTGGCTCAGTTGGTTAAGTGTCTGACATCAGCTCAGGTCATGATCCGATCCCAAGGTTGGTGGGTTTGAGTCCTATATCAGACTCTGTGCTGATGGCTCAGAGCCTGGAGCCTGCTTTGGATCCTGTGTCTCCCTCTCTCTCTGCCCCTCCCCAGCTCACGCTCTGTCTCTCTCTCTCCTTCAAAAATAAATAAACATTAAAAAAAATGGGAGGTACATATACACCATAAATGCCATGAAGCCTCCAAATGGAATGTGGTAGATGTGTATATACTGATATATATACTGGAAATATCTCTAACACATACCTTATATTAAAAAAAAAAAGCTATTGCACAATGGTATGCATAATATGATTCTGGTTATGTAGAAAATAAGAAATGTATATGCTTTTGCAAGGAAACATTTTTATTTAAATGCACAGAAGAAGATATAGATGTTTATGCTAAAATGAAAGGATATTTTATAGGTTTGTGGGTTTTTTTTTACTTTTTAAAAATGAGAATATATTCTTTCACTACTTGGGTTTATTTAAAAATAAATACAGGGGCACCTGGGTGGCTCATTTGGTTGAGCGTCTGGCTTCGGCTCAGGTCATGATCTCATGGTTTGCGAGTTTGAGCCCTGCGTTGGGCTCTGTGCTGACAGCTCAGAGCCTAGAGCCTGCTTCAGATTCTGTGTCTCCTTCTCTTTCTGCCTCTCCCCAGTTTGCACTCTGTCTCTCTCTCTCTCTCAAAGATAAATAAACATTAAAAAGATATGAATAAAAATAAATACAAGTTCAAAGTAATAAATGGAATAAAATATCTACAGCACTTAGTACAGTACCTGACACATCATAAGAACTTAGTAAATTTTCACTTATATTATTATTTTCATTTAAAAGTTAAAAATATTGGGGTTCCAGGGGGCTCATCTTGGTTTCTGCTCAGGTCACGATCTCATGGTTTGGGTTTGAGCCCTGCATTGGACTCCTTGCGGACAGTGAGGAGCCTGCTTGGGATTCTCCTCTCCTCTCCTCTCTCTCTCTCTCTCTCTCTCTCTCTCTCTCTCAAAATAAATCAATAAACTCTAAAAAAAAGTGAAAATTATTAATGAGATATAGCAGGATATAATGGTCATTTGTGATGTACTGCAAATCAGTAGCAGACCTTAAGTTTGAAAGTTTTTCTTTTGATTAAAAGTACTGATCTGCTCCCAAGCTATAGCTTATAGATCATTTACTTCACTTGCTGCTTTCAGATATTAGTAAGTATTATTTAAAAAAAAATGAGTTTTAAAATGTGATCTGTGATCAAATGAGTTTCTGAAATGCTAAGATTACACGAAGTGCAATAGTTTTTTTCTTTGTTTTGTTAGTTGTCTGAGCTATAAAATTCTATTATGCATTGTGAGTCTCAAAAAGGGAAATCTTGTGTGACACACTCCCCAAACTTACTGAACTCCACAATTCCTTCTCTGAAGTATCTCCAGGGATTTCTCTTCCATGAAGTGCTTTTTGGGAAATACTTCACTGGACCATGATACAGATTACAAATATCACAATATCCATTTACTTGCTCCAAACAAATTGTGAGGTGTCACAGTCAGGCTATCATGATGCTTAAAAATGTCCAGCGCATTCTCTTTTGTCCTTTACTTTGTCTAGAGCAGATTCCAAGTATAAACACGGACTTGTTTTGTAAGGCAAGAGAACTTTCCTATCCATGCCTCATGCTTTTTTGGATTAGCATTGATTAATGGGTGGAAATATGATGCATCTAGAGCTGTTTCTTGGCAAAATGACCTAAAGCTGAACAAAAAAGGGAGGTCATGAAAAATAAGGAGAGAGGAGAATGAGACCCCTGATGTCCTTATTTCTGCTGTTACCACACACCCAAGGACCCTGCTAATTGGGAAAAACACACTCCCATATGTAATTGGATGAAAAAGTATTTCTGTACATGCTTGGACTGCATAAAAGAAACCTCTATGAGGTCAGAAGATATCAAAACAAAATATGAAATTGCTAAGCTGTAAGCTATTAGTAATGAGTGTATACATGCTGAATATCCCCTTCCTCCACTTTTTACATCTGCCAATTGTGCTACATTTGCAGAGAGCTATTGTCTTGGCATTCTTCAACCCTTTGAAAATATGTCATTCAAATTTGTAACTTTGTTCACACAGTACCAGCTAACCAAAGGGCAGGCGTGGAAAAAAAAGAAGACACAGAACAAGAGCCCCGATGTCTTTGTTCTTGCTGATTGTTAGCACCTGCAGATACAGTCACCCCAAGAGCACAAACATTTGAAGAAAGACGAATTACAAAGCTGGAGATGTACAATGGGTATTTGTGATTTAGACAGAAAAGAACTGTTTCCATTCGTAACATCGAGGGTTAGCATAGTTTTGCTTCTACATTCTGTTACCTGGGCTTGACTTAGATTATTCCAGATTTTGGAAGCAGGGAGTCCTTACCTTCAAGAGCTGTCTTCAAAGCAGAGAATTCTCTCCTCCTTCTAGAAGGAGAAATCTCTTTGGTCCCATCAAAAGGACTTCCTTACTCTAATCCACAGAGAAGTTGAATTGAATGGAAGCTTCTTCACTGCCTAAAATTAAACCATGACTTTTTTTCTTCTTAATTATGAAAAGCAAAAAAAAAAAAATTGATGATGTTCTTGATTCTTCAAATATGAAAGTGCTAACTAAATTCATTATTGCTTGTCCCTTGCTTCTGAGTGAACATGATGTATTGAGGACACCAAGGAGAAGGAGGTATTTGGGTTAACCTGTGGACATCCAGAAAAGTCTCACTTCTGATAAAGCTGAATTTGATCATTCAATTAATAACAAGAAACAGAACCTGGAATATGTCTGGTACTGTCCTACATTTGTTAAAATTTTTCGTCTATTCTCTCTTGCTACCCGTGAAAGTGACAGTGAAAAATAGCTGTGCATTAACACAAAAGCAAAACGTAATGCAGTAATGATGCTGAAGCTTCCTGCAGTGCTGGAATTTTTAGAAGTCATGAATAATAAATTACCAGCAATGCCAAGAGAAGCTGATAGCTCTTCTCTTTGGTAGGTAAAACTCTCCATTATAAAATAATAATACACTGGGTCATATGTCACAGCCTCCAGCAACTTTCTTAAAGATATTTTACTTTAATACCAGAGTCACCAACATGGAATTCATTTTACAGATGGGAAAACTAAGACTATTCTATCAAATGATTGTTCAGAATGAATCAGAGTATTTCAACTGAGATCACCAGCTTAGCTCTAGATTTAAGTTAAGGCCCCCAACATATTTGTTACTATGTCAGGTACAAGTAGAAGTCATTGGTTCATGAGTTGGGGTTGGAGTGGAGATGGGATTCCATTACTCACAAACTCTGGGTCATTTGTTTCATCCATTGAATTCAAGAATAAGCAACAACATGATAAATTATTAAAAGGTAGAGTGGGCCCATTTTTCCCAGTATGTGGTTGGGGGCCACAAGGGGACTAAGCAAGTGTTCTCTTAGAGGAACAGAAACACACACAAAGCTTGCAAACAAGAAAGCAAAATACCCAAGTCCAACACCCTTGTTTATCAGTTCAAGAACTCCATACTCAGTTATCAGTGTATAGGAGGGGTCCAAAGCAAGGAGGAAGTTCAGACAGGCTCTGAGATGGTTCCTTCCTCTCATTTCCCTCAATTCTACTCAGCAATTGTCCAAGAACCTGATGGCATCCTCCAAATTACAGAGTCTATAGGAACCCAAAATGGAAATAAAATGTCCTAAGCACATCCAAAGCCCAGAACCCCCAGAAAGGGACTTCATGTAGGATAGTTCTTTCCAGTGCTATCATTTGAGACTTTCCCTTTGTAATATGCCTAATCAGTCTGTTAGAATAAAGACTGGCTCAAGCTCTTGCTTCTTTTCTCTGAAGAAAATTCATAAGAGGATGAATTCTGAGATACAAGTCATGTGACGTTTACTGGGACACCTCCCCTCTGGGAATTTGTTCCCCCTATGGGTAATAGGAGGTGGGGAGGATTAAAACCACGATCCCAAATCAGACACTCCAGAAGGCCTTGGACTACCTGATGATTTAAGTGTCTCTGTGCTTCAAAATTCTATGGTGCTTTTTGGTTGAGCAGCATTGGTAGAATCACAACTCCTTGACCTTTCATTTTCTAAAATTTTAAGTTAATGATCCTCAAACAAATCAGAAATACATAAAACCACATAAAATAACAAATCCTGAACATCTACCTCCTTTCCTTTTTTGACAATTGACTTAGGTTCATAGCTTGTGAAATAGCTGTAAATCATCTGTCTCTTACCTTCTTCATATAGTTACAAAATTCAGTGTTCTATTCCAAGCAAGGAAGCAGATCTTGCCCTCAGTTTGACAATTGTTGAAACTGTAGGCAGACTCAATAATAATGATTTAGGACAAAAACCTTAAAACTCAAGCTGTCATAAAGAAGAATACACAACTTAAACCTCATATAATCTATGAAACTTATTCCAATCAGATACCATAACCAAACTTCTTAAAAGATAGAAATTCCATTTCTTCTTTTAAGTTAAGACTCAAAAGAATTAAAGGACGGGGAAGAAGGAGGGGGAAAAATGTGTTTTAAAAAGGGCTTGATATACCCTCATCAGGTTGCTGGTCAATGCCGAGACAGAGAGAGAGAGAGAGAGAGAGAGAGAGAGAGAGAGAGAGAGAGAAATAGCCATGAATATATATTTAATTTTTCTGGATGGTAACTAACTGTACAGGCTGTCTTCTTCACTTTGTTCTTTCTCATGGAAAGAATTTCAAAACAACTTGCCAACAGGATCTCAACCACCTTGGAGTGAGGGAAATGGCATCTTCTATCCTGGAGTTCTAACAGGAAATTGTTTTGAAAGAGTTGATTGGGCTCTCTTTCACATGACACCTGATTCATATCCTTGACAGATTTAATTTTCAATGAAGGGAGAGCTCATTAATGTTTCTCTGAAATTGTCCTGTGTGTTGAGAGCCAATTCTCCTAAACTTGGCTTGCTCATCCCTGTGCAGCATCTTAAAGAAAAGTGATCCTGCCACATTAAATGGCCTTCGACAACCAGAGCCAGGAAAGTTCTCTGACACATTTGGACTCTAACTGGGGTCAGTGCCCAGCATCCTGCAGGCACTCCTGGGGATCGCAAGAAATTTTCCATCTTCTCTCTTATTTGCATTACTCCCTGGGAAGGTTCAAATTAGGCAAACGTCAATATTTTGATGCAGTGACATGATAAATTTCCACAGTTAGGACTTGGCTATTCCATTTTTGAAATGTTAGACTGCAGGGGGTAAGACAAGCAAATAAAACAAACCAAACACCACAAAGAAAACTCAATTAAGAGCCTTGAGGAGACGTTCTACAGAACAATCTCTAACAGAAACAACCCTCAACTTCAACACACTCAACGCTGAATTTGTGGCTTTCTCTCCAAAATCTGACTCTCTTCCTGATTCTTATCTTGAGAATTGCATCGCTGTTGGACCCATTTGTACAAGCAAGAACCTGAGAAGACATTCTTGATGTCTCCCTTGCTCCCAGGCACCATGTAGAATCCTTCACTAAGTTCTGTTGCTTTTTACCTCTCAAGTGTCTCTTGAATCTGACTCCTCTCCACCTCCACTGTCTCCACCATCATTGGTCATCTGAGGAATGCTAAGTTGTTTGGCCTCCTCTGTTGACTCTGACCTTCCACAATCAATTCTCATGCCACAGCTAGAATAGTCTTTTCCAAACCTGAATCCAATGACAATATAAGCCTGCTTTAGCAATCTTGATTGCTTTCCCATTACTCTCTGAAAGCCAAGATCCATAACATGGCCTGCAACGTTCTCAGTGTTCTGGCTCTGTTCACCTCTCCAGCTTGATTTGGGGCTACTTTCCTTCATATACCGTGTTTCAGTCACTCGGGCCTCCTTCCACCTCCTCAAACTGACATCCTCCCTCCTTACTGGGGGATCTCTGCAGGTGCCACAATGCCTGCTGTGTCAGCTCTTTGCTTCAGACTTCCCTTTCTACTCACTTGATTAACACTTACACATCTTTTAGATCTGAAATCAAGGGTCACTTTTTTAGAAAAGCCTTTTTGATTCCCTCAGTTCAAGTCATGTTCGTTGATACAGAATGTCTTCCTTTCCTGCAGAGAACTCAGCCAATGTGCAATTTTACATTCATTTGTGTGACTGTTTGATTACTGTTTGTGTCCTGTACCCTAATGCAAGTTCAATATGGCAGGGATTTTTCTCACTATTGTATTTTTTGTTCTATCAGGTTCAGTGAGAAATGTGCTTAAAAGTTTCTAACTTGTTGTGGGTTTGCTTATTTCTCCTTTAATTCTATCATTTTTTCTTTATATATTTTATTTATTTATTTATTTATTTATTTATTTATTTATTTATTTACATTTTTTTTAAAATTCTCAGATTGGTTTCCATACAACACCCAGTGCTCATCCCAGCAGGTGCCCTCCTCAATGCCCATCACCCACCCTTCCCTCCCTCCCACCCCCCATCAACCCTCAGTTTATTCTCAGTTTTTAAGAGTCTCTTATGGTTTGGCTCCCTCCATCTCTTTTTTTTTTTTTTTCCTTCCCCTCCCTCATGGTCTTCTGTTAAGTTTCTCAGGATCCATATAAGAGTGAAAACATATGGTATCTGTCTTTCTCTGTATGACTTATTTCACTTAGCATAACACTCTCCAGTTCCATCCACATTGCTACAAAAGGGCATATTTCATTCTTTCTCATTGCCAAGTAGTATTCCATTGTGTATATAAACCACAATTTCTTTATCCATTCATCAGTTGATGGACATTTAGGCTCTTTTCATAATTTGGCTATTGTTGAAAGTGCTGCTATAAACATTGGGGTACAAGTGCCCTTATGCATCAGCAGTCCTCTATCCCTTGGGTAAATTCCTAGCAGTGCTATTGCTGGGTCATAGGGTAGATCTATTTTTAATTTTTTGAGGAACGTCCACTCTGTTTTCCAGAGCGACTACACCAGTTTGCATTCCCACCAACAGTGCAAAAGGGTTCCTGTTTCTCCACATCCTCTCCAGCATCTATAGTCTCCTGATTTGTTCATTTTAGCCACTCTGACTGGCATGAGGTGGTATCTCAGTGTGTTTTTGATTTGTATTTCCCTGATGAGGAGTGACGTTGAGCATCTTTTCATGTGACTGTTGGCCATCTGGATATCTTCTTTAGAGAAGTGTCTATTCATGTTTTCTGCCCATTTCTTCACTGGATCATTTGTTTTTCAGGTGTGGAGTTTGGTGAGTTCTTTATAGATTTTGGATACTAGCCCTTTGTCTAATATGTCATTGCAAATATCTTTTCCCATTCCGTTGGTTGCCTTTTAGTTTTGTTGATTGTTTCCTTTGCAGTGCAGAAGCTTTTTATCTTCATGAGGTCCCAATGGTTCATTTTTTCTTTTAATTCCCTTGCTGTTGGAGATGTGTCAAGTAAGAAATTGCTGCGGCTGAGGTCAGAGAGGTTTTTTCCTGCTTTCTCCTCTAGGGTTTTGATGGTTTCCTGTCTCACATTCAGGTCCTTTATCCATTTTGAGTTTATTATTCTGAACCTATATTATTAAACACTACAAACTTAAGACTAGTCTATCATTCTAGAGGATTAATCCTTTTGTTAGTTTTCAATGGTCCCTTTCTGCCTTACAATTTACTTTGTTTGATACTAATATGCCAATGCCAGCTTCCTTTTGGTTAGGATTTGTAGGGTGTGTCCTTCCTTATTCCTTACTTTTATTATTTCTGGGTTTTTAAAATTTATTTAAGGTGCTTCTCTTATAAGTATTATATTATTGGGTCTTGTTATTTTTAATGCAGTCTGACAATATACATTTTAAAAATTGTTTATAATTGTTAATTATATTTAAACAAATATAATTGCTGGAATACTTGGGTTTAAATTTACCATCTTACTGTTTGTTTTTCCCCCCAGTTTATCCCATTTATTCTATGTTCCTTTTTTTCCCCCCTTACCTTCTTTTGGGTTAATCAAGTAGGTTTTACTACTCCAGTTTTTCACATGTTGGCAGTTACAAAATCTTTTGGCATTCTTTCAGAGGCTACTTTAGAGATTCAATATGAATCTTAACTTTATCGAAGTATAATACATAACAGTATATTTTTATCAATTCCTGTACAGTGAAAGGACATTTATAAACACTTTGACTTTACTTACCTTCCTTCTGAATATTATGCTATCATCACCATTTATTTTAATTCTACATATATTTAAAACCCCATGTTATTAGTATTGTTTTCATATAGTCAATATTTATTTAGATTTGCCTACATATGTACCTTTTCCCTTTTCTTTCATATATGTATGTGTGTGTATATATATATATATATGTATGTGTATATATATATGTATATATATATATATATATATATAAATATATATTTGTCATTTAGCTTCACTTTTTTTCTGCTGAAGACCTTCTTTGTGTTTTTCCTTTAACGCAAGTATCGGTGGATGAATTCTTCCAGAAAAATATAGTGTTCAAGGCTCTGGATCCAGCTAAAAATTTGCAAGAAACAGAGAAGAAAGGGACTTGTTGAACTGTACCACAACGTTAACAAAATCTAGACTTTGGGAAATGCTATGGGTCAAACAGGCCAGGATCTTCAAGATAGAGTCTAAGAAAAGAAAAATAGAAGAAGCTCCACGAGATAAAAGAGACTTCCAGAACATGTCAATTTTTTTTTTTAAGTGGGCAAGACTGCACTATAGCGTCTAGGGATGCCTATGTGGATAATCAAAGTATAAATACAAGGAAGAGATTACAATAAAAGTATTAAAGGGTAAGGACTGCTCTGAGGGAAAGCAGTGCATTGTGATTAGGATAGCACACAAGGAGAGGTTGCTGAGTGGCCAGTCAAGTTCTATTTCTTTACAGTGATTACAAACCTGTTAGGCTTAAAATCATGTATTAAACTATATACCTGATTTGGGGGGTTTCTGTATCTGTGTTTTATTTCATTTTTTTTTTCAACGTTTATTTATTTTTGGGACAGAGAGAGACAGAGCATGAACGGGGGAGGGGCAGAGAGAGAGGGAGACACAGAATCGGAAACAGGCTCCAGGCTCTGAGCCATCAGCCCAGAGCCCGACGCGGGGCTCGAACTCCCGGACCGCGAGATCGTGACCTGGCTGAAGTCGGACGCTTAACCGACTGCGCCACCCAGGCGCCCCATTATTTCATAATAAAAAGATAAAAGTAAAAATAAATTAAAAGTTAGTAAATTTTATATTCGATTTTGAAAGGCAATTTTTATTTGTACTTTGTTTCTTTTGAAGGACAATTTTTATAATCCTAGTTTAGAAGGAGTATTTTGCACCTTAGAACAGTATACCAATGTCTTTGGCTTCCATAATTTTTCTTAAGAATTCAGCATTAAGTCTTGTTCTTTTTTTTTTTTAACGTTTATTTATTTTTGAGACAGAGAGAGACAGCATGAACAGGGGAGGGGCAGAGACAGAGGGAGACACAGAATCTGAAACAGGCTCCAGGCTCTGAGCTGTCAGCACAGAGTCCAACGCGGGGCTTGAACTCACGGACTGCGAGATCATGACCTGAGCTGAAGTCGGACGCTTAACCGACCGAGCCACCCAGGAGCCCCAAGTCTTGTTTTTTTTAAAGACCATGTGTCTTTCTTCCTCTAACTGCTTTTAACATTATCTTCGTCTTAGGTTTGCAATAGCTTCATTGTGGTGTACCTTACCGTAGTTTACCCGTGTCTGTCCATCATGGAATTCATAGGGTTTCTTGTCTATGTGGCATAATGCCTCCCTTCAGTTTTGGAAAAATCTCTTCAAATATTGCTACTACCCATTCTTTTTCTCCTCTGTCTGGCACTACCATTCTACATTTATATATAATAATTTACAATATCCCATATATCTCTTTCCTTCTTTTGCTCTATTTTTTGCATCCCTTCTTTTTGTGGTTCAGTATGGATATTATCTACTGACCTACAGTCTGGTTCTTCATTTCTCTCTTCAGCTATGTTCAGTGTGCTCCTAGTTCACTTATTAAATTTCAATTTTATTTGTTCTCTTTTTTCAGTTCTAGAATTTCCTTCGTATTTTTTAATTTGATTCCTTTAACTTTTAATTTAATCCCTTCTTGTTTTTTATTTATTTTTGAGAGAGAGAAGGAGAGAAAGAGAGACAGAGAGCGAGAGAGCACACACAAGTGGGGGAGGGGAAGAGAGAAAGGAAGACACAGAATCTGAAGTAGGCTCCAGGCTCTGAGCTGTCAGCACAGAACCTGACGTGGGGCTCGAACTCGTGAACCATGAGATCATGACCTGAGCCAAAGTCAAATGCTTAACCAACTGAGCTGCCCAGGCACCCTCCCCTTCTTATTCTTTTTTAGATTCACATATAGATTTATAGTAACCTGTTGAAATTCTCCATCTTGCTGTCGTTTCTCTTTAATAAATTTAACATAGTATTTAAAATGTGTGTCTGATAACTTCTGTGTCCATATAATATCTGAATACTCTAGAAGTCTGTTTCTACCATCTTTTAATGGTTGTTTTTTTTTTTTTTGGTCATTATATTGCCCCATTTTTTTTATTCCAAATATTGGACATTATGGTATGAAAAATTATAGGGGTGACTTGAGGTTCTGGATAAAGTTATCTTTCTTCATAGGGGACAATCTCTCGGTGATTAAGCTACACAAATCACCTTAATTCAACCTCAGCTGAAGCTGCTTTTTTTTGGTGAGAGCTGGTCTGTATCTACTTTGCCTTTACTCCCAAGACTGTTGCCTTTTACATCTCCCAGCTGAAAGCTGGGTGTTTCTCAGTTCCCCTCCTCCTTAGCCGGCCATGAACTCCAATTTTGTCCCATAAGATTGCTGAAAATTCTCCATAGCCACTTAGGATCTTGCCGAAGCTTCCAGGAGAAAGTAGAGCTGCATGTTAATCTGACCTCTTCCCATTTACCTTTGTTCTAGTATCTTCTCTACTAACTAACTAACACCCCTGAAGCCTTGGCAACCCTTGTGTTCCTTCAAACACATTTCTTCTTTTATTTATTTTTTTAATCCAAGTCTTCCCAATTATTCCTTGTGAAAGGTTTTAGTCTGATAGAAACTAATCTGTCACAGTTGCAAAAAGGTCTGTCTTGAAATGACTGCTATTTACTGACCATGGGCTTGGAGGCCCTGCTATTTTCTCACAGGCTCTGAGTTTTTTCTTTGTAGAACACCTCCCAATTTGTAACTAAGTACCTTTATGTTTCCTTGTTTAACATTTGGCTCCCCCCCCCCCCAGCTGTGAGCCAGGAGGCATCACATCTGTTTTGTCCAACTTGGTATCTAGCTCATAATCAGCAACTCAAAAACCATTTTTAATGAATGAGTGCAGACTTTGGGGCTAAGGATTTTATATGCGTTGTCATTTAATCCTCATCATAAGCACGGGAGGCAGGTATCGTTATCCCCATTTTAGAGAAGAGATAAAGGAAAATTAGACAAGCGAGCCACTTCCCAATGTTACTATATATTGGCTGTTCTGTAAAGCCTCTCTTCTCCGGCACTTAGATCATTATGGTTTTTGCAACCTGTCCATGCAGCCAGCTTTTTATTTTTTAATATGCAGGCCGTTAAAGCATCCTTCAATTCCTTCTCTTCTTTTCCTTTTCCTCCTTCTCCATATTCCATATGTTGCTTTTTGAGACAGTAGATGCTCATAAGCATTTCATTAGCAAGTGACCTAGGGGGGGAACATGATGGCACTCACCACAGCTGGGCAGGGTGTCTGTGCTCCAGTATACCAAGAGATGTCACATACTCCCCTCCCCTCATGCCTCAGGGGACGGTGTTGGGACCTGCTCTCATTCATTTAAAATAATTTTTTCAAGTTGTTTAATTTTACTTCTTTTTACAGTAGACTTTATTTAAGAGTAGTTTTAGGTCCACGCAAAACTGAACAGAAAACACGGAGTTCCTAGTACCCTCCCTCCCCCCCCCCCCCCACACGCTCACACAGAGTGGTACATTTGTTATCTTTGATGAACCCATATTGGCTCATTCATTTTTATCCCGCTGTCTGAAACCATCTGGGACTGTGTGTTTGCTCAATTTCAGCCATCTTGTGTTAGGAGCCCTCTTTTGACCTGCAGTGAAAATTTAAAAATCTCTGCTTCTTTGTCAGCATTTATTCTGTTCTTACCATGCTGCAGTAAAGTTCACTTACCCCTGAACTTTGGCCCTCCTGGCACAATTTCAGTGTTTGCATGCTCAAAACCAGGCAATTAACTTGAATACTTCATTCTTTTTTTTTTTTTTTAATTTTTTTTCCCACGTTTTTATTTATTTTTGGGACAGAGAGAGACAGAGCATGAACGGGGGAGGGGCAGAGAGAGAGGGAGACACAGAATCGGAAACAGGCTCCAGGCTCTGAGCCATCAGCCCAGAGCCTGACGCGGGGCTCGAACTCACGGACCATGAGATCGTGACCTGGCTGAAGTCGGACGCTTAACCAACTGCGCCACCCAGGCGCCCCTTGAATACTTCATTCTTAAGGGAGATTGGGTACAATCTCTAGAAGCCGTGAATGATCACATTGTCACGTTGACTCTGAAATCTTTGTGATGCCGTTCACACTCACAGTGTTCTTGCATCCTGCCCACCAGACCAGGCTCTGGCTCAGATCCTACCACATCTGTGAAGCCTGGCCTAACAAGCTCCATGCCACAAATTTTTTTTTCTCTCTTTGGTTCCATGTCCAGCATCAAACTGTCTTTGGGAAGGTCATTAAGTCCCTCTGAACTTCAGTTCACTCATTGGAAAGTGTGGCACAAAACACTTCCAGACAAATTTGTAGGTAAATTTGGGTGTATCTAAATGTGCCCATGTGCAACACACCAAACACCAGGGCTCCTGCTCTCCTTACCTGCCCACTTGTGTCTGGGGGGTAGGTGCATAGTGTGAGAGACAAGACTATGAAACCATGTAAAAATGTGCCTGAACACAGGGTGCAGCAGACAGCAATACCTCTGAGACATCAAGTCCTTTCTGGGTTTGCGAAGAAAGCGGACTATGAAGGAGCTGAAGGGAAAGGAAAGGCGGGGACAAGGGGCACCCATATTGGGCAAAGGGAAGCAGAGTGCAAAGTGATAACCCCATGCATATCTCGGGGCGGGGACTGTGCTTTCAGCTCAGGAGTCAGAGGACATGGGTAGGATTTGCCCCCACCGAGGAGAGGAAGGATTTCTGAACGGGGGGGATATAGAAGGATCGATAACTTGGGCACAAAATGAAGCAATTTGAGGGCTATCATGGGATAAGAAGTAGACCCATTTGATAGCAGTGGGGGCCCTGGAAGGTCAGGAGGAGCCAGATAGTAAAGCACCTCGAATGTCTGGGTGAGAAGGATGGAATTTATCCTGCAATCACTGAAAAGCTATTGGGAAACTTGGAGCGGACATGTCACGTGATGCCTGAGATACTGGCGGGAGCAACACAGACTGCGAGGGAAACAGCCTGGAGGCTGGGAAACCAGCATGAAGCTCTTGCTAAGGTCCTGTACGAGCTGATACGGCCTCACCCCAAGGGCGACGGTGGGAACGGAAAGGAAAGGATTTCTGTCCAAGCACTGCCGTCTAAAAGATTTCTGTGGCCTCCACTTCTTTTGGATTTTTTTTCCCCCCATCACCATTATAGGACAGAGTACAGGTGTTTAAATAGGCTTTTCATTGGATGAGCACTAAAAAAAAAATCTATTTAAAATAGAAGACAATAAAATGGACCCGGTTCTGGGAGCTTATTTGCAAAACATTGTAAGGGAGTAAATTAGAAATCCTCCTCCGCCACCACCATCCAGGAGAGATCCCTAAGATAATTATAAATGAGGTAACATCAGAGCTGGAGCCGTTCCATTCAGAGGGTAAAGAGCATAACAGTGACAACTCTTGTGATTCCTCTTCAAAGGTAGACAGGCTCAGCGCAGGCAGGAAGAAACAAACGCTTGTTAACGTGAGGGCGCGCATTGTTCCAAAACGGGCCAAGCGAAGGTCATGGCGGTGGGGAAATTAAGTGACCTCGTGAGAGCATCGGCTATGGCTCTGTCAGGCAAGGAGGAGACAGAAATGGAGCTGGGAGGCCCACAGGCTTCACCCCTGCTCCTGGAACCACAGCTCGCCCCTCCTTCCCTGCACTCGGTGCGCAGGGACCCAACAAAGGCGTGTCAAGAAGCACCCCACCGAGGAGCCTGGGAGGAGCACGTTGGGGTGTATCAGGAGGCAGAAAATGATCAAACTGGAATCATCACTTTCGGGAAAAGACCAACATTTCTGAGGGGAGGGGTTGGGTTATTAACGACTTGGGGGGCTCTCTGATGAGTAGGCTGGAAGGAAGAGGGTCACAGCAGGCATGTGTTGAGATCCCCTCTGTGCCAAGCCCCAGGCCCCTCCCGCTGTCATCCCACCTAATTCTCACCACCACAGGGGATGTGGGGATGCCCTCAAGCCCTGTGTTATGTACGAAAACCGTGGAGCTCAGAGACCTGCAGCAGACCATCCGGGAGCCTATGTGGCAGGGCCGGGTACACGTCCCTCCATGGATCTTTTTGTCTGCCCTGTTATGACATTTAATATTATGACACATGATAGAGGGACAGTGACTCCTCTATGCAGTCTCTGTACTTTGGGTATCGTCAGCCTCATCTGAGTCGGGTTTTTTGGTCCAAAACAGAACACTCCTCCCCTTTCGCAGCTGCCTCTACCCGGCCCAGGACTTCTTGGGAGAAGCTCTTTGGTGCGGGGAGAAGCTCTTTGGTGCGGCCGGCAGGCCTTCAGAATTGCATGTGTCTGTTGAGAAAAAACCTGAGTGAGGAATTCAGTGGCGCTTTAGACTCAGTCCTTCGACCTGAACATAGAGAAGGGAGTCCAAAACTCTGCAACCTAGAGAGGGAAGAGCTCTGCTCCTGCAGCTAAGTCAACTGTGACTTTCCAACAAGGGAATGTCCTTTATTGAAGCGAGGGACAGAATCTCTGCTCCCCTGGTGAAGCTGCCCGCTTCACTTAGAAAACCATCTCTCCCTTTCTGACATGCAGTAAGTCTCCAGAGAGGGATTGCTCCGCCCCGGACCCTGGCCCCCTCTTCTGACTGGGCCCAGGGCCTCTCCCCGTGTCCCAGCCACTCCACTGCTTCCCCCTGCCATTACGTTGCTGTCTATGTGACTTCATCCCTGCTGAAACCGTGAGCTGCTTAAGGTCAGGGATGTGTCTTCCTCCTCTCAAATTCCCAGTGTAACAAACCCTTAATAACTGTTGAGTAAACACATGAATGAAGCTGGCTAGCCCAAGCCTTTGTGCAGAGTATGAAAGTGGAGTTCCGACCTGAAGAACACAGAGGCGCAGACACTGCCCACCTCAGATTCCAGAAACTTCTTCCCTCCTTCTTTTATCCCTCAGAGTGTGATCCTTTCTCAGCCACTCCCAGCAATGATATCAGAAAGAGCTTGGGAGAGCCACCTCGATCTAGGGAGTAGGTGGGTACAGAGGAGCTGAGCTCCTTGCTTTGTGTCCAGCCTTCATTCTAGGAGGCTGTGAGCGGAGAGCCTAGTCCAGGTCTCCCAGCAGGGAGGAAGAAAGGTGCAGCTTCACACTCGCACTCGATTATATTTGTTTCAGGCAGTTATGGCTAAGGGTGCTCACGGCTGGGAGACAAGAGCCAGAGGATCCCTCCTTTCCATGCAGTAGTGTGCGTATCCGCGTGACCTACGTGAGTGAATAGCAGGTTTCAGAAGTACGACGTAGAGGTGGCTGGGGAAGCTGGCACGGCCCTGAGCAGACACGGCACAGGATGGCAAGGCAGAGGCTGAGGAAGGAAGGTCATCTCCTTGCAGCAGTATGACAAGGCGAAGGGTAAATGAGTGCATGGGGCTGCCCGGCCCAGCCCGGCCATGCCCTGTTCAACTTTCTGCCAAGTGTCTCCTCTGTGCCATCCCCTGGGGCTTGGAGGGAGGCCAGGGCTGCTGCAGCCAGGAAGGTGGGTCGTTTGCCCACTCGGCTCCTCTCCTTTACGGATCTGCACCCTATGGGCGGCATGGCTGGCTCAGGGTGGGGTGGAGCCTCCCAGAGGTCCTAGGTACCCACGGGGAGCCCGTGGCTGCCCTTTCTCCTCTGTACCCTCCCTGCTTACTCTTCACCCAAGGATTCCCTAAACCGTGTGCGAAGCAATACTTCAGAGGGAGGGTTGGTGGCCAGACAGACTCAAGGTTGAAGTTCCTCCTCTTGCACTTGGGCAAATTACTTGTTCTTTCTGGGCTCTATTTTTTTTTTTTTTCCCCTCATCTCTAAAATAAAGCTGCAAATCCCTACATTGCGGTTTGCCATGATGATTAAAGCTGTGGTTCTCAACCCTGGCTGCACACCAGAATTCCCCCCGGGGGCCTTAAAATGCCCATGCCTGGGCTCCACCCAGATCAATTAAATCAGAGCCCTTGGAGGGGGGCCCAGGGGCTAGTATTTCAAAGGTCCCCAGGTGATTCATAGGTGCACCAGGCTGTGATGGCAGAGTAGAGGTAATGTATATCACCTGAAAGACATAATGCCCCCCAGATATAATATGCCATTAATAAATGAGACCAATATCACTATTATTACGTGTTTATTATTGCTGCCCTTAATCTTCTGCCAAGAAAGAAAATGCGGTCGTGGGAAAGTGTGGTTATAAATCCAAGTGTAAGTAGCAGAGCACATGTAAGTGATGACCGCTAGCCTCCAGGCTGCTCAGCGCAGCGGTGAGAGTGACCAGCCGGTCAGCTGTGAAGACCCCGGTCCCTTAAAATGTGTGCGTGTGCTCACTCAGCTCTCCGTGACGTGGCCCTCCATCCATCTTGGGTCTGTGCCAGTGTAAACATTTCCGGTTGAAACCTAGGGCCCTGATTTCCAGGTCCGACGGTCTCCCGGGAGGTGGCTGTCAACCTTTGCATCCCACGTTACCTCCGTTCTGCAGTAAACAGATGAGTCATAGTTGGTCTCAGCAGGTCAACCGACAAGCAGTCCTGGGTTATCCTGTCTGGTGGCTTAGGCTCTTGAGACAATGCCCTTGGTGCCTATGAGGGAGTCATAAAGTTGGGCTTGACACTCTTTAAAGTTATCTTCATTTGCTGATTGTTTGGCTAGAGGGACTGGTGTTGAGTTCTTTCTGGCTTCTCTGGGGCCCTGCGATGGTAAGCATGATGATAAGCATAATTGGGGTGGAAGGAGGGCAAACAGCCCTTCCTTAGCTGAAGCAATGGGTCAAGCAGATTATCAGATAATTGGCATGGGCAACCCCCTAGCTCCACTTTGGATATCAGTTCCCTTCTTTTTTCTAATCTAAATATGTTCTGGGTATTGTTTGCAGAGGGCAGCCTAAAAGTTAAGGTTTCTACATATCCCATCCCTATCTGGGCAGTGTCGGGGAGTGGGTAGTAGCTTTAGTTTGAAGCCAAATATATAAATTCGTCTCCAATCTATCCAATACTTTGCTTCCAAACTGCCCAAGTCTGGGCCAGAATCATCAAAGGTGAGGCATTTATGCCTCCTACCGGGATCCCCACATTCCCTCTTGCCTCACCGAACAGCCAGAATGATGCTTCCTAATCTCAGATCAGACCATTTCACTTCCCTACTTGAAACCTGTCAGTGATTTCCCCATCATTCTCTGGATCAAGCCTCACCTTCTGAGGTTCCTCCAAGCCTACACCAGAATCTGGCCACCGTGCACCTTGCCGTCTCCTGTAGCTACAGGCAGGAGGAGACGGCTCCTCTCAGCTCCAGCCTCCTTTTCCTTCTAGATCTTGGAACCTGATGCTCCCACTCACCTGGAGCACCTTCTCAGGTGTAGTTAACCCTTGAATCCTTCAGTTTTCAGTGTAAACTTCACTGCATTAGGGAAGCTTTCTCTTTCTCCTTCCAGGACATGACACCCTCACACTCTGAGTTTCTGATGCTAACACTTCTCAGGCTTTGTTGTCGCCGCCTGTCTAACCATAACTTAAGTTCCATGAAGGAGGGACTATGTCCCACCTATGTTCCATCTCTCTCTATTCATAGCACCTGGTGGGTAGATGTATTTATTTATTTTTTTAATGTTTATTTTTGAAAGACAGAGAGACAGAGCATGAGCGGGAGAGGAACAGAGAGAGAGGGAGACACAGAATCCGAAGCAGGCTCCAGGATTGAGCTGTCAGCACAGAACCCGATGTGGGCTTGAACTCATGAACCATGAGATCATGACCTGAGCTGTAGTCGATCGCTCAACCAATTGAGCGATCCAGGCACCCCTGGTATATGTATTTAGAATGATCCCTGTAAGTACTTGCCAAAGGTAGATATTTGTGATCCTTTCAACACGTCGACTGTCGAAATTGCTCAGAGACATGTTATCTTTTCACACAGCAATCAAAGGGTCAATAGCAACCTATTATGTCTAAGGGACAATGTAAGATATTTTTTAACAACTTTATTGAAATATAATTAATATACAAAAAGCAAAACCAAACCACAATGATATATATCACCTTATACTAGTTTTCATGGCTACTGTAAAAAAAAAAAAACAACAAGATAAGTTTTTGCAAGGATGTGGAGAAAATGGGACTGTTGGTGGGAATGTAAAATGGTGCAGCCACTACGGAAAACAGTATGGACAATTTTCAAAACATCAAAAGCAGAACCACCATATGATCCATCAATCCCACTCTGGGTATATATCCTATTAGATAGTTTAGTTATGAGAAATGCACATTTTATTGGTATGTTTGTGGTTTTTTTTTTTTTTTTCAAAGAATTTATTCACCAGACTGTCAGTAAGTGAAGCCATCGTTAACTACTTGAAAAACTGGGCGTTATAGCTGACAATCATTTAGTGCCTACAGTGTTCCAGGCACAAGAACTGTAAGAGGTAGACGCTGTTATGCCTCAATTTTCTGAACGAGAAAACCGAGAATGAAGCAATTTGCCCAGTGCCGTGGAGACCACATCTGAAACCCGAAGCTGCTCCTCCAGGGCGGGCACCCATCACACTGTCTCCCTGTGGAACTGCCTACCACCTTCCCAAGTTTAGGGTCTCATACATTTGTAGGAAAAAATCATGGGCTGAGGATGTGTAATAGGTTTCATTCCCCTTCCAAGAGTTGGAGCCACTGCTAAGGCCTCAGAACATAAAAGGGTGGGGCTTGATTTCTTATCTGCTTGAATTATTTCTGAAGAGTTTGCTGTATTATCAGTGACTAAATAGTAGTGGCCATGAGGAGATAGAAGGGTGTTTCATTACAGAAGGTGTGTGATCTTTCATTTCCTTTAAACGACCCAGAGCTCTGCAGCTCCCCACCTGTTTCGTGACCCAGAATTGGGCTGATCTGCAAGTGCTCTGTGACAGGGGGGTTGACAGAGCTATAAGCGCCCTCGGCAGGATCCGAGGAGGCCCACAGCGTCAGCTGTTTCCACGCCAGCCTCCCAGTCTGGAGAATTCACACACTGCTCTGCCTCTCCAGTTTGAGTCAAGAGCCCAGTGGGAATGTTGTTATAGTCCTTTCCACTTTAATGACATTTCCTGCAAGGGGCATCTGCTGGGCGTTTTCTGGTTGTGCTGGTGCCTCTCGTATGGTTAGTGCCGATCCGCCACCTCTGGGCAGTTAGTCGCCAATTCATTGTTGAAGGCGATTAGGTGCTCCAGCGGCTCAGCTGCCAACAATGTTGCAATTATTACTGTTTATTGGCTGGATGTCCTCTTCCCCATGCTTTGTAGGCCCTGTGCTCCTGAGTTACTGGAGTCATATTGACTTCCACTAATAAAATCGCCTGCTCTATCTCTAAGTCTGATGACAATTTCTGCCGTGATTAACACTTTCCCAGTGTCTTAAATCTGAGAAATAGATTATTCTACAACAAGGAGCTAACAAAATGCCATATATATATGTATATATATATGTATATGTATGTATATATGTATATATGGCATTTTGTTAGCCCCTTGTTGTGTATATATATATATGTATACAAATATGTAGATATATATCTACATATATATGTATACGTATATATATGTCCTCTTGATAATAGCACACTTTTACAAAGTGTCAGACATCTTATATGCACTTTCTCATTTATTCTTCTCAACATCCTTATGCATACTTACTGTTATTACGCTCATTGTATAGGTAGGAACACTGAACACACAGGGTTTGCTTGTCGGTTGGTTGGTTACTTTTTTAAACTGTGTTTTTAATTCCAGTCTTTTAAAACATTGTTTTAATGTCTATTCATTTTTGAGAGAGACAGAGACAGACACAGAGTGCAAATAGGGGAGGGGCAGAGAGACAGGGAAACACCGAATCCTAAGCAGGCTCCGGGCTCTGAGCTGTCAGCACAGAGCCCAACTCGGGGCTGGAACCCATGAACCATGAGATCATGACCTGAGCTAAAGTCCAAACCCTTAACAGACTGAGCCACCCAGGTGCCCCACTGTTCGTTTTTAAGTAACAGTTAAATGTATTGGGGCGCCTGGGTGGCGCAGTCGGTTAAGCGTCCGACTTCAGCCAGGTCACGATCTCGCGGTCCGTGAGTTCGAGCCCCGCGTCAGGCTCTGGGCTGATGGCTCAGAGCCTGGAGCCTGTTTCTGATTCTGTGTCTCCCTCTCTCTCTGCCCCTCCTTCGTTCATGCTCTGTCTCTCTCTGTCCCAAAAATAAATAAACGATGAAAAAAAAAATTTAAATGTCACATAACCAGTAAGTAGCAGAACTGGAATACATCGAGCAACCTGAAGAGCCAACACATTTGACCACTGTGCCATGCTATTCTGTCTTACTTCTCCTAGACTGTTTTTAACTTCAGTTGTTTTATCCATTATAGTTGTAGCCATGAATACTTGATTGCTTGTTTATTAAAAATATGGTCCTGGGGCTCAGTCGGTTAAGCATCCGGCTTCGGCTTGAGTCATGATCTCACGGTATGTGAGTTTGAACCCCGCGTTGGGATCTGTGCTGACAGCTCGGAGCCTGAAACCTACTTTGGATTCTGTGTCTCCCTCTCTCTCTGCCCCTCCCCTGCTTCCTCTCTCCTCTCTCTCTCTCTCTCTGTCTCTCAAAAATAAATAAACATTAAAAACATTTAAAAAATATGATCCTGAGAAATCAGGATATATTTTTCAGCATCATTCAATTTCTGTTCCACACATTCTTCCCTCACCCCCAGCACACACACACCTATGTCCGCATATACCCTCAAAAGTCTTCCAAGGTGATCTAGAAACTCTTACTTGTAAGCCTCTTTGGAAGTTACGGTGACTTTTTGAAAAGGGAGAAGTTGCTCTGATAAAATATGGAATCCCAGGGAAGGTATACACAGGGTCTAGAGAGCTGAACAGGTAGTGCTTGTCCCTTCAAATAGGTGAAAATAATGTCTGAAGCCTCTTAGGATTATTTCTTTTCCCCATGGAAACCACATGACATATTGGGTTGGATAAACATATTCTCTGCATCTCTTGGAGAAGAAGCAGTGTGGTGTTTCCCTTCTGTGACAATAACCAGGCAATCGTATGTAATATGACAAGCAGGGGACCTGGGCCAAGCCTCAGTCTCGCCCCTCACTCACTAGTCTTGCAGCCTTGGGCACATAACGACCTGCTACAGCCTTAGTTTTTATTTCTTTAGCATGAGCCTGGCCGTAACTGTTCTCCCTCTAGACTCTTCAAAGTATCAGATAAATCAACCTGGGAAAGCTGCTAAGCATGGTGGCTGCCACACACGAGGCCCTCAGGAAACGTGAACTTGAACCCCAGCGTGTTCCTGACGCTCACTCCATACTCCGGGAAGTGTCTGAACACTCTTCCAGTAAGATGCGTTGTTAAAGGGAACACATCGCCGGGTCTCAGATCCCCAAACTTCCAGAGGTATAGCAGAAGTGAAGTTCCAGGCAGTCCACATGGAACAGCCAAAAAACGAAGTGGAAAAATAAATGATTTGAAGACGTCCAGGGAAACAAAAAAAGCATTCTCTAAGAATCATTTTCTTATTTCTGGATTTCTTTCTTTCTTCCTGGATTGGGGATGGGGGGGGTGGGGGTGGATAGGTTATTCTTTTTTCTTTTTTTTTTTCTTAAGTTAATTTAATGTTTTTACAGTTGGACTGCATAGGGTTAGAGGAGTGAGGATAATAGAGGTCAACGATCATTTGATAACTGGACAAAAGTGTAAATCATCGTAACTATTACAGAATAAAATCCACCCTCCCAGGGACAGACAGCAACTATTGTGTGGACAGAACCCAGGGAAAACACTTTAACAGCACTGTTTGCCGAACAGAATTCCTGTAACTAAATCAAAAACATTATTTTCATGGGCGGTCTACCAGGACATAGAAATAATTTTGTTATGACAGGCTCAACTTCCTAGAAATGATTTTGTGAGAAGATTTGTGAATGATCATTTTGTCTTTTAAAGATCAATGTTGATGAATACAGTGAGGAGTCAACCATACTCTTCAAGGCCTATGTGAGACTCAGACTCAACACCTACTTGATCTGTGCCTTTCTCCCCCTCAGAAAGGGGAACCTCTCCTATGTGTCTGTGATATTGTAATGAAGCAAAATTTTACTTTCTGGGCCGCTGCGTACTGGGTAGTATCGTCGGAGGAGCAGACTCCCTGACGTTTGGTCTTCCAGCCCTCTGCCATCTTCCTCCTCCTGGAGGCATTGAGACTCCTTCACTGCACCCATCTACAGAACCTCTGCTCCCAATATTCTGGACTTCCAAAGAAGTAATTCTTATTGTCAGTGGCTCGCAGTTCACTAGAAGAAGGTGAAAGATAATTTGGTAGCCCTGTGACTATTTAGCTTCTTGAGAAGCACTTATATTTATGAAATAAAGCAAGACTGGAGGAGGTGCTCTGTGACAGTGAAAGGGTCCAGGATCAATGATTTTAATTAGCGGGAGCAATGCTGACAGCTACTACAGACAGTCACTCCAGGCCACTATAATTTCCCCACGTAGATGTCATGGTAGATACTAAATTGTGGGTCAGGTGTCATTTTACCTTCAGGAAAAAGAACAGAAAAGAGCATCTAAGATATCTCTGCTAGTATTCATTCATTCGTTCATTCATGAAATATTAATTGAGTGTGTATCAGAGGGCAAAGGCCTGTGCCGGTTGCTATGGTGATCAGAGCCAGGGTCAGGGTCAGGCAAGGGAGGCAGTGGCCAGAAGCACAGCATTTAAGGGGATGCCAAAAATGTAGGAATCAAGAAAATTAACACCTTAATGCAATATATTTTAAAAACTCAAAATGAGGGGTGCCTGGGTGGCTCAGTCGGTTAAGCGGCCGACTTCGGCTCAGGTCACGATCTCGAGGTCCGTGAGTTCAAGCCCCGCGTCGGGCTCTGTGCTGACAGCTCAGAGCCTGGAGCCTGTTACAGATTCTGTGTCTCCCTCTCTCTGACCCTCCCCTGTTCATGCTCTGTCTCTCCCTGTCTCAAAAATAAATAAAAACGTTAAAAAAAAAACCTCAAAATGAATGCAAAAATCTATGATGAACAAAATATCAAAATTTCCAATAACCACCGAATCAATGAACAGTGCTTGGCCATAGCAGACCCTCTGGCAAAAGAAAAAAATCTGAAAGGACAAGGGCGAATAAAAGGAAAAAGACTGATCCCGTCTTTCTTGAAAATGTTGATATTTTGTTAATGGAAAAATCATGGATTTTTTTCACTAATTCTTTTTTTTTTTTTTTAATGTCACCTTAACAACATGATTTACTTTCACTGGGGTTTGGCTCCTTCCCCTAAATTTGACATCTGACACAAGTCCCTTGTCTTACACAGTCCCAGCCCTGGTGGGGAGATGAAGCTCTTTGATCACTTTAAGAAGTGATAAATGCAAGAAGAAAGGTTACAGAGAAATGTCATAGGAGATGAGGAAGAACTTATTTCCACAGTAGGGGGATGGGGTCAGCGAGGGCTTTAGACAAGGCTGTGTTGAAACAAGACCTTACCATGCTCTGGCATGGTAAAGCATTAATAGAAAGAAGATCCCAGAAACCCATTCACACTTTAAAGTAAAGAAGGAAGCATTACTAGGTCAGAATCAGAGAAGGGAATCCACAGGCTATAAATGGAGAAAGTGTGCCAGGGATAGATGAAAAGTGTGTGTTTATACAGTGCAGAGCATGTCTGGGAGTCCTTCCTGTGGCCAAGGGGCCTTGTGGGGATCGATTCATTTTACAACACCTTTATATAAACAAGACCCTGTTTTCTAGCTCCGTAGATGAAGACAGAAGCCAGTGAGTGGAAACAAGTGAATAAATCGTGCCTGTGAATGGTGAAGGAGATGCCTTGCACCTCAAAGGTGCGTTCATTCACCAAGTGAATTCTTGCCTCAAGGGCTGGTTTCAGACACAGCAAGAGGCTTCTGTTGTCAAGATGTGGTGAGGGGCCACACCAACGACAAAATTCCTGATGTGAAAAATCAAACTTTTATAAGCCACAGTTACACAAACACAGAGAAGAAAGCGTGAATTCAGAGTCTTCTAAAAATTCATCTCCAACGTGGAATCAGGGCTCTCGGCTAGGGGGTTTGATTTCAAATTCTGCGATTCATCCAGAGTCCACCATCCTTTGTTTACTACTAACCGCCTTCATTTGATCAGGTTCAGAAACAGAGATTTCAGGACATTGTTTTGACCCAGTTCTCTGAATGAGCTGAGTCACCTGTGAATCTATACCGACCCAGCCCGGAAGGGGCAGACTGCTGGCAGAGAGAAGGTGCAGTAGGCACTCAGTAGGCAGAGTGAAAGGGAGTGTGGAAAATAATTAGTAGAGATCACCTGATGCACAAATAGTCATCTAACCTGGACTGTTTTAGGGCAAACAGTGGTATGGTTACTATAAGCAGTTGAAGTAATAAATGAATAACACAAACCTACGGATGGTAGTTTTCTAAAGTTAGTTCACAGTCATGTCATATTTAATTGGGAGGGGGAGAATGAAGCCACCTGAAAATGATATCTATGGTATTTGATGCCCCCCCAAAGATGTTCACATTCCTTTTCCAGGAGGGGCCATAGCTTTTGCCTTCACCTGGATAGATTTAACACCCATATCATGAAAGCTTTTACCTCACCCAGAAGCTCTACATTCTCAGAAAACCAAACGATCAAGTGACCAGACCAGAAAAACAATCTGTTCTAAGAATGAAATAGTTGTGGCCTAAAGGTTATTTATTTTACTTTCAACAATGATAAGAAACAGGTTTTCAAAGATTCCAAGGACATGAGCATTGAAAGAGAACGTGGACATCGCCTAGTCCATGGCTTTTCCCTAACCCCAATGGAAGCCAGCTTAAAGAGAAAGAAAAATCTGTGAAGAAAAAAAATCCTCGAGGAAAGAGAAGTCTAGAAAGTTTAGATGATTTGCTCAAAGTCACACCTACATAACGGACGGGTTTGGAATACAGCTCCTGACTCCAGCCTCCTGGTTTTTCCTGCTGTGCCTACAGGATTTGGTGACACCAAATCCAAATGGAGATATTTCCCATTGTAGTGTGTGTGTGCCCACATGTTCATGGTCTTGCCCTATTTGACTAAGTACGGCCAGTGCTTCCCAACTTTTTTTCATAACAGGACACACACGCAGTGTCCATGAAGCACACTGGGTTAACACCCAGAGGCCTAGGGGCTTGGGTGTTTTGAGCCCGGCCCAGATACTCTGAGGGGTGAGAGGAATCCCTCTCTCCATACATCACTGTGGGGACACAGGTTGGGAAATTCTAGGCTCTTCAGCCCAGCTCACTACTCCTCCAGAGAAAATTAGGAGAGGAAAAGACTTTGACCTGATCATGTGCTAACTATGCCATCAGTGCCATTTTCTAGCACTTTTTCAGTAGCAAGATCTAAGCATGTGGGACAGGGCTGTGTGCTCAGCAAAGTCAGCAGAGTCTTATTGTATTAAGGCATGTAGTCATATTACTTCCATTCCACACAATTTTCTTAGCACCAATTTGGCCCATTGCCAACTCGAAAGGCGGTGGTGAACATGGAAGGGAATGAGGTCATGAAATAAGTGTCTGATCAATGCTGCCAAAGACAGATGAACCAGGTGACAGATCAATCAGAGCATGGGGAGGCTTCATAAAGAAGGGACATCTGGGGGCGCCTGGGTGGCGCAGTCGGTTAAGCGTCCGACTTCAGCCGGGTCACGATCTCGCGGTCCGTGAGTTCGAGCCCCGCGTCGGGCTCTGGGCTGATGGCTCAGAGCCTGGAGCCTGTTTCCGATTCTGTGTCTCCCTCTCTCTCTGCCCCTCCCCCGTTCATGCTCTGTCTCTCTCTGTCCCAAAAATAAAATAAAACGTTGAAAAAAAAAAAAAAAAAAAAAAGAAGGGACATCTGGACCGTCTCTTGGAAAATGAATAGTGTTTCAACAAGCAGAGAAATTAAGAAGAGCCGTTCAGCTGAAAGCAACAGACTGGACAGAGAATTTCCCCATGAGTGGGAAGATTCAAGCCTTGTTAAGAGAAAGGTTTGCTTTGTATTTTGCAAAGGAACAGCAGCCATTAGGAGGCATACTGAACAGACAGGGCAAGCCAAGATTATGGAATGCTTATAGTGCTATACCAGGAAGACTAGATTTTCTCCTATATTCGTTCCTAAGACAAGGTATTAGGCATTCATTGGATGCTAGGCACTGCGGTACATGTTGGGAATACAAATGCAAAATTACACTCTTAGAAGTAAGAGAGAGATGTAAAGAAATAAAATGTTATAGGTACTAGGACTGAAATCTATATTAGAAATAACAGATAAAATTAGGGGTGGTCAACCCTATCTGGAGCTTAGGGTCACCTCCAGGGACAAGGTGGGAAGGGACATTGAAGTTTAAGGTTGACGATTTAAGAAACAGAACAGCTGGGCCAGGAACATGATTAGAGCTGCATTTTAGCAAGATTAGCCTCACTGGGTCAGATGGGACAGTTTGGTGAGAGAAGCAGTTGGAGATAAGGACCCTGGTTGGGAGGTCATTGCATGTTCTGTGAGAGAGACAATGAGGGTAACAGACGTCAGTGATGGGAAGACATCAGTGGCTTTGGCTGGTCCCAGTGTCAAAATAGATCATGCACGGCAAGCTGCTACCTGTAGTAATATCAGATTCACACAATTAACCTATGAGACCAAAGTTTGGTCTGTTTCTCCACCAGCTATGCAAGAGTACCACCAAAGTCTGATTTCATCAGGGACTCCGACTCATAACACTTTCCCCATTGCTGTAATGATGGACTGCCATTTATCTACTCAATCCCACATAAATGAGTGTTCTTTCTAAATATACCCCTTTTAAGCCCATCTCCTGACATTTTAACTACGAACCTTTACCTAGCTCTCCACTTCTTGCTTCCAAAGTAAATAAATCTTTCCAAATAAGATTTATGGGATACAGGGTGTGATCTTCAAATCTTTTAAGATTTAACCATGAGGCTGATACATTTTTCTGTGTAAACGAAACAAGCCTTTCTACCTCTGACTCCCAGGAATTTGCTATGCATTATGATAAAAAGTCCAATAAATCTCTCAGCAACCCTCTATGCACCCCCATTACAATGTTATAGCTCAGAAATGAGTGTAGAGAGATACTTCAAGAAATGACTTGGAAAGCAGAGCTCAGGGTAGAAGTGAGAGAAGCTTGGAGAAGCTGCTGAGAGTGTGGACTTAGGAACAGCATTTTTCCTCCTTGATGTGTGAGAAGAAGGTCCCTTCATGGGAAGGTGAGCATACAGGCTGTATTGGAATCAGTGAGAGTGATTTGTGCCTAAAATGGTGCAATTTGCACCTAGTAGTCACTCAATAAATATTTATGGGGGCAAATTTCAGTGGGGCAGGTTTCAGATGAATATGGGAAAAGACTTTTCAACAGTTAGAGCTGTTCAACCAGGGTGATTAAAGAAGCAAATGAGTTCTCTAACCATCTTTTCCTGCAACGTCTCCTCCTCCTCCTCCTTCATTAGCAACAACAACATCACGATTACAATTACCACTGCATGGGAAAGACCCTACTGGAACTATAGGGGATGCAAAATCTCAACCGCCAAGGAAATGATAATTTACTGGGAGATGGGAGTGGGGGAGGGGAGGGACAAAAGACCACAGAACTGGAGATAATAATAGAAATCACAACACAACATAGCGATTTCTGCTCATTTTATGACAGAGGGTCCAAAGGAAGAACGATTCCATTTGATTGAGAATCAGGAGACAAGTTTTTGGAGAAGGATGAGCAGGGTAGTATTTTAATCAAATACAGAATGGATGAGTAAAGAGAAACACAGTCCTCAGTGACATTTTGGCTGGGGCATCGGGTACAGGTAGTACAAAGGTGGCCGGGATTGAACAACAAGGTTTATTAGGGGCTCAAGTGAGGAGTGGTAGTTTTTTAAGATTCTGTTACAATAAAATGATAGTATTTAAACTGTATTTGGAAAAAATAAAAATAAACTGTATTTGGGGAGACTCATCTGGCAGAAGTGAAAATAAAAGATTATAGGAAAAAGAGAAAAGAGGCAGGGAACCAAGTTGACAGACGATAGTTCGGAAGTCACTACGGATGGAGAAGAGAGACCAGGTCTGAGAGAAATCATGGAGCATGAGACTGACACTATAATGGCCCTGAGGTCCTGAGTCTGGACAACTTAGAGTAAATTAGTTCTATTGATGGAAACGGAGCACAGAAAGGAGCAGCACAGAAAAAAAGAAAGGATAAAAAAGAGAGGAACATGCAGAATTGTTCCCTTGGAGATGCGTTGAAATGTGCACGTGCCATGCCTTTTCCCGTGTGAAAAGTAAGAGAACCACTGGTTTAAGAGATTAGAGCCTGTGAATTTCTTTGAATAGAGTCAAAGATTGTTGAGTAAACACGTGAGAAACAATCTGACCTAATCGTAGGCCTTCGTCAGCTGTTCATTCAGATCTAAGGGCTCTGCGTGTTCTGTTTGTCCATCTAGCAATTACTTGCAAGTACCTGAACTTCCATTTCTTTACACACATGCACATGCATCAGTTGAGTTTTACAAAAGCAGCCTGGCCTGGAATTTAATTTAATGTGGATCCGTCTCTAACAGGGGCAAATTATGAATAACAGAAGTATGGACTGTGGGGTCCATCCTTGGTTTGAAGCCTGGTGTCCCCACTTAGTAGCTGCGAGAAAATGAGTCAGTTGCCTAACCTTTCTGTGCCTCGGTTTCCTCACCTCTAAAAAGAAGATGAGAGCACCACCCTCCGAAGATGGGAGGCGGGATGGGAAGGGACGGTGGCTGCCAGGTGTCAGGTTGACACTGGCAGTAGGAGGTGCTCCATGAAGAAGGATTCTGTCCTGCCTCCCAGCCACCCCCAGAACCCAGATCAATATCAGGCTGTGAGTCACAAGGGGGATGTGAAAGCTGCCAGTAAGCCAGGCTTGCCCAAATTGCTTACCAAGAGGAAAAGGAACTTTTACTATAGGCATAACTTTAAGGAGAAAATTTATTTTTCTTTCAGCTAATACAAATGTATTCAGCATGTGAAATATTTGCTAATTATCCTCTCACTATTGTTTTAAAAAATTCAAGCAACTGAAGACCAGAAATTGAGAATATAGACTTCTGCTGACCCTGCTAGCTCAGCCACACTGCCTATCCTGTGTGGTTTCCGCTCAGAGATTAACTGTAAGGATTTCACTATATTTCACACTTTCCCATTTAAAGTGCTGTGTGTCTAAGCTAGTGCACTTAACATAGCTATTTCCTGTTTGGATTTCCATTTCTAGTTAAATGCCATATAAGATATTGCGCTATTCCCTGTGTGAGCTGTAATCAATAGTTACAATTTTTGCTGTATAAATTTACGAAATGAGTGACCCACAAAGGCATCTGCTTCTAACCAGTTGTGTGACCTTAGAAAATTTACTTGTTTTCCTTGGTCTCATGTCTTCAGCTGAGAAGATATTGTCCCTTTGTTATGAAAATTAATTGTTGGGAGGATTGAAATATGTACATGTATTTTCTAGTTCACTTCTGAATTATTATTCTGGCACATTTTGAATGTGCCAGAAATATTCTAAGTGCTTTCTGCACCCAAACTCACTTCATCTTCTCAAGGACCTTAGGAGCTAGGGGCTATGACTAGCCTCAGTTTAGAGAAGAGGAAACTGAGGCGTAAGGAGGTTAAGAAATTTGCATAAGGTCACTTACAAGTAAAGGGGGTTCAAGTCCAGGTAACTGGTTCCAGAGGTTGCATTCATATGTTGTATGGCTTTTGTCAAATTTAAGTTCATGACAACATTTTTGGATGATTCCATATACCTTTGATCCATATATTTTTGTGAAAGAAGGCACTCTCTTTCAGTAGGGTCAAAGTGCTGATAGAAGTTTACATTTTCTTTCCATTCGTGTCTTTTCCCAGGTAATACTGCTAGACCCAAATCAAGTCAGTAAATGGCTGCCCAGCCCTGTCTCCCTACTTTACTAAATGTGCTCTTCATTTAACCAAGGCATCAGAGAAAAACAAAATCTGTCTTTTGAGTATTAAATGAATTGCTTTTCATTGCCACCTAAAGGAGCTCGCAAACCTTCTGCTTCTTGGATTCTGGATGCATAAGGAAGGTATGCCTTTCGATATTGCTGTTCAGATTCCAGTTCCTCCCATTGACATATTGACTCTGTGTTTCAATATGTGTATCATCTCATTGTCCGCTGTGGGCTTTCTCTAACATGTGGACCTGAATGTAGAAAATCCAGAAGGATCCCTCGATTTTCACACACACACACACACACACACACACACACAGAGTCTTTACATGTACTTTATTGTAATTCATATGTACTTTATGCCCTTTACTTAAATAGAGGAGTTTACATTATACCAGTGCAAACAAATAAAACAGTTAAAAATGATATGACATAAACATTTTTTCCATCAACTGAGATCTACTACCTGGTAGCTCAACACTCTACCCCCATCCTCACTAGCAAAAAGTATTACAGTTTCATTGTTTTGTATAGTCCTCTCTTCGTTCTATTTTTTCCTTCCATAACTTTCCTGGGGCCTAACCTTCCTGCTCAACTCTTCACATCAGGCTGGTTCATCAAGATAGGAGAAATTCTGAAGCCAGCTGCTGAGATAGTGCATTTTCTCCCTATTCGTTTACATTTTCTCCCTGTTGTCCACAACTCAAGGGAAGAACACATCTCTGTGAACAGCCCACCTTGACAATTAGGTGGCAAGTGCTAACATCCCTAAATCTCCTTCTTACCACTCCAGGCAGCTACCTCTTGTCCTACATTTTTGGAAACCCTGGGGGCAAGATTCAACTAGCTACATGATATCCCATCCAAGAGATTTCCTGCTTCTAATCCCCCCTTTCCCCCACTCCCATCCCAAGGCCAGTGGCTGGAGGGAAAGAGATAGGATGAGAGATAGGGGAGGCACTTACCCTGGAGGTTCTCAGCACCTTGGGGTGGGAAAGGAAGGATGCTGATGGACAACGAATGGGCAGAGTAGAGAGGGCCTCGCTGGAGGCGAATCAGAGAAGGGATTGTGGCAGAGAGAGGCCTGGAAACTTCTCTTAGCTGTGAGGCCTACAAGAATAAGAGATGGAGAATCAGGTCCAGCTCTCCTGGATGATCAACCCTGTTTTATCCTTTGCTAACCTGCAGCGAGCTGACATATTTCTCTCCTCTCTTCCATTTCTGCTACCTTGTGGTCAGCATTTCCAATTAATATTTATTTAACACCAAGCGTGGGGTAGATATCTGGAGAAGAGATTAAGAAGAAAAGCTGGACCCTACCCTGGAAAACTTCTGGTGTCTTTCCCGGAGAAGCATGCTGATTCTTTGGGAGTCTCTGTGCTGGGCTGCTTGAAAACAAGTACAAAACCCATTTAGCTCAGATTCAGTCCCAACTACCTTTCAACCAGGCGAATAAAGAACACGCTAGGAATTGATGAAATTGCCAATTCTGCCAGGTACATGGACTTTGGCACACAATGGAAATCTATTGGTGACAGTTAAAAATGCCTCAAGAAGGTATGCACTTGCTGAGGGGAAAGCCGTTCGGCCCCGTGAGTGCAGCCAGCCTCTGGGGGAGTTTGGGTGCAAGACAAAGGTGAGTAGCTGCTGTGAAGGCTTCCAGCAACACGGGACTCAGTGCCGTCAGCCAGTTTCTCCTCATGGAAACCATTTTGCCATCAAAGAAAAATTACATTTTGCCCTCATTTCACGATGTGGACTTCTGCTAAATTAAATGCACGAAAAGGCTCAGAGCCAACACCTATGAAGGAGCAATCTCAGACTCCTCTGGTTTCTGCTGATCTGTGCTTCCTTGAAAACAGACACCGGGTGATGGAAAATGTGGGAAAAGTTTTAACGTTCCTGCTAAAAGGAAAAACACGTTTTCTTTCTTTATGTTGGCCAGCCGCACCTGGCAAGGCAAAGACCAGCTGGGTGAAAAGTCACTTGTGCAATATCTAGCTGAGATGTCAGTTGAGTGCGGCAAACGGTGACTTGGAAAGAAAGAAAGAAACAAACAAAACCAGGGGAAGGAGCCACCAGCTTAAAGTACAGTGCATCTCTGGTGTCAGGGTATATACATATATTCAACTTTTTTTTTGAGTTGACAAGAAATAGGCCATCCACCTCCAGAGAAATGTTCTCAAAAAAATATATCCCCTTGGGGCGCCTGGGTGGCGCAGTCGGTTAAGCGTCCGACTTCAGCCAGGTCACGATCTCGCAGTCCGTAAGTTCGAGCCCCGCGTCAGGCTCTGGGCTGATGGCTCAGAGCCTGGAGCCTGTTTCCGATTCTGTGTGTCCCTCTCTCTCTGCCCCTCCCCCGTTCATGCTCTGTCTCTCTCTGTCCCAGAAATAAATAAACGTTGGAAAAAAAAAAAATATATATCCCCAAGTACACAATTTTACTTTATGCGATATTAATGCCTGGCACACAATGTGAGAAAACTTAAAGTAGTGAAATCCATTCTTCATAAAGGAGAACATATTTGGTCCCGAATCTTCAATGTGATACCTGTCCTGTGTCAAGATGAGTAGGGGAGATGAGAGGTGAGAGGAGATGGGGACAGCTAATAATTCCTGTACATCTTATCTCTGATTTGGCCAGGAAGGAATTTATATATCTCCTTTGCTTGATCCTGGGACATGTGTCCTCAGGTAGGAGAAAAAAGTCTGGTTGTGAGGAGAGGAGGAAATTCTGTGCTTAACTTTTCCACATGGCTTTATTCAAATATTGTTTAACTTTGTTGGAAACAACTAGAAACGCAGATGCTTTCTTACAGACTCTGGCTGTCACATGTCTTAAGTTGAGGTGAAGGAAGGAGAAATGTTTCTACTTGCTCTCAGATGAGCTTGGTGGCACCACAGAGTCACTGCCCCATCTCCCAGGCCCACCGGAGATGTACTGGGAGTCTGTATATAGCATTAATGAAGGCTGCAAAAGCTTTCCCTAACGTTCAGTTCCTTAGTCAACTTCTGGGCCCCTTTAAACTGTGAACAAGACGACCCTTGTTCTGAAAATCTATCGCCTCTTGCCAACACACACACATATACAAAAACATGACTGTTGGGCAAATAAATCTTTCCAGAGAAAATAGATTCCTTTCCAATTCAGTCAACTGTACTGAGCTGGAAAGGGAGAAATGTTATTTTTCCAGGACGAAGAGAAAACAAGACCTCTCCTGTTTACCCTGTCTAGCCCCTTTCAAAAGAAGGTCAGTTTAATGCCTTCGTTAAAGAAAAAAAAAAAAAAAAAAAAAAAAAGCTCAAGTGTTGTTTATCAGAACAACAGTTTATTGGTCCCTTTCAGGCTGGGAATCACAAATTGGAACTCCGTGCCTTTTCTCTTTGAGCTAAGCTGCACATGGCAGGATTGCATTCCCTGCTGCTCTGGAGATATCAAGTGTTGGGAATGGGAAAGACAGAGGATGGGGACAGAGTCTGGTGATGTGAGATTCTTTGCTGTTGGCCAGCCTATGGCCGGTGAGCCACCCAAATCACTGAGAATGAAATAATGAGTTTACAAAAGGATCTCCACCTCATTCAAGGCCACACGCATATTCTGTGCTTACTTTTACCTATGTTCTCCATAATCCGTGGACCTGAATCAGCCCCTGGGGGAGTGAGAAAACACGCAGTAATGAAGCGCCCGGCTGAGGAGCATGGGTGGAATTTAAATTGGACACAATGCGATGTATCCCCTGGCCTGCTGTTCAGAGCTTCCTGGAGTAAGTCTCAAGGAAGTCCCAACCATGGCTATGTTAATTTGAGACGGAATATTCCAGTTTTCAAGCCACTAAACATGCAAATAGATAGAGCATGTAGCAGATAGTGGTCGCCTGGTAAAAGTTTGGTGAATCAAGTCAAATGCATTTTTTAAAATGAGAAATCTGGAAAACTCAAAAAGAATGTTGCCACAGTGTGCATAAACCTTGAGGACATTACGCTGAGTGAGATAAGCCAGTCAGAAGAAGACAGATAGTGTTTGATTCCATTTATATGAGGTATCCGGAGCAGGCTAACTCCTAGAAACAGAGCGTAGAGTGGTGGTTGTCTGTTGGCTGGGGGGTGGGAGGCGGGGAAGGGCGTTTTCACTGAATGTGGACAGAGTTTTGTATTTACAACACAAGAAAATTCTGGAGATTTGTTTCATAATAATGTGAATATACTTAACACTACTGAACAGTATGCTTCAAAGTGGTTAAGATAGGAAACTTCACGTTATGTGTTTTTACCACAAGTTAAAAAAAAAAAAGTTCTCGACATAATTATTTCAAAAACAAGAGAATAATAGACTTAAAATGGATCTGAGAGAAGTCACCCGGTCACTCTCTCACCCAAAGCAGGGTATTCCATTAGATACTGCAGGGAAAGGTAATAATTTCATACATTTTCATGTTTCAAGTATTGTTAATACTTGTCTTATCCAGTTTGTGGTTCCCGTAAGTTTATGTAATATGTATTTCTTTCCTCTCTGTCTCATTCCAAACTAATTCCAAACAGAACAAATGGTCTGCTTGATTGCACTGGAACGTGAGTGAGCCCCACATGGAAAACTTTGCCTCCCTCCTTCCCATTGGTTTAATGGCTACTGTGGTTTGGATCTTCCTAGGTCTGGGAGGGAATAAGATCTCTTTTAGAATTAATATTCTGAACCTCGAGGAGAAGAGTCAGAAAATCCTCAGCCCCTCAAAGTGCAGCCAAAACTGCTCTGTGGGCTGGTTCAAGAGATCCTTCCAAGGCCATGTAGCCGCCAGGAGGGAAAGGGGGGAGATTTGCAAAGACCACTTGCCAGAAGTTCTATACACTTTTTTTTAACGTTTATTTATTTTTGAGAGAGACAGAATGTGAGCGGGGGAGGGGCAGGGAGAGAGGGAGACAGAATCCAAAGCAGGTTCCAGGCTCTGAGCTGGCAGCACAGAGCCCGACGCAGGGCTCTAACTCATGAACTGTGAGATCATGACCTGAGCCAAAGTCATACTCTTAACCAACTGAGCCACCCAGGCACTCCCTCTTGCCAGAAGTTCAAACTACCTAATGAGTGTTCCAAAGAATCTCCATTTCTAATGGCTGAGGTGGGGGAGAAATGCCATGCTGTTTGTTAGACAAACTCTTACTATCTGAGAACCATACAGAGGAACTTGTTGATTTTTAAGAGAATGTTTAAATAATGCAGGATTTAAACATTGGATGTAGACCCATTTAACGAAGTAACCACTAGTCACATGTGTGGCTCATCAGAACTGAGGTTATGTTTCATGTATAAAGCACACACCAGATATTGAAAACAATACAAAAACAAAAATGTACAATATCTTATTAATAACATTCATACTGGTTACATGTTGAAATTGTATTTTGCATATATTGGGCTAAAGTGTATTATTTTTTTTTATTATTTTTTTTAACGTTTATTTATTTTTGAGACAGAGAGAGACACAGCATAAACGGGGGAGGGGCAGAGAGAGAGGGAGAACAGAATCGGAAGCAGGCTCCAGGCTCCGAGCCATCAGCCCAGAGCCCGACGCGGGGCTCGAACTCACGGACCGTGAGATCGTGACCTGAGCTGAAGTCGGACGCTTAACCGACTGAGCCACCCAGGCGCCCCTAAAGTGTATTATTAATACCAATTTGGCCTGTTTCTTTTTACTTTCTCAGTATGGCTACTAAAAATTTTAAACATCCTATATGGCTTGCCTTGTACTCCTATTGGACAGTGTTGATGTAGACTATTCTGTGAAATTTAGAATTATTGAAGATAAGGGTCTACAATGGTATAGAAAAAATAATAATAATAGCCTTTATGACACATTTGTTATGTGTCTGACACTTGATTTATATGATTTTATTTAACCCTAATAACATTACAAAAAGGTAATTTTTATTAGTTACATTTATTGAAAGGCTAAATATCTTCCCCCAAGTTGCATGGCTCTCTAGTGGCAGAACTGGTATTTAAATTCAGGTTTTCTGGCACCAAAACACATGAGCTTTTCAGTCTGACATGATGTCTTTTAACCATTCTTTACCTCACTTAAAAAAATATGCCCAAGAGATGCCTGGGTGGCTCAGTGGGTTGAGCGGCTGACTCTTGATTTTGGTTCAAGTCATGATCTCATGGTCTGTGAGACTGAGGCCAGCATTGGGCTTTGCACTGGGTGTGGAGCCTGCTTAGGATTCTCTCTTTCCCACCCTCTGCCCATCCCCCACTCACACACTCTCTCTCTCTCTCTCTCTCTCTCAAAATAAATAAATAAACATAAAAAAATATATGCCCAAGAATATTGACATTCGGTGACTTGGAAAAAGTAGGGATATCTTCCTACTCAGTTCCTAACAATAGCTTAAAAGTTTTGATGATCTTAAAAATCAGTGTCATCTATTCATTCTTTTATTTTTGAGAAGGTGGGAGTAGAAACGTTGGTCCTTATCGACAAAAAACTAATAGCATTTAAGTTGGAGAAAATTACAAAATAAAATTCAGTCTTTCCTAAACAGAGAAGAAAAACGGAACTTACCTGATTGGAGAGAAGATAATATCGATTGAGTGTCTACTATTCTCATCAGGCATCCCCTGAGTTCATAATTCTTAACAGATCCAAATTGGAAAACATCATCTTTACCCCCAGACCAGCTCTTCCTCCTTCTTCATTCTGTATCTTGGGTAATGTCACCTGAATCTACCCAGTCAATTAAGCCAGAATCTTTGTTGTTTTCTCTACTCCCATTTCCTTACCCTCCTCTCAATCTTGCCAGCTCATAGGACATGGGTGTTCTTACTTTGCTTGAGTGGTACAGATTGTGCTTTCCAATCACTGTGTTGGTCCTTACTCTCACCAGCAGGACCTAGGTCCATATCCAGCTCACACAGAGTGTAATTCAGCTTTTGAAACCTTTGCAGTCAACTGGGTATAAAATTATAGCTCATTGTTATGTCAGTTTGCTGAGTTATTTATGATGTGTTAGCTTTCTGAGTGTATCTCTCTGTAAGTTGCCTGTTGACATACTTTGCCCATTTTTCTATTGAGGTCACTGTCTTTTTCCTGTTGATTTGTTTATTAGATTTCTTATTTGATTTATGTTCTATATTCTAGATGGGAATCTCTCATCCAGTTGACACATTGTAAAGGCTCTTCTCCCATTTTGAAGTATGTTTCTAACATTATCCATGTTCCCTTTGCATAACATAAATCCTTAACTTTGATGTACTCTCTAATCAACTTTATCCCATGTTTTTTGGAAGCTTTTGTTTAAAAAGTCCTTCACTGCCTCAACATCAGATGCATTTTAAAATAAATTTATCATGGATCTCAAAGATCCATGGAATTTTGTTGCAACTACAACAAATATGGGGAGAGTTGATATCTTTACAATTTTAAGTCCTTTGGGTCAAGAACAAGGAATGCTACTCATTCACTTGTTTTTGTTTTTGTTTTTGTTTTCTATGTCCTCTATTAGAACTCTTACGTTTTCTCAAAGAGGACTTATATAATCTTGGTTACGTTAATTACCCAACATTTTTCAGTTCTTGATATGTGAACGGTATCTTGCCTTTTTAAAATAACGTTTTCTAGCTGTTTGCTGTTGGAAATGCTCTCATAATTTCATCACATACCCATCAAGTTCTTATAATTTACCTGTTGATTCTACTGGTTCTTTTCAGTAGGTAAGTATAGCACCTGAAAAAACTGATAATTTTGTTTCTTTCTTTCCAATTCCTTTATTTCTTTCTTTTATTCAGGGCTGGCCAGGATTTCCAACATTATAGTGTTGGTTGTAATATATAGTGGTTTTTGACAATGTTTCCCTTATTCCAGTCTTAGCAGGAATGGACTTAAATTTTTTCCATTAAGTAAAAATGGTTTTGGAATATAACCATCATCCATTTAAGGGAATTAAAGAAATCCTTTTCTACTCTTAGTTTGCTAAGAGTTTTTATCATAAATAAGTAAAGAATTTGTTGAATGCTTTTTCTGCATCAAATGAAATTATCATGAGTTTTAAAATTTTAATCTATTAATGTTCTGAATTATGTTGGCAGAATCCCTAATGACTAACCATTAATTAATCAAGCTGTATTATTTTAAAACATACTGTTGGAATCAAATAGCTGATATTTCAGAAGATTTTTCATCTAGTTGCATAAGAGAAAAAGGTATATAGTTTTCTTTCTTTGTTTATACTGTGTTCATCTCATTTATACCAAGTTTCTGAAATGAGCTTGCAGCATTTGGTTTTGTCTCTTCTGGAATAACTTACAATGCAGATAAAAATGTATTGTTCCTCAAGACTTTGGTAGAACTCACCTGAAAAACCATTTGGGCCTATAGTGTTTTGAGAGGGAGAAGTTATCAATTGTCGCTTAATTTCTTTAAAACTTATTAGTCTATTCAAGTTCCCTATTTCTTATTTCAGTTTTGACATGTAATATGTTTTCCATTTTCTCTAAATTTTCAAATTTTTTAGTTGATAACATTTCTAGTATTTTAATTTTTTTTGAAAACGTTAGCCGCTGCTAAAGATTTCAAACAACATAGAAAAGTTGAAAGAAGAAACTGAAAAACCCACTTCATATCTTATGCCCCTGAAATAATTGTAATGTAAACATCTCAATGTATATAGTTATACAGACATTTTTCTGTATCTACAGAGTTATAATATTATCATTAATAATATTAGCAAACACGTATAGTACTTGATATGATCACAACAGATACAGATAGAACAATCACATACATGTAAAGATAAAAGAATGGATGCCTGGACAGCTAAAAGATGATGAATAGATAGATAGATAACCGATCATATATTTGTATTATAAACCATAACGAAAAAGGCATTTTTACATTTGTTGATTACAAATGCATCCCTCCCCATGGTTCTGTTTATCAAACACATGAATGAAAAAATGAATAAATGTGCAATGCTATGTGCAAACACTGTTAGGAGCCACATACCTTTTATTTATATAATCTTCCCCAGACCCTTGCAAGAAGATAGTATCATCCCAATTTTATAGTTGAGGAAAATGAAACTGAAGATAAACAACTTGCCCAGGGTTAAAAAAGTGACGAGAAAAGGGCAGGATTCCGGCATCAGGTCTGTCCAACTCTGATACCCGCTCGCTTCCCACTGTACCTCACTGATAATCAGAATAGCCCAGAATAAGGGAAAGACAAAAATGCAGAGGGGCCAAAAGAAATACCAGGAATCTGTAGTTCCTTTTTTGAACAAGGATTTATGAAATTCCTCCTAGACATCAACCCTAGGGACCGGCTTTCAGTGGCTCCTAAACAGGACTCCCACCTTTTATCTCTACGAAGTGAACGGTGTAACCCTTAGCTCTGCTCTGGAGCGTGGGGCGGAACAAAAGGGAGACGTAAAAGAAAAGAGATGGTTCCCAAAGGCTTCCTGTGTAAAAACAGGGGGAAAAAAAAGGTAGGTAACTGGAGGAGGGAGGGACAGTGCCCTACATCAACAGTGATGAGCAGAGAAAAGGGCCCTGTGGGGGACAGAAGCAAGCTGTATCCCTGTCACATCCTTTTTCTGAAATAGTACCCATTTAGGTCCACCAGTTAGGAAAAAAGCCCTCTCTGCGCTGACCACATAGAAGTTCCCCTTCTTCCTGCTGCATGCGCTACACTGGATGCAGTGTATCAACCTGACCGGGTGGCCTTACCAGGGCAAAATTACACCACCGTCCTGCCTCCTGCGGAGAAGCTTCTGATAAGGCCGTCCCCATCATAGCTCACTTTGTATCCGGCCACTTTAACAAGTCATTAGAACACACAGTTGGCTTTATGATATCTATTATTTAAGATGAACAGATACGTCAATAAAAAGAATGATAACCCAATTCAGGGGTGGATGGGCAATTATTTTTGGTGATTTGCATATTATCAAAAGCCCCAATTGAAAATTGCAGATTTCTCAACATTATTTTTTTTTAATTTTTTAACGTTTATTTATTTTTGAGAGGGGGAGCAGAGAGTGAGGGAGACACAGAATCCGAAGCAGGCTCTAGGCTCTGAGCTGTCAGCGCAGAGCCCGCGAGGCTTGAACTCATGAACCGTGCGATCATGATCTGAGCCGAAAGTCGGCTGCTTAACCGACTGGGCCACCACCCCAAGCGCCCCTCTTAACATTATTTTAAAATATCACCAAGTCTCTAAAAAAGGTATGTGCTCTGGAGGAACACAATACATATCTGCATTGGAAAAAACTGGGGGGCCCTGCTCATGTCTTTATGTAAGCCTGAAATTTTGTTGAAGTATAAAGCATACACACAGAAACGTGCACAAATTATAAGCGTACAGCTCAGTAAATTTTCACAAAATGAGTACATCCCAGTAGCCAGCACTCACGTCAAGAAACAGAGTTAGTGCTAACTCCCCAGAAATTGCTTCACGTTTTCGAGTCACGACTTGCCATCCGTAGACAACCAGTGCTCTGACTTTGAATGCCCCAGGCTCACTTTGTCAGAAACCCACATTTATAAACTCTGTAAATGAAACGATTCAGTGTGTATTCTTCCCTGTCTGGCATCTTTCCCTCAACCTTATATTGGTGAGATTGATAGATGTCGCTGCCAATTAGCAATAGTTGATTCGTTCTCTCTGCTGTGTAGTATGCCCTTGTAGGCAACTACCAAAAATTATTTAATTCACTCAATATGGGTGGACATTTGAGTCATTTCCAGTTTGGAGCTAATGTGAATGGTTGCCAGCCGTTTTTTACCATTTGATGGTCGTTAACATACTCCTGCCAAAAGTCACACCACACGTGGATGTGAAATTCCAGGGCTGATAAATTCCTATGGCTATAGGAAGCAAACACAACTGCCAAAGAGCTTTTCCCTTGCCTGGGAAATTTCAAGATATGGTTACTGTATAAGGCAGTTATATGCAATTCACTGCATAATGCTAATAGTCATAAGCCAGTGAGAAGCAAATAAGGTTGGTGAATTTGCAGATAAAGAATATGGATCTATGTGGTCCCAGGAATAGCTGGCTATTTTTAAAAACCCTCTGCCTTTAGCAAAGCTTGGTAAGTTTTTCATGTTATGATAATGTGACACTCCTAGGATTTAACATAACACCACAATGATTGACTTAAAACTCTGCGAGGTAGGTGGCAATGGGCATTGTTCCCATTTTCCAGAAAAGGGAGTTTAGGCAAATCACTTTCTCTCCTTCTCGCACCATTCACGACAGTCAGTATTGGCATCGCATTGTAAGCTGCAAGCTGTCCCCATCGGTCCTCCATGAAGTCAGCCTGGCAGGGTGCCCCTCATGTTGCCTGCAAGGCCGTGGGCGGAGCCACAGCCTTGAGGTGGGAGGAATTCTATTAATACTTTAGACTTTTATAGTACTCTGCCTCTGGAGGACTTAGAGCATCCTTTCACAATTGCTGGCCAAAATTTGTGACTCATATGCCAGCACTGAAGAAATGTCGTTTTGGAGACAGGCTTTCATGTGGCTCTTGCAGGGACTTCCGGGCTCCTTATAGGAGCTGATATCTCATCCTTGGTTATTATGTTCAGAGTCAAAAAACTGATGACCTAGGCAAGGGGTAATTCCCTTTTCTCCCCTAAGCGTCACTCACAGCATCCCGGCTCTTAGGCTTTCTGGCGTCCTCATCTTTCTCTTTGGGCCATGCATTCCTTTGGCTGTCTGGCGAAGCCTGCAGACTCTTTCCCAGAAAACTGTCTTAAAACGTATAAAATAAAATGCACGAGGGGCGCCTGGGTGGCTTAGTCAGGGAAGCATCGGACTTCTGTTCAGGTCTTGATCTTGCGATTCCTGAATTCAAGCCCCGAATTGGGCTCTGTGCTGATAGCCCTGAGCCTGGAGCCTGCTTCGATTCTCTCCCTCTCTCTTTGCCCCTTCCCCACTTGCACTCTGTCTCTCTCCCTCAAGGATAAAATAAACATTAAACAATTTTTTTTTTAAATAAAATGCACTGGACTACAAAGGAAATCAAGTGTATCAAAATGCAGTTATCTAATAAAAAAGTAAAACAAAACAAATTTGCGATACAGTGATATGTGTGCTTTCTTATTGAATATGACAAGATTTAGGGCTGGGAAAATGATTAACATCATTTCAAAGTAATAATAGGCATTTACAAAATTTGATGACATCTACAACAATTGTAATATTAAAATATATTTTTTAAATACTTTCATTTCTATTGGTGACAAAGTCATAGATACTAATACTTCTGTGGTTTGTTGTCCATATTTACAGTTGAAAGAAAATTTGAATTTCCATTAAAGGTTCCCATCTAAATTCATAGCCCTCCTAAATGCCATCACACCCCTCTTGAAATCTATTCCCACCTCTGTGCCCCAGAGATGGTCCCTGTGCTAGACACACATATACACACTTCTACACAGCATTAGCTGTCTGGGGCCCACCAACACTTTTCCAGAAAGTTGGACTCTGAGCCAGTCCTACTTGAGCCTGTGACTATGATTGTCAGACTTGGCTAGTATGGCCAAACAAAAGTTGACCTTGACTTTAATTGCTGCCTTCTCTTGTCAGTTCCCAGCATGACTTTCTGTGATGGGCTGAGAAACAGGCCTTCTTTTAAATGATGTTCTTGCCCTTTGGTAACTATCAAGGAAGTTGAGAGAATATCCAGAAATTGTTGTCAATTTTAAGTTGATGCTAATCAGTTGATGAAAACATTGTGGTTATGTATATAAGAAAATGTCCATATTTTTTAGAGATGCTTACTGAAGTACATAAGGATAAGTAATATAACTGGGATTTGTGATTAAAAATTTTTAATTACTCTCAGTAGAAAGGAGACTGAATGAAATGAGAGTGGTGAAAATTTGAAAATTCTGGACTCTGGGTGATGGCTGTATGGGAGTTAAACTATTTTCTCTACTTGCGTGTATGTTTAAGATTTGTTATTATTAAAATCCTTTAAAAATAGTTTCTGGACCAGGAAATTAGGTAAAGAATGATTTTTTTATAGTGCTAGTTTGCTTCTTTACAATACTTATTATTTAATTTCTTTCCATGCACAATACTTGATTGTATTGTCTCTTATATATGCAAATTTTATTTTTTTTTATTTTATTCATTTTTCATTTTTTTAATGTTTGTTTATTATTGAGAGACAGAGAGAGACAAAGCATGAGCAGGGGAGGGGCAGAGAAAGAGGGAGACACAGAATCTGAAGCAGGTTCTAGGCTCTGAGCTGTCAGCACAGAGCCTGGCGTGGGGCTTGAACCCACCAACCGCGAGATCATGACCTGAGTCAGACGCTTAACCGACTGAGCCACCCAGGCACCCCGATTTATTTTTAGTTTAGAGAGAGAGAGGAGGGGAGAGGGGCAGAGAGAGAGAGAAACCGACACAGGGCTCGATCCATCCCACGACCCTAGGATCATGACCTGAGCAGAAATCAAGAGTCAGACACTCAACCGAGTGAGCCACCCAGGCACCCCACTTCTATATACAAGTTTTAAAAATTGGTTTCACTCATACCCTTTGCCAGTTGTTGGGCATGGCCTTGCTCTCTAAGAGTTTATATTCAAGTTGGGAAGAGATCATGTATATACATGAAACCATAGTTGGGAAGCAACATAAGACAGAGTACGGTATAAATGCCAAAACATGTAATAAAGATGGGAACTGTGATAGGAGTTCAGGAAAGGCAAAGTCTGTGAGGACTGGGGGCCGGGCTGGTGACTTCAGGCCAGCAGTAGCTGTCTATCAGTCTCAGAAATTTGCATTCATTGCCTCTTGCTGGTTTAGGCTTCTTTATTTGCACTCATTTCTCCAACAGTGGAATTGTTGGTGACTTCCTAAAGCTCAGAAGCGACAACATTCTTGCTCCCCATATCTCCCTGTCCCCTTCCCTCAGAGGCTGTGTTTGACACATTCTGAGTCTCCACATACGTGCGCCCTCCTGTTCAGGACTGCTCTGCTTCACCTTTCTGTCCCAAATGGCGAACTACAACTCAGATGCTAAGTACTACCGTGAACATTCTTACCCACTCAACCCAGAGTGGTCCCTGGCCTTGTGTGGTGGTGGCAGGAAGCCAGGGGACTACTGTGCCTGAACCCAAACACTGCCTCAGAGGACAGCCCCCTTCTTGCCAAGTGCTGGCGAAGGGGACTCTGACCAGCAAGAAAGCTTCACACAGATCTGCCATGAGGGGACAATGAAAGCAAAGGTGTGGATGCCTCAGCACGATGGTGGAGACCAATGGCAGAGCCACTGGGACCACAACCACAGCCCTCAGGATGGGCTAGAAATGATCTCTCAGAGCAGGAGAAAAAAAAAAAAAAAAGAAAAGAAAAGAAATTACTAGAAGGCATTCAAGAAGGCCTAAGTCCTAGATGATCTAAATTAAAAAATCAATAAGTAAATAAATTTAAAAGTTGTTTTTTCACATTGCTTAGATCATTTAAGCCAAAGTAACTTTTCCTTTTTCTTTCTTTCTTTTTTTTTTTTTTTAATCTTTGTTTAATTCTCATTCTGAATTATCTGAGGTATCGTGGCCAGGTTACTTGGCCAGGCTGAGCTAGCAAGGAGAGAAGGGGTATGTCCATATAACTGTGCTGCCATCCACACAAAAGCTGGAGACTGCCTTGGTTGAAATAGCCTTTTGATCCTTTCAGGACTTCTTCCTTGGCTTAGAATGACAACCTTGAAGTACAAGAGAAAACATGAAATCCATGGTACTTAAGAGAGGTAGGATTCAAGGAATCTTCCCAGGACACACACCCTGACTGACAGATACGCAAAACTTCCACCTATCGGGGCACCCAGCGGGGCCACCACTCTCTGGGACCTGTCTTCCTTGTCTCCACATTGCTCCCCACACCTTCTTGGGTAAGGGGGCTACATAAGAGACTCAGATCTGTATGCCTTCATTTTATTCCATCTCTCACTTTTAAGGGGGCAAAACTCACATCGTCTTAACAACAACAACAAAATGACCGCTGCTGCTGTTCTGTGTCTAGGGGAGAAGGTCCTCAAAGGAAAAGTCATCAGGGTCACCTTGATTTTTGAAAGCGTCCTAGAAGGTGACCCTGATGGCAAGATGGGAGAGGGAAACTAGTTCTTACTGGGAAAGGGGCTATACTATCAGGAGACACATGGATCCTTGGGTTACATATGAAATAAATCACATTTCCCTGCTTTGGTTGAGAACCCCCTATACACATGTGCACACACATAAAATACAATCATTCCTATTTCTTGGCTTCCCTAAAGTTCTATTTACCTACCGTTACAGCAATGATCACATTATACTATATTATTTCTGGCATACTTGTATGTTTTTATCATGAAACTTGTGTATGTTTTCTTTGTATCTTTCACCTATAAAATATGGGCATGTGTTAAGAATTGTGTGTTGAATGAATATTTGAGTGAGTGGCTACTATACATATTTTTTTTTAAATTTTTTTTTCAACGTTTATTTATTTTTGGGACAGAGAGAGACAGAGCATGAACGGGGGAGGGGCAGAGAGAGAGGGAGACACAGAATCGGAAACAGGCTCCAGGCTCCGAGCCATCAGCCCAGAGCCCGACGCGGGGCTCGAACTCACGGACCGCGAGATCGTGACCTGGCTGAAGTCGGATGCTCAACCGACTGCGCCACCCAGGCGCCCCTACTATACATATTTTTAACAAGATGGAAATCCAACTCACCCGTCGGAGTCAAGTCTTATTTTTCACGAAGGACCTGATGCCAGGTGTGTTCTTACCTCTCTGCTTGTCCCTGAACCATTTAGATGAACCCAGGACTTCAGAAAGCATTACTTCTGTGATGACCCACACATTCCTCCATGTGCTTTAGTTTCTGGCAGAGGAAGAGGCGTGGACAGGCTGGTGTGGGTATGTCACCCTCACTGGGCCTGGCAGAGCTGGCCCGGGTGCACTGCCCAATACAGGGATCAGCTGATTTCCAAGAACAGCAATGACCTGGTGAGTAAAAGAAGTGGGCAGGCATAGCTTTTGAGTCATTTGGCGAATGCCTGGAAGCTTATCCTTCCTGCAGCACCCCCTCCCCCCATATGGAGCTTCCTCTTTCCTGACACTGTATCCAAAATTCCATCATCATTAGTTTATTCAGGCTTTGGGGTATTTCGGAGCTTCTAATTAGAAAGTGATTTCTTAACTTGGTATCTGTGTAGGATTTTGGAATGCTGAGGGACATGGGGAGAGGTGAGGAGGACAAAGAAAAAAAAGAAAGAGAGAGAGAGCGATAGACAGATTTTGTCTCCCTTCCAGTAGTCGTGTGCATAGGATAACACTTCCGAGAACACCGTCAGCCCTTCCAAAATTGTTCAGACAATATTGAGAAGCGGGGGGGGGGGGGGGGGGGGGGCGGGCCGGGGGTGGGAGGAAGGTCAGGACTCACCGCACAAATTCTTTTTTTTTTTAATTTTTTTTTCAACGTTTATTTATTTTTGGGACAGAGAGAGACAGAGCATGAACGGGGGAGGGGCAGAGAGAGAGGGAGACACAGAATCCGAAACAGGCTCCAGGCTCTGAGCCATCAGACCTGAGCCTGATGCGGGGCTCGAACTCACGGACCGCAAGATCGTGACCTGGCTGAAGTCGGACACTTAACTGACTGCGCCACCCAGGCGCCCCAAGAGGACCTCCATCTTAAGTGCGATTCAGTCCCCACAGAGTTGGATTTGCCCTTTTATACACCTGCTAACGCAGTACACATTATTAAATAGAAAATCTCAATTTATAAGTGTCCTGACAACCCTGGTTCTCAGTTAACTGGAATGTTCTCTGCATAACTTGTCCTAGGGGCAAGTAATGAAATTAGAAGGGAAAAGCAGATGGTAGGGATTTCTAACTTTAGAAACGTAGCAAGTGTTCTACCTGGTTCCCAGTCATTTGTCCACCTCTCTGCACAGAAGTGCATGGTAACATCTAACACTTACCTCATGTTTACTGCGAGCTGGGCACCTTTTAGTCCTCAAGGGCACCCCTTGAGGTGGGTACCCTAACTGTACTCACAGATAAGGAAACTGAGGCATAAGAAAGTCAGCAAATTCCCCAAGGTTACACCTAATGTACAGGGTACAACTGGGATCTGACCAGGCGATCAGGTCCAGGATCCAGGGTCCTCACCTCTAAGCTATATCACCTGTATAGGATCATTATTTACGTTTGAAATGTTAACTCAGTACTACAGAAACAAAATCTTTTACTTGGTCCCACAGGGCCATGCCTCACACCCTTGTATTAGGTCCTCCAGTTAATCCCCCTAGATAAAGCAAGAAACCGAGGTCACACAACTACTAAGTGACAGAGCAAGAATTTAAACCCAGGTCTGTCCAACTCCAAAGGCCATGAACAGAAACACGACACTATATGGTCACTTCCAACACCTTACATAGAGATTTATTAACCCGAAGAGACAGTCAAACTCCAACAATCCTTAATGATTTCTCTGAGGCTAGATTTACTAATTAAACTTTCCTTCTTCGGCCATATCCCTCTCACATTTGGTTATTTATTCGTTCTTCTTAGTGCCACTTAAAAGAAATGAGATCCAAACTACTATCAGCCCATTTTCCAAATGGAGGAAACTGAGACGCAGAAAGTTAGGTCACTTGCTGGGACTCATCTCCCGGAGCCTGGTCCCGGAAAATTTTGCTTTGACCACTATATACTCCTCCAGAATCTCGGTCTGAGTCTATCAGAAATAGCCGGTGGCTCTCAGTATTTTTAAGCAGCTTTTAAGTTCGTGGAGTAGGTGTACCAGATCTCTGTGCGCAAAGGTTAATTAAGCCACTATAAAATGCAGAAGCAGCCAGGCCTTTGTCTCCAAGGTAATAAAATCACAAATGATTCCTGTTCAAAATGAAGCTTATAATAATCTGTTGCCAGTGGGTTGTGTGCGTTTTTCTCATTTTAACAACATGTACTTCTCTCTTCAACAGAAACATTAGGTCACAAAAGCCGATCTCATCTACATCTTTACAATATTGTTTATCGTCTTTTTGCATACCAGAGATAGAACTGGTAATGAACCAGCCAAATTGGATTCCAGGGAGGATTTGTACTGACTTAGAATACTTTCAGAATCCATTCACAATGCCTCTGATTTATCATTATACCCTCGGAAGCCATTTATCTGGGGGCCGGCTTTTCAGGGATAGCACATCAATTGTGTGCCAGTTATTGGGAATTATAACACAGCTGATGAAGTGTGACAACACAGAATCCGTTGGATTTGCAGTAGATTACAGGAGAGTGCTATAGAAGTCAGCAGCTATTAAGCTGAAAATGTTTCTGAGCAGAGAGAGCATGAAAATAAGGAAATTGATTCTATCCCGTCATCTGACCTCTGTCCTGTGGTCTCTGGGTTGAGCACAATTCCTTTCATCTCTGCTGCTGCGCTTTTTTTTTTTTTTTTTGATACCCGCTTCCACCCACCCTCTCTCCCCCCCACCCCAGGTAGGTATCATACAAAACTAGGAACAGGGACGGAAGGTAGGTTGATACTTGTGGCTGTGCCATTTTGGGGGGTAAATTCACCCATGCCACAGACTCAGTTATGGCCAGAAAAGGGAAGGCAGTATGTGATCTGATGAGGTTTTAGCCAATCTGTAAAATCCAAAACACCTTAGCAACCATGAATCATAGTCTTGTTATACTCACAACTGCATCCACTTGAAGGTAGCCCAGGTCAGGCTGCCCCTTCCCATAGTACACATGATATTCTAAGGAGGAGCTCATGGGAAGGGCAGTGGTGAAGCGTTTCAACCTTTTTGGAGATATCATCTAAAAGTTAACAATGTACATACTTTGTGATCCAACCATGGCCTTTTCTGATTCTATTCTAAGAGGAAAGAAAAAAATGCCCAAGTAACACACAAGAGTGTTTATTACAGCATAATACTTGGTGGTTAAAATACGGTAGCAGACAATTGGCATTTCCTGCAACAGGAAATGGCTGAAGAAAGCATGGAAATTATATACTATGGAATATTATGCAGGTATTAAAAAGAATAAGTTAGAGCTATGTACATGAACCTGGAAGGAGGTCCATATAGATCAATAAGTTACAAAAAGTTGGTTGCAGCCTAATACACATAAGCACATAATACTAGATGACCAAACTTTACATCACCAGGACTTGGTTTCTCCAGAAAGAGTACCATCATGACAATATCATCTGTGAGTTTGAGGCGGGCTCATCAGCTCATCATAAGGCAGAAGAAGTCTGAATCCTAACTTAGGTTGGTTTTAATCTAGCTAGGGAGCTAGACTTAATAATATGTACATGCGCTGCCCATGTTTATATAACCCTGGTAATCCTCATGCAGTAAAAATATCTTTCATCCTCCAGGGAAATCCCTTAAGGTAGGGTTCCAGTGGGGTGTTAGGTAGAGGTGCAAAATGAAAGAAAGCATTTTAGATATGTTTTTCTTCAAAATGCGCATCCCTAAGTTTTACCCAAGACCCACAGAATCTGAATTTCCAGAAGGCTGGAGATAGGAGATGGAAAGGAAGGCCAGAACATGTAAAAGTGCCCCAGGTAATCTCACTACTGTTTTCTCCATTTTTAAATTTTTTTTCATTTTGAGAGAGAGAGAAAGGGAAAGTGCAAGCACGCGAGCAGTGGAGTGGCAGAGCCTCAATCTCACAACTGTGAGATCCCGACCTGAGCCAAAATCCAAAATCAGACGTTTAACCGACTAAGTGACCCAGATGCCCCTCCTCCATGTTTTTATGCAATTGCAAATAACTCTCTTCAAGTAAATGCCTTGCTTCAATGATCAAGAGGCAGCTGTGGTGATGCTAGTAACAGTAGCATTTACAATATGCCAGAGGGGAGGTGTTAATTATTATTATCCCCATTTTAAAGATGCAAATAGGCAGAAAGGTTAAGAATCATGCCCATGATTACAGAGCTAGTTTAGTAGCAGAGCCAGGGTTTAAAACCCAGGATGTCTAGCTTCCGAGTTTAAATGAAGAGATGTGAGCCACACTAAGTGAAATAGGGAAGGCTCATGAGCTCAATAAAACCTTTCCAAGTCCAAATTCCTCATTTATCTTGCCCGTTGGATGAAATCTTGAGAGTTATTCTATGTCTCAGAGCTCACCTACTGCCACACTCCTTGTCACTGAACTGCCCTTGCCCTTTGAATTATTCAGTGTATCTGGAGAAATGATTTTGAGAAAATACATTTTTACCATTTTTTTTCCTCTCTTTCCTCCCTCAGTTCCTCCTCTGCCATGGAAACAGGTTCCTTTCATAAGCAGAGAACTGTACTGAATCTTCCATTAGAAGTCAGTGCCAAAATGGGCTGAAATCTCATTATGTCTAGTTCTTCTTTACCATGTTCCTAACAGGTGTCACTTTCCGGACCTGTCTTTAAAATTAGCCTGTGAGTACTGGCTTGCTTCTGAAATCACTTGCTTAGGACAGGAGGAGGTGGTGAAGGAGACAGGCATGTAAGTGTTCTTTTGAAGGCCTGTTCTCAGCCTAAAATGTGGAAATTCTTTCTTACCTTCAAGAATGATTATGTTGTGAGAAGAAAGATGTCGTAAAAATTAAAGTCAGTTCTGTCACTTTTTAACAGTGTGTATTCCACACCAAGACACTTAACTTTCTGAGCCTCAGTTTCTTCGTTTGTAAAATAGGACCAATAATTGCTGGTCTACTTCAAAAGGTTATTGCGTTGATCCATATAAGAATCCAGATCATCTGGCTTCATGTCCGTTGGTGTCCATCCATCCATCACCCTTTCATTTCTTCATTCATTATCTATTATACCTTCTGATAGTTAGCTAAGTGAAAAGTATATGTTAGGAGGCTAGGGGAAGAAAAGGAGAGATGAATCCCAGATTTGGAAAGAGCACTAAAGGCAGAGACAATGAGGTGATTAAGAACATAGACTGAGCAAGGACCTACAACAGTCCATAATCCCATATTCTAACATTTTACATGCTATTCCCATTCCTCTGAAAGCAATCATTACATCTTATACAAAAAGAATTAATTTTCAAAGTTTTCTTAAGACAGAGCCATCTTTTTTTTTAAATTTTTTTTTTAATGTTTATTTATTTTTGAAACAGAGAGAGACAGAGCATGAACGGGGGAGGGGCAGAGAGAGAGGGAGACACAGAATCGGAAGCAGCCCCCAGGCTCTGAGCCATCAGCCCAGAGCCCGACGCGGGGCTCGAACTCACGGACCGGGAGATCATGACCTGAGGTGAAGTCGGACGCTCAACCGACTGAGCCACCCAGGCGCCCCAAGACAGAGCTATCTTTATTTTATGCTGGCAGGACTCTTTAGTTGACATCTTCTATCTTACCTTTTCTCTAGGTCCCTCCGTTAAGTACAGTAACAAGTGAGCATAAGTGGACAAGGCTTGTAAGTCAGGCCTGCTCCTCTGATCCAGCCAGAGTAAATGGTATCTGTGGGGTGCTTTAATCCATGCCTGATATAAAGATAAACCTTAGGGTTACATACACAATATATATAAAATACAGATTCTATATGACCCAGAAAAATATCTTAAAGGTAATTAATGTTGTATATCTCACTATGAAGGACATATATTAATAATTTGAATTTATAAAGCCCTTTTCCATGTATTGTTAGATTTATCTTTGAAGTACCTTGAGAAAGTAAAAATAAGAGAGTAAGAAACACGAGGTGCCTGAGTGCCTCAGTCAATTGAGCCGCGGACTCTTGATTTCAGCTTAGGTCATGATCCCAAGGTCATGGGATCGAGCCCTGCATTGGGCTCCGCACTGAGCACAGAGACTGCTTAAGATTCTCTCTCTCTCCCACTGCCCTTCACCTGCTCTTTTGCACGCATGTGCTCTCTCAATAAATAAATAAATAAATAAATAAATAAAATCTAAAAAAAAGAATAGGAAACATTATCTCACTCTCCCTTTTTTATAAGCAAAGTAACACAGAGTGAAAGAAACATGTGGCAGATTACACAGTAAAATCAGAACATGAGCAAGAACTAGATTTGAGGTTTCTTAGATTCCAGATAGAGCTGATATCTCCATTTCAGGTGGTTACTGAACCCAATGAGTTTTCAGATTATGGAGGACTTCTCTTCTGACAATACTGCTGAATAATTCTAGAAATAACTCATTTTTTTACTAATTTCACAAGCCCTTAACCTAGGAAAGGGGTGGAAAGTGTCTGGAGACAGGGCTGGGGCAGGAGGCCAGAACCTCTGCTGCCCTGAAAGCCATGTCCAACGTTAGTTAGGCCTTTATCCTGAGGGCAATGGGAAATCACAGAAGGGTGATGGGATATCACAGAAAGGTTTTACGCAGGGGGAATGTCCTGACCATTTAGCACCAATCACTGTGGACCTCAGTGGGCCTGCTGGAAGATGCACATCTTGGATCAGGAAGTCCAGTCGGAATTATAGAGATAAAAAAGCATGTGAGAGAATGGTGGTGGCAGCTGTAAGAAGCAAAGTGAATCGATCATATAAAAACGTGAGAACCAAGATGTCGTCCTTGCCCCAAATCCCACTGTTCTCGGATTTCTCCTTCTAGAATAACTGCACATGTGTTTCTGGTAGGAAAATCGCCCCTGCTCTTTCTCCTGCCTTCCGTAGCTCCCCGTCGGGCCCAGCCCCTGCAACATTCAGGAATGACACTGGATTCAGAAGGCCCGGGGATCCCTGGCTCTCTATCACAACCACCGATTGCCCAGACACCCGGATTCCACAGCCCTTGAGCCAGCCGAGGCCATTTGCACCACTTCGTGACTTTGCCTGCTGTCCTCGCCAGCGAGATTCTTTTAGTCTCCTCACACGAGGCCAGGCCTCTCAGCGCAGGCGGTGAGGAAGGTGATAAGCCCCCACAGATGCGCGCTCAGCAAACCCCGGGCAGGGCTGACACTTGCGGCCAGCTTCTGGCCCGCTAGCCCTCTTGCGAGTCCGAGCGCGCCCTTGGGAAGCCCCGCCCCCGGCCGCCTCCGCAGTCCTATTGGCTTACTCTCCTGCCACTCAGCAGAGCGCCCGCCCCTGGAGTCGCGGGGAGGCGGGATCCCGAGTCTCCTCCCCGCGTTGGCGCCTCCTAGCTCGCCTTTCCAGGCGCTTCCCTGGCGGTAGGGTCTCTGACCCTGTAAACGTTTCAAGGCCTGCTGCCGACTGGCGTAGCCGCTTTCTCTTTGGATTCTCACCCTGTGAGATGGACACGGCAGGGAGAATTCAGCTTTACAGGTGGGAGAAGTAAAGGTCACAGAGGTTGAGTGACTCTCCATAGAAGCACGTGCTGGGATTTTAGCAATGGTTCCAGACAGACCCGTGTTTTCTCCTTCCTAACGTTGGCCCAGTCGTTAACCGTTCAAAACTTATTTCGTCATCTGCGAAACGGGGACAATGATAGCCACCTTGTGAAACTGGTGTGAAGAACACAGAAAAGAACAGGAGAAGAATCTAGTGCGAGGACTGGCCTGTGGTAGGTTGTTCATGAATAGTATGTGTGTAAGCCTCAAACATTCCCAGATCTTCTGACTTCCAGTCTGGGACTTTTTGTGCTAAAGCAGTTTCAGAGGTCCAGAGAACTCGGAGGGTTCGGAGATATAGTCAAGGGATTCGGTGAGTTGTCACATAGGAGAGACCCCGCAGCAAAACACACTACTCTGAGGCAAATACTAAACATTGTTTTTACTACTACTGTTAATTAGATTATACTTTATTTTTTGTCAACTTTTGTCAGGCACCGTTCTCAACCTTGTTTGTTTACTCTTCACAATGCCCTGTGAGTTGCCTCCTATTAAAACGCTCACTTTAGGGGCGCCTGGGTGGCGCAGTCGGTTAAGCGTCCGACTTCAGCCAGGTCACGATCTCGCGGTCCGGGAGTTCGAGCCCCGCGTCGGGCTCTGGGCTGATGGCTCAGAGCCTGGAGCCTGTTTCCGATTCTGTGTCTCCCTCTCTCTCTGCCCCTCCCCCGTTCATGCTCTGTCTCTCTCTGTCCCAAAAATAAATAAACGTTGAAAAAAAAAAAAAAACGCTCACTTTAGAGAGGGGACACTGAGGCGCAGAGAGAGGTTAAATAACACATTCATGCTTAAAAAGCTGAAAGTCGTCAGAGCTGAGATTTATACCCAACCAATCTAGCCCATAAAGCCACGCATACTGATATTTGTGTTTCACGCTGTGACAAAATGGGGTTGTGATAAGATCTGTCTTTGATAATACATACTTTTGTCACCATCTACAAGATGCCTCTGACTTTTTTAAAACTCCTAAAGGGCAGGAGGAAGAAAAAACGAAACAGAGAGGCACCTAACTAAGTCCTTGACTGTGGACGGACTATATATGGGCTGATTATGAGAAACTCACATGCAGGCGCTATGTTTGGAATTCCATTTTAGCTGAATGTTCCAGACTGTCACATCCCTCAGTGTCTCCATGGAAGTGCCCACTATGGGAGAATGGCCGAATGACATGATTGGAATGGAATGCAACAGTCATCTTATCTGACCACACAGATACCTGCCAGGGGAGGAATGCCTCACATCCTCATGATAATTTTGAAGACTTTCTGAGAAGGTGATAATATTATCCAATTACCTCACGATCATAAGGTGTACTGTGTCGACTGCAAACCCTGTGGGCCTCATTCAGCAGGTATCATATCACAGAACAAGGAAAAAGAAAGATTGAGAGGGAGGGGGGACCTGGTAGCTAGGAGGAGACCAAAGACTCAAACTAAAGGTTAAATCCTGTGAGATAGGAGCAGGGATTTGTCTAGAGGACAAATGTTGGATCAGGAAGTCCAGAAGGGATAATACCTACAGGGGAAAACTACAACTACACGGGAAAACTACGAACAGTTCTCCCTGGGAGCCAGGTCAGAGTTCCTGCTAAAGTGACATTGGCCTCTATAGCTGTGGTGGCCCTGAACTACACAATACGCTTCCATACACAGCTTCTGTTTGTCCAGAACACTCCTTTGACTCTTGCCCAATAAGAATCCCCAAGGTCTTGGGCTTCACCCTGCTCTTCTGTCTTCTCTTCCTCCACCTTTCCTGGTAAACCTGGGAAATTTGGAGCGTGAAGAGGGAGCCGAGTGGAGGCTACGTTTTGGCCAATAGTAGATGTTAGATGACGTTTGAACCTGACTGGTAGCAAAAGGAAGATACTTAGAGGGCCCTGTGTTCCCTTCCCCTTCTCCGTCCATATCTTTGTTAGGGGCAAAAATCACCCGTATCTGGGGCTGGGAAAGAGCAGAGAGGTACATAGACAACATCAGACGGGTCAGGGTGGTGCTGGGGGTTGGGTCTCAAGCGCTCTGTCAACATCCTGAGATGATATTCTAAGTGACCAGAGAAAATTCAGTCGCTATTAAAAAGGGAAATCTAGGGCAATCCTGGTAGAGAAATACTGGTTATGAGATTTTAGCAGTGTAATTACAGCAGAGACCGATGAGGCAAGAGGCTGTGAGCTAATGACACCATCTGCTTGGAAAGTGGAGTAAAGGGTGGCATGAGCAATAAAGTCTTACGAGACTGTGGATTAGACAGGTCAGAGGACAGCTCTGGCCTGTGGCTGCTGGACACATGAGACAGGAGCAAGGCAGTGGAGCTAAAGGCCCAGGGACAGATAGCCAAGCAGTGTGGCTTCTATTCCAGAAATGAAGGGGCTTCACCGAACCACCATCCCCCAAGCTCCTCCATCCCCACCAACTGGTGATTTTCTTCGTGATATAAGTCGTGTCTACTGTGTTGCTTAGTATTCATTCCAAGAATGTCCATGTACTTTTTCTTGGGCTTTTGTTGTACATCTGCTTGATTTGGGGTACATTTACTTTGTGCTGGGCTTTTAGTAATTGGCTATAAAATGCTAACCTTTCATAAGTGATCCTAAAAACATGATTTCTACACAGTATTCTGTGCATTTATGATCTTAGAAAGGGAAACTACAGTCTTCTTCTTACAAGAAGCAGTGGGCTTAGCAGACCCTTCTGAATAGCTTGGAAGGCATAAGCCAGGGAGACCCAGGCCAAGATAAGGAAAACAGTTCTTTCATTTGGAATCCGGAACATTTAAATATAGACACTTTGATGTTCACCTTGACACCATCATTAGCAAGTGGATTTTCTAAGTATTAAGTTGACACATGTGCAGTGCTGATACTCAGTTTTTTTTTTTAATGTTTATTTTTGAGAGAGAGACAGAGACAGAGAGAGAGGATGAGCGGGGGAGGGGCAGAGAAAGAGGGAGACAGAATCCGAAGCAGCTATCAGCACAGAGCCCAACGCAGGGCTCGAACTCACGAACCACGAGATCGTGACCTGAGCTGAAGTCTGATGCTTAATCGACTGAGCCACCTAGGCACTTCCTCAATCATTTTTGATGCACAACAATGGTAACTTCATGTGGCTAAATCTTCTAGAATCTCAAATATACTAGGGGATGCTTAGCTTACCTGACTGAAGGAAAAAGACTGAGGAACTTCGGAGATCTAGATCTCTGTAGAGTGAGTATTCCTAATTGTAAACAATCCATTAAAAATAGTCTTGCAGGATATCTAATTAAAAACACTAGTTTTATTCATTTACTCATTCACTGTAACAGTAACAAAAATCATTGAGCATCTCCTATGTCTCAGTCACTGTGCCGGAGATAGAATAAAATGATGGTCCCTGTCCTGAAGACCACACCGAATAGGAGTAAAGGAGTAAGTATGACACTGTGGACAGTGTTATGGGAAGGAGGCCTGGGAGAACAGGAGAACAGCACAGAGAAGAAGCCATGAGGGTAGGATTCTGGGGAAAGAGAGGAGGGGATGAAGGAGGGAACGAGGGTGTGCTCTCATTAAAAGGTTTTGATGTAGGAGAGAAGAATTATAATTAACCAAATGGTCCAGGCAGGGAAGAGCATTCTACACAGAAAAGGGCAGAGACGACCACATGATTTAAAGAAACAATTTGTGCTTAGAGTGAGCATGAATTTATTAAATCTACAGAAAGACATTTCTTAAAGGGCTTTAAGTCAGGTGCCTTGTTGTATTCATGTTCGTAGACCCTGTGTTGAGTCTAGGACAGTGCCTAGCACATAGTAGGTGCCCAGTAGATGTTGAATTAAACTGATATGGAAGAATAAGCCTAAAGTGGAAATTTACTACATATTTAAAGGAAATTTTCTTCTCCCCTATTCCCTTTAGTCCATATTGATGAAGTTTCCATGTGTTCCTTGAAATCTTCTGTAAGAAAACATGCACTTCAGCTTATCTCTGAAAAGAGATGTAGTTATGTAACCTTTTAATGTGTGCATCTAAGTAGATATCAGAAGTATGTCTTGCCTTAGGGGCTTTTTCAGTTCCTTATTTGGAATATTTATTGTATACTCTCTATAGGCAAGGCAATATGCCAGGCCCGGGAACATAGTGGTGAATAGGACAAATATAGCCCCTGCATTCAAGGAGTTTAATATTTTGTAGATAAGACAGTTATTAAATAATTAAACAAACATTTTCTAATTATAATTTGCGTTAATAAAATGGAAAACAACACACAGATGCCATGGGAATTTATAACAGAGGGCATAGCCCAGTCTGATAGCAATTAGAAAGGTGCTCAATCAGAGGTTCTTTAAGGAATACATTTAAACTGGAATTAAATGGAGAGGAAGTAAGAGTGTTCTAAGCAGAGGGAACAGCATATGTGAGGACCATGAAGAAAGGGAAACTAGCCTTCTAAAAGAAGTGATTATGTGACTGCAACTGTATGCTGATGAAAACATCTCGTATGATCCTTGTAAAGTAAAATTGATTTATCTGTCATTTTAATCCAGAAGAACCTAGCACATGAGAAGGAAACCCATTTTGTTCATTTATTCCAGCACATATTAAATAATTGCTATGTGCCTGACACTTTGCTGGGCGCTGGAAATTAAGGAGAGAAGAACCTCATGAACCTCTAGAAGTTTGTGGCCTTATGGGGAAACAGGTGAACCAACACACCATTAGAATACAGTGTGGTTGTTTCTGTGCTTTAGGTAAAATACCCAGTGCGCAGGAGTGATACGATCTTGTTTGCCTGAGAGAGTCAGGGATGGCTCTCAGATGAGGTATCTGAGATCTGAAGGATGAGGCCATTCCAGAGAGTAAAAGCACCATATGAGGAAAGGGCATGATGTAGCTGGGGAAGAACAGTGAGTCATTGGGAATGACAAGGGAATGGGAAAGGAGGTGAAGTTAGAAGACTGGGCAGAAATTAGATCCTGAAGCATCTCAGAAAGAAGTTTTTCTTTTATTCTGTTGCCAATGAGGAGACTATACAGGAGAATATGAAAGAGAGAAGAATCTAGACAAACTGCAAGGCTTACAACTCAGGAAACTGAGTGATAAGAGGCATTCAGAGAGACCATGACCGCTCTTTACTTATTTTTCAGACTTCAGCACATGATCACCAAAAGAGCTGACATGTGCATTAAGACCTTGAGGTTTTTGATCACCAGACCACTGGTATTCTTAGGACTTCATATTCTTACAGCCAAAGAAAAGTCTTTGCAAAGACAAAAAAAAAAAAAAAAAAAAGTCTCAAGAAAAATAAATTATTTATCAAGTCCCAGCCTCTCCCAAACACCTCCTCCTTTTTGACTCCCCCCAGTTGTATAGCTGAGGCAATATTAGTTGCCATGCATTATGTCATTACCATCGATAGCCAAATAACTACATAACCACCAGAGGGCAAATGAAAATGGCCATAAAGACACAGAGTAGTAATTATTTTTGCATTAGCACCAGCCACACTAATATCAACATAGAACAATTACCATCCCTAACCTCATAGTTATGCTATAACCTCCACATGTCTTGCAGGAGTAGATTGATGAATGGCATGGGAGGAATACGCAACAATGGGGCAGTCGTGCAGTGAGACCCCTGCATCCGATGTCTGTGGGCCATCAGCCACAACGTTGGTGGAAAGCCAGTGGGAGAAGTTGGCTTTGATTACCACTGATCTAGCCAGTCCCCAGGCAGAAACCATAATTCAGCTTCCCTTTCTTTGGGCCTCCAGGAAGTGAGCATTTGAGTGGGAGCAAAGCTACAGCAGTAATAACACAGCAGGCAGTGTCCTTTGCATTTTTATCTTGTTATTCTTCCCATCACTAGGCAACCATTCTTTGTGCTTAAAACTACACATCTTTCTACATTGTAACACCTTATTCTTTGAAGTAACCATTCTGGTGTGCAGTGTTCTTAGGGGATATCTATTCTATGTATTTGTTAGGTTAACACAATAAAAAAAAACCAAGCCGTTTTGAACCTCCAGCCTGATTTAGTAGCTTTTCTGTGTTCTCCTAGCATCATATTAGAGCATGGATCATAAACTTCATTTACAATCGCATATTTGTTTGTCCATTTCTCCCTCCAGAATGAGTTCCTGGAGGGCAAGTACTATATCCTGTCTATGCTTGTAGCCACATCCAGCATCTAGCACAGTGCCTGGCTACTTGAACAATCCTCCATAACTGCTGGCTGGCTGGCTGGCTGGCTGGCTGACTGGAGATGAATGAATGTTTTCCCTGAAATTCAAGTTTGGTGGTCAAAAGTATCATTATTTGGTTTAAAGAGCAAGCCAGGCTAATTGGATAGACTTGGCCAGAAAGAATTAGGCAAAATGTAAGATAAAGAGATCTTGGCCTCTCTGGTTGGGGAGGTCTGACGTGGATGAGCCAGGTACCAGCTGCAGAGGCAAAGCCATTTTACTCTTCTGGCTAGGAATATCAAGTGACTTACCCAAGGATCTGAATAGCAGAATCACAATGAGCAAAATGGCTCATTATTGCTTAGGCCAGGAAGAAGAGCTCTCTCCAAGTAACTATTTGTGTCTTACGTTGGATACCCTAGAAGCAGAGCTTGAGACAAGGAGTCTTGTCTAAGTGATTTATTGAGGACATGCTCTCAGAAGAAAGGGAGTGAGCAGAAAAGGGCAGAGGAAATGCCAGGATGTGACCCCAGCTGCAATTTGATTACCGTGAGCTTTAGGATTGGTACCATCTGAAGACAAGGAAGATAACTCTTTGTTTCTCCTATACGCCAGTCTCTGGCTGTGAATTGTTGTTGGGAGGAGGGAACCATAACTGCCTGGTGAATACAACTTTTGTTTTAATGGAGAGCAATTCTCTGGGGAAGGGGGCAGCTGTGAGCTGTTAGTACTCAATTCCCAGAGCTGGGGGATGGGTACAGGGGCTAGTAAAAGTAGTCTAGGTATGGCACCAACAGCAGCTACTAGAATTGGGTAGTGTGAAATGATGTGGATTATAATAACCACTACCTTTTATTGAGCACCTATTACATGTCAAGTGTTGTGCTAAATGCTACATCTATATTGGTCTATCTATCTACCCATATAGTCCTTAGAATACAGCTATTAAATAGGTGATATACTACCATTTCCATTGGACGGATGAGGAAACCCAGAAAATACCATATTTCATGCTTAAAAGATTTCCTTTTTGCATCTACATTCCTATGGATAGAATCAGGATATTGCATATCCACCTAGCCTAAATTCCATGCATTCATTCAATTCATGAATTCCACCAGTGCTTTCGAGCACCTATTACATACCACAACCGGGCTAGGCCCTAAAGAATTATCAGTGAACTGATAGTCTTGGATCCTATCCTCAAAGGGCGGAACTAAGCCTCAGGCTCAGTTCTAATACCCATTGTGACCCATTTAAAAATATTGTTTGGACACCTGTTGTGTACCTTATGCTCCATCAGGCCTTGATCAACAAAGAATCTAGACCCCAGGCCTCTGTAGCAATCGCTTTGAATTCCTCACATAAAACATACTTCTGGGTTGGGAAAATCAGTTTTCAAGATTTTGTACAAACCGAGCACCACAGGCCCTTTCCCTGTGTGTGGAAGGGTTGAACTTGGTGGTCTCCAAATCCCCTTCCAGCTCTCACAGCCTAGGATACCTTCTGATCATCCACTCTGCTCATGTCCAAATCCTTTGTGGGGGGACTGTTGTGGTCAGAGTCATGTGTCTACTTGGCCAGGCTGTAGTCAGGTACTGAACACTAATCTAGGGGTTGCTGTGGAAGTATTTTGTAGATGTGATTAACATCTACCTAAATTGATTTTAAGTAATGATTATCTTTGATAATCTGGGCTTTATGTAATCAGTTGAAAGGCCTTTAGAGCAAAACTAAGGTTTCCCTGAGGAAAAAAAAAAAAATTCCATCTGTGGACTGCAGCATCAGCCCCTACCTGAGAGTTTCCAGTTTGCTGCTGACCTGCCTTACGGATTTCAGACTTGCCAGTTAGCCTTAGAATCCCTTAAGCCAATTCCTTGAAATAAATCATTTTTCTCTTTGTCTCTGTCTCTCTCCATATATACATATGTATGTATACATATACATACATATATGTAAATGTATGTGTATATATACATATATATATATATACAAAATCTCTCTGTCTTTCTGTACGTATGCATGTGTGTGTGAATATATATATAATATACATATATGAGTACTATAAATATACTATATATACCATATATATATATATATATATATATACACATATAATCTACTAGTTCTGTTTCTCTTGAGAACTCTGAGTGACACAGGGATCCACCGTGTCCTTTTTTTCTTATAATATTGTCTGATATGGATCAGTCTCGTATCTTGTGGTATGGATATTTAAGGCCCCCATCTGGGTTACTAGGAGGCAGACAAAGCACGTGCTTTAATCAATAACACAGGGGCACAAAAACATGAGAAAAGTTCAGCTTCTATTCAACTAACTTGTCCAGAATTTTGCAATCAGAAAATCATGCATGCAGTTCTGTGTTTTACACTTTGCTGGGATCTTTAAATTTTTTATCTGTATATGGGTGGGAGGGACTGTATCTTTTCATGTTAGGACCTATAAAGGTTTCATCCAGCTCTGTGTGTCCTCAAGTAAAATGTAAGCCCTATGAGGTCAGAGGCCAAGTCTTGTTTTTGTGTGTGTGTGACCCTACGGTATCTATACGGTGCTTAATAGACACTCACGTACACAGGACATGCTGCATCAGTGTAGTTTCATTTTATTTTATTCGCCAGAGTATGTTACCTTTGGGAAACAGAAAACTGGCTCAGGTAAATGTAGGTTTGTTTGTTTTTAGGAAAATCAGTGTACCATCTCCAGGGAGAAGTTCTCCTCAGTTGGAGATTTATATCTGAAAAGCATTTGAGAGACTAGCCCTTCTCTTGTTTCTCTGGCCATTGACAGGGAGCAGGTTACTGATATGCATCAGGCTTTGCAAGCACTTAAAGAAAGATTATTTTTCACAGCAGCACATGGGCTGTTCTAAGATAGGGACAAGCATTGCTGGCAGTGGGAGGAATTACAAGGAGCTTTTGCTGAGACTCAGTCTAGGCTCTTTCTTGAACACAACCTGGAATAGTAGTGTGATACGTAAACAGCAGGTGTCCAATAAATCGTGATCATAGGTGGACTGATTATTAACCCCTGGATTATTAACACCCTTGGTGGAGAAATTAGGGAAAGGTCGAGGTCCAGAGCAGAGCTTTCTTCGAGGCCTCCTGGAGAGCACTTCTATTTATCCCCTTTCACAGAAGTTGTTTGGAAACGACATGACAGTTATCCCAGGCAGGTGTTTGTGTGTATGGAGTCTGAGGATACTGAGTGATCAGCGGTCCTCCAAGCAAGTGAGCACGACTTTGCAGAGGGACAGATGTTCACCATCAGCTCAAGGTGGATGAGGTCAGCACCAGGTAGGGGCTGCCTATTGCTATGAACACCTGACCTGAGCCTTCCTCATGGTCTGAACCTTCCTTTGGCTATTGAACACAACACGTAATGTTGGTATGACCCAATATTTAATATTGGGTAAACAGCAGACGTCCAATAAATCAGTGTTCATAGGCCAGCTGAGACGTGATCCCTGAATTATTAACACCCTTGAAAGAGAAACTAAGGAGAGATCCATGTCCTTATACAAATAACTTCAGCTTCACGTGAGAAGTTGTCAACTCAAAAAGACAAAGCATATTTATGGAGATCATAAGGGAGGGACTTCAAGTTGAGTCTAACCTATGATATGAAACTTCCATTAACCTGAGTGTGCACCCTGGGGTCTCCCATCCCTGGCCAAGGACGAAAAATAGTGTGCACCCTGAAATTGTGAAAATAGAGGCTAGATCTCGAGGCCCAAGAAGAATGTGGGGGCAGGTTTCCCAAATAAGCAGTTCCAGAGGATCAATAAGAAAATATCTCTGTGGAGGCGCCTGGATGGCTCAATCTGCTGGGCGTCCGACTTCAGCTCAGGTCATGATATCGCAGTTCACAAGTTCGAGCCCTGTGTTGGGCTCCGTGCTGACAGCTCAGAGCCTGGAGCCTGCTTCGGATTCTGTGTCTCCCTCTCTCTCTGTCCCTCCCCCACTTGTGCTCTCTCTCTCTCTCTCTCTCTCTCTCAGAAATAAACATTAAAAAAATTTTTTTAATTAAAAAAAAAAAAAAAGAAAACATCTCTGTGTAACAGTGCCCCCAAAGCACTGAAAAGACAAAGAAAGAAACATGAAGGTCGAATAGCCTCCACCTCATAGGTCTCTGGAAGCTCCTTCTGCCGCACAAATTCTGTCACTTTCCTACTTGTCTCTGGTTCCTGCCTTCCCCCTTTCAATGGATTCCCCTCCACACTGGCAAGAGTGAATTTCTTAATGCCCTCTCCCCACTTAGCGCCTTTGAAGTAAAAGCCCACATCCATCACAGGATACTCAGAACCTTCCAGAACTAGCCCCAACCTCTTTCCAGCCACATTCCCTCTGTGCCTCCCTTCACATTCTCTTTGGTCACAATGGTTTCACATTCTTTTAATGACTCCTTATTCTTTCAGCTTCTAGGCCTGAAATGCCCTCAGCAAAGTTATCAGAAGCTCACCAATCCTTCTAGGCCCAGTTCAAATGGGGTTTCCACCTCCTCGGGCTGAGTCCATCTGTCTTTCCTCGGTGCTTTCCTAATATTCCTCCTTTCTGTGTGCTGTTGTACTCTAATTGTACAGTACATTCATACTTCAATTCTCACCAGCGTGTGAGCTTCTCAAAGCCAAGGGCAGTGTTTTATTCTTTTTGAAAACTCTTTGCCTCATTTGGTCCTTGTCACTTAATAGATCCTCAATAAATAGAGCTGGACAAATGAACCAAATAATCAGTCCAGCAGCTTAGATCTCCAAGCCCGACCTTCTGACCTTCAGCTCACACTCAGGTATTTTTCTCAAGCATTTTCCATTTGACTGTTGCTCTGAAAATCCATGCTCATTGCTGTGTCTGACTTGCACCGCTCCCTCGTATTTCCATATATTCTGTATATTCATGGTGCCTCAATGCGTAATTTGTACTCATATTGCAGGAAATGATACAGTCTTCTCAAAGACTATATTGCATCCAGCATTAAGCAGTGAATACTACTTAAGTCAATGATTTGTGATATTTTTCTGTCATTCAATTCTGTGCTCTGAAAAAAAGAGATAATGGCAGGCAGGATCAAAATCTGGTTCAGAATTCCAGGAATATCCACTATTAGAGGGATGGGGACTTGGATACCCTCACTGCCTTCCTGCACTTATTCTGTATTTGAGAGTTGCCCTCAAATACACACGGACCCCGCTTTGATTCCTTGTTCAGGGAAAGGCTGATTAGTGACCTCCCAGAAGTCAGGTGCAGCCCTTGGGCCAAGACAGAGGCAAGACATATGCTGTGACACCCCCTCCCAGCCTCCAAAGACCTTGCTTAGTAGGGGTGGGGTGTGGGTGCTCTGCTCTTCAGAGGAGAATCATGTTTGTAACCAAGGCATAATTCAGCTTGAATCAACACCCAGAACAAGCAATAACAAACGAGAGCTTTTTGTCATTGCTGTAGCTCCATGAACAAGATTATCTAAGCAATTAGAAGATAATTATTGTCTACATTCAGAAGGACAGAAGTGTCAGAATGAGACCAGCAGAAGCAGTGACATGGTGGATAATTTATTAGTTGTTGAGTGGCTGTTTTTCTCTCTCCAGGCCTTTGTGAGAGAAACATCCAAATGCCACAAGTACATCCCCGGGGAGCCGCAGTGTGGCAGGAGCCCAGGGTGTGGGAACATAACTGCCTTTTATCTGCTCTGATTTGGGCTTTATCAAATCTTTTGGCTCCCAAGGCATTCTGCGGCAGCAATGTTCATGATGTCCTGGGACTGGGCCCATTCTGCCAGCTGCAGAGCGCACGAGAGCCCAAGGGTCTGCAGAGGCTTCTAGCTCTTCCTCCTCCTGGGCCTCAGAGTCTGTGCTGGCTGCACTTCGGATAAGCTCTGACCAGGTTCCTTTCTAAGTTCTTCTGAGGCTCCAGCCTTGTCTCCTTTCATTCCAGATTGATTTCTTCTGGGCTCGGTGCCTGTGGGAGACTGTAAGGCTAATGATAAACAAATACAGGGGTAACAATGGGTTTTGCCCCCTTAGGAGAGAGTGGTGGGGCGTAAAGACTTTTGTAGGACTCTAGACATCTACCTGTCCATCTGTCTGTTCATCTATCCATCCTCACCTAAATCTATACATCCATATATGCATCTATACACACATACATTCGTTCAGTAAAGCTCTGTTGTGCTCATTCTGCTCAGAGACCAGGGAGATTTTGCACTGAGGTTGCTCATAGCAGAGAGGAACACAGACAAGAAGCCACATAAGCATCAGAGATAATTCTCTCCCATCAGCTTGGAGGCTCTAAGGAGACACAGAGATACCCACACACTCCGCAAAGACCAAGCAATAGTTTATACATAAAGTTTCAGCTTCCCAGGAAGATTTAAATAGGTGAAACCTACTGTTGCCAGTGTTTGGTCATATAAAGGACACTCTGAGCCCTGTGGTGACCATCCAGAGCTCTCTATCTTGTCTGCGTTTTCTCGCACCAAGGCCCCTACTTTCCCTATATCCCCACGTTCCTACACACACCCAGACACACACACACACACACACACACACCCTTTCCATTTGCACCAGCCATACCCAGGCATTGCAGCTCTCTGACACAATGAGTTGTTTCATACCTTTGTTGTCCTTCTGTTCTGTCTTCCAGGGCCTGGTGAGACCAACACAGTTCCTGGACAGGGTCCACCACCTCCATCACTGTGCCTTGTCCCTGTCTTCCTTGCACTAGTGTGTGTGTGTAATCACAGGTCACCTACTGACTATGTGCATGGAAAGCTCACTTATCTTTGCATCTGTGGGACCCAGAACAAAAGCCATGAAGTATTTTGAAACGTAAGTAATGTTAAATATTCAAGTATCTTTATTGCTCATTATATTTCTCTCCTATTCATTTGTTCACTAATACAATGTCAGATGCTTATTGAATACCTACTGTGTGTCAGGCTATATGCTCAATCCAATTTTCATGGTCTCTTCCCTTAAAAATGTCCTAAACCAGCATCTTAAAGGGTTGTGCTAATAGTGTGTGTTCAGGTTTTGGGGTGAGTAGGAGAAAAAATTACCAGCTTATATTTACACAAGTGATTTATACTTTTTACAAAGCATTTTAGAATCCTTTGATCAAGATCATGCATTGTCAGGTAAGGAGGGTTTTGCTTATTCCAACTCGGTGACACTGGGAGGCAACATGGTTCTAAGATCTGAGCTATGTGTCCTCTCTGGAGCGAGTATATGTGCTCACCAGCTCCGGATGCCACTTTGAAACAGGGGTGGGTAACAGATGGCATTTGTGCCACTCAAAGCATTGCAGGTGGCACTCAGCCACTTTGCCACATTATTATCACTTTGTACTCTTTTTCTCCCTTTCCCTTCTTTCCCTCTCCTATTTGCTGTCTTTCCTTTCCCTTCCCCTTTCTCTCTCCCAGATGATACTCGTATCCCATTCATAGGTACCCTTAGGTTTTGCTTAGCATCTGACACTTGATTTACTTTCATTCCTAAACTGGATTACACTGAAACTGCAGAATGTGAAATGAGGGGAGGGAAGAGACAAAACTGGTCCAGCCTCTGTGTCCCTCAGGATGACTCTATTCCCTGCCCGACACCCTGAGGTGAAGGAGCTGCACCAGCTGCTCAGCCTGGGCCATAAACCAAGAAGGACCCAGGAAAGGGATAGTGTGGCATTGTCCGGTTTAAGCTGAAGACCTTCAAAGATACACTCAGCTCTGTGCAGACAAGGGTCTGGAAACGGAGCCTAGGCTTTCTCCTTAGGGCTTCACATTGTTGCAAAGCCAGGGAACAGGAGCAGAAAGGCAGTGCTTGCTGGACGCTTGGGTGGCTCAGTCAGTTAAGTGTCTGACTCTTGGTTTCTGCTCAGGTCATGATCTTGCAATTTTGTGAGTTCCAGTCCTGCATCCGGCTATGCACTGACAGTGCAGAACCTGCTTGGTATTCTCTCTCTCTCTCTCTCTCTCTCTCTCTCTCTGCCCCTCCCCTACTTGTGCTGTCTTTCTCAAAATAAATAAATAAATAAATAAATAAATAAATAAATAAACTTAAATTTTTTTTTAAATAAAGAAAGGTGATGCTTGCTTTCACCCAACACACACAGAAAACCCCTTTCTCCCAGCAGTGGTTTCTCCAAACCCTGCCCGGGAATACTGAATCTTGACTGACCCTGATTTATTAGAGCAGAAGAGGAAAAGAAACAGCAGGCCCTAAATGTCAAGGTGAGGCGTGTAGCCTGGCAGAACGAGAGCCAAGAGTGTTCTGTGGGGTGGAGCACGTGACTAGGATCCTCAGGCCCAGAGGGACCAGGAGCCAGTTCAAGTGGGAGGTGTCGGGAATGCAAAGTCGGCTGTAGACTCAGCACATTAAAAATGTCAAGAACAAGGCAGAGAATAATGCGAGGGGAAGAGCGCCTTCTGTTTTGTGGGAGGCAGGTTACGAAATGTTAGAAGCGCACGTTTGCTTTCACGTGTCTGCTTGGTTGCAAGTCCAATGTGCTGTCTGCTGAGACCCAGGAGAACTGATGGGGAAGTGGCATCCAGGAACCTGCTCCCATTCCAGGGAGTTCTGGCTCTGCCTTCCTGTGCTCCAGAGATTCTCCTGCTGCTGCATAAAGAGGAATTTACAGAGCAAGTTGATCCAGGCATGCTCAACGAAAAGTGAGCATTTATGGTGCTACTCACCAGGCCTGAAAGCTAGTAAGGAGTAGCTGACCCTGCACCTGCCCAGAAGTCCATGTGGCCAGCAAAACAAGGTAGAATAGGGAAACTACAGGCTTACTTCAACTTGGCATCATTATTAAAGGCATTGAGGGGTGGGGAGCCTGGGTGGCTCAGTTAGTTGAGTGTCTGACTCCTGGTTTCTGCTAAGGCCATGATCCTGCAGTTGGTGGAATCCAGCCCCACACTGAGCTCTGCACTGACAGTGCAGAGCCTGCTTGGGATCTTGCGCTCTCTCTCTGCCTCTTTCTCTCTCTCTCTCTCTCTCTCTCTCTCAAAATAAATGGATAAACTTAAAAAAAATATAAGGACAGTGAGGTCAGTTCTCTATATTTCTTACCCCTGCAATCCTGATGCAGGGGCCCTCCTGGATATGTAGGAGAAGAGATTCTTCCAACCTGAAAAACTCTATAATTTATGACTACCATAGTCACAGTCTTCATGTCCAGTGGCTGAAAAGGAGCAACACCCAACCAGGAAATGCACCCTTGCCACTCTCAGCAGGAACCTGGCTGTGTTGACAGCCCCCACATTTGAGGTGCCCCTGGGAGGAAGGAGCTGGGCCACTGTCTTAGGGCCAACCAACAGAACTTAGTTTCCCCATTGGCAAAACTGGAGTAACAACACCTGCCCCATTCACCTCCAAGAGTTGTAGGCGGACTCAAAGAAGCCCACTCAAGTATCTGGAAGCACCTTGAAATGGAAGGGATGCTCATTGCTCAGCCTTGGCCTTTTACAGTGGTTTTGGGCCCTGAGGTCAGCGGTCTAACTAACTGATCTCTCAAAGGGATCTTTCCCTCATCCCTGAGTGCAGTATTCTGCTCTGGGAGGGCTGGATGTCCTTTGGTCTAGAGCACACTAGGCCATTGTTGGCCATAGGTCCAGGCAGACCAAGTCCGAGGCCAGGACACATTCAGGGGACTTCTCAGAACATCCTCTGGGGATGGGCCGAGCAGGTCTGCTTGCTGCCTGGGTGGTGCCCAGCCCCTCCTATCTCTTCTTTTACCTCTGTGTCAAACAGCAAATTCCTGAATCACTATACAAAGTGGTGGTTGGAGCGATGTAACTTCCCCCAAACATGGCTCGGGACCAGTGACAACACCAGCCACCGTGCTTAGCATGAACACATTAAAGCCCCTGTGATGTCAACAGAGAAGCACATGTCAGTTGGGCCCAATCTGTCCAGCTAAGTCAGGGAATGCTTGCCAGTCCCTCAGGATGGGCTGCCCTAAGGGTGAACTCGATGCCCGAGGGGTGGAAAAACTAACCATGCTGGAAGAGGACTGAAGGTTTATCACACAAGCAAACAGTGGGGACAGTGCTCGGGTCTGTAACAATGGTAACAGTATCCATTGTAGTATTCAGTGTGGGCTCAGCCAAGGTCCTTGGGGAGTAATAGTGTGGGGAGGTGCGCTGAGCCCTACACCCAGGCTTCGAAAGAAAAGCTCTTATCGTTACCCAGTTAAAAACAATGTAAGCAAAGCAACTCTGTGATGGAAACATGTTGACGGTGAGGGAGAGACTTGAGGGAGATGCTGAGCAGTTCCCAGAATACATTCCCACGTAAATTCGAAGAATGCTAGTGGAGAGAAGCCACTGCTCGCTCTCCTTTAAGCCAAATAATATCTTCCTGCCGGAACAGAGTTGTTCTTGGCAATTGGAAGTAAATGTGAGGAGGGAATCAAAACATGATGCCTGAGAAAGGAATCCATAAGAAATCTGAAGGCAGGGACATGGTGAGATATAACAAAGAAAGATGAGTTGGTGGTGGGAACAAAGGTTAACTGTAGTGGTGGCACATTGGCTCTTAGGATACGGTTGGTGACGGCATGCACTTTGTAGTAAGGCTGGGGCAGGAAGGCTGCAGTGCATCCTTGCACCTCCATTCTGAGGGCTCAGCAGAGGGTCCCTGTCCAGCCATGGTGACCTCAGGTCGGGTGTCCAGAAGCTGAGGCCCTAGCCCCCGCTGCCTCCTTGCACCATTTCTGAACGACCCTCCAGGGCCGCATCAGTGAGGCCTCACCTTGCGATGCAGAAGGTCAACACAGAAGGTAGTGAAGCCTGGCAGAGAGTACTTCCTTCCCTCCACCTTCAGTTACTGGAACTGCCTCTGGTGGACTTTGGCAAGTTTGACAAATGGCAGGAGAATCTGGAAGAATTTCTTGGCTGGCAAAGGGGAATGGATGGTTGGGCACAGACCTGCTGCTGTAGTTCTTTGTACTAAAACTGTAGATGGCGGGCAGAAAGGGCAGCTTCCTTTCACTTCTTGTCACAGCTCATCCCCTCCTGCCTATGTGCAAACTCCTCAGGTATTAGCATTTGGGTAAAGATGAAGTTCTCTGCGGTGGAAAGAACAAATTCATCCCAAACACTATACATTCCTGCTTAGAGGCATCACGGTGTTCGGGTGAATCATCAGGCAGAGACGACCACACTTGCCCAACTCCAACATCCTTGACTCACAGAGCCACTCATGTAGACTAATACCCACTGTTTATGCGGGCACCTTTCTCCAAGTGGCTGGAAGTGGTTTACAAGCTGCTGGCTCATCCTCAGCATGTCCCCTGCAGGGAGAGCAAAAGGTGGGGAAGGATGAAGGGTAGACATAATCGTCTGCATTTTATGTGGGGAAACTGAGGCTCCAGCAAGCCCTCGAGTGAAATGTGCAGACATGTGTGAGTCAGACACTGCCCGTGGAAGAGCAAAAATGAGTGATTCTGAATCCTACATGGACTGTATTCTCATACAGCCTTAAAACAGGTGAGCCAAAATGCAGATTCACTGTATTTTATGTTTATAACCCATTTCCCAGCCCTCATACCATCTGTGACTTCTGCTCCATCTCAGTGTGACACGTTTATTAACTTTAGAGGCCTCTTGACCATCCTTTCCTCCTGACCTACCCCCAGCTCTGACAGGTACCCCATTCCTGACATTTACTTCATTCTTGGTCATCACCTGATCCTCAGTATTTCTCCCATTGTGAATCTCTACCATCCTTTCCCCTTACCTGTTCCTAATCCATATACCTTAATTCCCCCAGGTGGGAATGGCAATAAGGTAAAGATTTGGACTGGAGGGAAGTTCACAGATGGAGTATAAAATGTCCATGTTACTCACCATTTGTTTCTGAAAATCAGAACATTTATTGGCTGAAAATTTAGGCCAAATCTAAATATCTTCATGTCAAAATAGCTGTAATAAAGCAGCTCTACTAGAATAGCTGCATTCAGGGGCACCTGGGTGGCTTAGTTGGTTAAGCATCCAACTCTTGGTTTCAGCTCAGGTCATGATCTCACAGTTTGTGAGTTCGAGCCCCGTGTCGGGCTGTGCACTGTCGGTGTGGAGCCTGCTTGGGATTCTCTCTCTCTCCCTCTTTCTCTGCCCCTCCCCCGCTTGCTCTCTCTGTCTCTCTCTCTCAAAATAAATAAACTTAAAAATTAAAAAAAAAAAAGCTGCATCCAAAGGACTGAAAATCTAGATGTCACCTGCTTCTGGCACCTGACTGTGGTCCTCTTTCTCTGTGGCCCCGTCTTCTGTTCTGCTGTATTTCAGTGTGTGGTTATTCAGAAGACGAGTTAGCACCAGGGCAGCTTTACACTGTGTTGTTCCAAGCAAGGACTATGTAGGTCTCCCAGATGAAACCCGTCTAGAAGCCGAACAGGAGGCTAATGGCATGGCCATGTGTGTCTAGCTCCCCATGAGGCAGCCAGGCTGGCATCAGTCCTTTCCCCAACCTCCTTCCTGCCCCCATCCACCCACGAGCTCTTGTTGGGTCAAAAATGCAGTTCTCTGGTGGTGCCAGACAGCCAGATGATGCTGGAAAAAAGAAAGAAAAAGCAAAAGCAGACTTCTAAATTAAGCACAAGTCTCATTTATAAAAATAAATAACCACAGCCTAGCAACATGCTGACAGCTCAGCTTCCCTTCGTGATGTAACCTCTGTGGCTGGAGCCGGGGATGACACAGCCTTCAGAGGGCCCCACACCCTGGCCCCTCCCCGTGCAGAGTACTCATCTGGAGAGTGCTGACAGTAGCACTTTGAGGACCCAGCTTCGCATTCAAGGCCAACCAAGGGCCAGGCTCCATAGGGAGCGGAGAAGAGCCAGAGCTTTCCAGAGCTTTCCAAGCTTAACGAGGCTCCTAAACACCTACAAACTTTTGGCAGTAACTAACACACCTGAAGCAAAAGCAGATGAAGTTGTTTGGGCCGTTCTGTTGAAACAGATGCCCCTCCTTGAGACCACAACTTCTCTGTTCACCACTGAACGCCCAGTATCCAGCTTAGCACATGGCACATGCTGGGCCCTCAATAACTGTGACGGAAGACTGGATGGAGGTGGACGTGAATGGGTGGGTGCTGCCATCCCATCATCTCTGCCCCTCCAGCTCTGCTCTAAGTGGTGTGAACCCCAGAACATGAAGAGAGGCATAATCTCCCAACTATGACATGTACCAAAGAGGCAGTGCTCCCTGGGACTTGAGCCAGCAGCTGGGGCGAGCACCTGCAAGGTGATTAAAGGATTTAGTCTTTTACTTCCCCGGGGGCAGGCAGTGCGGCCTTCACACATGGAGAGGGGCACAGGGGGTGGGATGTGCACTCGGTAGGCATTGTCAGTTCTCCTGCACCTTCTCTCATCGTTTAGGCAGTATCAGCTCCATGGGTGAGGTATGGCTAAACAGAGAAGCTACCGAACAAAACAGTACATGAGTTTCGGGTGTTAGTCCTTTGGGAAACCAAGTGGAGTCCATAATGCCCTTGGAGTCTCAATGGGCCAAACGCATCAGAAATGGAGACAGTACAGAAGATTATATCCTATCTCCGACCCTCTCAAGTAATGAAATTATTAGGTGAGGCCAGGGTGATTCTGACAGTCCCCAGAACACTGAATATTAAGTTATCTTCTGAATCCCATGAGGATCCTGGTGAGGTTGGAAGGGACAGCCTTGACTCCTGGGAACAGTGTTTCTGGTGATGTTTCACATACTCCCTAGTGACCAGAGAGTGGTTGAAGACAGCATGCCAGAGTCATAAGTCACCATCTCAGAGCAGGGGCCCTAGGTTAAAAAGATCAGAGAAATTAGCCCACATTTCAGAAATCTGTCTTCAGACACCCATGTCTGGTCTGGCCAGAAGCAGTAAAACCACATCTGTGTCACTAAGAAGAAGGTTCTTAATTAAATTCAGATGTACAAGAATATATTACCAGTCTATTTTCAGAATAATAATCTATAATGGACAAAAAAAAATCTAAACAGCAGCATAAGTGGTATAATAGCATTGGGCTATTAGCACACAACAAAAAAGCAGGACGCCTCACAGGCTCAGATCATTTCAATCCCACAGCCTTCCGGAGCACCACAGCTGTGGCACTCAGACATTTAGGAAGAGGGACTCCAGCAGTGACCTGATTAGGGGTGTGACCACAGGGACACAGCCCCAGCATATAGAGGGTAAGCATGTGGACTGGTCAGGGTACCCTCAAATCTACAGTGACATCTCTTTGGTGACTCTAAGAGTGATCCTCTCCAGAGCAGACCAACTGTGGCCTTCACAACCACAGTCCTGGGCTCTAGCCTGGGGAGGGCACCGTGTGTCCCATGGGTTCCTAACGCTCTTGCCCAGGGCTCCCACTTGTGAAATGGCTGCATAGTGATAACATGCCATTTACCCCATTCTCTATAGGTGTTACAAAGATTTGTGAGAACGGAATCCAAAAGTCGGCTTTGTGACCTTAACTACTTGGAAACTCAGTTTCCTCATCTGTAAAATGGGGAGAATAGAAACTCTGCCATCTGCCTCCCAGGATTGTGTGAGGATCAAATGGTATACTGTTCTGTTCAAATACTTCTCAGTCTGCAAGCTCTCATTCTGTGTGGTGATATTGTCTAAATTGTAAAGGTATACAATGAGAAGTTTGTTTCTGATGTGGGTAATGAGACTTCCTTCATCAAAAAGTTCCAGGGTGCTGCCTGGTTTTCAGTGTGTCAGGGCTTGGTCCATTCTAGGCATATTTCTTCTCTCTCTTTTTTTTTTTTTTTTGTTTTTTTTTTTGTTTTTCCAGAGACCCTTGGCCTCTTCCCTTGGCCTCACATACAAAAGACTTCTAACGTGTGTGTGTGTGTGTGTGTGTGTGTGTGTGTGTGTGTAGCTGTTTCTCTCCCCTTACCATCCCTGAAAAAGTGCTAGGATTCTAGAATGCATGTGAAACTTTGAGGGGCATGCTTGGTCTACCCCTTCACTCTGCAGATAAAGGCCCAGGGCACAGACACTTCCACACTTATGGCAGTCATGCAGTCATACTCATGCATGAAACTCATGGAGTTTCACTCGCCCTGTTCCTGGCTTCTCTTACAGCCTGGTGATGCCTGACCTTCACTGGGTCTTTGAGGCCACGGCTCACATTCAGGTCCTCCCTCCCTTCATAATAGCCACATTTCCCCCAATTTTGAGTGGGTAACTATGACTTAAGTTAGGTTTGTTATTTAGGATATGGGGGAGGGCTCACTGAGTGACAGTTTCTCTACCATCTGTTTACCTTCCTCTCCAGAAGATGAACTTACATCAATATTTTTACTAAAAATTGAGGTTATTTTGTGTGAAACTCTCCCCTGGTTTTCTTCATACTTACCTGTCCATATGAAGAAGGGTCTTTTATTTTGTCTGTGACAACAACTTTACATGTTTGCTAGGCATAGGGTGACTAATTATCCTGGTTAACCCAAGACTGAGGAGGGAGTGCCTGGGACTTTCAGTTCTAAAAATGTCTCAGGCAGACCAAAACAAGTTGATTTCCTCAGTAGACCACATACCCTGTCCCATTTCCAAACTCAAATTATTGAGTGAATTGATACCAAATAATACCACATTGCTATGTGATATTGGAAGCCACGAAGAAAACTGGAATGGATGAATGAATGAATGAATGAAATTATTTGTTTTTAAAAAAAACATCCACGAATGGGGGGAGAGAGAGAACCAGGAGGAGAATATCCTACTATCCAGGTGAACAGAAGAAGACAACATTTCCATTAAAGGATTCATGTAAAAATGTAGATCCCATTCATCAAGAAGAAAAAAGCTTGATGGTAAATCAGGGCAATTCATATTACATAAGAAACAGACCGCAATAGTGCCTCCCAATTGTTTTAACTTCATGGTGCACATTTCTAAAAATTGTAATGTCTGCAGCATGGAGTCCACTGAAAGGAGGCGCTACTTATGGCCAGGTGACCAACGAGGGACTTCAGGACCACAGAAACTCTCAGCCGGCTGAAAGCTGAAAGGGTCAGTATCTCCGCTCACTTGTAACCCACTGACCTCTTTGAACCATAGGACTACAGCACTTTGGCCTAAACACGTACGTCTAGACTCTGCTCCATTACAAATCCGAAATCCACTTCTGGGTTTCTGGTGAAACTAGTAAAGCCTAGTCAGTCAAACTCCCTCTGTTGACCCAATATTTCAAAGCTTCCTTAACAGGCATTTACTGCAATGGGACTAGTGTGGGTTCCTGTTTACATGTCTACTTCTTTCATCTAGGTTTATCCCATATGTACACAGAGTTACAGGTTGAGCAATGACCCAATGACTGGCAAGAAGGAAGTGATCCTAGATTACATTCAGCCTGCATTCGGTTGCTGACCTGAAATAAGTGTAACAAAAACATTAAAAAAAAAAAAAAAAAAGATACTGCCAACAAGTTAAATTTAAATATTCAGATATTTCTTATTAATGAATCCAAAACAACTGGCTTCCTTGAAAAATGGGAAGACCTGACAACACAGAGCCCAGTTCCCCCCATGAGACTAAGGGCCCAAGTACAGTGTACAGGGGTGCTGGCTTCCAGGATTCAGATCCCATCCCTGCTACTTCTAGGTAACTGTATTCGTGAATTTAACTCTCAAAGTCTTAGTTTCTCATTTCTAAAGACAACATTCAACGGATAGTATTTATTTTTGTGTACAGAAAAATCCTTAAAACAGTGGCTAACATATAATAATCGTTCAGTATATGCCAATGATTCCCCCACCTCACATCCCTTACATAGGTAGCTTTGCTATTTTTCCTGGCCCCGTGAGCATAACTCTTAGCCTGGATAGTTCAACCAAATGAGTTTGGCAACCGTGGTGCCTCAGGTCACTAGGTAATAATAACTCAAGTCTACATCCTTTCTGGGTTGATTGGCCCCATCCCCAGCCTGACACTCCCCATCTCTGAGCTTTCTCCCACCTTCTGCTGGGGCCCATAATGAAACCTGACAGTAGGGCAAAGGACACACAGCCATGCTGAGTCTTCAGACTTCCTAATTAGAGGTTTCTGGATAGAAGAAACATGGTTCTCCCAGTTGCTTCAAGGTGTCTCACTCACTTTCTAATATTACGTCTTTCCTAGCCATTTTGCCCCTTAGGTACCCCCAACACATATAAAGAGAAAATCTTTTGAGTAATTCAGTTAGCAAGTCGGTCAACAAGAAGACATGAATCCACAGGAAAATGCGGGGGTGATTTCCTCACAGAAAGGTGTTTTTAATAAACCAATTTCTGCTGCTAAGCAACTTTGATGAAGCTAAAGAGAGTCCTTGATTGTCTACAGTGGATTAGGTAGATGTTCTTATGAGTCAGAAGAAGGTACCAGAGAAAGTTTAACTCAGGCTGGGATGAGTGTAAAATATTTTGTAAGAAGCAAAATAGGAGTGGCATACACAGGTCGTGATGTCTAAGGGCTGGAGTTATTTTACTCACACTTTGGGGTGTCACACTTGTTTGGGGAGTTCACTGCAAAGAGCTGGATTGTTCATTCATAGCTGAGTGGATGGAGTAATGGTGTGAGAGACAGTCTCCCTGGTTCTCTCAAGAAGACTAATAATTAAAGTTGTGGTTAGATCTTACACCAAACTAAGGGAGGTCCAGTGGAACTCCCTGGAAGTGAGAAAGAGGCTTTGAGGCAGATTCGATGTTGCAACTGTCAAATCCCACAACATAGTCATTATGCTAAGGAGATGAGGTGAACTATGAGCCAGCCAGTAAGAACAGCTGGAGAGTGGTACCATTTCCGATTGCTCCAGTCTCCTGGCTCCATTTGGAGAGGTAAGGCAGGGGCTAAGTCAGCGCCACAGTTCCTTTTGCAAAATGTAACACACTGGGTGTCTACACTTCCCATTGCTGAAAACATGGAAAATCCTCTGGCGTAATTTCCTAAGCCTCTAAATATATATTTCCCCTAAGAACTAGATGTGGCTATTTCAACAAAGCCCATCAGTTAACATAAAGAACAACATTTGGAAGGGAGAATGTTTGTAGTGGGGAAGGGGGATTTCTTAGAAAATTCAATGACTTCTTTTAAAAAAAAGAAAAGAAAAAAAGAAAACTCAGTGACTTCTTTATAAATCTTTTCGGCATCTTTCTGATACTGAAAGAGTCTAATTAAAAATGTCTAGGGGCGCCTGGGTGGCTTATTCGGTTAGGCGTTTGACTCTTGATCCCAGCTCAGGTCAGATCTCACAGTTCCCGAGTTCAAACCCCACATCGGGCTCTGCGCTGATGGCACAAAGTGTGCTTGGGATTCTGTCTCTTTTTCTCTCTGTCCCTCCCCCACTTCTGTGCTTTTTTTCAAAATAAATAAACTAAAAAAAAAAATGCCTAAATAAACTATAAGCTTAATAACTATAAGTTGAATATACAACTGCAAGAAGTGTTAAGAATTGCTATTGTGACTACTTTTTGATCATCTTTGACTCTTGGTTCTTTCTCCTTTGCTGCTGATCTCTAAGAACATCACCAAGACCCAGGGCTTCTCATACTATATCTCTGTCCCTTCCTACTGCTTCATCTCCCTCCAGGCCGCTCTTTCCTCACACCTGAACTATGGAATAGCCTCTCAAACAGAGGGAGAAAAATTGAGAGGCTTAAAGAGATAACCACCTTCTGAACTCCGCCATACTCTCCTTCCTGCTGAAGGAGATAAAACAAACTCATGGCACCAAGCTGGGTCATATAATTCTGAGTTAGTGCCAGTCTCATTGGTCAGGAAGCCATTTAACTTCACTTTGCTTCAAGGTTTCCATCTGTAAAAGCAAAGGATATGACTTGCTCCCTACCCAGTATTCAGGACTATGCTGGAAAGATTCATGAACAAAGGTTTGGAGAGCTCCCGGAAGGAGTGGGGAAATCTGATCACCATGTGTGTTCAAGGAAAAAATGGAAACAGCCCTTGTCTGGGAAAATGAAAGAAGTCACCTCCAATCTGATGACAACTGTGTGCCATGAGGTTCAGCAGAGAGAAGGTGCCATGAACGCCAATGGAAGTTGCCAGAAAGTAATGGAGATAAGAAGAGTGAAGCAGACACCAGGATCCGTTAGCTGGCCAGCTCTCTTGGGAAGCTGAGCACACTGTCAAGGAAAGCCAAACATTCAAGAGACTTTTCCCACATAATCCGTGCTTTGGACGTCTTGTATATCTTTATCAGTTTGTTGGTTACATGGGTGAGTTCATCAAACTGTACACCTATGTAAATTTTATCTTAATTTAAAATCTATCTAATTCCACACAAATAAATGAGTTCCCTGCCCATGAACAGCTATACTCCAATTACTGATTTTTTAATAGTCCTCATATTTATATTTAACAAGATTAATGTATGCAAATATGAATATTCATGTATATCATAATCTACAGATTAAAATTGGCTGTCATTCTCTAGTAACTTATCTCTGAACATTTATAATGCACTGATAACCTTTCAAATGTCAGATATCTTTGGAATTATCAGAAATAAAATTAAACTGTGAGCAGCACACTTTTAGTGTTAAGTATTGTTTTATTGTTTTCTAATTCATTAAAAATTGGTAAAGCATGTATGGAAATGTAACAACTCTATCAGAATACTGGTTTGCCCAGGGGTGCCTGGGTGTCTCAGTCGGTTAAGCGTCCAACTTCGGCTCAGGTCGTGATTTCCTGGTTTGTGAGTTCAAGCCCTGCATGGGGCTCTGTGCTGACAGCATGGAGCCTGGAGCCTGTTTCAGATTCAGTGTCTCCCTCTCCTCTGCCCCTTCCCTGCTCTCTCTCTCTCTCTCTCCCACCCCCTCTCAAGAATAAATAAACATTAAAAAATTAAAAAAAAAAATATCGGTTTGCCTAAATGATCCTATACTCTTACTAAGCCTGGTAATAAAGTTTACCATATATATGATTTAGTCGTGGAGAAAAAATATATAACAACACTTATAACTGAATCCATGAATTAGTTGTTGTTTGGTTTGCAGTTCTAACATAAAAGATAAATATTGCCTAAGGTTCATGTGTGATTTTCCTGAGAACAACCAATTTCTGAAAGCAGTCTGAAGCTGGGTCCTTATTAAAGAAAGATCACACTTTTGTAAATCATACATACTTGTGAAATTCGAGTTTGTGTGTTTTCTTTCTAATAGGAAAATCAAATAAAGAAATAACTTATTTGAGAATAAATAATAATTCTCAAATTATTGCTAGCCAGTTAATTTGCTAGCTGTTTAATATTCTTGTCAGTATGAGTTCAGGTTTGTTCTTTAAAGGTGGTGAGGTATAATCACCACACCATCTTTCTCCTCATCATTACAGCTTGGGTCATCTAAGACTCTGAGATTTTCATGCTGAAAATTTACCCAGGACTACTCTAGGGACTAACGTCTGTGGGAAAGCCCCAGAAATGGGATTGGAAGAAGTTGAGCCCCCTTGCAAGGAAAAAAATGGAAACAGCCCTTTTCTGGGACAATGAAAGTAGTCACACACACACACACACACCCCCCCCTTTGTTGCCTGCAGTGGCAACAAAGACCCAAACTGATCCTCAGGAGGAACTTTGAAGATGGAAAGAGACTTCTCTAAAGACCCTTTTCGGGTAAGGGGAACCAGAATTTGTATTCCCACATCAGCTTATCATTGAATATGGGCTGCCCCAGAAAAGTGTCATGACCTTGAGCAAGAAAGCATCCTTTGGCATAGGGAGCCATTGGTAGCCAGGAGAATAAATGCCTCAGATGTGAAGGGGAATCTGATGTTGCACCACAACATCCACTACAATTGTCATGATATGAGTCTACTAAATGCCTGGCTATGTGCTAGCTTCTGACTATTGTCCTATTAGGGACAGAATTTTTAATCCCTTTTGTAGTTGGGGAAACTGAGGCTTAGGAAAGCTGAGTAATTGGCTCCAAGATCATCCAGCTACTGCTTAGCAGTACAATCAGAGTTCAGACACAGGCTACATGTCTCCAAAGCCTTTGCATTTGACCAAAACTGTCAGGGGGCTGGGGTCCCCTCCCACTGATCCGTTGTGTAGTCTTCACTAAACAATAGTTTTGAATCTCTTCTTAACCTGCATATGGAGACATCTTCCTGAAGCATTCACGGACCATCTAGGTCATCAGAAAGTGAGTAGGAAGGGGCCGCTGGGCCAGAGATAGAGGAATAACTTTCCTATGGATCTGCTTTCCAGGGCTGATAGTGTCTAACCATCAATTTGGAGGTGTCTACAGGGGGCAGTGAACTTGAGTGCCCGTAAGGCCAATGTCAATATCCAAAGAGCTTTTGGGCAGTACTGGTACCTGCAGTCAGATGGATGGGAGGGCCATAGCTCTGGGTTGTCCATCCACCTGGAACCAAGCCTCCAGGCAGTAGACAGGGGCAAGGAATATGGCAAGAGGAGGATGTGAAGGGTCCCAGCTGACAGGTGCCCATAGGGGAAAGTCTGGTCAGGCTGGACTAATAAACATTAATCCTGGCTTAAAAGGCCAAGATGACCTTTACTTGCTGACATATTTTTCCCACTACATTTATTACTGCTCCTGCTCCTGCTCTGCCGCCAGCTATATTAAGCTGTTTTCCCTTTCTACAACATTTACCATGTGCTTTCTCAGCTTCAGGCTTCTGCCTGAAAGACCTTTCTCTCTGGCTCCCTTCTTTATCTGGCTAACTCCCACTAATCCCTTAGGATTCTTCCAGGAAGCCTTCCTTGACCTTTCAAGACTAGGTTAGGTGACCCTCCTGTGTTAAGCCAAAGCAGCATGTGTTAGGAGGATTATATAATGACTGGCACATAATAAGCACTCTAAAAAGAGTGGCTGTTATTAATATTATCCTTCCTTGATGGTACCTATCACTCTGAATTGGAGACTATACATGCGTTGCCTGAGATTAAGCCTTTACTCTGTCTCCAGCCTGAGATTAAGCCTTTACTCCAGCACCTAATAATATTTGTTGAAACAATAAAAAACCTCAGTTACACAACTGGGTAAACACAGGAGAGTATGCAGGAGGGAATGGGGAAGGGCTCTCTTGCAACCTTCCAGAGATTGTCCCACAAAACCAATGCCAGTCTCTCCCCAGAGGTGGGTCTGAGCTTCTATCTATGTTGGCTATTCTGCTCAAGATTGTGTGAGCAATAGGGAGGAATCAGGCCTCTTGGCTGAAGACCTCAGAGCCTATAACTGGTCATGTGGGCAGAACCGCTGTTCACAAAGTGATTTCACCTCTCATTTTTTTTTAAATTTTTTTAATGTTTTTTATTTATTTTTGGGACAGAGAGAGACAGAGCATGAACGGGGGAGGGGCAGAGAGAGAGGGAGACACAGAATCGGAAACAGGCTCCAGGCTCCGAGCCATCAGCCCAGAGCCTGACGCGGGGCTCGAACTCACGGACCGCGAGATCGTGACCTGGCTGAAGTCGGATGCTTAACCGACTACGCCACCCAGGCGCCCCTCACCTCTCATTTTTTTAAGAGGCAGTGCAGCTTATGGAATAAACATGGGATTTTGGGTCAGACACACATGCATTCCAATCCAAACCACCCCCCCCTTTTTTAAACTTAGAACTGTGGGATAACTTTAAGAATCTTTGGGACAAAGATCTGAATCCCAGCTGGATATGAATCCCATCTCCTTCACTTCCTTGCTGTGGGACATTAGACATGCTATATAACTTCTCTGTGCCTTAGTTTTCTCATCTGTAAAATGGAAATAATTCTTCTTTCACAGGTTATTATGAGGATTGAATTAGTTAATCATTGTAAAGCTCTTAGAACAGGGCTTGGCATATTGTAAACACTGTGTCAAGGTTTATCATTCTAAGCCTCAATTTTCTCATTGGAAAAGTGGATATAAGTAGATCAGTTAGTTCAGTGCCTAACATAAGGCATGATCTCAGTAATTATTATTATTATTTCTATTACTATTACTTCTTCTATAAGTGGAAGATACTTTCTTAGGGTGAACTTCATTGCATAACAGAAACGTTTTTCCTATGGATGCTTTTGGTCTCTGTTGATGATTGGGAGAAAAAAAGCTGTTTCTGTGTGGTTTTGAACCAGTCTCTTCCCTTGTGCCTTGCTTGTCTCACTAGTCCCCTGAAAGCCTCCTTTATGGACCCAAACACTCCAATGCATACTTATTTCTCTGATCTATAAGCAAAGGAGGAATGTATTAATTTTCTTGGACAACCATAACAAAGTACAGTAAACCTGATGGCTTAACACAGCAGAAATTCATATTCTCACAGCTCTGGAGTCAGAAGTCTGAAATCACAGTATCAAGGGGGCCACACTCCCTCTGAAAGCTCTATGGGAGAATCTTTCCTTGCCTCTTCCAGTGTCTTCTGACTCCAAGCCTTCCTTGGCTTGTGGCAGCCAAAATCCAATCTCTGCTTTCGTTTTCATATGACCTTCTCCCTCTGTACGCCTCTGTCCCAAATCTCCTTCTGCCTCTCCCCGCTAAGGACATCTGTCATTAGATTTAGGATTCACCTTAAATTCTGTAATTTTTTCTCTTGATAGCCTTAATTATATCTGTGTCTGCAAAGACACTTTTTTCCAAATAGTTTTGCATTCATAGGTACCAGGGGTTAGTGCATAGACATGTCTTTTGGGCCCAACTGGTCAACCCACTGTAAGGGCTAATGGGGTTCTAACTGGGTCTAAATAGAACCCATCCCTGTTCCTTTTCCTTGTACACTTGTTCCAGTCTCATCCATACCTCTTTAATGGTCCCTCACAGCCAGAGGGACCTAGCAGCAAATTCACTCCTTCCTGGCCTCTACTCTGGCCCACATCTGCACCTGTTTCCTGTCTCGGGATTCACTGTGAGCAGCACACGGACACTTGAGCCCATGAAGGCTTATTCTGCTCTGCCCACCCAGTTGCCTTGCAGACAGCAAGGAGAACCAGATGTCACGCTGGACCTTGCAGTGCCAGCTTGCCCCACCTGGCTCTTCACCAGGGTCATTTTGGCCACACATCAGGTTTCATAGATGAGCCCAAAGCAGGAGGCCCTGGTGAGCTGGAACAAGTAGAGGCAGTGGATCTGGGTCAGATCAGGAATTATGTTTGCACTTGGACCTGGAAAATAGGCTCAGAGAAAGAATCTGGGTCAGAAGCTTGGCAGACTGGCAGGAAATACAAGGCCTGATACACAAATTAAAATAGAGACTAGTTTTTATCCACACAGGCCATTTCTTAGTCTCCAAAGTCTTCTTGGGGTGGGCCTGTGATATGTGGTATATGCTGTATTATAAGGACCAACTAAATTTAGCATATATTCATGGAGCATTTGCTACATGCTAGGATCTTGGGAAACAGAGAGAGGTAAGACATAATCCTTGTGTCTTCAAGTTCATTAAAGAATAGCAGGGGACACATACACATAAAGATTGTCATAAAATGTGATAATTCTATGTGCACAATGTTATAAGAAGTCCAAGGAGAGAGTAACTCATTCTGCCTGAGTTAGGGAATGCATCACGATGGGGGCACAGAGGAGGTCACATTTGAGTGGGAGTCACATTGTAAGGAGAATCTGGGAAGAGCAGGAAGTGTACCGTCCATCCAGCTGATCAAGTGAGAGCCTCTTCTCCTTCTATTTGCTGGCCTCATCCAAAACCTGGACCTTGCATGAAAAGAACCACTTTTTTGATTAACAATCTAGAGACAGATATTAAACTTGTCCTGCAGATAGGCTATGGCCCAGGGAAACAACCAACTAAAAAGCCTCTGGTTTTGAGGAAGTGTTTTGGTGGGTACTGGCTCAAACAGTAGAGACCCCATAGCCACCACTGATGCTATCCAGATAGTAGTAAACTTTAGAGCCTCAGCATGTTATAATCATGTATCACCACTGAGATTATCATGTGGCCTATTTGGATATTTTTCTTCTTAAAAATGCTTTCTAGGAGCACCTGGATGGCTCAGTTGGTTAAGGGTTGACTTCCGCTCAGGTCATGATCTCACGGTTCATGGATTCAAGCCCCATATCAGGCTCTGTGCTGACAGCTCAGAGCCTGGAGCTTGCTTTGGATTCCATGTCTTCTTCTCTCTCTGCTCCTCCCCCACTTGCGCACACTCTCTCTCTCTCTCAAAAATACACATTACAAAATTTTTTAATGCTTTCTATGTATTTTATATATAACATTGATGTCTCTAAAACCCAAGAAGGCATTTATGATCTCAGTCTCTAATAAAAGGTAAGAAGGCTATTGCTCAATGCTCCCTGTTCCATATATTTTCAGTATTCAATGGATATCTCTTTGAACTTTCTTGGATGTGTCTTGCAACCAACATCTTTGTAATTAGTAGTAATATTTCTAAATTAGTAAATGGGGCCTCAGTTTTATCTTTTTAAATTAATTTTATCTAATGGGATATTAATTTTATCTAATTATTATTGGGTCACATTAATAACCTAACAGGGTAAGTAAGTTCAAATGTATAGCAATATTAAAACAAACATGGATATATTATTCAGCATTTTATACATGCGCACACACACACACACACACATATATATATGGGGGTATATCCATCAATGAATATATATCATTTATATTTTATATATGTATGTACAAATCTACATCAGCACTGCATATGCATAAAATTCAAATAAATTTTAGAATCAAAACAATAGACTTCAAAAAACATGAAAGAAGCCAGACATAAAAGGCTACATATCATGTGAATCCATTTATATGACATTCTGAAAAAGGCAAAATTATAGGGTTAAAATTCATATCAGTGGTTTCCAGGGACTGGGAGTGAAGAAAGGAAATTACAGAGGAACACGAGGAAATTTGAGATGACGGAAATGTTCTATATCTTGATTGTGATGGTGGTTACATGATTGTATATACTTGTAAAAATTTAACCAACTGTACAGTTTAAAAGGATTAATTTTACTTTATGTAAATTAGATCTCAATAAACCTGACTTTACAAAGAGTCAGGTTACTTTGGATTCCCTTTCCAGGCTAATTCACTGCTGCATCCATTCTTTCTTATCTGATTTTAGAAAAACCTGGTGAGAAGAATTTGAGAATTACCCAACTAATGTCTCTTCTCTCTAAAGAAGGGGGTTTGAGTACGATTTGAGTGATATGGACTGCCAAACCTTGAACAATTTAAACTTGAGCAAGCATTTCAGGAGTAGGAGATACAAGGTGCCTTCAGATATATATAAAATACCAACAGAATTACACACAATATTTTAGAGATACATAATTATTTATCCCAGCTTTCCTAAACTTCTTTATTTGTGAAAATGCTCACCTGCTGCTGTATACCAGTAAGGCATTTGTATCAGTTTCCTGTGGTACAAAACACCATGGACTGGGTGGCTAAAACAACAGCAATTCATTTTCTCATAGTTGTAGAGGCTAGAAGTCCAAGATCAAGGTGCCAGCAGAGCTGGTTTCTTTGAGGTCTCTCCCCTTAGCATGGAGATGTCCATCTTTCCTCTTGTGTCTTCCAATTGTCTTCCTTCTGTGTGTGTCTGTCTTAACCACCTCTTTTATAAGGGTACAGTTGTATTAGATGGAGGCCCATCTAAATGATGTCATTTTGACATCATTACCTCTTTAAAGACCCTATCCCCAAATGCAGTTACCTTCTTAGGGGTTAGGACTTCAACATATGAATATAGGGGATCCATTTCATCTCATGGTAGCACGTTTCCCACGCCTTACTTCCTTTACCATATGTTCTTCTTTTACAATCCTAGCCATCCCTCTGGCCGTACGATTTCTCCCAAGATGTAACTTGCTCTCTCTTTTTTTCTACTTGGTTACTTCCATGCTCTGGTCAAACATTTGCAAGAGATGGAAGGCAACTCAAGCACTAAAATACCCTAGGGATGCCATGACGCTGTCTGCAGACCCAGATGGAAACGTGTGTCATTGAATGTTTTTGTTTGTTTGGGTTTATACCCTACAAATTCTCTCCTCAAAAGGTTATGTGGAGCTGCTTTGAACTCTTAAACAATGTCAGGAATGTATCAGCCATGTCAGAAAGTACTTCCCACGGTGCACATAGCCTTATAATTGCTGCTACCGCACATGTAAGTGGTGAGAAATAGTTGAAGAGCAAATCAGCAGCAAGGAAACAATTGTCCAGTTTTTAACTCCAGCTTCTGCAGCTAGCATGGATAATAAATGGTCACACAAAAGTCAGATCCTGAAGTAACTTATTTCTGAGCAGTGTAATCATCGCAAGCTGAAAATATTCCTCTTCCCACTGAAAGGCAGGGAGACTTTATTGAACTTCTGGCAGAAGGAGCATCTGCTGGCTCAGCTTCCTCTACCACAAGACGGTATTCCCAGGCAGATCTTGGGAGAATTGGAAGCAAGTCTCTCCTTCAGTATTTGCACAGTCTCATAGGGCAGAAAATGGAAATATAAATAACTCAGACTGTACGTCTAAAAGCAGTTGATGCAGACTCTGTACCTTTAGGTTCCACTTTTGAGCAAACAAAAGGCTGAGAACTCTTTAAAATTAATACTAGGACTAAGAAGTGATGCAGCTGGCAAGGTTTCATGTGAGGTATGGATGGGGATCGGTGAATGATACAAATCAGGATGGTAAAAACCAAGAGGACCTAGATAGGAAGGAAGGCAGAAACATCTGAGATTGCAACACCACACTCCATAAGGAAGGGAACAAAGCAGTAACCATGGTACAGCCACCCTCTATTGAGCAAGGCCTGCACTAGATTCTCTACCTATTGTGGGCCCAATCCTCAAACTGCACTGCTGTTTGCCTCTTATCACCCCCTAGTTTGCCGATGAGGACAGTGAAGCCTTGTAACATGTAGTACATCACAGAAGTAGAGCCCAGGTATCAAATCTTTTTTATGCCCAAGCCCATTTTCTTCTGCAGCCCATGATAATGGCTATTTACTCATTCATAGCTTATTGTATTGAGTAAATGGAATAATTTGAGGAAACTGAAAAATTTATTTCTTCATAGTTCATCGTATTGAATACATAGAATAAACTTTGATGAAACTGAACACTTAATTTCTAAGGGTGGTTTTAATTCTGCTCAAGTGATTTTTTTCAATTGTCTTCATAAAGTTCAAAAAAACATCACAGCAGATTCTGCTAAGAGGTTGATGCTTCAAACAAGGGAACACAGTTGATTTTTGTGTTCCAAGGTTCTGATGTCCAGAGCATACCAACTTTATTAAAGAGTGTAGCCCCCTATTGAAAGGGGTGCAATTCACCCCTCTCCACCCAATTCACAGCAGTTGGGGAAGTGTGATCTCTCCAGGGATGGGATTGCTGTCCAATGGGAGACAGGACAGACAGGGTTTCTGAACAAGAAGTGAACAGATAGATTTGATTACAATATGCCCAAAGTGAGTAGGGGATTGCTGTAATGCTTGGTGCAAATTGGAAAGGTTGTAGGGACAACTGGGAAGAGTCCAGGAGGGAAAAACCTGATGAAGGAAAGTGAGTAGAAGAGAAGAAGGAGCACTGAGTGATGGCAGTAGTGGTAGTTTGAAGTGCTGTTTGGCCTAGGACTTACCCAAACATGGTTGGATTAGTACCAAAGCTTTTGATCCCTGGGTTGGATTCTGAAACTTCTAGCTAGATCTGCCCTGACTCTGGTGCCTTGTCTTCTGAGTTCCCACAGCCTGTGACTCAGGCCTGGTGTTTTCTTGGGTGGGGAGGGGATAGGACAAATGACTAGATCAGTAGGAAAAAGAAGGATGACTGGCTACCATTATACCTGCAACCTCGAAGGAGGCCCTGCTTCTGCTCTGACTCATGCAGTTGCTGTCATAGTGTCTCTGACTCAACCAGCCTAGAAACCCAAGAATCAACTTTGACACCTCTGACTCCCACAGGCATTACATCTGGTCTCCAACACCTAAGGATTTTATCCCAGATTATTATTAGAACCCATTCCCCTACTCCATCCTACTGCCAGTGCTTTGGGCCAGGCCCTGATCCTCCTTCATTTGGACCTAGTGCCTCCTAACTGGTCTTCCTGCCACCAGTCTACCCATTACAGTCCAGTGTCTAAACCACCACCTATGTGATCTTTCTGAGAAAGAAATGATTCCTCTGCTGTCCATTGCCAGAGTAGTGGTTCTCAACTGGATGCTGCCTTAAAGTCCAAGAAACCAGGAGAGAAATTGCACATTTATGCTATGTGGCAGAGAGAGTTAATGATGAACAAATATTCTGCGTGCACCCCCATGTGTTCTACCCTCTCCTGGGGTTAGGTTGTAGCATGTGACTAGTTTTGTCTAATGGACTGTGAACAAAAGTGAAAATGTGACTTCCAGGCTGAGATAGGGTACCTCCTCCATGTCCAGGAACCTTGGAAGAAGTGTTCTCAGTGGCTTTTCTACAGCATGGAGGAGGGCTTCCCAATCCACAATGGACCTCACTTGAGCAAGAGTAAACCTACATACATTAAACCACTGAGATTTGGGAGTTTGTCTGATACAGCAGCTGAAGTTGTATATCTGACCAATACACCCCATGATATGGCTTATCAGTGTGGCTTTTCTCTCGAATGATGTTTTATCAACTCAATTTGGTAACACACTGTGTCTCATACTTACCCATGACTCTGATTGGATGTCATGGAGGTTGGATGACCATTTAAAAATGGGAAACAAATTAGTTACTTCTTAATAAATGTAATATTTGGGAAGATTAAAAAGAAATCTATGAAGACACGATCAATTAGGAAGAAAGTGTAAAGAGGCAGTCCTTAAGAGTGAATATTGGGGACCACTGGACTACAGGATAAAGTCCAAACATGAAGCTCATGTCAAAGCAGAGAGGACACAAAAGCCTTCCTGGCTTTTTTAGTAATGACTTGTGCCTGTGTTTCAGTCAACCTGGACCTCAATTCATTCCCCAATCACACTTTGCCTTTCATGTGACCTTGCTAATCCTTCATCCTCAGCCTGTCCAACTCCTCCTCATCCTTCAAGACCCAGCTGAAATGTCACCTTCTTCACTGAACTCCCATGTCCCTCAGCCATGATCTCAATCATAGCACCTCTTTCATAATATTGGAGTTTTTTCTCAATCAGATCTGACTCTTCATTAAAATGCAAACTTCTTTGCACAGGTAGTGATGTAGTGATTCCTTTTTTCATCTCTGCCCCAGAACCCTCGAATAATGCCTGGCACGCAGGAGGTATTCACCAGCTTCTTTGGGAAGAAGTGCTTTCTAGGCACCCCAGATGGTGATTGATAAACTATTTATGTAAGTGGCCCCCTTGCTGTTCCTTAAGCATGTCAAAATTGTTCTCTCCTAAGAGCCTTCACATTCGCACCCACCTCTGCCTGGAACCTCTTCTCCCAGACCCCACAGAGCTCTCTCCCTCTCATCAGTCAGGACAGACACCTCTTTCTTAAAGAGGAGCTTTCCCTGGTCACTCTGCCCCTCTCTCTCCTTACTCTGCTTTATTTCTTCATGGTATTCACCATCTGGCACATTATATTTTATATTTCTTTTTTGTTTGTTTACTATTTATCTCTCCCAGGAGACTATAAGTTTTGTGAGGCCAAGGGCTTTGTTTGTTCATTGTACAAGACTAGTCCCTGAAACCTCATGGGTACTCAAAACTCTCAGAATGAATAAATAATAAAAGTTATCACACTTTAAGAAATCAAATCTGAAACCTAGCCTTACATTCTCAAGTGCTGTCTTTGTGAAGCCGTAAAACTCGAGAGTGAGAAAGGAATTTAGTAGGTTTGCTTTAGCCCAGTATTTCCATTCAGCTGAAGTGGAGACTTCAGGAGAGTTGCTCACAGAGTTGAAGCTAGACCCCTTGTCCAACCCCTGGGTTTTGACTCTAGTGCAGTGCCTTACATGTGGTGAACATTTGGTCAATGAGAGTTAAGTCAAATTAAAAGGGGAAAAGCCTGAAAAAAGTTTGTTGTCTATGTGGTATACCTTTCTGCCTCAAAATAAATTGAACATCAAAGGACATAGACCTCCAAGAGAGTTGCTTGAGAAGGCAGAATTGTGGCAGGTGGGGACCCAGGCTCTCACCCAGGACATGATGGGTAGAGTCAAACCAGTTAGCCACACAACTACCTGACCCTAGAGAATGGAAGCCCCCTAAAATCAGCAGACATGGCTAGCTTTGTTTGCTGGTCACCAAGAGCTGTTTAGGGCCATTAGAGAAAAGAATCTCTCTTTTGACCCATAGGCCAGACGACTGCCAAGGAAAAACGAGAAATACAGTGTCAGTTCAGTATGATAGTAGTGATGGAGATGCCCAGAAACTAAAGCTCATTCTCTCCTCAGCTACTTTGCATACTGGGTCAGTCAGTGAAATTGTGGAGACCTTCACTTGTGAAATAAATCCTACAGTTAGGAGTAATCAATGTCTCATCACCAAGCACATATTCAAAGACTATAAGACCTAAATTATATGTGCTAGTGCTGCAAATTGCCAATCAAACAATGCCTTCCACAATGGAAGAACAAACATAATGAAGCCCTAGTTGCTAGAATCTAACAAAACTGGTCATACTATTTCTTCATCTTTCCTCTAGATTGAAAATCATCGCCTTTTCTATATGTTCTATACGCCTTTCAGCTTCTGCCATCAGACAGCCAGAAATACAAAGAGCTTTTTGGCTAAATACCCACTATTAAACAAATTAGGAGATTTCATAGCCTGATGCATGATTCTCTAATATGCACCCCAATACAACCAGTCCCCTCACCTGTAACCATCGCAGAGGACCTCAGCGACCACAGGGTGGTCTGAGCCTGGAGGCTACCTCACAATCCCATACATCCAAAAAGCTTCTGCTAGGCAGTTAGAGCTGGCATTTGAAATGAAATGATTCACTATCCTAGGTTTTAGTTGTATAAAGCCAGGACCTAAATGCATAAGCTGTCCTAAATCTTCTATTTATCTCTGGGTCATGTATTTCTGAATGAAAGATAGTTGCCTGTCTTGCAGGATTTGTATTCCTTCTTCCTTCCCCTCCCTTCCCTCCCCTCCCCCCATTCCCTTCCTTTTTGTCTTTTTTCCCCATACACATACAAGGCATAATACAGAACTCAACCATTTTTTCTCAGTGAACTGAACACTAAATTATAAATTTTCAAGTCCCTCATGATCTGCCATTTCTCACTCCCTCTTTTCCTATTAAACAAAGCCAATCTATGTGTGGCACGGTGCCCTTAACCTGTGTCCTCAATCTACTTGGTTGTGCAAGATGCAATGTTTTGGTGAGTCACTAGGTGGCATCTAATGGAGGCATTTGGAGGACTATCCCAGAAAGCGCATTTTTAGAGCACTCCACAGTTCTCCATGTTGGCTGCCATTGTCTGGTGGGCGTGTTGGAGTTAATCCATTGCCATCTGTCTTTATTTTGCTAACTTACTCAGTCGGACGCCACACAATTGAGTTCTGCAAATGTCGGCTCTCCAGTACAGCAATTACAAAGTCTCTTTCTAAACAATATCACCGCACGGCATTCTTCCTGCCTTGCATAGCGCTTGAAGCATTTAGGTTCATTTTGATTTGCTTTGCTTCTAAGGCTCTTCATCTTCAAAGATTAAGAAAAATTAGTCTGAACTCAAAGCCGCAAGAAGGCATGGTTTCTCTTTCCAAACTGAGAACATGCTAGTCGACATGTTCCTATTACACAAAAAACCCATGCAGCATAGCAGAGGACTTGGGCTGTGCTCATACAGCCCACACCAGCACCACTGCCTCCTCCAGGATGCAGACACTCCAAATCCATTGTGTGGTTTTTGAGAAGGTTGTTATTTTAATATTTGAGGGGCTGGTGGGAGGGGTGAGGAGTGAAGCATGTGGCAGTAGGAAGAGAAGCGGAAAGGAAAAAAGGAAAGAGAAGGGAGGGGAGAATGAGCTGGTATCTGAATGACATCTTTCCATTGCTGGTCCAAAGAGGGGTGAGGTAATAATCTCAAGAGCCTGGAAATGGTATTTGTTCTTCCATTGCTTGCTTATTCGTTCCTCCATCATGTATGGAAGACTCATTGTCTGTGTGAGGCACTATATGAGATGCCCCAGGTCAGGGTAGGAGCAGCTCACCTAGAGTCACGGCCCTCTTGGAGCTCACATCTTGTATGCAGGCAGAAGTTAATCCAACACAAGGGTGATGGCTGTTGTGAATGAGAATGTTTCACAAGCACATGATGGCAGCCCTCACCTCATGTGGGGGTCAGAGGAGGGTCTCTGAGATAGGTGAAGAGGAAGGAGGTTATAGAGTATCGTTCTTTCTGTGCTCCCATATGCTCGCTATTGTGATTTGCAGTTAGCAGATGCTAAATTAGGACCGATTGATTGGGTGACTAAGTAGCAAGTTTTTATTGGACATAGAGTGAGGGAGATCTAGCAGCATGGGAACCACAGTGAGAACACAGCACAGCCCCTGAGGAAGAGGCAAGAGGTTCTCTCACACAGCACAGAGTTCCGTTCTCACTGCTCTGTTTGCCTATTTCTTAGCTGGGGCTTGTTTTTCCTTACAACCTGTTTTCTCCTTAATTACTTGCGTTTGCCCCTATTTCTCCACCAAAATTATATTAAGATCTTCTTTTGACATTTAAGTCCATTTTGTTCAAAGTTATAAAGTACTGACCAACCAAAAGTGAATTAAACATTAGGGTAGTAGTTTACCCTACTTTTTTGAAGAGAGTTCTTCAGATTTGATTCACTAAGTTTTAGAAAACATGAGGCAAAGAAGAAACAAGGAAAAAGGAAATCTCCTCTGATCATGTTTATTTGCCTCCTTCATTGTATTTCTCTGCTTTCAAGAGTAACTTCCAATTTATTCTACTTTACTTTTCAGCTATAAATAAAGCAAAAGGAGCCTGTGTCCTGACACATTGGCATATGATTTAAGCAAAGGAAGGCCTACTGAACTATAGTTTTTAGGAACTGTAAGTTCCCTGAATTTTGTTATAGGTGCTGGAATAGATAGACATTTTAGTAGTTTAATATGGTCTCATTGCTTACCAGTGCCTTTATAAATGACCCAGTCTCATAGGACTTTATCTTGATAACCCTATTTATTTGTCATTCAATATTTGAGGTCTGAGTCATTTAAGGTCATCTCCTGGGAGAATTGTACCAATAGGTAATTTGAAGACCAACCTCAGCAACAATAATACGAGAAGGCTTTGTTTTGCTTTATTTCGGTTACCAGATTCCTGGAGGGGGTGAAATTCTTCTGCATGGACGTGGTAACCATGAGAAGTTCAGGTGGGTGAGGCTGTCCTGGGAGAGTGGCTTGGTCTGTGTGGTGGCTATGGGTAGAGTGGTGTGCCCTGTTGCTCCCAGCTCTCTGGGATCTGCCTACACTGTGAACCTGGAGAGGGGTGTGCGCAGGGGACAGTGGGGATGCGAGGGGAAGAAGAAACATTTCTGGAGCTGAGTAGGCCCTGGAGAGACAACCCCTTAGAGTGGCCACAGGTTACCATGGAAACCTCCGAGGAGGATGCTGAAGGCCCCTGGAAGCAGTTCTGAGAATGTTCTTCCAGTTTTGACATCTCATTACATTTGACATATCTGACCACACTCATTCTTGAGAATTTTCCTTCCTCATCGTATATGACATGAACCCTCTTGTTTCTGCTCTTTACCCTGAGTGACCTTTGTCAGCCTCTTCTGCAGATGCTTGCTTTACTCCCTCTTCATTCACTCATTAACCATGGTCATAAAATCCTTGGTCTCAGAACCCCTGCCTTCTTTCCCCTCTCTTTTCTGAGGCATTCCTCCGTTCTTGGTTTGAGCTATAAGTCGTCTAGAGAAGACACATCTGGGATTCAGCAAAGACAGGGAGAAGGCTAGCGTTTGCTGATTTGTTGAGTGCTTACGACGCACTTTGCAGGTCCTTGTCCTGTGCATATATGGTGCTTCAGTCCGTCCCTACAATAACTCTGCAAGGAAGGCATGTCATTATCCTTTGTCCTTTTACACACTTGTATCTTTTGTCTGAAATTCTTTTTCTTCCTCTGTATTCTCATCTCCCAAATTTATTCTCCTTTTTAAAGCCCAATTCAATGACCATTTCCTTTATGTCATCTCTCTTAACTCCCCAGACCCCACTAAACTCTTCGTGTGAGTTCCATGGCACTAACATCATCTTTCTATTAGATTATTTACTACGTTATATTACACAGTACAGTTTACAAACTTATTTATCCCCCAAAGTTGTCTTTGGGATGCTAGGAGACAAGATGGGGTCTTCACTATCTGTGTCTGGGTATCCTAATATCCCAGTGCTTAACACATAGGCAGGTGCTTAAAGCACCTTCAATTATTATATGATACCTAGCCTTGGTTTGCTCCGTGTATTATCTCAGAGAATTCCCACAATAACTTTGTGAGGTAGGTTATCATCCCTGTGTCACAGATGAAGACAGTGAGGTTTGGAGAAGTTAAATAAATTGCCAAAAAGCACCCAGGCAGAAATGGGGCATGAACCAGCAGAAACTGAAGCCAGAGTCCACACTATACTGCATGGTCACTCTCTGGCTGGGGCGTATGCTGCCACTGTTTTCTGACAGTGAGCAGAGAAGAGTGCTTAGCAAGGGCCCTGGTACAACCCAATGCTGAATAAAGCATACCTGAATTCATGACAAAGGAGTAAATGAATGAATCCATATCTATAAGTCTTTCATATATTCCAACCTGATTCCTGCTCATTCAGCCTCCCCCTTGGTTCCTCCCTTTTATTTCCATAAATGTTCCTTCAGTCCCAATCTCTCTCATCTCATGCCTACTACCTATGACACCTTCTTGTCCCTCAGGCCCCCAGCCTCCTTCCTCCTCTCCCTGCACCCAGCCATTCTAAATACACCTTCTGAAAATTAATTCTGAAATACTATTGTTGGATCTATACTAAAGGGTTGATTCCAGCCTCTGACTCAAGGTTAAGTACAATCCAAGTACTCAAGGCTAACCACCAACGTATCGCCCTCCCTTATGCCTCCATCATTTTGAACCAAGCAATTTTGTTTACTTCCCCTGGGACACAATTTGCCTGTTTTGCCTCCAGATCTTTGCTGAAGTCATTCTTCTGTGTTTTGAACACCTACTGTATATCAGGAACTTAGCTGGGTTCTGGGAATACAGAGATTAAAGCTTCAGTCTCTGAAGCTCATAGATTAGTGGAGAGATGGCTGCAAGAGCAATTACAAGGCACTGTAATTGTGGTAGACAATTCACAGGAAAGCCCGGTTGCTATGGAAGCACATAGGATGGCCTCCTCCCACATCTCCAGTAATCTCATCCCTCAGCTCTCCCAGGGCGCTCTCTGGGCCTGTCCCTCATTTGCTCCCTCAGGCCTTCTTCCTCACAGATGCAATCAGATTGTTCTACACTTACCTGTATCTTTTGATTCATTCATCTGCAAAAAAATATTTTTTTGAACTTGGTCTCTTCAGCTGGTAAACTGTAATGGGGGAGGAGAGGACAAAAGGAGGCCAACTCAGGGGCGCCTGGGTGGCGCAGTCGGTTAAGCGTCCGACTTCAGCCAGGTCACGATCTCGCGGTCCGTGAGTTCGAGCCCCGCGTCGGGCTCTGTGCTGACAGCTCAGAGCCTGGAGCCTGTTTCCGATTCTGTGTCTCCCTCTCTCTCTGCCCCTCCCCCGTTCATGCTCTGTCTCTCTCTGTCCCAAAAATAAATAAACGTTGGAAAAAAAAAAAATTTTTAAAGGAGGCCAACTCAAAGGAAGAACGGTGTGCCTACTCAGGGAAAATGCATCCCAGAGAAGAACAATGTGGGTGAAAAGCATGGTTTGCCCTAACTATCCCCTTTGGTGTCCCCTGAAGAGAAAGGGTCATATATAACTCAAACCTGATCCACTAAACTTTGTAGGGGTCCCCTTAAGGAGTGGGTCACAGAAGACAGGGTGCTGTTTCCATGCAGCTGGACAGACTATGAAGCATACAAGACACATCCTCAGAACTCCAAGAGATATTAGAGGAGCCAGAACTAGACAACATCCCATGGAGGATACAGTTGAGCAAACAAAATTTTCTCCTAAGGGTTGACAGTCTCATTTGTGTCCCAAGCTGATGAAACTTAGGGAATATTCACGCGTAGTTTGCTTGCGACTCTGTAATGATTTGCTAATCAACTAAAGGGAAGCAGGTTCCACAAGAGATGATCCCAGGAAAAACATAACAACTGGCAAGACTCACCATGGCCTGGCTGGTCCCACAAGCTTCCCCACCATCCTGCCAGAAGAACCCTGTCTTTCTAGTACCTGGATTCCAGGCACTTGGTTGACATGTAAACATGTCAGCGGCATCTACGGTTCAGCCTTCTTGCTCTCAGGTCCAGCATGTTTCTCTGTGGCTCCAAGCCCCACTCACTTCAGCTTCCCCAGATCACCTTTTTCCACTACAGTCATCTCCCTTGAACCAGCCAGTCAGCAAGCCGAGGAAGTCTCTGCTTTCCTCACAGTCCTGAGGAGTGGGTGCTGGGAACTGGGATGTGGGTGTTCTCTTGGCTCCGCGCTATCATTCTGGGGGCTCAACGACATCAGTCAGAGTCCCCTACTGGCTGAAACTCCCTTGCCATGAGGGATTTCATTTTATGTCTGCAGTTCACAGGTTGAGGGGGTGATAGTGAGAGGAGGAACGTGGAAAGAAGAAAGGATGCCACACATCACTAAACTCACTATAGCTTTGGGGCAGAGATACAGAGATTTGGTAAAGGTCCAGAAATCCACATGCTGGGTTGTGCTTACTAAGTCTGCCTGTGTGTTGAGCTAAGCAAACAGATCTCCTGTCTCCTTGACAACCAGAATACAAGCATGTTTACCTATATTATCTACCCTCTTTGCTGAAGCCAGGGCATAATTAGTGGAGAAAAAACTATAGGGTTTTCACCAGCTGAAGCTAGGTGAAAGAGCCCACATATCTTAAATGTCTATCTTTCACTCCTTTCTAGGCCAGGAGTTACCTACTCAACTTCATTCACATCTCACTTGTCAAATTAATCAGTCCTGCCTTTTACTTACCAGTGGAAAGCTAATATAGGTTTGCCTCTCCCTGTCAGTCAACACTATTGAAGGGCCTGGTAAGAAAATTTGCTTGGAAGGTTTTTCTGGAAAGTTCTATTTATAAAGGCACACCTCAATGGCCCTAGACAGTAACCATAAAGAACCTCCTTTGTGTGGGAAGAATAGGGCCATGTTGTCACCATCTTGAACAAGAAGGAGAGGCCTATCCTCCTCTTGATAGACCCCACACCCATGTTTGCTGTGTTGACATGTAAGGCATACTGCATTAGTTACAACGTGTTTGAAATGATCTGAACCTGGAGATTTGCCTAATAAGTGGGACCATCTCAAGGATATGGAAGGCAGCAGGCTCTGAATACTTAGGGATCCCAAGAACGCTGTCTCCTGAGATAAACAGCAACTAGAATAAAGAAGGCATCCTGGGAAGATGGAATCTTACCCCTTAAGTCTGGAATGCCCTTTCCCTGTGACTGTCCTAATCACCACAGCCCCAAGCCAGTGGAGAGGATGGTCAGTATGGGAGGACAGTATCTTGACTTCCTCCTGACTGGACACAAAGGGCCTATGAGGCTGTATTTGGAGTGAGTCATCATGTTGAGCATGGTGCACACCCACACACCTGAGCTTATACTCACAGGGTGGAGGAGGACAGGATGGAAGCCAACTGGGGAGAGGGAAAGAATGAACATGAGTATAGAGGCCCTGATTTTTCAAAAACAGTTATTAAAGCAAATGTGATGAGAGGAGTAAAGTGACTTGCTTCTATTCCCTTCTCTCCCCATGCCAGGTCTTTTCAGGATGTTTGCAGACTGTGTGGAGAATAGGAGGGGCTTGTAAACACACGTAGTCCTATTTAGTCCCCGTGTGCACCACCCCATGTAGATCTGTATGGGTATGCTGGTGCCTCTGGGCATGTGTGTGGAAACCCATGCGATGCTGCAAAACAGTACAAGCACCGCGCATGTAAGCCTAACCACAAGACAATTGCCAAACCCAACTCTGATGGGAAAAGCTATTATTGTCCAAGAGTCAACAAGTACCCTGTTCTCATGCCAGCTCCCCTTCTGGGAATCACCTAGCATAGTTGGGGAGGTAAGAGCACGTAAAGTCATGAGATGGAATGGAACAAAGGAGAATGTCTACCAACTGTCATACTTGACATCCTGATGGGGAGGTCACTTAGAGTGTAATTAATTGGACTCATTAGGAATGAGTTAGGACTGGAGCTCAGGCTCCCTTCTCAGAATGTGTCCTGCTGGCTTTTGCCAAGAAGTGAGAATAGGAGATGGAGGGGCTGTCTGTGTGGACCGCCTTCAACCCTGCTGGGAGTGGCTCAGTGTGAGGTGCAGGTGGATTCATTGACAGGGATATATTTGGAACAGCAGTAGATTTATGGCAACTGATTACATGATAATAGCTGGCCTGGACAGAGCTCTTGTGCAATTACCAGAACCCTGTACTACTACTAATTTACATAACAAACATTTCACACCTACTTGATGAGGGTAGCTAATGTTTATTGAGAGTCAAGTACTGTTCTGAGCTCTTTATACCTATTAATTTAATCTGCACATGAGCTCTATGATGTGGGTACTGTTATCACCATTTCCATTTTATCGAAGAGGAAACTGAGGCAAGTGAGTTTAAGCAACTTCCTTAAAGTCTTTCACTGTATGCAAGAGCCAGGGTTTGAACACAGGAAGTTTTATTCCAAATTCAACCCTTGTAGTCACCAAAAGTATCCACTGCCTATGTTTACTTTTGTGTGAAGCACTATAGGGGTTTGAAAGAGGCTAACGGAAAGGGCATGGTCTCTACTTTAAAAGTGTTTATGGTCTTGTGGAGAGACAGACAGCATTGTGAAAGATTTGTGGAAGACCGAATTAAGCAAATTTGGCCATTCTGCAAATATAAGGGTTTTCTGGTAACTATTGGTAGGCTCTTGAGGTCAGAGGTAGATGGGGAACTATAAATCCCCTCTCCTACAACCTCAAAGGTGTTGAACTGAACCCCACCAGACACAGACACATATTGGCAAGGAAGCACAGAGATAGTCATTCAATCCATTCAGTAGTTTGGGGAAGGCCCCAGCAGTCCAGTGAGCATGGTGCATGAAAGGCTGGCATGGGGACAGACAGTGGGCCATTCTGGGTTAGATTAGGCAACAGGGTCCTCTGTGAAGGGAAGGACAAAAGACCAAGGGGCTGGTGGCAGGCATAGGTCTGCCACCTTCCTATGTCTTATTCATGAAAGGGAGTAGAGCCTCTATAGTATACCTAACCAATCACCAGTCTTGACCCTATTCATTGCACCAAAAACTTGATTTCACAGAAGATATAGGGAGTGCTAGATAGCCCCCTCTGAAGATGCTGATTTACAGTCGGGTACCTCATGTGCTGGTGAGCCATCTGGAATGTTGCTTCCTGACCTGGCACTCATGCCTCCTGCTTCCCGAGTTCCATCAAATGACCTTTGTGTGTCCAAAACCATCATCCATTATGTCATTTTGGTCTAGTGTGTCTTTCCAGATGGTATGTTGTCTTTCACAAATCAAGTAACGGAGAGAACATCCCATAATACAAGAATCTTTGTAAGAACCTGAACGTAAGGCAAAATTCTCTACATCAAGGGTAATTTGGAGGGAAATATGCCCTTTCTTTGTGTATTTACTATCACATAAAAGCACCTAGTTTGTGTATGGCACGTAGCAGATAAGCACAATACATTTGAGTTTCCTTCCTACATCACTATCTCATTTAGTTTTCAGTAAAAAAACAAAAAAAAACAAAAAAAAAACAAAAAACAATGAGAAAGTTATTATAGTTTTTATTTTATAGATGAGGAAATAAAAGTTTAAAGTAACTTGTCTATTTCACATGACAGCAGGTGGCCATTCTGGGTTTATGCTAGAATTCCATGCCTTTCTAGTATCAACACTGCTTCTCTAACACACATAACTGGGCTTTGCAGAAATTGCATTTACAAAGCACTTTCACATACCCCATTACATCAGATCCTCAGAAAACTCCTGTAACATGAGGATTATTATTTCCTTCATTTCCAAGTAGAGGAAACAGCTAGAGGAGTTACAGCAATTTGCCCAGGTTTTCTGAAATGATGAATGGGTCTGTTAGAATTTAATCCCATGCTTTATGATGTCCATACCTTTGCAATGGGCACCGCACCATGTGACATCTCAGCACAGAAGCCGAGATGGCCAAAGGGCTGGATGTGAACTGCATGCCAGAGCACCCATTCATGAGCAAGGAGGATCCAATTGGCTCTTTGGTATTCCAGAGCTGCCCTTAAATCCCAGCTCAGCAGCATGGAGAGGCCACTTGTAATGAGAGTGATAACCAATATTTTCATAGATTTTCATAGTTTCTAAAGTACCTATCTCATGTGTTCTAATTTTCAATGCAGCCACTGCATTCAACACTACATTAAAAGACAGAACAGTGAGGTAGCTATATTTTTCAGGCTGACTACGTCTAGCCTTGACTGTGTTCTTAGGTGCAGGAATCAATTCCCACGTCCTGTGGAGGCCACTTTCCTAAATGACGCTCTGCATTTTTCTTGCATCGCTTAATCTCCTTGAGACTACCTTGATCTTCTAGGTATAATTTTCTCAGGACCCCTTTAAAATATATATGCTGTAGATTATAACAATAGTATATGGCTTTGAAAATAATTTAGAAAACATAAATGGTATACATAAAAAATTAGCATTAACAAATTACTCATTTACCAAGAGAAGCTAATATCTTGCTATACACACACACACACACACACACACACACACAATGTTTCATCACATGTACATGTATGTAGGTACCATTATTTGTGTATTAATGAAGGTTTACTATTTGGATTATTTTTTTTAATGTTTATTTATTTTTGAGAGAGAGAGAGCACACGAGTGAGCAGGGGAGGGACAAAGAGAGATGGAAACACAGAATCCGAACGGACTCCAGGCTCTGAGCTGTCAGCATAGAACCCGACATGGGGCTCGAACTCACAAACTGGGAGTGCCTGTGCCTGAGCCAAAGGCACTTAACCGACTGAGCAACCCAGGCGCCCCACTTGGATTGTTTTTAATATATATACAGCATTTCAGTGAAAATCATTGAACACACATGTCTATATCCTTGTCTAATTTTCTAGAAGTGGAATTGCTGTTCATGAGAATATACTTCTTAAAAGATTTTAACATGTATTGATAAATTACTCTCCAGAAAACTTGAATCTATTTGTACTCTCACCAACAAAACATAAGACATACCTTTTCTACACCTTTGCCAACAGTGAGAATTAACAAACTTTTATTCTTTAACAAGCTAATAGGAGAAAGCAATGACTTGTTTTTTCACATTTCTCTCACTACTTATAATGGTGAACATCTTTTGGGGGACCTGGGTGGCTCAGGCAGTTAGGTGTCCTATTTCAGCTCAGGTCATGATCTCAGGGTTCATGGGTTTGAGCCCCAGGTCAGGCTCTGTGCTGACAGCTCAGAGCCTGGAGCCTGCTTCCGATTCTGTGTCTCCCTCTCTCTCTGCCCCTCCCCTGTTCACACTCTGTCTCTCAAAAATAAATAAATGTCAAAAAAAATTTAAAAAAATAAAGGTGCACATCTTTTTATCAGTTTATTGTTCAATCTGGAGTGTGTCAAGAATGAAAAGGGGCACTAACCAGAAGGGAGGCAAATGGAATTCGTGGTCACACTACTTACTGGCCATTTGCATTTCTTAGTTTAAGAGTTACTTGTTCATAGCTTTTATTTTTCTATGTAGTTGTCTTTCTTAATGATTACATAAAGATCATGTTACAATAATAATATTAACCTTTTGTAATTTATGTTAAATATATTTCCCCAGTAGGTTATTTTTATTTTATGTTTTTAAAAGTTTATTTATTTATTGGGGTGGGGGGGAGAGAGAGCAAAGGAGGGGCAGAGAAAGAGGGAGAGAGAGAATCCCAAACAGGGTCTGCACCATCAATATGGAGATTGATGTGGGGCTTAAACTCATCAACTGAGAGATCATGACCTGAGCCGAAATCAAGAGTCAGACACTTAACTGACTGAGCCACCCAGGTGCCCCTGTTTATTTTTATTTTTTATTATAAAAGTAATTTTAAAAATACAGGTTTTTTTTAGTTTATTTCAGGCTTTTCAAGGAAACTTTTTGAGGTAATTATAGATTTACATGCAATTCTTAAAAATAACACAGAAAGGTCCCCTTTATCCTTTAGCCAGTTTCCTGTAATGCTAACATCTTGGAACATTGTAATACAGTATCAATGAGGATATTGACTTGGGTACAGTTAAGACAAGGATCCTTCATGTTGTCGTTTTATAGCTACACCCACCTCCTTCCCACCCTCCCCTTAACCCCTGGAAATCAGTAATCTATTCTCCATTCCTATAACTTTGTCACTTCAAGAATACTATAGAAATGCAGTCATACAGTAGATAACCTTTTGGGATTGGCTTTTTTCATTCAACACAATTCTCTGGAGATTCCTCCAGGCCATTGAGTGTCCTGATAGTTTGTTCCTTTTTATTGCTAAGTGGTATTCCATGATAGGGAGGCATCACAGTTGGTTTAACTGTTCACATACTACAGGACATTTGGGTTATTTCCAGCAGTTGTAGTTTGACTACTAAAAATGAGGCTGCTATAAATATTCATGTACAGGTTTTTGTGTGAACCTAACTCTTAATTTCTCTCAGATAAATGCCTGAGGGTGTGATTGCTGCATCGTACGGTACTTACATGTTTGGCTTTTTTTTTTTTTAATGCCAAATTGTTTTCCAGAATGGCCATACCACTTTACGTTCTCACCAGCGATGTGAGAGTCATCCATTGTCTCTGTATCCTCACCATCATTTGGTATTGTGATTCTTTTTTATTTAAGCCATTCTGATAGGTGGGTAGTAATAAGTTATTGTGGTTATAATTCTCATTCCCCTTCTGGCTAATGATGTTGAGCATTTTTTCATGTGTTTATTGCTATTTGTGTATACTTCTTGGTAAAATGTCTCTTCATCTCTTTTGTCCATTTTCTAACTGGATTCTTTGGGATTTTTTACTGTTCCGTTGTGAGTGATCCTTGTTGATACTAGACACTAGTCCTTTGTCAGCTATGTGGCTTGGAAATATTTTCTCCCCAATATATAACTTGTCTTTTCTTTTTCTTAACAAGGTCTCTTCACAGAGCATATTTTTTAAGGTTTCTGATTTATCAAATTTTCCTTTTACACATTATATTTTTGGCATCAAGTTTAATAACTTTTTTCATAGATCCTGAAGATATTTTCCTATTTTTCCTAGTAGTTTTATAGTTATATATTTTACATTTAGGCTCCTGATCCATTTTGAGTTAATTTTGTGAAGAATGTGAGACTTCGGTTGGGTTTCATATATTTTCCTATGGATATCTAATTGATCCATAACAATTTCTTTTTTTTTCCTGTCTTTTCTTTTTCTTTTTCTTTTTCTTTTTTTCTCCATCTTTGTCAAAAACCAGTAGGGCATGTTTGTGAGAGTCTATTCCTAGGTCCTCTGTTGTGTTCTACTCGTCCATCTTATCTATCCCTCCACCAGTATCACACAATCTTGATTACTATAGCTATAAGTCTTGAAGTTTGGTAGACTGATTCTTTTCATTTTATTCTTCCTTTTCAAAATTGTTTCAGCTATTTTAAATTCTTGGCCTTTCCATATAAATTTTAGGATACTCTTGTCAATGTCTACAAAAATCTTGCTGAGATTTTGATAGAACTGAGCTAAACTTTACAGTGGGTTGGATGTTGTTCTCTCAAAAGATATACCTATACCCTGATCATTGGAGTAAATCAATGTGACCTTCTATGGAAAAAGAGTCTTTGCAAATGTCACGAAGTTAAGGACGCTCAGATGAGGAGATCGTCCTGAATTATCAGGTGGGATCCAAATTCAACAAGTGTCCTTATAAGAGATATACAGAGGAGACAGATAGAAAAGAAGAACACATTGTAGTCAGGGAGACAGAGTTTGGAGTGAAGTGGCCACAAGTCAAAAAAAAATGCCAACTGCCACTAGCCACTGGAAGAGGCAAAGAACAGATTATCCCCTAAAGCCTCCAGAAAGAAAGCTGCCCTGCCAGCACCTGTATTTCAGACTCCTGGCCTTGAAAAATGTGAGAGAATGACTCTCTGTTGTCTTAAGCCACCCAGTTGTGGCCATTTGTTGTAGCAGCCATGGGAAATCGAGAGAAAACTCGATTTATACCTAAATATAAGACCATACCTAAATATGAGACTCTGGATCTGATTTAAACTTCTGTTTTTAAGTGGCTTTTTCTGATACTGTTTTTGCAGGAGGTGGCAGGGTTTGGGGGTAGGGGATGGAGAACTACCTTGTTACTGCTAGGGGGAGGTGGAAATCCAGGTTCCCCACTTGGCCTCTGTTGACACATGGGAGGGAGCTCCTTGCTACTACTGGGTAATCTCCACGGGCCCTGAGAGGTGGGATGGGGGGATGTCTTTACAGGCCAGTGGGGATGAAAGTCCTGGCCCCTACGTGGCCTTCTCTGCCAATCCCCCAGTGGAGGGCTCGGGAGCACCTTGATACTGGCTCACAAGTGTCAGAAGTATAGGCTCTTCTGCTCTTCACTGGCATGGGTGGGAATGGGACCACAGCTTTTTCTGTGGTGTTTGGCTGAAGGAGCAGTTAATGCCTAAAAATTGTCTATCTTTCCAGACTGCTCCTTTCCCCTTCCTTTGGTTAGAGAAAGCAGGCTTTTCTGAGGGTGTTTTGCCATCGTTGTCTGCTCCTATTGGCCTTTCTGGGTTGCTGGCTTCTTGGGTTCCAAGTCTGGGCTATCTGAGGCAAAAAGAAAATGCAGAGAACTCGTGGCCGTGTCATTTCTCGGGTCTCCGGGGGCCTAGCAGCCCTGCCTTCTGATTTCTGTGTTTCAAAACCATGTAATGTTTATTTTAGATATAATGCCCAGGGACTTTAGTTGTCCTTAGTGAAGAAATAGGCAAAAGTACATCTACTCCAAAGCAAGAGTCTGTTTTATTAAAAATAGAATAATAATAATAACTAACAGAACCTAAACCCGACATCTAAGTGTCTCACTTCTCCTGCCTTCCCCTCGCTCCCCTTTCTTTAAGTAACTCGTGGTTCCTCTAGTGCCTCTGTAATAGTAACAGAATACAAATCAGAAGCCTCACACTCTCCACTTTAAATTTTAATTAGGTAAATATTTTTACTAGGTGCCATATTTCCTTAGATCTCATTTAAAATATTCAACAAGGCATATAATTGAAAAATCTCCCTCTCGTCCTTATTCCTCAGACACCCAGATCTCTTCCCCTAAAAGCAACCAATGTTCTCATTTCATTGAATATCCTTCCAGAGATATTTTAGTCATATATTATCAAAAACATTACGCTTTTATGATCAAATGTATTATAATTCCCAACTATTGATGTCCTCTTTCCTAGTAAGGGAATTATCTATCCCTGCCTATGGTAGTGCCTTCTTGTGGAAGGATTATCCCTACATGCCCCATAAACAGACTTCACCATGTACTTGCTTTAACCAATGAAAGATGAGCATCAGTCATGTACACCAGAGTTAAGCAGAAGATTTAACACCCTTGTGGGTTTTCACTACCTGCTGGCTCTTCTCTGAAATGAGAAGAAGTGTTCTAGGGGCTATTCCTTTCTCCTGGGTCTCATAATGAGAACTTATATGTCAGTAAACTCACAGCCACTATATTAGTTATCTACTGCTGCATAACAAATAGCTTTAAAATGTAGCAGCAGCTTAAGATAAAAACAATTGCCATACAAATATTTTAAAAATTATTTACTAGATGAAAATATTACTATCTCACAAAATTTCTGTGGGTCAGGAATCCGGGAGCAACTTAGTAAGGTGATTCTGGCTTAGGGTCTCATGAGGGCTATAGTCAAGCGGTCAACCGAGTCTGCAGCAATCTGAAGGCTTGACTGGTGCTGGATGAATGACGTGCTTCCAAGATGACTCACTCACGTGGCTATTTGCAGGAAGCCTGTCTCAGTTCCTCACCACAGGTGCCTCTCCACAGGGCAGCTCAACATGGCACCTAGTTTCCTCCAAAACAAGTGATCCAAGAAAGAATGATACGCCATGTGCCCACAATGGAAGCCATTGTGCCTTTTAAAACCCAGTCTCAGAAGTTATATGGGATCACTTCTCTAGCATTGGATTGGTCACATAAACCAACTCTGGCACCATGTGGGAGAGGAGTACACGGGGGTGTGCATACCATGAGGCAGGACCACTGGGAGCCATCTTGGAGACGGCCAGCCACAGCCAGAGACATGATTTATAAGCAAAACAATACATCATTGTTTTAGTATTTGGGCAGTGTTGGCTGTCTCAGAATAGCCCATCACAAGCTAAACCGATAAACTTACATGTCTTTATTTATAAGGTTTAAATAGTTGGCTTTTTGGTTTTTGTTTGTTTGTTTGTTTGTTTACTTCATGTTCTGAAAGATGAACAATGAATACCTCTTATACTCTCTTTGACTTTCTTACCATCCTGCCCATTTCTTTTTTCTTTTTTTTTTTTTTTTTAATTTTTTTTTTCAACGTTTTTTATTTATTTTTGGGACAGAGAGAGACAGAGCATGAACGGGGGAGGGGCAGAGAGAGAGGGAGACACAGAATCGGAAACAGGCTCCAGGCTCTGAGCCATCAGCCCAGAGCCCGACGCGGGGCTCGAACTCACAGACCGCGAGATCGTGACCTGGCTGAAGTCGGACGCTTAACCGACTGCGCCACCCAGGCGCCCCACATCCTGCCCATTTCTTAAGTGTGGTTAGTTTTATTTTTTTTTAGGTTTTTATTATTGTTTTTAAGTTTTTCTATTTTTAAGTTTTCTATTGTGTGTATAACTCTAAATTATGTGCTTAGATCTTGCTCCATCAGCTTTGATATCATTGGCTTACTCCTCACTATATAAGATTAAGAAATCATTGCTTGGGGCGCCTGGGTGGCGCAGTCGGTTAAGCGTCCGACTTCAGCCAGGTCATGATCTCTCGGTCTGTGAGTTCGAGCCCCGCATCAGGCTCTGGGCTGATGGCTCAGAGCCTGGAGCCTGTTTCCGATTCTGTGTCTCCCTCTCTCTCTGCCCCTCCCCCGTTCATGCTCTGTCTCTCTCTGTCCCAAAAATAAATAAAAGTTGAAAAAAAAAATTAAAAATAAATAAATAAATCAGTGCTTTTACAGCTCTTCTAACATCATCTCCCTCCAAACTTCTGTCAGTGATACCATTTATTTTTATTTTTTTAATGTTCTTTTTGCCTCTTCATATCCTTCTCTTCACACCGTGTTGTTACCCTAAGACTTTACTAAGCTGAGTCACCACACAGAGCAGAAGGCTAATGAAAGGTTCTTGTGTCCATCAGGGAAACATAAAAACAGTGGGTGCTGAGAGGAGCAGTGGATTTGTTGCTATAAGACCTGACTCTGAGGCAGAGGACTGACTGGAATCTAGAGGATTCCTGACCTGTGCTCACATGTATTTTCTTTCAGGTCCTTATCCGGGGCGGACAACATTTCCCACTTGGGGCCAAATTCCCCAAGCTTCCACAGCATAGGAGCATCAATCCTGGTGCTTCTGCGAAGAGAGCCCCTGATGCAAACAGGGGAGTTGAGGAGAGGGCAGCCTGATAGAGCTTTTCTAACAGACACCTTTTGTGTCCCTCCACCTTGCGCTTGCTATTTTTCCTGAATCAATCCAACCTCCCAGGGTGTAGTTAATTCCTCTTAACTACCTGTTAGTGTGAGTATCCTGTGGAGTTCACCCGTGGGCCCTTACAAAATGAGGTGCTGGGATACAAATATAGTGCAGGACATTCAGTTCGATTTCAATCTCAGATAAACAATGGATTTTTTTTTTGTATAAGTGCATGCCAAATATTGCATAAGACATACTAAACAATTCTTCATTGTTTATTTGAAATTCTAATTTAACTGAGCATTCTGTATTTTTACTTGCTAAATCTGCAACTCTACAAGGGTGGGGCTGAGCTCCCTCTTATCAGCAGGGACAGATGCAGAGCCAGGAGCCCCACACAGAAGCCCTGATCAATCCAAGACCGTCATGAAGACCTCAAAAAGCCTGCCTATGTTAAGAGATATGTCTTGTAGAGAGGCATCCACATGCAAGTTTCTCGGAGTTTCCTTGAGTAGCTTTATCTGCCAGCCCACAAATTGCCTCATATGCAAATGATTCCACATCTATTTCTCAGCCCTAGAGAAGCAGTTTGCATTCAATGTATCTGCATTTGTTTATACTTTTGTATGTGTTGTCCTTTTTTCTAACAGATCCAGATTCAATATTTCCTGAATGCCAGTTCTGCGACAGCACACTGTATTAGGTGTTTTCTCATCTCCCCTCTCCTTATCTTCACAATCCCATGAAGGAAGCATCGTTTATTATTGCTGTTGTTCTTGTTTTCCAGATGTGGAAACTGAGTTTCAAAGGGTCCCTGAAGGCCGAGGGACTCATCAGAACAGTGTTGCCTGCGGCCACTACTAAGAAATGCTGCAGCGGGGATGGAAACTCCTTCCTACAGAGGAACGGCTCCCTTAACGTCCTGGAGGCCTCCCTGCTTTTCCGTCTTCACCCAAGGCACCTACCACTCACTGCTCCCACCAATAACCAGGTACCAGTTTCTCACCCCCACTGGAACTCTTAAAAAGCTGAAGCTCAGTAAAAAGAGAGAGGAGGGGACATTCCCTCCCACAGGATGGTGACGTGGAGGTTCTGTGATTTACTATGAAGACCATGGAGATCCATTCATTAGTCCATAGAAACAAAGTTGCAAAAGGAGGATAAATCCTACACTTGTCTGAATAAGTAAGTGGGCTGTGGTTTGGCAGCTCGAGAACTTATTCAACCTTTAGGTTATAATTTACGTTGGCAAATGCAATCTAAATTCAAGCCATTGATTTAAAAATGAACTTGCACAGTGCTCACCTTGGAGTTTGTGCCTGCCTTTCCCAGGTAGATGAATGTATGTGACTGGTTTTGCTTTCTACTGGAATTTCAGTGAGGGGAGGGACCATGTCTTTGGTGATTTATTGTTTCCCTGGAGGACTAGAGCACTGCTTTGGCCAGAACTGAGTTCAGTCCGTGCTTTCCAATGATGGTGAAGCATGGGAACCTCGCATATTTCTATCTGTAGTGGTGATGCAGCTCAAGAGATTTGCAATCACTTGAAATCATTATTAACTGCTGGCTAACATTATTATTATTTTTTATTTGAGAGAGAGGGGGCAGAGAGAGAGAGAGAGAGAGAGAGAGAGAATCCCAAGCAGGCTTCACACTGAGCATGGAGGCCAGTGTGGGACTCAATCCCACAACTGTGTGAGATTATGAGTCAGGTGCTTAACTGACTGAGCCACTCAGACATCCTTAGGCCATTATTTTTCTTAACAGCATAAACCCCTATTAGCTTTTAGTTTGCCCTTTTGAGAAAGCACTGAAGTTTACTTTACATCTTCCCAATTCTCTGAAAGAACCCAGAAAAGTGTGAAGAAGGGAAAACCATTTAGGCAGGTATCAGCTCAGGGCCTTCAAAATAGCTGGGTTGGGTCAAGCTTCAGAACTTAGTTTCTGCTGTGAAATATGAAAATGATGCAGATGTGTACCCTTGGACTGAGGCAATATTCAATTTCACTCTGGTGGTTAGGGAAGAAGGACATCCTAGTCTGAAATCCTACCCATAAAAAGACTGAAGAGAAGTTCCTCCAAAACAAAATAAAATATGTATTGTTTAGGCAAGTGTTATGGTCAGATGACATTTTGATTTGAGTCCGCTCTGCTTAATGCCTTCATCTCCTACTCTGAGGGATGAAATCAGCTCTCCCATCCCACAGGTTCAGAAGAAAGCTCCCCTTTGCAGGCTGAGATGCCATTTTCGGCTTCGGAAGGGAAACAAATCATGTTATTGTCAAGGCTGTTATTGAGAACATCGTGCTCTCAGCCCTACTGGCTTGGCCATAGTCAAAAGACTCAAACAAAGCTGTTTGCCATGAATTTCATCACTCTGCCTTGCCCAGCTGGGATCTCCCCCACCCCTACCTAATCCACTCTCATTTCGAATGCGCCAGAATTTATTCCAGGAACAAGTTAAAATTCTTGCTACTTTGAGACCTACAAACAGTGCAAATCTTTTCTTTCCTTTCGCTTCCTTTTTTTAAGAAAATAAAATCGCTTGCTGGATGATCCTGGGTAGATAGCTCCAGCGTATAGAGCCCCTCAAGAGTAGCAGGGGATGGAGTGATCACTTTGCCAGACTGGAGGATATACATAAAGTATAGGCCACTGAGCAAATACCTAATTGCCTTCCAGGGCACAGAGGCCCCAGGGCCCCGTGCCTGGCTCTGACACCTGTCACCATTGCTGAGTGGACCCAAGAGAGTTTGTCTACTCAATAAAGGCACTGGAGTCCTACCTGTTAATCTCTTGCCTTAGGGCCTGTACATAGGTCCCTTATCCATTATGCTGTCAACTTCTTCACCTCTGAGGCAGGATAGGAATGCAGTGGTTGTCCTGAGGAATTGGGAAAATACAAAGAATAATGTGTCCCCCCAAACAATGTTATTTAAGAGTCCACTGGATGGGGGAGAAAATGCACTGGCAGCTTTCATTACTTTTGTTTTGAGCATTTGTGTGTTTGAGTTGGGAGGGTGAGAGGGAGAGCTTTATTTCTTTTTAGAGTTTGTTTTGTTACTAAATTTTCCTTGAAAAGTACTGTTGGCTAGAACAGTCTTTCTAAAAACCTCCAAAATAGAACACAAGAGTCAGTATGGGTAAGAGACACTGCTTAAAAAGCAATACCTTTGGAAGCGGAAATTATAATACTAGAATTCTTGCTCAGACTCAGAGTCTGTGATTTGAGGCAAGTGAATTTGGATATCTGAGCCTTCCTTTCCACCCCACCTATGGGAGATGAGTATACTATAATAAAACCTATTTGAAAGCATGGTTGTGAGCACAAAATAAAATAGAATATATAAAGTACACAGCACAGAACCTGGCATGTAGTGGGTGCTTAAAAACAGCAACAGCCAACATTGATTTACTTATCGGTTACCATCATCTGTGCCTTACCTAAAGGATGTCATTTAAACCTCACCACTACTCCAAGAGGTAGCTACCACAATCATCCCCGTTATATAGAAGGGTGAGACTTAGAAGGGCCCTTCCGATCAAGAGGCAGAGGCAGGATTTGAGCCCAGCTCTGGCTCTTACCTGCCGTGTCCTATGCAGAGGCTGCAAGCTGAGTCCCATTAGCCAGATCTGGCCCATGAGTGTGTATGGTATGGTTCAGCTTACAATATATATATGTACAATATATATATGTATATATGTGTGTGTGTGTGTGTGTGTGTGTGTATGTTTTCAAGAATTTACATATATATGTAACTTAGTTGTCAACTCTTAAAAATTGAGAAAGATTTCACAATTCTGGATCTTTAGCTTCTCCCTTAAGGTCTGAAACTCTGGCCACCATGCCCTTGCGTTCCCACATAACCATGTGCACCTGTGGACAGTCCGGAGCTTGTGACAGTCCCCACCACTCCTCACCCTCGCACATTCTGGCCCCCAGAAGTATTGTAGGCTTTGTCCTCTCTCCCCCCTCCTTTTGCATCCTAACTAAAGTCAGGAAGTTATTAGGTCTGATGTCTGTATGTGGTTCCTTTGTGGAGTAAAATGGCCAGTCCTGTCTGAGATAGCTCCCGGGCAGTACAGGGTCAATGACACACTAATGTTCCCCATTTCCTCGAGGGCTCCCTGATGCTTCCTCCGCTCTGAGAAATCTAGAGAGACCCTGAAGCACCCCTGACCGTGAGTGCGTGTCATCTCTTACCTCTCAGATTTGCCTTTTTCTTCCCTTTGTACTTCTGTGAAACCACCTGAACCACGAACCTCGTCACCTCACCTTCCTCGTTTATCGCAGGAGCCTCTTACCGCATCCCCCTGTTATATCCCCTACTCGTTCAACCCATTTTCACACAGTGACTTCACACCCACCTTCAGCAAATCTTTCCCGGTCAGGGTTGGCTTCAGGGGTGTGAGATCTGGCAGTTACACCAGACCCCACACTTAGAAGGCTCTGTACTGGTTTAATGCTCTCCTATTGGCATCTTGAAATTGTTTATGATTTTTGAGCCGGAGGCCATCAATTTTATTTTGCACTGGGGCTCACAAATTATGTAGCTGACCCTATCCTGTTTCAGTTCGAGAAGCTTCAATGACTCCTCACCTTAGAAGTATTTCCTAGTCTTTTTTTAGCATGGCCCACAAAGAGCATAGCGGTGTCTGTGTGCTACAGTGGGATGCTCTGAAGCCCCAGACCCCGGCCAGCCATAATGGGGGGGGAACAGATGTTACAGAAAACCGGGACCCCTTCCCGGCACACAAAGATGCTGAGCACACCCTCTAGGGAAGTTCTGGCCTGCAGGAGTAGGTCCTATTAGTTCACCTTACTGCTCACCCAGCTGTATTTTAGGAGCCCCGTCCTGTCATGTCAGTCTCTATGAGTCCACGTATTACTCTCGTTCTTATCTCTAGACCCTCATTGATGTAGTTCCTGTAACTGTTCCATCGCAATGTCACCCAAATGCTGCCCATTTTGTCAGAGCAGCTCAAGTCCGTCTCCTCCACCAAGTCTAATGTGTATCAGCCAACAGTGCTTCATTCACACATCAAATGATTATCGGTTGCTTAATCTGTACCAGGTCCTGAGCAAGTGTTGGGAATATGCTTATAAACAAACCCATGCCTTAATGAAGCTTATTGCAAGTTAGGAAGGCAGTCGCATAAAGAGGCCACTTCGAAGCACTGTGAAAAGAGGCATCATAGAAGCAAGGGAAGGATGTATTAGTTCCTAGGGCTGCTGTAACAAATTACCACAAACCTGGTGGCTTACAGCAACAAAAATTTGTTCTCTCATAGTTCTGGATAATAGAATACTGAAATCAAGGTGTTGACAGGACCACACTTCCCCTGAAGGCTTTGGAGAAGAATCTTCCCTTGCCTCTTCCAGTTTCTGGTGGCTCTGGGCTTTCCTTGGCTTGTGGCCGCATCACTCAATTTTTGTCTCCTTCTCACATTTTCCTCCTTTTTTCTGTGTTTCTTATAATGACACTTCTCAGTGTATTTAGAGCCCACCTGGATAATCCAGCATGATCTCATCTCAAAATCCTTAATTACCTCTGCAAAGAGCCCTTTTCCAAATAAAGTAACATTCACAGATTCTGGGAATTCAGATATGGACATTTAGGGGGGCATCCTTAAACCCACTTCAGAGGGTACATGACAGGGCAGCTAAACCCACACTGAGGAATTGGGGGATGTCTTCTTGAAAAAAAAATAACATTGAAACTGAATAATCCAGAAAAAGAGAGGAAAGAAGAGGGGTGGTAGTGGTAAAATTATCTCTATAAATAGTATGTGCAAAAAATCCCAATACAAAGTTAAACATGCTGGGTCCCTGAACTAAATGAAGCTAAGTGTTTTTACAGAATAACATACATGGGATAAAGGATAAGAGAAGCAGCTGGAGAAGTGAACAGAGCCAAGCCAAGATGAGCCTTGTAACCACAGAAAGGACTTTGGACAAATGTACGGGGGAGGTATTGAAGGCTTTTAAGCAATGGAAGGACATTATCGAATTTCAAAAGAGTGCTATGGCTGTATTGTGGAGCATGATTTGGAAGGGGCCAAGACTGGATCATGGAGACTGGGTGGGAAATGGTCACATAATCCAGGCAGTAAATAATAAACTAGGATAGTACAGAATGGGGGAGAGGGAGGCAAATCAATACATTCAAGAATTTATTTGGGAGGCAGAATCAACAGGACTTGGTGGCCAAAGGCATTTCAGTGTGGAAGTCAAGAATGGTGCCCAGGCTTTTAGCTCCCGGTTTAGACAACATTGCCATTGTTGAAGTAGGGAATGGAAAAGGAGGTGCAATCTGGATGGACACTGGAGGAATGAGTTTGAAGTGTCTTTGGACCAGCCAACTGAAGATGATTAGTGGGCATTTGAATTTAGAAGTCAGAAGAACTGGAGAGAGTGCTGGGGCTAGAAATACACTTGGAACCCATCAGCATATGGATCATATGTTAAGTCAGGGAGCAATGGATAGAGTGAAAAGAGAATAGGGCCCAGGACAGGACTCTCAGGAGCACTAAGACTCACTCAAGGACAGTGGCTGTCACAAGTGGCAGAGAGCTCAGAGGGTGGCAACTACCAATATTTAGTTACATGTGGTTTTTATGATACAATTGAACATTTATTGTCAATTGCCCTATTCTGTGTCATTCATTTTCTATTTTGCTGAACAATTCAAGTACAATAATGTTCTCCGTTATGCCGTATTGGTCACTAACTATTTCATATACCCAAGAACCAAGGCAAAGGTCCAGAACCAGAGGCCCATGTGGGAATAAATGCTGAACAGTTGGCTAGGTGTTATCTGTCTGAGCCTGAGTCAGAGAACCTAGGGAAGAGACATTTCCCATCTCCTCTGATCCTTCACCCAAACCCATCATCCAACATCACCATCAAATGAATATTCTAAAAAGTTTATTTCTCTTAGATTATAATTAAGTTTCTCTAAATTAAGAAGTATGTTTTTCTGGCTCAGTGTATTTCTTTCCCCCTCCCCTGCCCCCTTTTCCAGCTGGTAAAATTGTATGTAACAGCACTGCTCAATGGAAATTTCTACAAACATGAAAACATTGTATACCTATATTATATAATAGGGTAGCCCCTTGCTGAAGGTGGCTTTTGAGCTTTGGAATATAGCTGGTGTAACTGAAGAACTGAACTAATTTTATTTAATTTTTATCCATTTAAGTTAAAAAAAAACCCACATGTAGCTCGTGGCTACCATATTGGGCAAAATAACCATGTAACTATAAGGGAGCTCAAAATTCATTTTCTCAAGGAACATTCCCTGAATCCTCCTCCCAAAGCTGGGCCTATCTCCCCACTATATGCTGTCTAGAGTCTTGTACTTTCATAAAGCTAAAGAGGGCTATAATTTTGAACAATTATATGTGTATTTACTGCTTTAATGCCTGTTTTCCCCTGATAAAACAAGGAAGGCAGGAACTATGTCTACTTTATTTGCTACTATATTTCTAGCACTTAACAAAGGGCATGGTACTTACTATGTGCTCAATAAATATTTATTGAAAGTGAGTGAATGATAAAATGACTCACTAAAACATATTATGGGATTATGTACCAAGTATACGTTTATTAAATAGTTGGCTATAGATTGTAACCATATAATAGATAATTCTGGAAGGCTAATAGCTCTAATCTATAGACATTGGAACTGTCAAGAGGGACAAGTTTGACAGGCTCAGTTTTGGATATGTAAAAGTTGAGGTGCCAGCTCATGTGTTTTCTATTCCCTCGGTCTTACTGTCCACTAAAATCCTGAAGGCTTTCCAGTTCACAATGGATGGTATGCCACATGTCCTCTCTCCTGCACTTTGCAGTTAACAGGAAAACCACTCACACTTCTCATTAACATTTGAGAACATGACATCACTGCTCAGCCCCTCCAAGTTTCTCTAAATCCCGAGTTTGTCATAGTGTCCTGGCCTCTGGTGCCAGCTTTGCATTCTCGCAGTGTTTATTTGGCATATTCTCAAAGTTCCTAATCCAATTAATTTCTAAATGGTGACTACGTCAGGGACTATGGCACACCACCGCAGACCTCCCTTCAGATTCCAAAATGCACAAGTCAGCACTCTTTGGCTATGGCCCTGCAATAGTTAGGTAGCCCCTGCCTGGGATGGAACTGGAGCCACATGAGAAGCTCCGGCCTCACTGGAGCATCTGAGCGCTCCCCAGCAGACTTTTTAGTCACCTTCAGCTCTGGGCCCCTCTCAACCCTGTGGCTTCCATCTCCTCCTAACAAATAAGTGGAATCTGGAAGCTTCTGCAAGCCCCAATGAGTCCAGTTTCCTACACCCTGGGATGGCATCAGGCCAGGGCCCGTTAGCCAGGTTTCACTTCAAGTCCTTGAAGGGCACTCTGGGTCACAGCCAGGATAAACAGGCTAAGCCCCGGAGGGGTTAGTCCAGCTGGGGTTAGGCAGAGTAGAGAGCCTGGGGAAGCCAAAGAGAAGGGAGGCTGAAAGAGATGGTTGGGAGGGGAACTTTCAGCAGTTCTTGATTTTCGTGCCACCTTTGTGGCCGGCTTCTGCAAGCCTTGAGAGGGACTGTAAGGGATTTGGCTTGGTAAAGATGAGTGCAGAGAAGTCGACCCCCGGTGCACAGATTTGACTCAGAATGGGCAAAAGAGCATTAGCCTTTTCTTCAAAGCAGTCTTCTCGGACACGGTGTGTTCTGTGTAAAGCTGAAGGGAATGGGCTTTAGTATGTATCACAGGGTCCCTGGTGGTGGACAGACACCTCCCTGTGCACCCCGAGGTCCTGTTGGCAGCTCTGTGGGGCAGCCACACCAGCTCCCCAACGTAAAGAGAAGAAGCCACATCATCAGCAGATGCCACCCTCCCTGGTCCATCTCCTTACACTCATTCCGTTGCCAAAAGACCACCAACCTCTGCTCCTGCCCTACTGTTTAGTAGAAGAGTCGTCCAGACACAACTGCCGCCTTTTAAAATTTCTTCATAATCCTAAAAGCTACCAACAGAAGTGAGATGAACCACTTCATGCTGGAGAATCCATAGGCGGTCTGATTTACTGTGAGCTAGAGTCACAAACGGGAGCACGGGGTCATCGCTCAAGAGTCTTGGTAGCAGCCCAGGTGATTCCCAGAAGAGAGCAAAGCCACAGGGCAAGGGCAGCTGGTGATGTTGCCCGTGGGTTCCGATTGGCTGGAGCAGAGAGACAAGGGAGCACTTGAAGTCAGAGCAGAACACGGCGCACGGGTCCAAGAATGCCTGTGGCCTGTACTGTCCCGTTGTTGTACATAATTCATGGAGTCATTCAGCCCAGTAGTTGGGGCCCAGCCAAGGAGCAGCCCATGCTGTCCCCTCACAGCCCACTGGCTAGGTTTGCTCTACCCAGTTTAACCCCAAAGGAAAACATTGATTTTACCGATATCAAACCTCAGGCCACTGAGAGATCTAAGCCATCCGGTCCTGAGACCTCTGGGAAGCTTTGCAGTGTCAAGCTGCCAAAGCATCCCAAGTGCTGAGTGTTAGCAAACGGCCCTTTCATCAATTACCTACAGCATACCGGTGCTGTCTCATAAGCTGTTCCACTTCCTCCTGTCTCCAAAATCTCCTTCCCTTCTCTCATCTTCATAGGCAACTGCTCTCATTCAAGGCCTGAGGATTTCTGTCTTTAACTTCTGGAACAGACTCTGACCTGATTTCTCTGCCTCATCCACACAAAAGCCTGAAGGAACTTGCAAGTGTTTGAATCTGATCAAGTCATTCTGCTTCTTAAAACTTTTGTGTGTCTCTGACGCCTTTGGAGGTAAGGTCTGCTGTTGGTTTGGCATTCAAGGCCCCCCCCTGGCTGCAGGAGCCCGCCTCATGCCCCGGGCCTCCCCATCTGTACTCACCCAGAATGGGCACACTGCCTCACACCTCTTTATGCCTTTCTGTGGGAACTTCCCCTGCGTGTGCCTGCCAGGCAGTCCTGATTCACCTTTGTGATCTCCGGCGTCTTCCTTTTATCCCTGGAGTCTTTCCGGAGAACACCCACCACAGTCGGTCTCCCCCACCATGAGCAGTGGAGTGACTCTACATCTTGTACCACTTATTCCTATTACATCTCCCACTCCCCTGTAATATTTGTTTCCTTCATTTTCAAGGGAGGAGATATCTTCCCCCAAGGGGGAGAGAAGTAGTTCCTGGAGGAGGGGCTGGAAAAAAACCTTACTCTTTTTATTATAAAGCACAGATATGCATACAATTCATAAATATATACAGAGTGTATCTGTGGTATTAAAATTTCACGGAGGGCAGGGGACGACGAGGAAAAAATGTCTAAGAAGGCTCCTTAGAGGCCAATAATGAAAAATAGGTTGAGAAATACAGAACTGATTTGTTCATACATCTTTCTCACCAATTGGACTGTGAGCCCTTTGTGAGTCCCCAGAGCTGATAGAATGTTTTGAATAAATGTGTAATGTTAAAAGCTGAAGGCATGTGTACTTGAATGAATTCTCCCAGTAATCCTTTGGGGTGGCATTACTGTCCCACTGGGGGAAGATTAGGGAACAGGTGCTAAGTGCCCCTTCCCCACCTCCACTACCAAAGTTCCAGAGTTAATAAGAGTAAAGTAGAAACATTTTAAATTAAGGAATTCTAGAGTCCAAATCTAATGTTCTTTTATACTTTAGTATAATTGAGATAATTTACACAAAAACAGGAAAATGTGTTTCCCAATTTGCCTTCAGCATTCAAAAATGCTCTGGATGGAATATCCTAAACCAATTTGAGCACCCAAGAACAACCTTGGCAAATCAAACCTGTGGTCTTGCAGACTCAAGCAAAGATGCCCCAGCCCTTGGCTGGGTTTGGATGAGGATGGTGGCCTTCTACCTGACTCCCGAGAATCCAAGGTATAATCAAGTGGAGACGACACCACCCACGTAGTTTGTACCCCTGAGCCTTGCAATTGATCTAATTAAATTAAATTTTAAAAAATCCAGCCTTGAGCCTCTCCAGTGTATTGAACTGAGCAGCGTAAGGGGCTACTTTGCCCTCAAGAGGCAGGGGTGGTGGAATGAGAAAGAATACACACAATTGTAATGCAAGATTCAACAAGATGACAGTCACGAGAGAGACAGGCAACTCTAAGCCAGGAGATGATCTACAACGGGAAATAATGAGGATGGAGATGTTATTAATAAAGATGCTTTCCTGTTGAAAGCAAAGTGCAACATCTATAAAATGGTTTTATGAGTGAATTTGCTGAAGCAGGAAGAGCTTAGTAGTTCAGACCAGTGTTTTTTTCTTTCCAAGGTCAAGATGAGGTTTGAAATTGGATTTATGGGGCTGTTTGTTCAATCAAACTCCTGAGCTTATGAGCAGTGGAAAATCCTTGCTGAATGACAGTTCATCTGCCTGAGATGAAACCTTTTACTTTTAAACATAAATACTTCATCCATACAGAAAAAGTGCACTGATCGTAAGTGTACAGGTCAATGAATTTGCACAAAAAGACCAAACCCTTGTTAACAACCACCCAGATGAAGAAATAGAACATCATTGCATCCTAAAAGCCATCTTAGTTACCACAGATTAGTTTTGCCTTTTTTGAACTTTACAGATATGGAATCTTACAATATATACTCCATGTGTCTGATTTCTTTTGGTCAACAATATGTCTGTGAGCTTCATCCAGAGTGTTGTAAGTAGCAATAATTTGCTCATTCTCGTTGCTGAAAGAATTTCATTGTGTGGACATACTACATTTATTTCCCAACTCTACTGCTGATGAACATTTGGATTGTTTCCACTTTTTGGTCATTATGTATGGCGCTACTATGAATATTTTTCCTACATGTCTTTTGACGAGCATATGTACTGATACATACCTAGGAGTAGAAGTACCAGTTGATAAGGTATACATATGTCCCAATTTAGTCAATTTTGCTAAATACATTTGAAAAGTAGTTGTATCAACTGTATGCTACCACTGTATAATAATAGTGTGCAAGAGTTCCAAATATTCCAAATGTTCTCCAGTACTTGGTGTTGAATATCTTTTTCATTTTGCCCATTCTGGTGTCTGTTTCTGAAACTCATGATTTTAATTTGCATTCTCCTAATGACTAATGTAATTAGGCATCTATTCATATGTTTACTCGCCTTTTGGATTTTCTTTTTTGTAAACTACCTTTTCAAATATATTGTATATTTGTCTGTATATATATCTATCATTTTCTTATTATTTGTAGGAGATCTTTATATATAGAGAGAGAGAGAGACAAAGAGAGACAGAGAGAGAGAGAGAGAGAGAAGTCCTTTGTCAGATATATAGCTTGCTAATATTTTCTTCTAATCCATGACTTCACTTTTCACTTTTTAATGGTGTATATTTTTTTAATTTATTTTTGAGAAAGAGAGAGGCAGCGGAGGGGCAGAGAGAGAGGGAGACACAGAATCCAAAGAAGGCTCCAGGCTCTGAGCTATCAGCACAGAGTCCGATGCTGGGCTCGAACTCACGAACTGTGAGATCATGACCTGAGCCTAAGTCAGATGCTCAACCGACTGAGCCACCCATGGTATCTTTTGATTAACAGAAATTTTTTCTTTTTTAATGCCCTGTAATATCAATTTTATGATTAGTTCATCATAACATATATAAATGCTATTAATGAAATCTTTGCCTTTCTCATGCTCATGAAAATAATCATCTGATTATAATATTGAATCTTCCAATCCATGAGCATGATCTATACCTTCATTTATTCAGGTTTTCTTCAATTTATCTCAGTAATATTCTGTATATTTTGATCTAAAGATTTTGCTCATCTTTGGTTAGATTTACTTGCAACTTTGGGCAAACTCCAAGTACCTATCATTCAAGTTTCAAGAGACATAAAAAAGAAAGTCTAAAATATGGGCCCTGAATTCTAAATGCTTTGATGTAATTGTGGGACACACTTGCAGAAAGATAAAAGACTGAATATTAATGAGTAGCAATTCTTTGATGTAGGCAATGAAAAAGGAGAGAGGCAAGCAACCAAAGTGGGTTGAAACTGTTGGCAGAGATGCCTGGCCCAGGATGTGAGAAGGTGTGAGATGGGCTTATGGGATGAATGGCATTTGCAGAGGGGAGTGGAAGGAAGCATTCCAGGAGAGAAACTGGAATGAGTCTAGAGGTTAGAATGAACGCAGCATGTTAAGGAGCTAACAGGGCACTGGTTGATGAAAGTGTCTACACTCTGATTCATCAGTAGTGGGAGATAAGATGAGGTCTTGAGCTGAGAGGCCCTATGAACAACAGAAGGAAGATCTTCCAGTCCATTCCAATGATGAAGTTTGACATCCTGTCCCTGGGAAGGGAGCTCAGCAAGTATTCACCCTTGCTTGATACTAATTGGCAGCCAAATAAGAACTTGCTGAAAGGAACTCCCACACTCTCTCCCTTGAACCTCACTCCCTATCCAAGAAGGCCTCTAATCTAGAAATGAACTATTTCTTATAGAATGTATAATTCAGAGACACTTTCACAGTAACCCAGAGTTCATGGCCCAGCCCAAAGGCTTAGAATCAACACCTACCACCAAGTGCTTTTTGAGAGAGCTATAGCTGTAGAACCAAGTAGCGAAGGCCACTCAGTGAACAATTTCTCTACACCTGGACTTCCCGGAAGAAATGGGGCTGGATGTGGGTGTTCAAGTCTTACACTTATTAAGTTTTTTATGGCCCATTTCCTTAGAAATGCCTCCATTTAACTTAGACAAAGTTAAAACCAGCAGGCTTAGGGCAGCTCCAGAACTCATGGAGGCAGGTCCTCAGGCCTCCTGGGAGCTACTGGAATGAGTAAGGCATGGAGTAGCCAGTAATGAGTTCAAATGATAAGATTCCTAAAGGGGACATAAGTATGCATTTTGCCAAGATTTATTCTAATTTTGGAACCCAATTGGAAACTTCTGAACGTCATGTTCCATTTGGCTCTGACAAAACACAGCTCTGCATTGCTTTGTGTTTGTTTTATCCTTCAAGATCAGAGCATAATTTATTTGTAGTTAGATTTTTGTGTTTAGCACAAACCTCCATTTAGATACAAAAACAAGCTGATTTTTTTCTTATATGTCCTTAGGGGGGAGAAAAAAAAGATGTACAATGGAGAAAGGTTCCACTAGAAAAACATGCATACCCAATATAGAAAATTTACGCAAACAGAAGCACCCAGAGGAGAAATATTTTATAAAGCCTAAAGTATAATGAGTCCTCAAACTTGGCACAAAACGGTAGAGATTAGATCCAGAAAATCTTCAGGACTCTCCTACATTTAGGCAGGACTGCATCTTCTCTAGCACCTCCTCCTTGTTAAGATTTCTTACCATATTTAAACAAATATTTTGAGAAGAAATATTATAACTTCCCTTGGAACCACGTTCTCTGACACGCCAGCACTATGTCTCAAACATGAGGATGTTTCCCTATCAGTGCCCCTTTGCCTCTCTTTGTCTCATTTTTCATTATTCTCAGATGAATCTTTTGGTATTTGTTGGCACAAAACCAAAATCTCCTATAGCTAAAGTGTACTGGGGCCTCCATTAAAGCAAAAATTGAGAAGAATTGGGGGGTAAGGTTATATTAATCAGGACTCTTTCAGAAGCTCAATATAAAATAAGACCCCGCTCGCCCCCCCCCCCACCCAAAAAAAGGAGGTCGGGTAGCTACAGTCTTCTCACTACCTTCAGTTAGAAAGGTCTCAGAGAAGGACTGTGACCAAACTGAATCATGTGCCCAAGTCTGGGCTGATCACTGAGGCTGGAGCTGGGTCCTTTGCCCAAATGGCATGTGCTCTTAGAAAGTGGATTTATTTCCAGGAGGGATGTAGATGGTCACTTAGGGACAATTCTAAACTGACAAATTCGAAAGAAGCAGAAAGAAATGTTTTCCACAGTGTATTGGATCTAGTACATTAGGGTTTTGGAGAAAACATTATTTCTTAAAGATGAAGGTGTTAACAAAAGAGGATACCACTACCATAGTGGTACATTAGCAATGATTGCCCTGAGACCGGTTCTAGAATGTATAGTTACTTTCACTGTGGACATCTTAGGGGCATCAAGAAGGCAGTAAAACATAATGGCTAAGAGCATGAGCTGTGGATTCTAACTGATTCACATTCAAATCCTCACATTCAAATCCTCAATGGCTAGCTTTGGTATTTGGGCAAGTTACTCATCCTTTTGCGTGAATGAATAATAATAAAATTTACCCCTTGGGTTATTGTGAGGATAAAATGAAATAATACACATAAAATGCTTGGTACAGTGTCCAGCACTTAGAGATCACTGTTTACTCCAGATATGATTTCTTTCATTACAAGCATCATAATTATTATTGTTAATAGGAATGCCAAGGAATTTCAAGGCTAGAGAGTTCTAGGTTGGGGGATAGTGATAATGTTCCATTCTATGATCTTTCTGGAATAAGGAGCATCTTTCTATACATCCTCTCCATCTGTATCTAACCCCATCCTTTGCCTTAAAGTTATTTAAAATCTCTTTCTTCCACATTCCATAATTTCTCTTTATATCCACTGAGGTATGAAACACTAATGTACCTGGGCAGGAAAACAAGATGATGGTACCCTTGATACTTGTTTTAATCTTTCCAAAAGAGACTTCACAGGTAATTGGAGTCCAAGAAATTACAGTCTTAGGAAGTGTCCATGCTGTGAGCAACAAAAGATAACTCCTCAGAGAGATATGAAAACAGTTGACCAACTTCTGGAACCAATTGGCAAAGTTATGTGCAACTACACAAGACAACATTGCAAAGGAAAATCTGTGAGGTCCTCTAGGAAAAACTGGAGTCTTCAAGACTGCATTTCTGCCTTCTCATTAACTTTATTATATCTTACTTTTTATAAACTTTCCATTGAGAGCTCCAGGAAGGGAGATGTCTCAACAGAAACTGGTTCCTTTATTTCTACTGCAGCTGTCAGGGATCCCTGTTGCCTGTAGATTTAGGACTTAGAATTTTTTTAATCAAGGAAAAGAGTGTGAGACAGGAAACTAGGTTCCATTTGAGTTTGACTTCCATGCTCTATTGAATGTCTGTGGTAGCAATTACTCAGGATTCAGTCTTATTTTTTAAGAGAAAATGTTTCATTATATTTTTTTTCTTTCTAATTGTGAAAGGCAGATAGAATAACACCTTATATTTATATAGAACTGGTCCTTGGAAAGTGCTACAAATAATGTCATTCTTTTTCCCACCAGAATTCCTTGTGGAAGCAACATATTTTCCTCACACCATTTTTATAGATTATGTAGTCTGTCAGAAGCATTGTGGGGGCCAGAACCTGGGTTTTCTTTGGATTTGAAATGAAGTATTAGGTTTCCTTTCTACTACAAAAACAACATGTCTACGCAAAAGCGGACGTTTATGCATAGTGCTCAAGGTAATTGCCATGGGAAAGAGCTCAGTTAATACTTCTTGCTTTTCAACACTCAATCAAATCATCATTTTCCCATTTTCTTACAAACTTTTTATAGCCATAACTTTAATGGTGGCATAGCATCCTATCTATATCAGTTATTTGCTCATAGTAATATTAAGTATTTTCTGTGAAACTCATGTGTATCCAAGGTCGCAATATATTTCTTCCTGTGGGTTACAGTGGTTTTAATTTGTTTGCCAAATGAAGTGTAATTGACATGCAACATTTTATTAGTTTCAGACATACATAATAATTCGATATTTGTATACTTTGAGAAATGATTGCCATGGTAAGTTTAGTTAACATATGTTACCTTACATAGTTATAAAATTATTTTTTCTTGTGGTGAGAATGTTTAAGATGTACTAATTGTACATCAGTATCTTAACACAGTAAACATATATTTATCATTCATGTGACAGTACAAGATGGGTTCTCCTCAGCAGGTGATGGCTATCCTCCATGTAGTGATTCAGAAACACAGATCTCTTCCCAATTTGTGGCTTCACACCTAGTTCTAAGTAGTGGCCATGCATACACAACACACAGAACGGATCCTGCAACAAAGAATTTTCTGGCTCAAAATGTCAATAGTGCCAAGGTTGAGAAATACTGCCCAAGAGACACATTATCTTCTGCACCCAGCCAGCTAAATAGGGAAGCAGAGGAACTGATTAAGATAAAACCACATTGTAATGCCTTGACTTGGAAACACTAGTCACATGATTCCCACCTAAATGTAAGAGGTCTAAGAAATGGGTCCTGGTGGGCAGCTGCTTCCAGCAACAGCTCTTTTTGGGGGGAGCAAGAATTTCTAGTGAACAACTAGCTAACTTGTCAGAGGGGTCAATGGCAGGATTGAATTGTATATTTGCATGGCTACTCACAACACTGCTGAAGCCTCAATCTGAGCTAATAAAACCAGTGATATATAAACGCAACTCCGAACTCCTCCTTGGGCTCCAGATCATCTAATGTCCTATTTGATATATTATTCAGTGTCACAAACAACACAGCCAAACAGAACTTTTGGTCTTTCCACCGAAATTTTATCTCTCTCATCTTTTCTGTCTCAGCAAATGATGACACCATGTTTCTCCCCACTTTCCTACACCCTCCTCCAATTGTTCAGCAAGTCTTTGCAGCTCTATCCCCAAAACGCCCTGCAGGTATTACCATGGACCACCATTTCTAGCCTGAACAACCACAGTAACCTTCCAATTGACCTCTCTATAACCTCCCTTTTCCCACTACAGTTCATTCATATAACCAAACTTTATAAACTGTAAAGACTCTTTCTTTTAAAAAAAAAAAAAAAGAAGTTCATTTATCTTGAGAGAGAGAGAGAGAGAGAGCACAAGATGGGCAGGGGCAGGGAGAGAGGGAGAGAGAATCCCAAGCAGGTTCTGCACTGTCGGCTCAGAGCCCAACGTGGGGATCGATCTCATGAACCATGAGCTCATCACGTGAGCCAAAATCAAGAGTCAGGCACTCAGCCAACTGAGGCCACCCAGACACCCCTGTAAAAATTATTTTTGTACATCTGGTGCCAGATCGCTCTCTTGAGTGCCTTGGCACATGCCCCAGCAAGGGTCGTGTAAGACCCATTCACTTCACTCCACTGTTCCTCTGGGGTCTGCACACTCTCCCTTCACTCAGGTTCAGTTCCCTGAACCTGCAACTGGCACTGGTTTGGTGGCTTCTAGATTCACCACGGTCACCTTCTTTGTACCCTTCTAGGAACGTGGCGTAGTTTTGTAAAATGGAGAGTCAGTTTGTCAAAATGGAGCAGCTGATTTGTCCAAGTCCATGAACTTCACCATAGTCTACAAAACTGACCATGATATGGCCCCCTAATCTCATCTTCTGCCTTTCTCCACCACTTCACTGCAGACACACTGGTGTGCAGTCTCTCCCTCTAATGTGCCAGGTCTCATGGGTCTCAGAACGTTCATGTTTGGTGCTCCCTTTCTCCTTGGAGCATGCTTGCCTGCATGCTTGCACACCTGCCTCCTTCTCATCTTTCCAGCCCAAGGTGCTATCTCCTCAAAAGGGAAAACACTCCTGAAATGGCTGTTACCACCCACCTCCACCTCTCCAAACCTATATCCTATCTCCTTGTTTCAGTTTCTCCAGAACACCTACTACAATCTGGAGTGGATACATATTAATTTTTTGCTTGTATACTGTTTGTCTCCCCACCCCAGATTGGAAGCTCCATGAGGGCAAAGGCTTTGCCAGTCTTGTCTTTCACTGTACCCCCAGTTCTAGAACAGTACCTGGCATGTGGTTAATACATAGTCATTGAATCATTGAACCAACAGGAGAATATTGGAGCCCTAGAAGAGTAGAGAATGGTGAATATGAGGACTTAGCTCCAGCTTTGCAACAGATCTCATAGGTCCAAAAATCCCACAGGTCTCACAGATCACATTCCCTCCTCTATAAACCTCTTTTCTTACCCAGGAAAAGAGCTTCCACAAAGGCCTCCTAAAAGCACAGATGGGAAGATCTTTAGACTTAGTAAAGAATTTTGTCTGGGGCCAGCAAATGGTTATCATTTGTGGCTCACTTCAGAAACCTCTGTGTACCTACCTATAAGTGACTTCTGACCTGCTCTCCTTCTGGGCCACACACAAAATGCCATTACTGGGGGAGAGTTGGAGGCCTTGTTATTATTATTATTATTATTATTAAAATAATAATAATAATTATTATTAAAATTATTATTATTATTATTATTAAGATAATAATAATAATTATTATTATTATTGTCCTCGACTCTCCACACTCGAACTAACTTGTATTATCTTTTACTCTGGCATATTCAGGCTGCCCTCTCACTTTCTTGAACAACCAAGATTGTTCTGTGCTTTTGAAAAGTGTCATAGTCCAAAAAACTAGATCCTTAACCTGATGCATCCCTAGAAAGTTCTTGTGGTTGACCACCTGGCTGCTTCCTGGCACCCACGTCAGGCTGAGATGCTGCTTTGGGTGCACACACGGATAGCAGCAGCCTCGCCTTTGATGTCCTCTTTCATCCCTCTTCATTGTCCTTTACAGACTGGGTTCCCCATTCTTTCAATTAACAGCTATTTATCGAGCATTGAACTGGGCTTGAAAATGGATACAAGCAGAGGCACATCTGCTGTGAAGTTAATAAAACTTAGGCTGCAAGACCCACGGTCACATGGATTTTTTAAAATTTACAGAAGTGAAATATTTTGACTGAAATTTAGTTAAAACTGTCCTTCCACTCTGTCTTCCCTTTACCACACTAATCCTTGTGCAGTGTTGCCATAGTATTTTTGGAATTCCGCTGAGGTGAAGGTGAATTGGAGATACATTTAGTTTGGATTTAATAGGGTATATTTATATGGTTCACAGTCGTGTCTGTAGATAACAATTATGTCATTGTGATTCATCTTGGTGTAGGATTGCTTCTAGAAATACTCCCAGAACTCACTGCGCCAACTTATCCAGCATCATGATATGAAGGCACACAGCCAGATGTCATACCATGAAATGAATGCCCTATGTAGAATCTGGACTTGTAAATACATGAGAAAGGGAGGGTCACCCAGGCATGAGATTACAAAGGCAGAAGCTGGTCTGTGGAAATTCATCCGGTCATCAAACATATAAAATCACATGCAGAGATTTCAATTCTCATGGACATCTAGGCAAAGAGGAAGTTCTCTCTGTGTCTGTAGAGTACAAACTCTTATAGGAGTAATTCTATACTTTATTTTTTAGTTTTTAGTTTATTTATTTTTTCGAGAGAGTGCATGAACAGGAATTAGCGGCAGAGGGAAAGAGAAAAAAAAAGAGAATCCTAAGCAGGTTCCACCCTCAGTGCAGGGCCTGACATGGGGCTCAATCCCACAACCATGAGATCAGGACCTGAGCTGAAATCAAGAGTCGGTCGCTCAACAGACTGAGCCACCCAGGTGCCCCAGAAGTAGTACTATAAATAGCAAATATGTCCTGTGTCAGTCGATTGTTTAGCATCCCAATTATTTAATTTAAAGTATTAAAAAACTGATTTTGATCAACCATCTTGGAGGAAAGACTTCTGGGTCCGGCATTATTCTTCTATTGTTTCGTTCTATTAAGTTATCGTCATATGAAGAGGTGATCAAAGAGTACATAGCCAAAAAGGTATAGAGGTATGCCAGGCAATTAGTTACTAGAAACAGTATGCTATTGGCAGTGTGGGGAGAGGGTTGGATTACAATGTTCGTGGTGTTTCTCAGCATTTAACATTGTTAAATTTATTTCCACTTCTATTTTTAAACTGAATAAATATTTAATTTTCTTAAATACTCCCATGGTTGGTAAGCTAACTAACTGAGTCATCTCCTGGATGCAGGTACATATGATGTATTTCTGATTATTTACAAGCTTCCAATAGACATTAAATGAGTCCTGGATAGGAAAAAAGGTGAAGAAATTATCAGAATGTATTTGACACTCCTTCCATCTGCCAATCCCCCATTCCCCTCATTTCTCCTAAAAATAATCCCCAACAAATTAGACTCTTAATAATCATATTCTTGAGGGAAATGAAGGGGCTAAATTGTGGTGTGTGTTATAGGTCAAATTAGGCAACTCTCTTCTTTCCCTTTGGCCATCGCCATCAAGAGGAAAGCCAGCAAGTGTGACAGGGCTAAGTGTTACCCTTGACTTAAGCGTCCTAACACAAGTCCTAAGAAGGGACCTTCTGATCTTCCTGGGTCAGTCACTCTGAGGGCTAGAAGACCCTGAATGCAGTCACAGCGTGACGCCAATGAATGTTCTTTCTAGAAGCCTGCATCTTTTCTTCCTTCCCTGCTTAGATTATAATGATTAGTCAACTGATTTCCAAACATCCAGTGAATGTTTGACTCAGGTGAGCCACTTACAGCAGAACTTGAACTACAAATTGGGTACCATGCTGCCCAACCCTACCCTTCAATTCTACACAGAGTTGTTTGCAAAAGACCTGTCAAATGGAGCCTGCTTACCAATTGATCATCAACTGTGGCTATCATTTTCTTCATAAAAGAAAATGAAGTACATCACGGTTTTCCAACAAAAATTAACCAGAAATGTAAAGGGATTAGAATCAGAACAGTAGGTGAAGCAGCCAGCAATTAATCATTTACTACAGGGTGGGTGACCTTTACATTGAAGGTAACAGGTATAATTAAACAGCCTCTTGCTGAGTGGGTGTTGAAACTGAAATTCTCTAGGCCTGACTCATGGCTTTCCACCTGGTTCCTGGCTCTTTCCGACTTGGTTGGGAGGCAAGTTGCCTCTCATAACAAACTCTGGGAAATCCCCGCCTCAGGACTGCCTTGGAAAACACTGCCAGTGTTTTACTTTGTCATTTAAAGTTTGTTTGTGTGCTGGGCCAGGAGAAGCCTGCAAGCAGGTACTTGAACTGGGTGGAATGAAAGCCTAGGGATCAAATAGCACCCTAGACCCATTGCCAAGGCCAAGGGAGGGACAGAGACCTAATCACAGAAAGTGGCTGCAGCTGCACTCCAAAGCTGTTATTATTGTCTTGCTGTAGCCCCTGAAACCTTGTTTATTTCCTGTTTCAAACTTCTGGAGGTGTACCCCGCAGGACAGTTATTAAGGGCAATAACATCACAGCCCAGTGAGGTGGGCTAGACGTTTTTGTTTCATTTGGGTGGTACCATCTTAAATATTATAAAGTCCAAAGCAATTTTGGCTTTGCAAACTCCTTTTTTATCCACAGATATCTTCTGATCCCTGCCTCCAGGACCCCCTGCCCCCACATCTCCCCATCCTTGGCTTCCCCTGTGAAACCAGAGCCTTTTAAAGGTGATCAAGTTGATGATGCTTAGTTCAGGTTCGATGTTTCTCTCAAGTCTGAAATCCTCTGAATCTGATGGGAGAGGAGAAGGAAGTGAAACTGGATAGTCTAAGTAATTTATAGTTAAAGCCAAGATTTATGAGGGGAATTACTGCACAGAGCTTGGTTTTGCGTGTCTTTGGACCTGGGAGCCAGATTCTACCCTTTGACTGCCCACATGTGTCTCTCCTGGCTCTTTGGCACCGCCCTTCCAGGGTGCAGGGAAAGCTACAAGTGTCCCACAAGCCAGGATCTTTGGTCCTGAAAGCCGGAGGAGAGTGGCCCTGCTGGTGTTCTTGGTAATTAGCATGTGGCTCTTCAAGATGAAAAAGAAAGACTTTGTGGTGGCAGAGGAGGAAGCAAAAGGAAGCAGAGAAGGAACCACAGACTGTGGGAAACACTCCCAGGGAGACCAGGCCCTGGGGAATGCAGGATGCGCCTTAGACCCTTGAGTCCTGTCTGGCCCCTCCTTTTGCCAAGGAGGTAGACATTAGAGTGGGACCATTTTTGGAGCCACGAGTTAGAATCAGATTCTACTTAGGGCCGGCCCTGCTAAAATTCATTTTGAGAAGTTCAAAGACTGGAACAGAAGAAAACTGAAATTCTAGCATCCTTTCACATGTGCGCACGTGGGTGCGCGCACGCGCGCGCACACACACACACACACACACACTGCTTGATGAAGATATAGGGCAAAGTGAATTAATAAGCCACACTTAAAACAGTACCTAACACATAGTAGATGCTATAGAAGCACTATTTGATTTCCTGCTTTAACTATGAACAACTATTATTACTACTATTATTGGATTTTGGCTTTGCTTTCAAAGAATTGATTTTCAGCATGAAAGTGTGGGTAAGAAATCCCAGCCATATTCTTGCTTTTCTCAGTAACCCCACGTGAGTAGGCAAAGCAATGAGCTAAAGGAGATGGTGTACCTGGTGAGGAGGCCAGGGGAAGCTACGGGAAGGCAGGGCAGTGGGAGGCACCCTGAACACAAGAATAAGCCTGGTGGATGGCTTGTGTATAAGTACAGCTGTTTGCCTGACTCTCCACTGTAGGGGAAAGAGCCAGAGAGAATGAGGCCAGGATCTGAACCCTCAGATGTGAATTACCTAGCTGTGAAAATTACTGAGTACCTCTGAGCCACCAGCTCCTCTTTTACAAATGGATATGATTAAGCCACATCCCAGGGGAAGAGCAAAAGACTAAGTGACTCTGGGAATCAGCTTGCTTTGGCCCCTCACAGTATTGAGGGGATTTTATTAGCTGGAGTCTACAATGGAGCAAAAGAAATTAGGAAAGAAAGGCAAAATCCACACTATGGGATGACATCTAAGTAATCTACTCAGCAGTTAACTGGAACATAAATGAACACATACAGTCAGTTACAATTCATATCCACACCTAATCAAAGAGTAAATGATCCTGGCAGGCTTTTGGATCCTCTCTCAGTGACAGATCTCAGGACTTATCCAGGTGGGCCTAACCTAGGGGAATGCCTGACCTGGTCCTTTTCCTGCTCAGATCCTTTTAGGACTTTTTCTATGTTTATTGCTTGGCTAGTTGTGCTCTCTGGTCTTCCCCCATGTGCCCCACAAGTATTCAGCCCATGTTGGTCTGCCTGAAACCATCTATTCCATCTATCACAAGTTTCCAATTGCAGCCAATTCTTACTGTTTTTAGTTCAGGATTTAAGAATCTTTACCTTTATTTTTATAACCATTGCTGGTCCCAAACTTATTTTTTTTCCCTCAGTAAAATTGGAATAATCTCATAGGGTTGTTAAAAAATAATATTTTCTATTCAGTTAGCACAATGCTTGTCACCTATATTTTTAATGTTATTTACAGTCATCACCGTCATCATCTTCCTAATTCGATTGTGCTACTCTTTAAACTGGCTCCCAGAAGATGCCTTTTGAAATCACTTGTAGCAGTTTCTCTTTTACATCAGAAGATGGTTTTATGAATCACCCCGATGCTTGGCAAAGAGAAGACAACTTTCAAGTGGAGGGCTACGAACAAAACAAAACGAAACAAAAAACTAATTCCCGTATGATGCAAGTCATTTACTTTATGACTCCTTCCTCAGTCCCACTTGAAACCTACCTGAGTGTAATTTCATTGTTGAATTATTTAATGCCACTCAGATAGGAGCTTTCATAGGGAGTTAGGTTACCTCCAAGGAGCTGCCTGGCCTACGTATCTTAAATTCGTGATGGAATCAACATAACCTCATTTTAACATGTTACCATTCTACTCCTCTTTAGAGCTATTCAAATGCTAAGTTTGGGCAGCACATAGAAGCCTAGATTCAGTTCACCCAGGGAAGTGGAATGGTGAACTTCCCTGGGTTCTACCAGGGAAGAAATCAGCAGGCCTTCTATAGATGGGGCATCCTCAGGGATGGTGTGTAAATAAGTTGCTGCTGAGATCATGACATTTGGGATCAAATCCCAGACGAGAACACAATAACGTAAGGAAAAGGACAGCCCATTCAGCGTAATGTAACTGGCCCGGCATGAGGTGGCCCGGATGACACCAGGCACCAGAGAGAGACCCTGTGTTCAGCAGACAGGAGCACTCCGTCCACCAGGAAGAAGTGCAGTAAGCACGAGGAGGAGGATTTCCCAGATTTTGCGTTAGTCCGGTCAACACCTCCCTTGAGATTAGGCAATTAGCTTTGTTTTGATTCTGTGCTCACTGAGAAACCTTCTAATTCTTTCATAAGTCACGCTAGGCACCTTAATTCCCAAAAGGGTCCCCTGGATTATGGGAATGAATATTTCATTCACTGGAATGGTAACACCATCTCTGTAGGGAATAAATTTGTTTTGTGGCATAGAAATCAGCTGTCCATGAGTTTAGCATGACGCAGGCCCTCTGGGTCTAGTCAGCTCCAAGCAGATCTGAAAAATAGAAATTTAGCATCGGAAAGCTGAGACCCAAACTCTCAATCACTGTTTTCTTAAATTCTGTTGTGCTTCAGTGTCCTCATCTGCAAAGCAAGGGAAAATAATAGCGCCTGTTTCGTATGGTTGTTGAGAGGATTTATGATTTAGTAGGTGTAAATTATTTATATGTATGTGTACATATGAAAGGATTTAACATATGGAAGTACTTCGAATGGTGTCTGTTATTCATAGCGACCCCACGAGACACTCCCCAGAGTACCCTGTTAGAAGCAGCCCCCTGATGTCACTCTGCCTTAGGCTTTCTTACATGGCCCTCGAAGCACTTACCTCCTCCATCTACTCCTCTCTGAAAACTAGAGACTTCAAATAAAAGCTGCATGCAATGTGCCTTCGTGGGCATGTGACCTGTGCAGTTGGTTTAATGCTTGGCTCTTGGCCATCTTGAAGTCCCTAATAATTTTTCAAAAAGGGACCCCACATTTTTATTTTGCACTGGGCCCTACAAATTATGTAGCTGACTCCATGTGACCAGTGACTAGTCAAGTGGCCTCAAGGAGGCTATTTCCTTTCCAGGTGGCTCTATCTTAGTTTTTTGGTTTTTGTTTCTTGTTTTTGTTTTTTAATGTTTATCTGAGTCAGCACGGAGCCCGATGCGGGGCTCAAACTCATGAACCATGAGATGACCTGAGCCGAAGTCAGATGTTTAGCTGACTGAACCACCAAGGTACCCCTATCTTAGCTCTATGGATGTTGTGGAGACAAGGATGAGAGAGATGAGATTAATATGGCCAGAGACCCAGGCTTGCCAATGAGCAGAGCGGAGCCTTCTTGAATGTGTAGCAATGTTTCCAGGCTACAGGCAATAAATTATTTCCCAGGGGTCTCAGTAGACTCAAAGAAAACTAAGAGAAACTCTGGATGTACTTCCCCTCTCTACCAATTTCCCAAAATAACAAACATACTTGGTAATTCATAGTGAAATGATTTGAGTTACCCAGAGATACGGAGAAACCAGCTTGGCTTTCAGCACAGGGAATGAGTGCCCTTCGAGCACCTGGCCACTGCTGGGAAACTAAAAGCATAGTCATTTTGGCTGGAGCCTTCCAGTGGAGATTATTGTGGGGAAGGGGGAAACATGACCGCTTCAGACAAGCAGCTGAAGCCATGTACCCTTAAAGGTGACCTCCGCGTCAACCACAGAAGCAATTGCTTTGACTTCCAGCAGGGTAACCCCAGTGGACTGGGAGCCTGTGTTAGGGTCCCTGCAATATGTTGCCTACTTGGGTGGGATTTCCACTAAATTCAGTAATGGGAGTTTTGAGGGCACTATTGTACACTGTTCCTTCTTTGAGTTTCTAAGTTTGGAGCGACCCAAAGAGAAAGGATTCTACAAATATTCAGTCTCCTTATTCTCATATGTCTGTACTTTGTTCATACAGTAGGTCTGACTTTGACCCTGGAAGACATTACCGGGTTCGTTCTTTCATCTTCTGATTCCCCATCTGTGGCCCTGAAGTGCCAGCGTAATTTACCAACAGTTACCAGCGGCACAGATAAATGGATGAGCTTTCTGAAACGCTGCTTCAAATCCCCTTTTAGAGAAATCCATCTAAACATCCCGTTCCCAATAATTCAGTTTCTTTGGACACTTCGGTTCACTTTGTTCTGATTTTAGAAGCAAGAAATGCAGCGCAAGATATTTCTGAGCTGGGAATTCGCCTTCCCGTTGCAGAAGTGCAACAGCAACCCCAGAGAGAAATCTTTCAAGTCTGCAGAGAAAACAAGGGCTGGAAAAATGTTTGTTTATTGCCAGCTCTCCCCACAGCCACTTACATAAGAGCTCGTGCCGAGACAGGCTGTCCTGCCCAGACTCAGGATCAAGAGTTATGCTCCTTGGGATGATGACAGAAACAATGTGGGAACCACAGAGCCGTGGCCTGTGACGCAGTCCAGGAAGGAAAACCAAGTGTTGTGTGGCGATTAGTCCTTTCACAATGGTGTGATGGTTTCCTGGGCTGTTTTCAAGCTCGCGGGGTATGGCACAATCTGGGGGGGCGGGAGGGAAGGCTCTGTGAGAGAGATACAGCTGAAGAATGGTTCCTCGTTTTCCCAGTTTGAAGATAAAACAATGCACAAAACTGTGTGAGCTGACGGGCAGAGTCAAAAGTTCAGCTATCTCCTGACCTTCCAGATCCATTCTGACTCTCAAGCTACATAAATAAACACTATATCCAAATCTGGGAGCATTTAAAAAGTTTGGACGAATTTGTGTAGATTTTGTTCAACTGTTTACTGCGCTATATAGATTTTTTTTCTTTGCAAAACAAACATGAAAAACTAAGTCTGCCAGAAAAAAAAAAAAATGCAAAAGCCTTTTACAGCTTGCCTCCCTCCGTGCTGTTACTGAAAAGCAGATGTGACAGGCAGAGATGCAGGCCTGTAATCAAGCTCGTGAAGCAGCCACGAGGCAGTCTAAACTATTCTCGACAGCCTCCCTCTACAGGAGACGCCACAGCCTCTTTGAGTAGACTGTGCCAGGCTTTAAGTGAATATCAAAAAAAAACATCTTCCATATGTTTTAACTTAACTTCTGGTTTAAACGCAGGCCCATTCATTTTGTTCCCTCCTTCACAGCCTTCATGAGTAATTGTCCACTGACTTTGCTGCTTGCCGTTCATACCTGGGTGTGCGTTTTTCTTACTCCAGACACCTAACTCTTAGCGTCTGTCGTCACAAATAAGGTTTCTGCTTATTGCTTTGGAATGACAGGTTGCAACTAGCACAACCTTATACACGTACGAGATATTCAGTCAGCATTTTGCTGATGGAGTAATCTCTCTCTTTCTCTCTCTCTCCTTGCTTCTCCTGATACATTTTTCACTTCCCTCCCCTTCCCTGATTTTTCTTTCTTTTCTTCTCCCTCTGCCACCCAAACTTTGTGCTTACCAGTGCATCTACTGAGTACTCTCTAAAGCCCTGATTTACACCAAACAAGTAACATGATGTCCACAAAATAGAACAACACTCACTTTGGGACCCCAACTTTGGCCTGAATCTATGTGAGTTTGGAGTCATAATTTTTTGGAACCAAGCTGAGGTTCAAAAGAGCAAAGGTAGTGGGACCCTATGTATCACCCTTGGATTCTTTCTCACTGGACCTCACACATAAGAATCTTTCTCACCTGCGTGATTTCCCATCCTTTCTTCCTCCTGACTCTTCTGCAGATCATCACGGACAAGATGGACCCTGAAACTAATAGTTTCTGATCTTTCATTCACTTTTCAGCATCTCTAGGGAAGAGGAAAACCGGGAAAGTTTCTAAATTATACAGACTCATGGGTTACAAATGGAAGAAACACATCTTAAATCAGCTTAAGCCTAATTTATTTGTTCATATAAACAAGACATAAAAAAAAAAAAAAAAGATGGTTGGATTGAGGGATATCCTCAGGACTCTCTCATTCTCTCTCCTTTTTGCTCTTGCTTGATGCCATTTTCCCACACCAGCTTCTCCATGGAGGTGGGGACATGGCCATGGGCAAAGCTCACTTCCTCATATATAGCTCATGACCTGAGCAGACAGGATTTTCCTCCCTTTCCCCCTGTGGATTGGGAAAAAACAAAAAAAAGAAAAAAACAAACAAACAAACAAAAACAAGGTTAGATGCTTATTGGCCCATTCACTATGGCTAAACGTGTGAGGTATGTGATGGGCTCTCCTGTGGTCAGGGGGATAGCATGTGTCTGTTATCAGAGGAAAGGGGAGGGGGAGTTCTAGGAAGACTAAATAAGAGTCAATATAGCATCTGAGGAAAAGAGAGCTCTGTGAAGACACCAGGTCTATTGGCAGATGACTCCTCTCTTGTATCTTCCTCCCTATCCTCATAGCCCCATAAGTGAGAGTTAAATACTACAGGTACTCTAAGGGTTCTCAGACCCTTTTCATGAAGATATAACAATAGTCAATATCCTACCATCCTGGCAGAGAAAAAATGGGGACAGTTTGTCTGACTTTCCTACCAACACCAAGAAGTAATTCGAGGTAAAACTTGGGATTCACAAAAAATTACAGACTCAGAGAATTGGAGAAGATCTAAGGAATTCTAGATGATTTCTTACCTCTGCCAGAGCTTTACAAAGAAGGGTGACGATGGGTGGTAAAAGACCTTATAGAGGGTCTTGCATTAGGTTAGAGGCTGGACAAAGAAACTCCTAAAGGTCCTTTAGACTCTGAGAGACCATGAGCCTGTGAAACCATCCCAACTTGCAATCGGTTGATACTTTCCTTAAATTGTTCAGGACATTATCTCACTCCCCCATGCTTACCGATTTTAATGGCCAGCAAGGCTTGTAGTAGGGAATTCCATCCAAATATCTCATATAAACAACCCCCCCCCCCCAAGCCCCGACCCAGCCTTAGCAGAGTAAGCCCAAGCCTGGGAATTCTCAGACCTTTAGAAACTAGAAAGACTTCTGCTGGCCCTCATCCCATTTTAGCCAAAATTTGTGAGCCTCCTTTTCTACAAATTTTGGCATTTCTGTTCCTTTTCTTTGTGTCTTGACCATATTAACCAGATCACAGCTGAGAAGAGAAGCCTGAGGTTGAATACAGAGACCTAGAATATCTTCATACTAACTTTTTCTGATCACAAAGAATTCGGGAAGTCAAGAAAGCAAGAGAAAGAGCTGATCTTCGTTCTCATTTTCCTACTCTCTTCAGAAAAATAACCCCCAAAGATGTTCATATCCTAATCCTTGGAAACTGCGAATATGTTATGTTATGTGGCAAAGAGGAATTCCAGCTGCTATTAAGCTATGACTTGAAGATAGGAAGATTGACCAGGGAAGCCCACTGTAATCCCAAGGGTCCTTCAAATTAGAAGAGGGAGGCATGAGAGGAAGAGTAATACAATGTTAAGAAGGACTTCACACACCACTGCTGGCTTGAAGACAGAAGAAGGGAGCCATGAGCCAAAGAATAGGGGCAGCTTCTAGAAACTGTAAAGGCAAGGAAGCAGATTCTTCTCTGGAGCCTCCAGAGAGGAAGGAAGCCCTGCAAACACTTAGATTTTAGCCCTGTTAGACCCACACCAGACTTCTGACCTACAGAACTGCAAGATAACAAATTTGGGTTGCCTAAGCCACTAAATTTGTGCCTGTCTGTGACAGACAAGATAAGAAACTAACACATTTCCTATCTCTTTCCTGTGTATCCTGAAATGTTAGGTTCCTTAGGATTCCAACTGCCAAACTATATAGAGACAAGAGAGTTTAGCAGACAAGGAAAACAGACTTGATTGACTCTGTTATGACTTCACTTTGTGACGTTGGATAAATCAGTTTCTCTGGCCCTCAGTTTCCACATCTGTAAAGTGAAGTAGTTTTATGAAACAGTCTCAAAAGCCTTTTTCCCTCTAAGTTCAGAGATTTGATATCCTTAACCTTTTCTTCCTGGTGTAGAATGCTCTGCAAGCCCTAGCCAACCACCCCCACCACAGCTCACGGCTAAGCTTTGGATAGGGAGAAAAGGTCCGTGTGGTCACAGCTCTCTTGGGTCTTACCCACAGCGAGCAAGGGCAGAAGTGGTCATAGCACAGCAGCTGCCCAGTTTGCCATCTGTACTCAGGAAGAAAATATCTAGTGCTAAGTGAGCACTGTAGGGGCTAAGGTGCTGGAGAATCCCTAAACCCAGGTGATGCCAGAGGTCCTCCTGAAGGAGGGGAGGCTGTGTTAGCTTTGGATAAGGATATTCAGTGCATCAGTAGTGGCAAGAGGCAAGGCCCAGAATGAGCTGGGTGTGGTGAATAGACCAAGCTGATAGAAGAGAAAGGTGTTGTTGTGGACATAAAGTTAGAAAGACATGTTAAAACCGGATGGTAGGGGCCTTAAAAAATTCCAGGACAAGGATATAAAGACTGAGCGACCTCCTTTTCTAAAGTACATTTTTAAGTTTATTTATTTTGAGAGAGAAAGTGAGGGAGGAGCAGTGAGAGAGGGAGAGAGAGAGAGAATCCTAAGCAGGCTCCCTGCTGTCAGTGTGGAGCCGGATGTGGGGCTCGAACTCACGAACTGCGAGATCATGACCTGAGCCAAAACCAAGAGTCAGGAGCTTAACGGACTGAGCCGCCCAGGTTCCCGAGTGACCTCCTTAAGGCTGCACTGCATTTTGTGCCATGTCATATGCACAAAGCTTAGTATAGTGCCAGACACATAATAGGTGCTGAACACAATAGGTGCTCAATATTTGTTGAATGAATAAATGAACACAAACGTTTTTTCGAACAGGACATTGCCATAACCCATGGTGAATTTAAAGAATGTAAGTGGGACCCCAGTGTACCAAATGGATTAGAGGAGGCAGGGGTGGAATGTCTGGATACCCATCAAGAGTCTGCCAAACTGAAGGAGACATAAAGGTCAAGCTGGGCGGCTGGGCAGTGTGAACGGAAACGAAGAGATCCATGTGCCATTAAGACTTTCTCTAAACCAGCCCAGCTGGGAGGATGTCATTTTCATTCATGCAGATCTCCAAGGAAGGAGCACCCCCACCTCGTGAATAAGAGCAACGCAATAGCCCAGACAGGCTAGCACACACTGAACAAAAATCCTCAGGCAGCAATTTAAGCATCTGTAACCCACATTGTATTGTCAGTGGAAATGACCACTGATCTCTGCACAATTATTCTCCCTGTAATCAAAGCTGGTTCTTAGTTCACCCTTTCCTTCCCTAGACTCAACAACTCTGATTCCCCTAGTCATTTTCAGAGGCTCATTCACCAAGTCTTCTGATTGCTTATGTTCTTCTCCTCTGATTCCTTTCCAACTTCCCTCTCCCTGAAGTCATGCACCTGAATCAGTGTTGCTCTAGCCACACTCATCTCTAAATAGATGGCAAGGAGCATAGCTCTCCTCCAGGAGGGAGATGTGGCCTCACGGGAGCATTGCAGTTATGTTCCAAGCCCAGCCAGTCAAGGATGCTGACTGTCCTGACCTAGAGGAGCCCCCACAGAAATCAGCAAGAAGCCCACCTCCAGACAGCATCTGGCCTCAGATCCCAGAGGAAGTCACTGTCCTTTTCCTCTTCATCATCCTCTCTAAGCTTTCCTATCTTTGTATCAGCCAAAGCCCATACCGGCAAGGACAGAAGAGTAATTGATGGTCTTAAGGGATATCAAAGTGCTATTGAGCAAAAACACAACTCAACAGCCTCGCAGGTGCTTCCTGCAACAGGGAGGGAAAGAAGTGTCTTTAGAAAGCCCTAAATAACTTTAGGCAGGGATGTCAACTTGACAAATGACCCTCAAGAAATAGCCCCGTTGTTCTCTGGTGTGTGATTCATCCCAGCCGGTGCTGGTGTCAGGGGCAAGGCCCAGCCGTGAGTCCCGCAGTTATCACTTGGGGCTGCTCTTCAGCTCTCCTCTCAGGAGGGATAAGAAGGCATTGTCTTGGTTCCCTTGGCCCAAGTCACTCTGACCTTGTTCTCCAGTGGAATCCTGGATTTGTGCTGATTTGATTTAAGCTGCATTAGGTGGAGGGTGGGCACCATGGGGAGACTCTCTGAGCATCCAGAGGTCCCCTGCCCTTTGATGTGAGCTCCCAGGGCTTCTTGCAATCATAGCAACAAACACCATGGGCTCCTCTGGACAGAGACCCCCTTTTCTCTCCCTGTTCTCAGTTCCTCAAAGAACTGGCCTAAGTGCTTGTCAAATGTTGGACTGAATAAGTGAAAAGATCCCAAGACCAAGAGTCATGATAGCTAGTTTCTGGTCTTGACTCTGATAATAAGTAGCTGAGATCATGACCATGCGTTCAAATTCTCCAGGCCTCCTTATCCTTGTGTGTAGAATGAGAAAGCAAGCTCTCAAATCCCCTCAAACTCAGACCATGAGGTACACAGAGGCCTGCAGGGGCTGGCTCGGGCTTGCACTCGCTCAGCAGAGCAAAGGTTGGGCAAATATGAGGCACCAGCAATTCCTTTGCACACCCAGCAACAGTCATAAACAAAAATAGATTGAAAACCCAGGTAAAAGGTGCATAATAATTTCAATTAGTAGGTAGGCCAGGAGGCCCTCTCCAATGACACTAGATGCAGGTATTGTGAGTAGCAACTGGACTGGCAGGCAGCCTTGCGCCCACACTTAACATAAATACAGCATTATCATCCCCCATGAGTTTATTGGGTCCTCTTCACCAAGGTGTCCTAGCCACCAGACTATGATGTACATTCTTTGGCTTATAATGTTTCTTCTGTGAAACAGCACAACAAATGAATTGTCCAAGGAAGGCTGTCCCACCAGCAGAGGCAATTTTGTATGTGTGAGTTCCAAAGAGGAGTCTCTACACAAGATGGGGATGAGTGGTTTGTAATGAAATCATGGGCATGTTCTAAGGAGACCAGCCAATGTGTCCCAACAGGGGGCCCATTTCTCAAAGCAATCATCTGATTAATTCCCCCTGGGTGGTGGATGTGCTCTGGGTTTTAATGCCCTTGGTTTTCATCAATGGCAGCTTTGTTAGTGTTAACAGAAAGCAAGACAAATGCTTTTGAAATCAAGGTCTGGTGGATGCCTGAATATGTGCCCCTCTCTGAAGATGGTTATAATCTTCAGACTTAAGAATTGAATGAAATTGTCTTTTTTATGAAAAGGCATTTTAGCAACTGGAATTAAGGATCACAAAACCTTTCAGAGGTTTTAACAAGTTTCCCCTCTGGGGATCATTTTCAGTTCTTTTTTAACAGATCACTGATGCCCCTGATCACCGAGGCTCTTAGTGCGGGAGAAGTCAGTTAGTGAGGATTTGGACTTGTACTTCCTTTTCCCTTGCCTTTGTGGAAAGTGTCTAGTTACTCTCACACCTTGGCTTGGCTTAAGCAGGTGCTCTGGTTTGACTGTGTCCCCCCAAAATTCATATGTTGAAATCCTGACTTCCAAAGATGCTGGTATTAAAAGGTAGGGCCTTTAGGGGTGCTTAAGTCATGAAGGGGGAGCACTCATGAATGAGATTAGTGTTCTTATAAAAGAGACCCCACAGCACTCCCTAGCCCCTTCCACCACGTGAGGATACAATGAGAAGTCTATGACCCAGAAGAAGGCCTTCAGTAGCACCTAACCATGCTGGACCCTGAACTCAGACTTCCATTCTCCAGAACTGTGACCAGAAAAAGTTTGTTGTTTAAAAGCCACCCAGTCTGTGGTATTTTTCATAGCAGCCCAAACGGACTACGAGAGCAGGTCTGACAGGAAGGGGCTCTGTTTCAGCTGTGGATCTTTGCCGGAGTCTGTATCTTCTGGGGGTTGGACAGACCGTCCCACTGCAGAGTTAGACAAATAAAAGGAAAAATAGATACTCTTGCTCTGAGATACCAACACCTGCACACACACACACACACACGCACGCACGCACGCATGCACATGTGTGTCTCTATCACTTGTGAGTTTGTGCTGAGTTAGCTTGCCTGAGTTGATTAACCTTTCTGAGCCTTGGTTGTCTTGTTTATAAAATAAGAAAAATAAAAGGGCCAAATCATAATTCTGTTTCAAGGATTAATGGGGGAAAATGTACATGAAGCACTTACTTAGCACAACACCTAGAATAATACAAAGTGTTCAGTAATTATAACAATAACAATAATGAAATGTAATAATAACAATAATGAAATCTCCTCTTTCCCGACAAAGAAGCTTCAGCCCCTCAGCACTCTACAAAAAGTCAGAGCTGACTCCACTTGGACTTTTCCATCAGGTTCCCTATGAGGCAGAAGTACAATGTAAGTTACAGGCTTTTCATATCTGTCGTTGCAAATAAGAACTGGAATTGAGATCATCTGCAGTTGTCTGAGTTTGAGGGGACTTGCCTTCTTATTTTACAGATGAGGATACAGAGGCCCAGAGACCTAGGGCACCTGGGCTAACGTACTAAGACCAGAGACTAGCTATTATGACCCTTGGTCTTGTGATCTTTTCATTTACCCATTCAACATTTGTCAAGTGCCTAAATAAGGCGGTTCTTTGAAGAACTGGGAAAAGGGTAAGGGCTAGAGTCCCTGCTCTCAGTGGTCTTTGTTGCTAAGATTGCAAGAAGCACTGGGAGCTAATATCAAAGGAAGAAAGACTTCCGGCTGCTCAGAGAGAGTGTCTCCCCATGGTTCTCATCCCTCCCGGAACGCAGCTCAAACCAATCCAGCACAAATCCTGAGAAGCAATCGGCAGCGTGCACAGGACCGAACCAAGGCCTCCATGCTGAGGCCTCTGCTTCAGGCCCTCCTTCCTTCTGAGTCCCTCTCTTTCTGACTGAAGCGTGCATGTTTTTGCTCCACTAGTCAAAAAGCCTTAATTAACAAGGGATCAATAGTTTCATAAATCTCAAAAAAGGACCAATATTTACCAGATATCCTCTCACTTGTATCCCTATTAGGTGAAACAAGAGAAAGACTCCCAATGACTGTTACTCTGGAACTCACAGTGTACGATCTATTTACTGAAACAAACGCTGGCTACAAAGATGCCGCCTTCACCACCATTTTAGAAGTGGGACTTTTCATGCCCAGAGCTGCAGAAGGTATGGATGTCATGCTAAACGTGACAGTTGCAGTGTGGGAGTCGCCCCTGATTCAAACACAAGCACTAGGGACACGGGGATCTCCTTTGGGCTTGTCCACTGCTGCACCTCCAGGGTCCAGAATAGCACCCAGACATCATAGCCAATAAATATTTAGTGAATGGATAAATGCACCAAGTATGAACAGTGGAGTCAAAGAACCATCTAGTGAGTTTGGGCAGTTACTTGCCTTCTCTGTCTGCACCCAGATTCCTTATTCTTGAAAAAGATTGTAATTGTTGTGAGGATTATTGGTTTCATTGTATAAATCTGTTTAAAACAGTGCTGATCAATATGAAATATTTTTGAGTATAGATCTTCCCACCGATTGTACTTTTTCTTTGTCCTCACAGGGGATTGGCAAACATTCAGCAATTTAACAGATATATCTACAATTTATTTTATTTTTAATGTTTATTTTTCTGAAAGAGAGAGAGAGAAAGCAGGGAAGGGGCAGAGAGAGAGGGAGACACAGAATCCAAAGCAGACTTGAAACTCTGAGCTGTCAGCACAGAGCCAGACTTGGGGCTCAAACTCATGAACTATGACATGGTAACCTGAGCCAAAGTTGGATGCTTAACCGACTGAGCCACCCAGGCACCCCCTCTAAAATTTATTTCAGTTAAATGATCATATTAAAAAAGTTCTGAAAGTTTTTTTTTTTTGGTCATTGCTATTTGTTTTTGTTTTGTTAAAAGGTCAGATGCCAATAGGTGCTTGACTTTACTACCATTATT